>NC_141691.1:932937713-933537713 GCF_964263255.1 Lissotriton vulgaris
TGAGGTTTGTATTAGTCTTACTCATTCTTGCAAAATTACTTGCAAATGTATTTTTGTCTCTGAAAGTATTGCCTCTTCACCTACCCACTTTATCATTGATACAGTGAACGTTTTATTTTAGATGAAACTATTGTCTCTTCATCTATCCCCTCCATTGGGTGTATTATGTTTCACATATGAATTTGCTGAAACTTTTTGTCTCTTAATCTATCCACTCATTCATGCATAATGTCATTGCTTATAAGATGAGTTTGTAATCATTTAAAGTTTGCTGATGTTTTCTCTTCCTTTGTGGATTTCATTATTTGCATTTGTGACTCTCTGCAATGAGCATTTGCGTTAATATTGTGATAAAGCTTCATAAATCTTACAGAGTGTATGTGTCACGCCTGCCGAGCCTCCGTGGAACTGAACGACGAACTGACGAGACCAATCCAAAATGGCCTCGCCGTAATGCACATGCGCGAGGGGTCCGAGACGGAACCTAAGCTCGCTTTCCCCGGCTCTCAGCGCTTTGCGCTCTAGTTTCTATCTCTACCGACTAGTTACTTCCACTTGGCCTTTTCCTGTTACACGCCCATGTTTGTCATGGGTATACCTTCCTTGATCTGAGTTACGGCAATCCCTTACCAAGTGCCGTTCACTTTTGCTTGTTTGTTAGTTCCTGCCTTGGGGTAAAGGTATTGTAGACCTTACCTCTGGCCTGGATACCAGAGCGGCCCTTCCTGTATCTGATGCCGCTTTCCTGATTCCTTGCCGAGGCTTTTCCTTACTGATGACCTTGCACCGAGTTATAGTGTCTCCGGTGATTCTCAGGGGTATTACAGAAGAGTTCTGCCTCATCCCGGTAGACCCACAGATCCTATTTAACGTGGGTGCTACTTTCCCTACCTTCCCTCGCTCAGTGCCGGCTGTCTTACCCCAGTGTCATAGTGACTTACTACACCCTGTTTCTAGCGGACCCATCATTGGGCCGGACTAAGGTCCCGTCGAACGGCCAGTATTTGCGGGAGCAGTGGTGCGAGTGGTTTACGCGGCATTGTGGGATTTGTGTTCTGCCTGGCGAGTTTCCTCCTTCCCTTTAATTCCATATTTTTGTGTTAGTTCTCTGGACTTCCTGGATGCTGGCATTCATCACAGTACAGGGACATGAAGAACCGGTAAAGCGCTTGTAGCGCACTAAATTTACATCGCGTTCTTGTTAAGGTTTCTATTGGTGTTTATGTATGCATTTATTGCCTTCCAGGCAGCTACTTCTGTGATCCAGAACTTTTACTGTACAAGACACCTTAGCTGGGCTGTGGTTCTGGTTGGGCAAGAAGTATGAATATACCCTTAATTAAGTACATACTTGTGACATACTCAGAGGTAATATTTCATACCCCTCAATCTAGGTCATACTGGATATCAATAAGTTCCATGATCACATGTATATTTCCAGAGGATATCCTAATTGCTTTCATTGACACACCATTGTGCTATCAGGTAAAGGTGGTTTTTGTATTAACATTGGGGGCTTGTGGGTTGACTGTTGTTGTAATAACCCATTATTCCTTTTAGCTTCATCTTCCATTAGAAGAAGAGAAGTGTCCGAAGAGTCCAGTGTTTTGTCTCCCCCTACTTTCCTTGTTTTGTTCCCTCCTTTCCCTCCATATCACCCTTGTGTCCTAGTGTTTAATAGGCACAGGCGGTGTAGGGGGGAGGGTTGGGGTTCTTGTCAGCTCCTGGCACTCCTGCGGAAACTGCTACCAGATCCTTACAGAGCGCAAAGCCCACATTGCTTTTCTGCCCGAGTGCCATGACCCAAGTTACTATGGAGGATCTGGCCCACATGCTAGGAAATCTCCAGTTAGAAACTCAAGCATTGTCCCAGAGGGTTGATACCTTACAAAGAGAGAGACAGTCCAATGTAGAGGCAGTAGGTGGAACTGGACCCAGCACTTCAGCCCCAGTCGTACACATAACTACTCCTCAGTCAGTCCCGTTAGCTCCTCCTGAACGGTTTTCAGGTGATACAGCTAAATTCTCTACTTTCATAAGCCAGTGTCAGTTACACTTCATGTGTAAAGCTAGCTGCTTCCCAATGGACCAGTCTAAAGTAGCCTTTGTTATCTCCTATTTGGGGGGTTCAGCAGCTAACTCGGCTATCCCGCTAATAGAGAGGAACGATCCCATGTTACGTGATTATAGGTTGTTCAAACGGGAATTACAGAAAATATTCGACAAGCATACATTTTTTATCATTCTGCAGACACCGAACTGTTGTCACTAAAAAAAGGCTCCAAGGAGTTCTCGGCTTACATTACCACGTTTCAGAGATTAGTGGCAGAGGCAGATTGGCCTGAGAGAAAACGCAGTGCTCTGTTTTATCGGGGACTGCGAGATGAACTCAAGGACGCATTATCACAAGTAGTATATCCTCCTGATAGCTGTCCTGAACTTATTGACCTGGTAGTCAAATTTGACCACAGACCACAAGAGCATAGAAGGGAGAAAGGGCGTACTGATGTTAAGACTTATGTATATCATAGAAAGACAGAAGCCGAGAAGACAGCTTATGAGGTCGAACCTATGCAAATCGGGTCAATAAGAGAACCTTTGAGTCAGGAAGAAAGGCAACGGAGGAGGGACAACAAGTTATGTCTATATTGTGGCAAAGCAGGCCATTTTCTGAGGAATTGCCCTGTTAAGCCTTCCCAAAACAAGAAGTCGGAAAACTAATAAGCCCGACGACTGGTGAGGCTAAGGTGTCGGGTAATTCAGGTCTGATAGTCTCATCTGTAGACACACCGTCCGTCATACCGAGTCACTTCTATGTTCCTGCTAGTTTGTTTTATGATGGAAGGTCAATTGAAGTGCTTATCATGTTGGATTCCGGGGCGAATGGAAATTTCATAGACACTGATTGGGCTAGACACCACACTATAGAGTCAACAGCTAAAGAGGTATGGGAAGACATCACCACTATCGATGGTAGCGTGCTGAAATCCGGGCCTATCACCCATCAGACAATACTCTTACATCTGACACTAGTACAAGGACACAAAGAGGATCTGACTTTCGATTTAATCAAATCCCCACAGTTTCCTGTGTTATTGGGGTTACCGTGGCTCCGTACATATAACCCACGGGTTGACTGGGGTACTGGTACATTGGAATTTTGTGGTGAAACATGTAAGGAACACATGGGAGTGAGAATGACTGGTAACACACTTGCTTCTACCAATCCCTCTGACTTAACCTTAGATTATGCAGATTTACGCATTGTTTTTGATGAGGTACAAGCAACTAGTCTTCCCCCCCATAGGCAGTATGACTGCCACATTGATCTCCAGGCAGGGGCTAAAATACTGTGTAGCAGGGTGTATTCCCTCACTGAAAAAGAGAATGTATATCTTCGGGATTACCTAGATAACATGCTTAAGATAGGGTTCATATGGCCCTCTCGTTCTCCCGCCTCCTCATCACTTTTCTTCATTCTGAAGCGAGAGGGTGACTTAAGATGTTGTATTGATTATAGGTCCCTAAACGATATCACTATCAAAAACAGATACCCACTCCCCTTGATTTCACCCCCCTTGACAGAATAAAGAACGCCACCGTTTTCACCAAGTTAGATCTTCGCGGCGCATATCATCTGGTGAGAGTCAAGGAGGGGGATGAGTGGAAGACGGCCTTCTGTACGAAGTTTGGTCTATATGAGTATTTAGTGATGCCGTTTGGACTCTGTAACGCCCCTGCAACTTTTCATTTCTTCATAAACGAGGTTTTAAGAGATGTATTAGATGAGTATGTGATCTCCTATATTGACGATTTGCTCATTTTTTCTTCCTCAATGACTGAACACAAGGGTCATGTAAGAAAAGTACTGGAGAGACTGCAGGAAAACAGTCTTTTTTGTAAACTTGAGAAATGCTTTTTTCATGTTCCTGAGGTGGCCTTTTTAGGATTAATTGTGTCTTCCTCTGGCCTCCGTATGGATCCCCAGAAAGTGGAAGCCATTCACCAATGGCCCACTCCTTGTTGCATTAAAGAAGTTCAGAGTCTATTAGGCTTTGCCAACTTTTATCATTGTTTTATCGACAATTTTTCGAAGTTGGTAGTGCCTATTACCACTTTGCTGAAGAAAGGAATCCCTTTCCAATGGACACCTGCCGCTGATGCTGCTTTTGCCACCTTGAAAAGGGCATTCACTCAAGCCCCTAAACTAAGACATCCTGATCCTGCTAACCCATTCTTGATGGAGGCGGACGCCTCTGAAAAGGCAGTGGGGGATGTTCTTTCCCAAACAGACCCTGAAACAGGAACAAGTCATCCAGTGGCATATTTTTCACGCAAACTTAATCCTGCCGAGATGAATTACTGTACAGGAGAAAAGGAATTGTTGGCTATCAAGAAGGCTTTTGAAGAGTGGAGGCAGTACTTATTAGGGGAAAACCACACAGTGACAGTATTAACGGATCACCGTAATCTACAGTTTCTTAAATCTGCCAGGGCTTTATCTATGTGTCAGCTTAGATGGACTCAATTCTTTAGCAAATTTGATTTCGTGATTATGTACCGCGCAGGACACACGAATGGGAAGGCAGGTGCCTTATCCCATTTAGGGTATGTTACCATTGAGGAACCTAAAGAAACGCCACCCATCATATCCCCAGACAAATTCATAGGAGGGGCCGGTTCAGAAGAAGACTTCCTTGACAAGGTGGGGCAAGAACAAAGGTCGAATAGGATGGAACTTATTACAAAGACACATGAAACAGTCCGGGTGGGAGATTTCTACTATGTGGATTGTGGGTTAGTTCTCCCCTCTACAGAATTGCAAGACCAAGCCCTCACATGGTGTCATTCTCATTCTTTGGCAGGACATCCAGGTTACAAAAAGACCTTAGAATCCTTGAGGAGGCATTTCTGATGGCCAGGAATGGGAAAGGACACGAAGAGGTACATACAAACCTGTCACATCTGTGCTCAGAGTAAGGCATCACATCAAAACCCTGTGGGATTATTGCAGTCTTTACCAACATCCCCAGGACCCTGGCACACAGTGTCCCTGGACTTTATTGTTGAATTGCCTGTCACGACAAAGGGGCACAACACGTTGCTGGTTGTGGTGGATACCTTTACTAAATTAGCTCACTTCATACCTTTGACAGGGCTACCTACAGCTACGACCATGGCCTCTGTGTTTTTGAGGCAGGTGGATAGATTGCATGGTCTCCCTTCAGTATTGATCTCGGACAGAGGGTCCCAGTTTGTGTCCCCGGTTTTGGAAGGGTTTATGTGCTCTTTTGTCTGTTGATGTACGTCTCTCGTCTAGTCACCACCCACTGACAGATGGACAAACGGAGAGAGTAAATCAATGTTTTGAGCAGTATATCAGGTGTCAAGCTCTGCAGTCTTTAACAGAATGGGATACGTTGGTTTGGTTGGCCGAAATGGCATATAACAACAGTCATCACACATCCACTGATTTCACACCTTTCTTTTGTACTTATGGCTACCACCCACGAATCCTCCCTGGCTCTCCCTTACTATGCACAACCCCCGCAGCAAGTGATTTAGTACAAGAAATTCAACGAAACCATAAGCTTGCACAAGATAGTTTGGAACAGGCCAAGAAAAGGTACAAGAAGGGAGCAGATTCACACAGACGACAGGAACCCAGTTACAAAGAAGGGGATGAGGTTTGGTTATCTTCAAAACACATCAGTTTAAAAGGGGCTTGAAAATCTAAGCCTAGGTATATTGGACCTTACAAGATCATAAAGGTCATAAATCCGGTGGCCATGAAACTTGACCTCCCCCTAACGATGAAGATTCATCCTGTATTCCATGTTTCCTTACTGAAGCTTGTTGAACCAGGGACAGTTTTACCGTCTACTCCTCCGCCCCTAGAAGTAGATGAGGGGTTGGAATATGAGGTTGAGGCCATCATAGACTCTAGGCGAGTCAGGAAGAGATTGCAGTATCTCATTCATTGGAAAGGGTATGGTGTAGAAGACAGGACCTGGGAACCAGCCAGTCAAGTACACTCACCCAGATTAGTGAAACTGTTTCACAGACAACATCCCAATAAGCCTAAACCTGTGGGGGATCCGTAGGGGGGATGTACTGTCACGCCTGCCTAGCCTCCGTGGAACTGAACGACGAACTGACAAGACCAATCCAAAATGGCCTCGCCGTAAAGCGCATGCGCGAGGGGTCCGAGCCGGAACATAAGCTTGCTTTCCCCGGCTATCAGCGCTTTGCGCTCTAGTTTCTATCTCTACCGACTAGTTACTTCTGCTTGGCCTTTTCCTGTTACACGCCCATGTTTGTCATGGGCATACCTTCCTTGATCTGAGTTACGGCAATTCCTTACCAAGTGCCGTTCACTTTTGCTTGTTTGTTAGTTCCTGCTTTGGGGTAAAGGTATTGTAGACCTTACCTCTCGCCTGGATACCGGAGCGGTCCTTCCTGTATCTGATGCCGCTTTCCTGATTCCTTGCCGAGGCTCTTCCTTACTGATTACCTCGCACCGAATTATAGTGTCTCCGGTGAATGTCAGGGGTATTACAGAAGAGTTCTGCCTCATCCCGGTAGACCCACAGATCCGATTTAACGTGGGTGCTACTTTCCTACCTTCCCTCGCTCAGTGCCGGCTGTCTTACCCCAGTGTCATAGTGACTTACTGCGCCCTGTTTCTAGCGGACCCGTCATTGGGCCAGACTAAGGTCCCGTCGAACGGCCGGTATTTGCAGGAGCAGTGGTGCAAGTGGTTTACGTGGTATTGTAGGATTTGTGGTCCGCCTGGCGAGTTTCCTCCTTCCCTTTATTTCCTTATTTTTGTGTTCGTTCTCTGGACTTCCCGGATGCTGGCATTCATCACAGTACAGGGACATGAAGAACCGGTAAAGCACTTGTAGCGCACTATATTTACATCGCGTTCTTGTTAAGGTTTCGATTGGTGTTTATGTATGCATTTATTGCCCTCCAGGCAGCTACTTCTGTGATCCAGACCTTTTACTATACAAGACACCTTAGCTGGGCTGTGGTTCTGGTTGGGTAAGAAGTATAAATATACCCTTACTTAAGTACATACTTGTGACATACTCAGAGGTAATATTTCATACCCCTCAATCTAGGTCATACTGGATATCAATAAGTTCCATGATCACATGTATATTTCCAGAGGATATCCTAATTGCTTTCAATGACACACCATTGTGCTATCAGGTAAAGGTGGTTTATGTATTAACATTGGGGGCTTGTGGGTTGACTGTTGTTGTATTAATCCATTATTCCTTTTAGCTTCATCTTCCATTAGAAGAAGAGAAGTGTCCAAAGATTCCAGTGTTTTGTCTCCCCTACTTTCCTTGTTTTGTTCCCTCCTTTCCCTCCATATCACCCTTGTGTCCTAGTGTTTGATAGGCACAGGCGGTGTAGGGGGGGAAGGGTTGGGGTTCTTGTCGGCTCCTGGCACTCCTGCGGAAACTGCTACCGGATCCTTACAGAATGTGACTATTTAGCTAACTGAAGGGTTAATTTAGATAGTATAATCATTATCATCAGCTATGAAAGTAAACACTTTCCAATTATCTGCACACTCTAAATAGGGGAACGGACAAATGGCCAGACCTCAGACAGCTCTTACTCCATTGGATTGTTGGAGGTATGCCAGCAGCAGTGATGGAGTAGTCTCCATTTCTGACATACTTAAGTGCTGTCTAACTCCAAATGAGAGGAGTGAAACTTCTGTTTGGCACAGAGGTTACTCTGTCACTTTTGCAGTGGAGTACCCTCTCTGAAAAATTAAAAATCTGGTCCTAAATGAAAGACTTGTACATTGACCCATAACACAGACAAGAATAAAATAAGAGCCCCTTTTTTACTAGGATAAGTGGGTGGAACATACTGAAACCATTGACCCAAAAAATATGCTGTATCATGTAAAGAGAGCACTTAAATTGCTACTTTAAGGCAGGTGAGGCCTCACATAATTAAAAAGTTTTTAGCACCTGTATATTATAGTGAAAATTTGTTGTTAGTCACTCAAATGTTTTTGGGCTGTGCTGATTTTTAATAGAACTGTAGCAACATGTGTTGACATTTCTAATGATCAGCAGGTCCAGTATTTCGCAAGATTCTGTTTTTAATTTGCAGGTCATCAACACAGGTCAATAAGAAAGACATCCATACGTTGGGTGTAAGTTTTGACATCCTAAATGATACAAATAGTAGATAGGACAATTTTACCCAAAAACCTCTTAATGCTTACTTGGGTAGATAAAGTTGTATGCAGGTATTCCTTCCTACACAAAACAATCCTCCTTACAACACATGCACACTTGCACCATGGTGCAAGGATGGCTACATTGGAGCTAGGCTGTACATTGTGTGCCAGCGCAAGGAAAAGAAAGGAATGTGCCTTATGATGTTAAATATGGTGCATTCCTGCCCTTTACCTATAACGCAATTCAGCAAGGTGGCTTGCTACACTGCACTGCATGATTTTTTGATAAATGTGCCCCAAATAAATTAGGCATAATATTCTGAGATCAATCAATTCTTTAGTACCTAAATTAACAAGGCTGACAGCTGTTCTCCAGATTGATCTTGAAACATCTTTTGACTCCTTGGACTAATACTATCTATTTGTTCTACTAGATAATTTGGTAATGGGCTCTAACTTTATAGGTTTCAGCTGATTTCTATACATTCAATCCAAAGCATGAATGTTGGTCAATGAAGCATTGTTACGGCCCTTCCGTATTTCCTGTGCAGCTCATTAGCTGACTGCAGCGCGGGTAGCAAGCAATTGTATGTTTGTTGCCGCACGGACCACGTAAGATAGCGCTTCAAGTAAAGTCCGAATACCTGCCTTAGAATCTGTTTTAACTCACCCGAATCGCGTTGGTATTTTAAATTGTGAATTGTACTATTGTCCCTGACCTGACGCACTCACAACTCCCCTCCCAGAGGGCTCAGCCAATCGGCCGGTATGGGGTGGAGCGTGGAGGCGGGGCCGGGCATTCAACTCTGACTGCAGCGTGGGTAGCGAGCAATATGTTTGTTGCCACGCAGACCACGTCAGATAACGCTTCAGGTAAAGTCTGAATACCTACCTTAGAATCTGTTGTAAATCACCCGAATCACGTTGTTATTTTAAATTGTGAATTGTACTATTGTCCCTGAGCTGACGCACTCACAGCTCCCCACCCATAGGCCTCAGCCAATCGGGCGGTACGGGGTGGAGCGTGGAGGCGGGGCCGGGGCATATATGCACATCAGCACGCGGAAGCGCAGCGGACACGAGCAGTGGGTGCACCGGCGGTGCGCCGAAAGCGAACCAAAGTCAAGCCGTCTGCGCCCGTCCATGCCCAAACGGGCTTTGGGGCCATGAACCCTGGCCATACCGCCATTTACTCCCCGATGGCACTTAGATCGCTAGAGCAATCGCAACTTTTGCTAGCGCATGATGTCTTTGACCGCATTTCAGCTCATGGTATCCTTCGATACCAAGTGGGCCATTTTAACCCTTCTTCCATGATTCCCTCCTCTTCCCCCACTGCTGGCCCCACCACAGGTAACTCAACCTCTCTCCGGGTCTTGTATCTTAATACCCGCTCCCTGGTGAAGCACCAATTAGACATATTCATGCTGCTACTGTCAGACAAACCGGATGTCCTACTACTCACCGAGACCTGAATTACCCTGGACTCCACACCAGACATCTTAGCGGCACTCCCTTCAGATTTTTACATCTTATCTGTCAACCAGCCTCCAGGGAAGATGGGCGGGGGAGTTGCTGCCATCATACACAAAAACTATAAGTTTGTCATGCTGACCTCTCTGGTTTTACCAGAAGTTGAGAACATCGTCATTAATCTTGATAATAACTCGGTATCACTGGCACTGGTGCTTATTTACCGTCCCCCCCAGCCCATGCCTTCCTTCCCCCTCTCCCTTAGTGAACAGATGGCGAACCTCATCATGAACCATGCCCGAGTCCTACTTATTGGAGACCTATATTATTGGTTCAATGATGCATGTGGTGGTCCTCAGGCGGCAGAACTTTCCGAACTGCTTTCTAATATCAATCTTGTCCAACACCTTACTGGACCCACCCACATCAAGGGTCATACGCTTGACCAAATTTGGTCACACAACATAGAACTCCCACTACCTTTAATCTCTCCCTGTATATGGTCTGACCACCATCTGATTGAATTCACAGCCACCCTTAATGGCAGGGCTAACACTCCTAAGGTGGCAGAAGGTCTGACAAGGAAGTGGAGATTACTTGATACCCAGGGATTCATTAACTCCTTAGCCAGTTCCCTTCCCACCATTAATCCCAACTCTAATGTCTACTCAATGGAAAAAGATATTGCAAACTGGCTATTGGCGGCCAGTGACACACATGCCTCACTTATTAAATGTTCGCGTGCTAGACATTCTGACGTCCATAAATGGTTCACTAGTGAACTTAAAGCCCAAAAACGTATGCTCCGCCAATTAGAGAGGAAATGGAGGCACTGTTATGCCAGTGAATATAGACAGCTCTATCTGTCAGCTCGCAGGGATTATAAGAAATCCTTAGTGATCGCTAAAGCTGCGTTTTTCTCTGCGAGAATACTCACTGCCCTTAACAAACCTAGAGACATTTTTAGGGTTGTAAATGACCTTAGCAGCGATGATAGAATCTCACATAGTTCAGGCCCCAACCCAAGAGCTGTGCAACTCCTTGAACAAATTCTTCGTGGAAAAAATCGAAATCATTAGGGCCAGCATCCCCTCCACTGCACACTCGAAGTCTCTAGATGACATTTCCAGTAACTATGAACCATTTCATAGCTATATGTCCTAACATTCTATCTGAACGAATGTCCCGTGTCAAGTTGGGCTCTCCCAAAGACTGCTGCCCTCCCTCTGTCCTGAGGGATACCTTTTCGGCTCTGCCACACAGTATCCTCCATTTCCTCAATTAATCCCTCAGCAAGGGCGAAGTGCCAAGAGCTTTCAAAAATGCTACGTTAGTTCCTCTACTAAAGAAACCAGGGGCAGATCCCTCGAATTCCTCTAACTACCGCCCTATTTCCCTCCTTCCCTTCCTGGCGAAAATCTTGGAGGCCCAAGTGGCTAGGTGCCTTTCTAATTTCATTGAAAAATCAAATTACCTAGAGCCTAATTAAGCTGGATTCCTGCCAGCTCACTCGATGGAGTCAGTTATTCTGGTGGTAATGGACTCACTGAGAGCAAATGCTGACATGGGGACCCCTCAGGCACTTGTGCTTCTGGACCTGCCGGCTGCGTTCGACACGGTCGACCATAACACCTTGTTGCACCGTGTCGAACAAGCAGGTATACTTGGACCCGCCTTTAAGTGGATAAAGTCCTCATCCACTGGCAGAACCCAAGCAGTACGCCTTGGTGCCTTCAGTGCCCACAATCTGTCCACTTCCTGTGGGGTCCCGCAGGGCTTGTCCCTTTTCCCATTGTTGTTCAATCTTAATATCAGGCCCTTGATTCATTCACTCAAAGCCAGGAGAATAACCGTCTTTATCTACACTGACAACCTCCAGTTTGTTTTTCCTCTGGATTCCCCGAATGCTGCTGCTGAATTTCAATCCATGATGCTTCACATCCAGCGTTGGATCTTAATCAGCTGAAACTCACCCCAGGCAAGACGGAACTGGTGTTGCCTGGGAAGAGCTCTACTTGCCGGGGACCTCACTTCTGGCCAAGTGAATTAGGCTCCCCCCACCCCCTCTCTATCAGTGAAAAGTTTAGGAGTGACTATAGACACCGATCTTTCATTCAGAGGACATGTGGGGTCTGTGGTTTCTACCAGTCTTTTCCGATTGCGTAAAATTAGGAAAATTGCTCATCTGCTGTCCCACTCAGCCCTGGTCCAGGTGGCAATAGTGCTGGTGCTTAAACGCCTAGATTTCTCTAACTCTCTTTACACTGGTCTACCCCAGGCCCTGCCTTCAAATGATTCAGAATCAGGCGGCGAGACTTCTTCACAAACAACCGAGATGGCAATCGGCTAGGCCCCTGCTGTCAAAACTTCATTGGTTGCCCATAGCGCCAAGATGGGCTGCCTAGTTTTTAAAGCATTGCACTGTAACAGCCCAAAATTTCTTAATAACCTGATTACTAAGCACGTCCCTAGGCGCAATCTTCGATCAGGCCACCTTCATTTACCATTCCCGCCATCAAACTGAAAAGGCAGGGTGGATGCAGGTTCTCTTACCTGGAATCTAGGCACTGGAATTCTTTTCCACTCTCAACCAGGAGCTGTGACAACCTACTGGGCTTCAGAAGGGTCTTGAACACATGGCTGTTCGGGCAATCTTGCTAACCTGGTCTCCTGCAATAACATTATATACGATTAGCACCATGAAACCTTTGGTGACCGTGCGCTTTACAAGCTTGCATTAACATAACATAACATCAAGGATGCCCCTTGTTACAGCTCTTCTTTCAGTGGTAGTGGAGCCACTGGCAGCTATTGTAAGGTCACACAAGGATACCAAAGACTCACATGGAAAGCAGTTCTGCTTCACAAAATTCCTCTTCATGCAGATTACCTCATATATTGTAGGATACCAAGAAATCAAGACTATTTATGATGGAGGTGCCAAACGATTTTCAGTCTATATATGCTTTTTGGACTAATTGTAACAAATTCAACGTATTGTCCCCAGGTGGGGATGTTTCTGATAGGGGCTGGATTAAATATTAATTCCTAAATAAAATAACTCAAGGGAGTGTATATATATATATATATATATATATATATATATATATATATATATATATATATATATATATATATATATATATATATATATATATATATATATATATATATATATTGAAATCCCAAGGGTGCTCAGATATATATCTTGGAAAATGAATATATCTCTGTAGCTTAAACATTTAACTATGGTTGCAACTTTTGATTTCACCAATGGGCTGTGCTCCTCTAAGTAAAATGATTGCGCTACCTAAATTGCTATACAATTTACATGATTTTCTCTGCAAACTCTTTACACAATTTTACAACTGCAATTAAATCATTCCTGTGGACAAATAAAACAGCTTGAGGGAGCAGGGCAAAATGCAGAAAGTCAACTTATGACGGTGGGTTGAGAAGTGCTAATTTTATTGGTTATTATCAAGTAGCTCACCTTGCAGTACTTAATAACTGGCTTCATCACCAGATCGGATCCCACCTATGCCAGTACTTGCTGGATGCTTGCCAAATCAACCTGACTACAATTTTAATATAGGGACCAGGCACCACTGGACAGGCCCCTGGCTACAAAGGCTATTCTTGCAATGTGGGAAGAAAGTAGCCATGAAATAGGGTGGTGAGAGACTAAGGCAGCAGACCTCATCATAGGTGGTCTCATTTTTGAGAGGTCACAACTCTATAGGATTTCACTGGATGGAACACACTGGGGTTCAACACTAAGAGGCTTTGGGCCCGATGTTGGTCGCCAATTGCCAGTCGGTAACGGCCGATTTGGGCCGTTACCGACTGGTATTTCGGATTTGACATGTAGGTAGGCTTAATTTACAGAATCGGTATATTTACCGATTCGGTAAATTTACCGATTCTGTAAAATACTGAATCGGTAAATTTACCGAATCGGTAAATACAGATGTAAGTGGCACTTCAGTGCCACAGGCCATTACCGATTCGTTATTTACCATGTAATACTATTACATGGTAAATAACGAATTCCAGTGTACATGCACATCTGTGCATGTACACCTGTGCCATGTGGCACACAGACATGCCCTAAGGGCATGTATGTGTGTCACATGGCACACAAGGCAAAATCAGGGGTTCAACAGGGTGTCAAAGTGACACCCTGTCACCCTTGCAAAATTGGTCCATAGGAATCAATGGCAATTACCGTATCGGTAAATACCGATTCGGTAATTACCGAATCATACAGATTCGGTAAAAATTACCGAATTTTTACCTACATCTGATTTACATTTGATTTACCGAATCTAGAATACCGAATCGGTAAAATTCGGTATTCTAGAGTCAGTAAATCAGATTTACCTACATCTGGGCCCTACTGCCTTATTACGAGTTTGGTGGTCATCCTGATGGACCACCGTTGGTGATCCAGGAAGACCGCCAAGCCTGTGGTGAACCTGCCCACCGGATTTTGACTTGAAGGGTGGGTAGGCAATGCAGTGTCGGAGTCTCGGTGGAGAGTATGTTAGGCTCATACGGGAGTCTATGACGCATACCACTGCACTGAAGTGCTTTATGCACATTCCTGCATGGTGTGGCATGCATTCTGCTATTCAGCCACACAGTGCATGCACAACCATGAACTTTTGATGGGGCATATCAATCATGGGCCCACCACACTCACCCCCATGTACAGATTTGCCCAGGGTCCCAGTTGTGAGCCTCTTTTTATGCCTTTCGGCCAAGAATCTCATGGGGAAGTACCCACCATAAAAAGATTGGTGGAAAGGCAGGTCTAAATCTGCTCGGTGGTGCAAAGCAAAGATATTCAGGGTCAGTTCTAGATTCCAAAATCACTATCACTCCTCTGCTCACAACGAAGATATCTTAAATATACAGAATGCCTTCCATCCATAAACCTGACACACTTTCACAATTACGATGCGATTGATAAATGACTTGGAGAAAGTGGATCACATTGAATTGTAAGTGGCCTTATGGCTCAGTGAGAAAGTGCAGCAGGGTTCAGATTTGTACAATTTAAATTCCTGCATTGTATTATACAGGGGAAAGTCTATGAAGAATGGTATATCTGTGGTGCAAAGAGGACTGTGGAGAACTTTTGCTTACATTTTGATGTGGGAGACAGTACACTCCAAGGATATTGCCGTAAAATCATGGATATTTTATCTGAAGTGAAGCAGGTAAAAATAGTCATCTCTGTGAGATGGGTATTACTAAACATAATGGGTGAGCTATGCGGCAAATAGATATCTCAAACTGTTGGGCTTAGACTGGTGATATGGAGCTGCTACTTCACCATATATTGCTAGATGGAATGTGGGTCTTCGGAGAAGCAGAATTCTCAAGCATCAAGTTAGTGAGGATCATTGCGTCCCTCAAAAACATGAAAGAATATGGACTAATTAGCAAGATTATTCTGAGATGGTGCAACAGATGCCATAAATACATAAATTCCATGGGAGATATGTGTAACTGAATGCAATTACTATGCCTTAATTCTTGTTAGTAAACCCCAGATTTTATTTATAACAATAATATGACCACTGTAACACACATGATACCTTTTTAAGGATAACCTACTTCTTGGATCTATAATTATCAGCATGTAAATTCCAGGACTTGAGGATATTACCTGGAGGGGTTTTTGACCAGTCCCAGTATAGATGGTGTTTATGAATAATCAATTTATAAGCTTTATACGACATTTTGTCATAAAAGCATTCACCTAACCCTATACAATAAATACTACTTATAAAAATACTTTTAAAAATACATATTAAACATTAGATGTCGAATAATACATAATAAAAGGTCATAAAATTACAACACATTATTACAATTTAAAAGGACACATTCCATGGGTTAAAAAACATACTGTATGTCGCAAAAAGACAATTTATGGATATACATAATTTCATTATAATACAGTAGCCAATAGAGATCGGGTACGAATTAACCACGACCACGCCAGATATTTTGCTACACCAACCACATATAATGTTGTACTGTCTGATTCAAGTATCCTGAGGGCTTCGGATTGGCTTCGGGTTCCCAACTTTAAACACACCGGTTTTAACCACTTACGTCTGGGGGCCAAATACAGTGGACAACAAAACAGAAAATGGGAGATGTGTTCAATTTCCTCGTTACAATGGTGACAATGTTCATCCCATGTCTGGGACCAATGCTTTTTAAACGCATTTAAAGGTAATGTACCAATGCGGAATTGAAAATAAAGTTTTCTGTCATACGGTTTTTCAATTAGGTCCCAAAAACATTCGTATGATGGATACATTTTTAGATTTAAGAAGCGAGATGTTAGCTTTGCGCTTGTACTGTCACTAAACATTGCAAGATATATCATCTCCCAATAAAGATCTTTTAGCTTTTCCTTGGAAGGGAAGCAAGATGGATCTTTGTTGTCCCATAGGTGGTCCAATTTCAATTCTGTGAGTAAACCCCGCAACTCCCTTAGCCATGGGATAGTATGGAAACGATCGAATTTGATGACATCCATCAATGCTGCTGCATAGTGGCCTAGCTCTGGGGTCACCATAATTCGCCTCCAATATAGGAGGGGCCGAAGCCTCGCTATATCCACAACTGATTTTCTGCCCAGGTCTAGTTTTAACGGAATTATTGGAGTACTTTGGGGGACCATTACGACCCCTCTTAGAAACCTATTTTCAGCCCGGCCCAGATCGCTCAAGTTTGAGAAACCCCATAATTCAGAACCATATAAACAAGCCCCCAGGACTTTCATAGAATAAATTTCCATAACACAGTTCAGAGGCTTTGTCAGTGAGGTTCGGTGTTTTAGCGAGATGGCACCTGCTAGCTGTCTGAATTTTAGAAGGGTTGTAGTTATGTGATGTTTCCAGCTCATGTTTTCTTGCAGAGTGATACCTAGGTATGAAAAAGTGTCCACTCTTTCTAGGGGTGTTCCTTTGTATTTTATTACACCCTTAAAAGAGGACTGTTGATTGAGGCACATAAATTTCGTTTTGGCGGTGTTTAATTCTAGGCCCCTTTCGTCACAATATACACCAAAGGCATCAACTACTTTTTGTAACCCACTGGGGGTGCGGGAAAGTAATAATGTATCATCAGCAAACATGAGAACTGGTACACGAAAGCCGGCTATTACAGGGGCGTCACTAGCAATCTTCTCTAGGTGTTCAACGATGCCATTTATATAGATAGAGAAGAGAGTTGGCGCTAGGACACACCCTTGCCTCACCCCGCGTTCAACCGGGAAGGAATCAGTTACCTCTCCTTGTTTGCCCCATCGTATCTTTTCGAAATTGTTTTCGTGTAGGCGAACAAGGAGTGTGAGCAACTCCTGCTTTATGCCTGCATCCGCCAAGGTCTGCCAAAGTTTTTCCCTGGGGACCAGGTCGAAAGCGGCTTTTAAATCTACAAAAACTGCATACAATGTCCCCTTCTTCAAGGTGACATTTCTCCAATAAATTGTTAGAAAATGGAGGACTTGGTCGACGCTACTAGTTAGGGGCCTGAACCCAGCTTGGTAAGGTGACAAGATGTTATTTTCGTCGATCCATTGCTGCAGTTTATTTTGCACTAGTCGACCCATTAACTTTTGAGCTGTGTCGATCAAACTAATGGGTCTGTAATTTTTAGCCAAGGATCGGTCACCTTTTTTATATATGGGAATTATTTCGGCTCCCTTCCATGAGGCAGGCACTTTCCCTCCCATAGCCACTGCATTGGCCAACATTGTAAAATAGGTGCACCAGGACTTCCGGTCAGATAAAAAAATATCAGCCGGAATACCGTCCATACCTGGAGCTTTCCCCCCCGCTACACAGTCTAGTACAACACTCACATCCCTCTCAACAAATAGTGGTGCTTTGTAGTAAACTTGTGGTGGAAGGCTAACATTATTAAACATAGGGTTACGAGCATACTGTGGTTGAAAGTATTCTATCCAACTGTTCTTTGCGACATTATTAACAGGCTGGGGTGCTATGCCACCCTTTGCCCATTTTACTGAAGCCCAGAAGCGCTTAGAGTCCTTGGAGGCACATATCTCCTTAAGTTCTTGCCAACAATCCTCGTCCCAACGCTTCTTAGCCAATTTTTGGACCTGCCTATACTGGTTTCTCGCCAGCCTTACTGCTTCAGGCCTTCCTAGTCTTAATTCCTTGCTAAGGTTGTCTCGAGCTGCCCTGCAGCTCTTATCATACCACCCCCTGATTTTTACGGAAAAAACTTTGGATTGTGGTAAAAAGTATCTCGTGGGCAGCCATCATGTAGTCAATAAAATTAGTCTGTCCAAAATGGGACTTAATCTTAGCAACTTCACCCACCACTACTTTCTTTAGAGTCTCTATTTTAGCGAGATCTTCTAGGAGCATACTCCACTTCAAGTATCGGGAGTTATTAGAACTTACTAGGTCCTGTGTAACCATATGATCCTCTCTAGGATACTCAGATATGTCGTGGTAGGTATGTAGTGTCAGGCACAATGGATTGTGATCACTTTCAATCTTAACCTTCACTTCCATATCTACCAATTTATCCCAGAGCCTTACGTCCAGGAGTATATAATCTATCCTGCTGGCCGATCTACCATTATCAAAGGTATTTTTCCCCATAGAATCTGACACTGTCCGACCATTTGCTGCTCTAAGTCCTCTTGAAAGACAAAAACTTTTCAATTGTATTGCTACCGTGCTCCATTTCTTAATTACAGGGATATCTAGTTGGGGTATACCCCACTTGGTATCCTCATCTTCAGCCAGGGCTTTATCCTCCTCACCCAAGGGTTCGAAGGTAGTATTAAAATCCCCGCCTATTATTATGTGGGTGGGGTCTGGTAGCTGTTCAATATTATTCTCGAGGCACGATAGGGTCTCTGATGATTTACCCCTGGCTACTCCCCTTGAATACAGATTAAACAGGGCTAGTTGATGACCATTTTGCCAGGTAATATCAAGTGCCAAAATGTCGTTAGAGGGTATAGACCTTTGCTTAACCGAACAATTCAAAGTTTGGCGTACCCAAATTAACAGGCCCCCCGAGGGACGTCCCACTCTATTGCTTTTTGCCGGGACAAAGAAATTTAAATACCCTTGCCTGAAAATTGGTGTAAGCGACCAAGTTTCTTGGAACATGATGATATCGTACTGGTTAATAAAATCAACCCAATCTGGGATGTTTAACTTATTAGTAATTCCAGCTATGTTCCATGAGATGATTGATAATTGCGGTTTAGCCTGTTGAGAGTATGTCTGAACAATATCAGGAATATTTAATGTTTCTGCAGGGTCTACTCCTAGTATTACATTTTTATTCAGTCTCGATGACAACTCAACTTCCTCCAATGTTCTTTCCTGTTCCACCTGGGCTCTATTTTGTTCTTCCGAGCAGGAAGTACAAAATACATCTGGGGCTGGTGTAGATTCGTCTAACATGGAAATCTTAACATGTCCTTGGCCCAACTGCATATTCAGGGTAACAGGAGAGACACATGCGAGTCAATCACACTCATTTAAGTCCGTTAACACAGAGTATTGATTATCCAAGCTTAGCCCCCACTCACATGCTGGATTGGTTCTGGCCCTTCTATTTCCCACTACTGTCCATTTAGTTCTTAATATACTCGGCTTTGCTACTAGACCTCTTCTACTATAGAAGAAATCCAGTGTCAGTGGAACTATTTCAGCTGTCCTACGTTGTGGAGGGAGAATGTTCCGTAGGACATCGGGCAGAACATCGGGGCCCTTAAAATTCAAGACCACACAATCCCCTTGAAATTTCTTTGGCTTAGTACCTATCCACCTAACTCTTCTTGCTGTAAGCAGATCGTCTGATAATTTTTCCTTGCCCCAGGGGGATATATGCATGTTGCTACTCAACCACTGGAGAGCCTTGTTCCTTAGGGAATCAGGAGACTCGATCTGACCAGTTTTCAGCAAGGGTGTGTTTGCTAGTACTAAAATGAGGGGCGAGGCTTCAACAATTAATTCAACTGGGGCAGATTCTGGGTTTAAGGTCTCAGGAATGCTGTTGCCCACTAATTGGGCTGCATCAGAAACTAGGGCCATGTCAGAGGTATTATCATTCCTAGGGCTAGCTTGTTGGACATGATCTGAAGAAGCTTGTAGGCCAGTATTCATGGTCACCCCTAGTGATTTTCCCGCAGTCTCCATTTGTTCAATTTTAGAAACAACTAGATTTGGTATTTCCCCCACCCCCTCGTTGGTTTTCCTTAACAGGGACTCTAGCTTGTTGACCTTGGTAACTAATTGGTCAACCTTTGATATGAGGGGTTTCATTAGACCTAATAGTTTGGACTCTAGTGTACCCATGAGCTTAATTAAAAGGGTGTCCTCCCCTTCTTCATTTTCATACTCTTCCTCCCTTATCCCATCCTCTTTCTTTCTCTTTGCTCGTCTAGGTGGGGTTACAGGTTTGTTTTTAGAAGAGCGTAGGCCACCTCTTCTAGGTGGCGCCTTAGTGATCCCTTTTTTTGCTCTTGGAGCGGGGACCGGTGTTGGGGGGGTATTGCTTTCTATAACTGACTCCTCAATTGTTACAGATTTATCTTGGTCTTCTAAGTTGATCAGATCTGTAAAGGGGTCAAGTTGATGTTCCGTAGAGGTCATTGAACCATTAATTTCTAAGTGCTCAATTGGGTCTTCACTAGGGTCGGTGGCAATGAGATCATCAGTTACAGGCTGAAACACCCCTGGTTGGTTAATTTGGGCACAAGGTGGCGAATCCCCCATACCTAGGGAGGACCTCCGATTATTATTAATTTTTGTCACTACCTGAACCAGGTAATTATGCATGGTATTAGCCGGAGTGACAGGCGTTTTTTGTTTGGACATAGTGAACAAACAATGGTTGGCAACAAGGCCCTAGCAATAAGTAGCAAACAATGGTCCAATTACACTGTAGATGTAAAAGTGTTTTACCTTGCCACTGTTCAATTTAGAGGGTGGAAGTAAGAGGGATGGCCCAGTCCAGTCTCTCACTGTCTAGAACGGGCTAAAACGGGCCCGCCCTTGGCCCGGGCTTCGCCCGGCGTCCCGCTCGCGTCCCGCGTTGCGGGTGGACCCGACTTTTAAGGCGCCTCCTGGCGCTAGATGGTGACGCGCACAGCGTGCGCTGAAGCAGGTCCCCCTGAGGTACCGAGTCCGCTCTGCTGCCACTGATGTCTCCTGGCGCGGCGGTAGCTCGGTGTGGAGCGCGTTTCCCTTGTGAATGGCAGCAATGACGTGGAGTCACCAGAGAGAACAAGGTGAGGCAGGTACACACACTGGACGGTGGACCCGACTTTTAAGGCGCCTCCTGGCGCTAGATGGTGACGCGCACAGCGTGCGCTGAAGCAGGTCCCCCTGGGGTACCGAGTCCGCTCTGCTGCCACTGATGTCTCCTGGCGCGGCGGTAACTCGGTGTGGAGCGCGTTTCCCTTGTGAATGGCTGCAATGACGTGGAGTCACCAGAGAGAACAAGGTGAGGCAGGTATATTTTATCTGAAGTGAAGCAGGTAAAAATAGTCATCTCTGTGAGATGGGTATTACTAAACATAATGGGTGAGCTATGCGGCAAATAGATATCTCAAACTGTTGGGCTTAGACTGGTGATATGGAGCTGCTACTTCACCATATATTGCTAGATGGAATGTGGGTCTTCGGAGAAGCAGAATTCTCAAGCATCAAGTTAGTGAGGATCATTGCGTCCCTCAAAAACATGAAAGAATATGGACTAATTAGCAAGATTATTCTGAGATGGTGCAACAGATGCCATAAATACATAAATTCCATGGGAGATATGTGTAACTGAATGCAATTACTATGCCTTAATTCTTGTTAGTAAACCCCAGATTTTATTTATAACAATAATATGACCACTGTAACACACATGATACCTTTTTAAGGATAACCTACTTCTTGGATCTATAATTATCAGCATGTAAATTCCAGGACTTGAGGATATTACCTGGAGGGGTTTTTGACCAGTCCCAGTATAGATGGTGTTTATGAATAAGACAGAGCTGTCCTGTAGGATGAAGCTAATATTCAGAAAATCAAAAGCAAGACAATAGTAGACACACCGAGGATATCCATGGACAGCACATTTACAGAAAATGTGGGTCAGTGAATTCATATGTGAGAATATGGGAAGTGTATATGTCCTTCATAAAGGGACTGGTGAACTCCTGTTTAACAGCGAAAGATGAGAGAGGGAGAAGGTGTCCAGTGAGGCGGGGAAAGTCTCTTAGTGCTGGAGAAGCAATATATAGCAGATGTGGATCTAGGAACCATTAAACATTAAAGATGAAGAGATAGGAAATCCATACACCATCCACTAAAACGGCCCATAATCAGCTGGCTCAATTAGTACAACTGTTTTGACAGAGCTTGAGAGCGGTGTTTGCAAATTTATCAAGCAGATGCATTTCAGGAATGGTTGCACTTGGCATCTAATATATTATTATTTGATGTCCAGTTGTTGTAACACTGCCAGGAACGAAGCCAGAAACTTAACTGAGGCTTTGTGCAGGCTTAAGAGGTAGCAGTGAAGTCTGCATTGGCAGTCGGTCTGTTCTGAGATGCTGCACTCAGCCTTTTTGTCTCCATGCTTGCATGTGCCCAGAGGGTGTTCCATAAGCTAGTTAGGATACCGAGCACGGATGGCAGTGGCAGGACTGCGAAATACGGAACTGGACCAAAAATTTCTAACTTGAGCTTCTTCGTCTCCCATGATTTCCAGAACAGGGGTGTGGTCAATCCATACCACAGACCCTCTCTAGGTTGGTGATTTGTAAACAGAGGCTCTGAGTTCAGGATGAGACTGGGTTCTTTCATCTGTTATCTGTTCCTGGTACCATATATAAGGATGCATTTAAAAAGTGTTGTATGTATTGCAACACATGTATTGTATCATTTTTAGTCACATTCTTTGACACTTGCTATTCTTTTGTCCCTTATTCTGGCGTCTACATTTTTTGACCTATTTGGGGATTTTCAACACCAGGATTCCTCTAGTTTTTTTTCTCCTTCTTCTTGTGACCAGGGGTTTGGTGTCCAGCTGATTTCAACAATACTAATATCCATCTTAAATCAAGTGCTACAACAGACATTTTACCATCCAGTCCTTGATAGCATGTGTGAGTTTGTATTGGGACCATTAATGTGTCATGATGTGTCTTGCAGTGTATGAAATGTGATTGTAGTGAGATGTGTCATGTATATTTAAACAACGTTATGCGTATTTCTGATTCTCTTCATTAAGTAAAGTTATTTGAGATTTTATAGTTTGGGATATGTACCTTTGTGCTGATGGTGTTTATATGAAACTGCAAACTGAGCTTCTGATGAAAGACTAGTCGATTTTCCTTTTAAATGCCTTTCAATGTTTTTAATAGAATTCAAGACCAATTTGTAAACGTAGGCTTTTTTTTATTTTCATTACATTACATTGTTCACTATCTTTAAAAATTGCAGCATATTTCTTCGTTTAAAGGTATTCCTTAAGGCAATTATGTTGCAGGTACAAATCCTCAAGGTCCTATAATGCAACTAGTGCCTTTCATATTTCGCTCTGAGAAAGGTAAAATGATTGGATGAGAAAAAATCTCCAATAACTGGCTAATATACAAGAAACCACTGGCATCTCACCAGCTCCATAGAATATTCCTAGGTCTGGGAAGACTACACCTGAAGAGAAGACCTTGCTCAAAGAAAGACGGCTCCTGACTTCTTCTATAAGATGAGGACAAAAGACCCCCTACCTTCTGCTGCCACTCAGTGACACTCTAACTGCTCTACAATGTGCCAGGCGACCTCCATGAGATGTTAAACAAACTTTTTAACAAAAGTATTTTTTTAACTGCACTCTTGTTTCCTTTAAGAAAAACAGCAGCAGTAAAAAAAAAAACACTTTAATTGTATTCGGTTATGGTGGTGTGCAGACCCCATCAGGCCACCATCACAGTGATGGCATCCAATCGGTGTGAGCTACAATTAGCGACTGACCTCATGAAAAGTAATCAGGTATATTGGGTTGGGACCCACTCCAGTAAACTGGCCTATTACTACCTAGATAGGTTATTAAAATCTGAATTGATTCACAAAAACTCAGTGCACAATTTGCTATCACTTTTTGCAAATGCATTCTTAGTACATTTGTGTGCATGTTGGATTCTGTAGCCCATATATCAAAAGTAAAGAAAGAAGTAAGGATTAGGGTGCTCATGCCCAGGGTTCCCCTGTCTGAGGAGGAGGATTTTTGTGCTGTAATGAATGCAGGCTCTATAGTCAAACAGAGTACACAAATAGGGGAGCTGATCATAACCAAGGACTTAGATTGTTTGTTTGTTACTGAGACCCGGGCAAAGGAAGACTCAGGGCCCGATTTAGTAGCGACCACCCCTCCAGACTACTTTACTGCTTGATTTGATCGTCCCCTTCATGGAGGAGTTGGTCTGGCCATTATCTCTAAGAATTCGATCAACTGCACTTTAGTGCCCATTAGCTTGATTTCACCTGACACCCTTGAGATGGCACAGTTTAGAATCAAAGCTAATAATAAAACGACTCTCTCAGAGCTTTTGGTTTAACCCCCCCGCCCCACCCCCTCTGCCATGGCTCTCATAGCTAGTTTATTGAGACATGGAACCAAACACTAGAAGCCTATATTACTGTACTAATTTCACTATTTTGGGCGACTTTAACTTCCATTTGCAAAATACAGGTTGCACTTATTCTGCTATGTTCTAGAATTTATGAAGGATCTTGGATACTCTCAATTGGTTAACTCCTCTAACCATATAAGAGGCCATATTTGAGATGGTGTTTTTATCAATCACTTGGCTCTGGTGATGGGAGATCTTCTCCGATCAAGTTGAATAAACCTCCTTTAACCTTTAACCCGTTTGTTGCTTCGGATATTCTGCGCCAGTGCTGAACGTTTGAAGAAACAGGTGCTGCCTTGTCGGCCAACGGATGTGCGCAGCACTGGCAAGGTACTGCTTGCGACGACCATTGGCAGACAGCAGTACTAAAGGGGTTAAAATAACTCTGCAGAAAGATATAGAATAAATGCAGTACATACCCACGTCGTATAGAAGGTGGAGTTAAATCTCCTCCGAAGATATGGAATCTGCTTTGAGTGTGTCATTAGAAAGAAACTATGGTTCTCAAGAAACTACAGCAGATGTCTTTAATGCTAGAGTGATGACTGCTATAGATCAGATCTCACCTGTTGTAAATAAGGGTGGTACCAGAACTTAAGCATCCACCCCTTGGTTCTCAGAGGAAATAAAAGACAACAGATGTCAGTGTGGAAGACAAGAACGGAGGTGGTGGGCAATCCTTACTTCCGAAAAGAGACATAAGCACAGAGTTTATTCTTAAGGACAAATGTGCCATTATGGCTGCCAAGTCCTCTAATTTGGTGAATAAAATAAGATCAGCACCAATACTCCCAATTAATTTTTTTCAGTGGTGAAAAATCTCTCCACTCCTCCAGTTCAGCAAGTAGTGGAAATCTCACAAGATTTTTGTAACAGAGTTGCTGTTGTACTTTAGGGATACTATCATGAAGATCTTTACTGATTCGAATGTGAATGAGGATAGTCCCCCCTCAGAGGTAAAGAGGAGGATTTGATAGACCAGGTATCTTCTGCTACATTTTCCAACTTCCGCCCCTATATCTCACCCGGAAGTTAAATATCTTCTCATGCAATTGACATCGGGTTCACCTGATGACCCATGTCCTCCCAGAATCTACAACTGGTACAGGATCAGATAGTTACCTTTCTTGAAAAGATCCATAATCAAATTCCCAACTAAGGAAGGAGGCAATAGTTATACCCCTCAAAAAGAAACCCAATGGGGATCCTGAGGACTTAATAAATCTTTGTCCTATTTACCTCCTACCTGCGCCAGCTTACATTTTTGAAAAATAAATCAACCAGGAATTGGCCAAATTCATTACTACCAAGGACCTTCTGGGCCCCTCTCAGATTGGTTTTTGGATTGATCATAGTACTAAATCGGCTTTGCTGGCTGCTGCCGATTCTATCCATTGTCAGGTGGTTCAAGGTGGGTCAGCCATTCTGGAATGTTGGTCTTCTTAGCAGCATTTGATATGGTGTCTCCTTCCTTCTTTTTTTTTTTTTTTTTAAATTTTTTTTGTCGTCCTCATCTTTCGTCCTTAGTAATCAACTAGTAACATGTGGAGAATAACCTTACTGTCTCAGATAATCTGGAAGAGAGCCGAAGAGGAAACACCCTGATTGCCCCACAGTAATATTGTCATAATCCACTTAAGCCACTTTAGATCAACCATATGGGGCATGTGCTGTGTTCATATACCCGATCTTGAATCGATTCCAACTTTATAGGGAATAGTGAAATAAGAGGTAAAATACCAAGCAACGTAATCATTGGACCTTGGGGGGGGGGGGGGGGGGGGGGGAACCAAGATCAATCCAAAATATATCACCAATTTTGTAGCCTCCAGAAGTTTTTCTTATTTTTATTTCCTGATCTTGAGAGGTCCATCTTTGATACTTGTAGCACTGATGATTGCCAATCCGGCAAGGTAGGAGATATGGGGTCTTTCCATCTCTTGCATATCTCTCTCCTTGCCAACAACTTACAGTAGAAGATTAGATCTTTTGCTGGACCATGAAACTCTGGAGAAATACCAAAAATAACCAAGGCAGGACAAAGAGTTAATTGGGATCCCAAAGAGGTAGAAATAAAAGTAGTAACTGAGGTCCAAAATGGTGATAGTAGCGGGCAATCTAAAAACATGTGCAAGTCCGAAGCCTCTGCCAAGCCACACTTTGGGCATAGAACTGGCGGACTATCCGAAAACTTTGATAAACGTTGGGGCGAATAGTATGCCCTGTGTAGCGTAAACAGGTGGTTACGCCGTAACCAAGATGGTTTTACAATACTCCACATAATCTTAAAAGAATCATACCATATATTTTCCACACTAATATCTATCATGTGCGCAGACCACAACTGCTCTGGTAGATGTGACTCACCCTCTGCCTCATCTAGAATAAGATTATACCAGAATGAAACCTCTTTATTAAATGGAGGCTTATCTGTTAGTAGAGTCACCAGTGTACTATCGCCTCCCAGCGTGAATCTACCTTTATTAGAAGACTGTAAATGAGAATGTGCCCAACTTTGCATCTGAAGGTATTTAAATCTAGAAAGCCGAGACCCCACTTTTAGACTCAATACCTCCCAGGCAGTAGTGAACCCTCCACAAAAATGTCTCCCCAAGCTATCAGACCCGACTCGCGCAGTGGTGTAGCTAGGCTATCAAGCAGCCAGGTCTGGGAACCTGGAGAGTTCCATAATGGAGCCTTACCTGAGTAGTAATCTATTTTGATAGTGCCCCTCAATTTAGCCCATGTTCTACACATATCTCCAAGCACCTTCAGTTTTATTTTTTTTAAAAACTTGGGATCCCCGAACTTAAATAGAAATCCTTGACCAGCCATTTTTTCCCCTCTGAGTAACGCGTCAAACATTTGCCCACAACCTATATTTGTTGGAGATTTTAACAACATTCTAACGTGAGACATCTGGAAGGCCCACCCGTAAAGCTGTAAATCTGGGGCCGCCAAACCTCCCTTCTCTCTACGTCGCCTGATCTTCTTCCAGGCGATTCTCGGATTGCGGTTGTTCCAGATGAAGGAGCGAATATCACTTTGAAGTTTAGTTATCATAATAGGATCAAAAAAAAGGGGAATAGTATTAAATAAAAATGTTACCTTGGGTAGAATCGACATTTTGACTAGGTTAGATCTTCCCAGCAAAGATAATGAGAGTGTAGACCATGATTTCATAAGTCTACGGCATTCTGTAGCTATAATTGCAAAATTTGCTGGGACTATCTTATCTATATCTTTATATATATTCATACCCAGATAACGTAAGACCATACTCACCTGAGCCCCCACCACGGGCTCCGGGTTGTTCCAGACCATTATATCTGTCTTAGATGCATTTACTTCATACCCTGATATGGGTCCGAACTCTTTGGCCAACTTGATTACAGCCGGAAACGCCGACCGTAATTCTGATGTATAAATAAGAACATCATCTGCATATAAAGCTGCCTTCCTTTCCCATCCCTCAAAGACAAAAGGCTTAATTTTGTTATTATCTCTTATCTTCTGAGCAAAAGGCTCTATATACAGATCGAATAAGAGGGGGGAAAGGGGGCAGTCTTGGCGGGTACCCCTAGTGATATTAAATGGGTCCGATAGTTCTCCATTAACAAGTACGGATGCTGACGGGTTCATATACAGAAGTTTAACTGCATGTCTGAATTTTTTCCCCAGATTAAATTTGCTAAGACCTCCGATGGGTAAACCCAGTTCACCCTATCGAAGGCCTTGGTGGCATCCAAGGTCATTACTGCTAGAGGGAGTGATGTTGTCGTTGCTATGTCAATTGCACCTATGAGATCATAGGTCAACTCATACAACTGACGCCCTCTTACAAACCCTTTTTGATCTATGTGCAAGATGTTTGTTGCTACTGCCCCCAACCTATTTGCCAATATAGATGTAAAGATTTTATAATCTGTATTCAATATGGAGATTGGTCTGTAAGACCCGCAATTTGATGGTGATTTCCCTGGTTTTAAAATCAGTGTGATTGATGCATTATCCCATGATTTAGGAGGGGGCATCTCTTCAAGGAGGATGTTTAACACCTCGGTCAGAAAAGGAGTAATGGTTGAAATCAATACCTTATAAATTTCAGATGGCAATCCATCGGGGCCTGATGCCCTACCTTTTTTGCTACTGGCAATAGCTGCCCTGACTTCTTCTTGCGAGATCGGATCGTCTAGCCGATTGCTTTGTTCTAGAGTCAAGACAGGGAGAGAAACGCCCATCAACCAATCTTCGACCTGCTTTGACTCAACGTTATTATTCTCACAATAAATTTCACTAAAGAAGTCCCGAAGCGTTCTCCTAATTTCGACATCAGTTGATAGTGTGATTCCTCCCGTCGTAATTGAGTTGATATTATTGCGCACTAACTCAGTCTTTGTTTTCCAAGACAGCAGTTTACTCGCTCCCTCACCATATTCAAAATGTGCCAGTTTGCTGGCCTCCCATCTCTCTTGAACCCTGGCATTTATTACTGAGTTTAGCTCTCCTTTCAATGTAGCCACCTTTACCTGCCTCTCATGAACTATAAATGCTCTAGGATCAGGGTGACTGGTAATTTCTGTTTGTAAATTAGCCAGTTCTGATTCTAAAGAGGTCACTGTTTACCTTTAAACTCTGTTTTTATATATGGCTTTGTTATTGATCTGACCCCTTAAAAATGCCTTAAGTGTATCCCAAATAACACCTAGAGAGGCGGATCCTATATTTTCATCCAGGAAAAACTGGGTCTCTATCTTAATGGCATCTATGATATTAGTAGATAACAATAGTGATCGATCGAATGACCAGTTACTTGATCTAGGTTTTGGGAACCCATCCAAATCCAGAAGAATTGCAGTGTGATCCGAAAGATGAAATGGTAAGTGGGATACTGATTTAACCAGATGAACTAAGGATTGACTAATCAGAAAAAATTCAATTCGAGACTGGTGGTGGAATCTATAGTTTCGAAATGTAATTCCTCTTTGTAGGCCGTGCATTGTTCTCCAAATATCATTATACCCAAGCTGCTTCATATTATCCTGCAGGTATGCCCTAGTTTTCGACAGAACTTTAGCTCTGTTAGATGGCAATTTATCAACTAAGGGATCTAGGACTATATTAAAGTCGCCCGCCATGATAACTGGTTCCGGGAATGAATATAGATGTGAGAACAGGGCCTTCAATGCGGAGGGATCATCCTGATTAGGACCATAGTAGCCCACTATGGTTATCGGGCCCCATGTATTATAGCTGAAACTATTGCCCATCGCCCTCCTGGGTCTACGAGTTTAGAAACTAATCTTGCTTTGATGGATTTTCTAAATAATATTGCCACACCTCTAGTATGTGTTGTTTGTTCCGTTACTATGAAGGCATCAATCCATCTATTCCTTTTAACCAGTATTTGCATCTCTGGCTCTGTCAAATGTGTCTCCTGGAGTACCATGATCTGCGCACTAGAGTCTCGAAGATATTGCATAATAGTATTTTTCCTAGGATTTGTTCGCAGACCATTAATATTCCAGGAGAGGATAGAGATTTTACTCATAAAAATATTATCTTTAAGTTACACATATAAAAGGAAATTTTAACTGAGACATGTTTTAACAATGATCCCTTCACACTAAAAAACAAACCTGAAGTGAAAAAGAGGACTCTTTTTTATTTTTTCCCCCTGCAACCCCCCACCGTGCCCCTGACTAACCCTCCCCCCCCCTGGAAAACCCTTGTTATATCCATCTGGAAAACCAGATGATAGCACCCTGTTGTGAGCTCCCTTCTTGTACATTTTTTATGGCCGGAGAAAACGAGACATAGCATAAAGGGAAGAAGGAGGAAAAAAAAAACAACTTCTTAAGTTCTAGTTGGCAAAACAAAAAAAAGAAAAGAGGGGGTATTCGGATGCGTTAGTTATCTTGTATGTATTTCTACCCCCACCTAACCTCTAACCCATGTTTTCCTTTTTTATCTGGTTGTGTGTCTTGTTATCCTCTTTTTTTTTCTTTTCCCCTCCCTTCCTCTCTCTCCTCCCTCCCTTCCCCTTCCCCTCCTCCCCTCTTATCCTCCTCCCTCAGCCATACCCCTACTGTAAGTCCCCAGGCTACCCCAAAAGAAAAAAAATATATATATATATATATATATATTTTTTATTTTATATATATATTTTTTTCTTCTAGGGTGTATTTAGTGTATTTTAGTGTATTTTTCTCACCCTTCTTTTTTTTAACAATTAGTTTTAACTAGTCTCAAAATCAATAGTTATCATTAATCACCTGCTCACTTTTTTTACCTATTGTAAGCAGTAGTTCGTCCGCTGCTTGCACTGACCTTATATTGTGCATGGTGTTATTGTGCATAATTCTCAAAGCTGCCGGGAAGACCATTTGAGCCACTGCCCCATAGCTTCTAAAGGCCTCAAGTCTTTTCCCAAGTTCCCATTGTTTGTCCAGTGTAATCCTGGACAAATCAGATCTAATTTGGAAACTAAAGCCCTTTGCACTGATGGTCTTCTGTTTTAAAGCTAAGTTTAGGATGGTTTCCTTAAGAGAATACGTAAGGAAATTAACCAAAACCTTTCTTGGCTTGGTCCTTTGCGGGTTCTTCCTAAAAGGCTCTCTATGAATACGCTGTATATCTAGGGCCAGTTCCTCCTCAGACTGATCTAATCTCAACGCCTCTTTCAACAGCGAGATGACAAATTGCTTGATGTCAGAGCCTTCTTTATCCTCAGGAATATTCATTATGCGAAGGTTATTCCTTCGTGCGTTGTTCTCAAGTATCTCCATCCTATCCGATAGGGCTTGATCTTCTTTCCTGAGTGTGTTAATATTCAATTCGGCCTCGTCCAGGTGTAAGGACATAACCATGACTCGATCTTCAAGTACCTCCGTTCTGATTGTAAGGTCATTTAGTTTTTTATCCAGGCTCTCACAATAACACCTAATATCCGCTTGGTTGGCAGCTGAGGTTTCAAATCCCTTTTTAATATCTGCAGATAGCGAGGAAAACATTCCATGAAAAGACGCCTGCAGCGTGGTAACCAGATCAACATTTGCACTAGTGTGAGAAATAGCGCTAGGCAAGGGAGACAAAATGTCTGTGGTATCTACTATATTCACTGTATCTGTATCTGTATCTGTATCTGTATCTGTAGCTGAAGCTGTAGCACTTTGTTGGGAACGATGTGGATCCAATCCAATTGTTACAGAGCTTGGGGCTAACATAGGAGGTGGAACCAATGAGGGCGCCTGAACCAAAGCAAGGGGTGAAAGGTGCCCTGGAGTACTAATAATTGGACCACTTTCAGTACCGCCAACTTGGTCCTTACATATCCCCGCGTCTACTATCATAGTCGCAGGACCTTCCGCACCTTCCGCACCTTCCGCACCTCCCGTGGCCATCTGGAGTGAAATATCCACTTTGTCAAGTGTATCCTCGGCACTTTGCACTCTTACTACACTTGTGTCCACCTTTGACAAAAGCTCAGATCTCTCTGCCAACAATACCACCTGAGGGATCACCTTGAAAAAAGACCTCAGTGATGGCGTTATTTTGGATGCTGAGGCTGCGTTTTTATTTTTGGTTTTTGACCCCTTGACAGATTTACAGGTGTAGGCGCGTTTTGCTTTGACCTGTCCTGTCAGGTAGGAAGAGAGCTTCTTCTTACTATTACTATTACTGAGGCTACTGAGATTACTAAGTGTAGTGTTATCTAAAATAATAACATCCGACTTCTCAGGCACCCCAGGTTTTACTACAACATCGCTTGTGCTCGTGCTACTAGAATTGGTTGCAGCAGTTTCCGTAGTTGGGCTTAGACTGATAGCTGAGTTTAAATTTGTATTTGATGGGAGGGATTTGTTATACTTAACTTTGCTGAAATCCTCCTTATGCGCTTTATGTACCTTGTACTTGTGCTTATTACCTCTCAGATTGTATATGGCCCCATTACCACAGTTTCCAGAAGCACCTTCCCCGCCTCCATCCTCACTCAGCTCAGAAACCAGCACCGGGCTCTTTCCTCTGGGTTCTCCCTCACTCGCACCGATCACCTCCGCCTCCACCTCCGAGGCAGCAACAACTCCGCGACGTCCAGGGAGTAATCCTCGGATCCTGCGACCCCGACGAAGCTCCAGGGCAGCCAAACACCACAGCAGCCCACCTGCTGAAACCAGAGAGCCCCGCTGTATTGCCCCTGACTCTCGGCATCCAGCGTGCACCGCCGCGAAAGATCTCTCCACCGCCACGGTGTCCAGACACACCCCCTCCAAACCCATTGGCTGTAGCCAGGCGAAGAGAACACCGAAGCCAAACGGAAAACACAAATTCCGAACCGGCAAGATCACCAGCTCACACCAGGTATGGGACCTCCATGTTACCAGTCTTTCACTCGGGGATCATATTGCAGTCCGTCCTAGTTAACTTCCGTCTAGTTATCGGAGCTCACATACAGAGTACCACAGCGGCTCAAGCAACCGCCGCCATGTTTTCCCCCCTACTCTGCAGAAAGATATAGAATAAATGCAGTACATACCCACGTCGTATAGAAGGGGGAGTTAAATCTCCTCTGAAGATATGGAATCTGCTTTGAGTGCGTCATTAGAAAGAAACTATGGTTCTCAAGAAACTACAGCAGATGTCTTTAATGCTAGAGTGATGACTGCTATAGATCAGATCTCAGCTGTTGTAAATAAGGGTGGTACCAGAACTTAAGCGTCCACCCCTTGGTTCTCAGAGGAAATAAAAGACAACAGATGTCAGTGTGGAAGACAAGAACGGAGGTGGTGGGCAATCCTTACTTCCGAAAAGAGACATAAGCACAGAGTTTATTCTTAGGTACAAATGTGCCATTATGGCTGCCAAGTCCTCTAATTTGGTGCATAAAATAAGATCAGCACCAATACTCCCAATTAATTTTTTTCAGTGTTGAAAAATCTCTCCACTCCTCCAGTTCAGCAAGTAGTGGAAATCTCACAAGATTTTTGTAACAGAGTTGCTGTTGTACTTTAGGGATACTATCATGAAGATCTTTACTGATTCGAATGTGAATGAGGATAGTCTCCCCTCAGAGGTAAAGAGGAGGATTTGATAGACCAGGTATCTTCTGCTACATTTTCCAACTTCCGCCCCTATATCTCACCCGGAAGTTAAATATCTTCTCATGCAATTGACATCGGGTTCACCTGATGACCCATGTCCTCCCAGAATCTACAACTGGTACAGGATCAGATAGTTACCTTTCTTGAAAAGATCTATAATCAAATTCCCAACTAAGGAAGGAGGCAATAGTTATACCCCTCAAAAAGAAACCCAATGGGGATCCTGAGGACTTAATAAATCTTTGTCCTATTTACCTCCTACCTGCGCCAGCTTACATTTTTGAAAAATAAATCAACCAGGAATTGGCCAAATTCATTACCACCAAGGACCTTCTGGGCCCCTCTCAGATTGGTTTCTGGAGTGATCATAGTACTGAATCGGCTTTGCTGGCTGCTGCCGATTCTATCCATTGTCAGGTGGTTCAAGGTGGGTCAGCCATTCTGGTATTGTTGGTCTTCTTAGCAGCCTTTGATATGGTGTCTCCTTCCTTCTTGATGCTGGGACTGCATCGGGCAGGGTTGAGAGATACCACTTTGACTCTTTTGTAGTCCTTTCTGACTAACAGAACCCATACTGCCAGCTGAGGGAATTTTAGGGCAGAATCATTCCAGTTTCCTTGCAGGGCTCAAGGATCTTCTCTCAGTACCACCCTGTTTAATTACAATATGACTGAAATCAACTTTTAGATGAAGGAGAGTTAGCTGAGATAAAATGCCAAAAAAACAGAGATTTTGATCTTTGGCGAACAAAATTCTCTATGTTCAGAACTTTGATGGCCAGTAGCATACAGTCCCTAACTCTTCCTGTTGTCTAGGAAAGAAACCTAGAGGTGATCTTTGACAATACCCTTACTTTTGACATTCAAGTTAAGAGGACTGTGAGTTCTTGCTTCGTCATTATTAAAATTTTGAAAATAAGTATTTGCCTCATGACAATTGAACCTAGAGTGGCATTGGTTATTGCACTAAATATGTCTCACATTGACTATTGCAATGCCCTGATGAAAATATTAATAAATCCACACTGAATAAACTTCCGGTCATACAGAATACAGCAGCTTGATTGTTTTTGGATGTACCCAAACATATGTTAGTCAGGGAGGGAAAACAGCCTTTTTAACGCAACCGTTACAATGCATACCATTACATCGCAGGCCGTTGCAGCGCAAAAGGTGTGCAGTGGGTAGAAGGTTTGGGATTTAACTCCAACACCTTCCCTACTGTTGCACACACTTTAGTTGGAATAGAAAATTAATCTATTCCAACTTCCAGCGCTCCCCCAACAGAAAGTTATGGTAAAGTTTTGCGTTGCAACAGCATGCAAAGTAATGACATGCGTTGTTACGTCGCGTATTCGGCAGGGAGGGTATCCGCTCCCTTCACTGGCTGCCAGTAAGAAACCAAGTGATCCTTAAAGCCCTCTGTTTGGTTCATTCGGCTCTCCATCTTCAGGGGCCAATGCCCTTAAGAAGTGCTTTTCACTGGTACATCCCTAAGAGACAACTGAGGTCATCTTCTCTTAGAAAGGTGATATTACCTCTTAAGCACTCTTAACATATAAAGCCTACCAGTATAGGTGACAGGTGACTCCTACACCTTGTAGTCCTCTTATAAACATTTCCTATACTTGGATTTAAACACTTGTATGATTCTTTTTCTCTGGAAAATATGTGTATGTGATGTAAAGTGTTCTGACAACCTATATTGAGATGAGTAGAGCTATAAAATAAATGCTGTGTGAGGGGAGCTGTGAAAAAACGAGTGGAACCCAAGGAGGGGGGTCCTGAGGACATAGGGGGGATACCAGCTAGGACTGTTTTACCCAGCACCACCAAACGCTGAAGCAGGAACGGCTTTAGCGCTGTTGGCGCCTGGTGCAACATTTATTTTTAGCGCCCCCGCACCCAATGTCTGCTTCCTCTGATTCACTCACTACCTTCAGGCAAAAGTGCCCCTCATCTCTCCAATCATAAGATATTGCTAAACACAGCGCCCTTCCCTGAGGTCAGCGCCCCCCTACACAGGTCAGCGCTGTGTGCGGCCACACTGGTGGCCCTGCCCTAAAGTCAGCCATGCGCTGAAGCTAACCCTGACATCCAACACGCGCACAACAAAGACTCAATTTAAAGGGAGCCTTTCTGACTTGCTCAGGAACATCACATACCTCGTCATGCACCACTCGCTCGTCAATCTACCCTTTGAACTCAACATCCTTTGACTGAATCTGTCTAACTCAATTTACACTTAAAAGGTACTCTCACCTGCATGCAGAGGCTCACACATCAAACCCTGCAGCTTCAAATGCTGCCTATCACCGAGGCCGCCTCCCGGCCACCCACCTGGAATATCCCTGACAGTATCCATGCAGAAGCCATAATATTAGAAAATGAAACATTTCAACAGGGGCACAATATTTTTCAGAGGGGATTGGACTCATTACCATACAAACTGCCTCATTCCAGCGAGCAAAACACTTTTATATTTCCTCAGATAGAACACCTCATATAAATAATCATATACATTTGCCAGCAAGCTTTAAGAATGAGACATCAGAGGATAATCTCTGAAAGTGCAGCCGTCCTTCAGTATTTCCGAGTGCTCATGGAAGGAAGGTCGCTATAAAGTGAGTTCAAAGACCTTTACCTAATAAGAGCAAAGTAATTACACACAATTGATTAAAGGGAAATTGCTATTGGCTAAAATGTCACTCAAGTCGACTAACATTTGAAAATTATAAAAACAAAAGTGGGATTTTTTCCCCCAACGACTGTTAGTTTGATCTGAACAGACAATTTCTCTTAGAAATTATCAGTTGTCGACGCGCTGTAGAGATGGCGTTAGCATCATATTTTATAATGTGATGAAAATGTAATGGAAATAAATTGATGCAGGAGCTAATTTTATACATCGATCATTATAATTCCTCAGCACATCACATTATTGTCTGTTGTGAAATGCTAGCTAGGTGATGGTCTGCACCTTGAATATCGACCCCAGATTATTAATGGGACAGATTATGAAGGACAGTCGAGCACCATCCTTGTTAATTGCAAAGGCGCATGTGTTCCTTTGTAAAGACTTGTTTGCATCACTACAGCCTATCACCATCACTATTACAGGCAAATGTCTTTGTTCATTTATAATAGACGTCTCATCCAACAAGTAAAATACAAATGAATGACCATGAAGGTTTCTATGACCCTCAAGCTGAAACTCCGCATAGTGCTGAAATGGTAACACATTTGATTTATAAAAATGTAAAAAATGTAAATTGATACTTGTATAGCGCACTACTCACCCGCAAGGGTCTCAAGGCGCTTGTACGAATACCGCTGTGGAACCCGTCCTGGCTTTCCCTGTGAGGCGTCCACTCCTGGGCACCCCCAGGGTGAAGGCCAGGCATCCTTAGCGGTGTGGGGGCCGTTGTGGAGATTAACCCTTTCGATGCTGATGACGAGCTCAGCTCGTCATCACCCACGGGTGTCGTGTGCTGATGACGAGCTGAGCTCGTCATGGTGCCACAAAAATGGCATTTCCCAGCACAGGGGGGGGGAAACGCCCAGCAGCCATGTGGTTAAGCAAGCTATTGCCCAGAGTTGCAGAGTAGGACTCTATGATTAGAATAGGCACCGAGGCGAGAATTATCAGGTCCGTGGAATTTTGAGCCCAAGACCCGCCAAGGCGGAGAATTGAACCCTGGTCCCGGGCTAGACCTCTGCATCAGGGTCTGCCGAGTTACAGAAGAGTGCCAATCGAACAGAGAGGCGTATTTACGAGAGGTTTGTGCCATGCTTTTACCACGCAACGTGGTTCAAGCGTGACACAAACCTTCAAGTCAGATCTTTGAAGCCATGAGAAGCAACTTTGTGTGGCTTTGAATGGCTACATAAATCTGTACAATGCCCCCAGGCCCGGCTTTAGGGTGGTACAGCCGCATCGGCTGATGACCTAGAGTAGGGGCACTGACCTGCGGGGGGCGGCTGTGTTTTCAAGCAGCAATACAAATGTCAAGATAACTCTTGTGGTTAATGTTCCTGCTGCATAAAGAGATCGGAATTGTGTCCAGTGGCAGTTTTGACTTGCCATAAACTAGCACAGAGGGTTAATGTGCCTGCTGCAAAGAACGCACACCATTCAGATCACAGATTTGTATTTGATGTGGATAGCTGAGAGGGTTAACAAAGCCAGCCATTATCAGTGCGTTAAAACAAGTGAAATGTATACGAGAGAGACAGGGACTATGGGGAGATGAGAGGCACTTTTCCAGGGTGGTAGTGAAGGAATTCAAGAACGAGGTCATATGGGGGGGGGGGGGGGGGGAAAGATTGTTGCACCGGGCACCACCAGTGCTAAATACGACACTGAATGCACCACACACAACGCCCATGGTTTTTTATGTATTTCAAGATTTACCAAACATGGTAAACCTGAGGATGCGCCAAAAAGATATGCCTCCCAAGGAGATGCGTAACAAGGAGAAATGTCTTTATTTCTCCCTGTTGCTTCATCTTTCTATGTGTCTTCTAAGGAGTGTTTTTCTGTGGGATGGTGCCTATTCCTGCACATAAAAATCCTGCATGCAAAATGGGCCCCCTTGCACCATGGTGCACGAGTACCTGCATTGGTGCTCCGCAGCTTATTGTGCACCAGTGCAGGGGGAAAGGACAAGAAGGTTCCTTATGCTTTAAATACAGCACATTCCTGCTCTTTACAGTGATACAGTGCAGCGCAGCAAGGTGACTTGTTGCACTGTGCCACTTCGCCATAAATATGGCCAGAGTTCTTAAACCGCCTTGTTGTGCTTTTTTTTGTTTTGATTTCCTGCTGCTGATTAAAATATTTGCACAAATCAGTCTTGTTGCCTTGTTTTTATGCTGGAACATAAGTGGGCCTATTTATGGGAAAGTCATGCAGTGAAGCACAGCAATTCACCCTGCTTCGCTGCACTGCCTGACGGGGAAAACGCAGGGATTCGCTGTATTTAAGGTAATACGGAGCATTCCTGTCCTTTCCCCGGCACTTTTGCCCTTTTGGCTGCCTTGCGTCAATGCAGACACCCTTCCACCATGGCGCTAGGCAGCCCATTGTGCACCAGTGCAGGGGGAAAGGACAAGACGGTGCCATATACTTTGAATAGGGCACATTCCTGCTCTTTCCCAGTGATGCAGCACACCAAGGTGACTTGCTGCGCCGCACTGCACAAACATTTAATAAATAAATATGCCCCTCTGTTTTAAGGTTTTTGCCGCTCTTGCACCACGTAGGCGTTGCAAGAGCAATGCAAACATCCTCATATAGGTCCCGTAATGTCCGCCGCCCGCCACCCCCAAGTCTGAGAAGCATCCTTAAAATGCAAAGAATGTCGCTTCATGTTGGTAAGGGCTTCTGAGAGAAAAGAAGGCATACGCAGGTAGCTATTGACACAAATGTTGCGAAATATTCATAATTATTAGATTGGACAATTCAAATTATTCTTACCCATGTCTGGTTAATAATGTGACTGAAACCAGATGAGACATTTCTCTACCACCAGATAAAACAGTGCCATCATACAATATTAACCCTTCATCTACCATCAGATAAAACAATGCCATCATACAATATTAACCCTTCATCTACCACCAGATAAAACAATGCCATCATACAATATTAACCCTTCATCTACCACCAGATAAAGTATGCCATCCCACGATATTAACCCTTCATCTACGACCAGATAAAATAATGCCATCATACAATATTAACCCTTCATCTACCACCAGATAAAACAATGCCATCATACAATATTAACCCTTCATCTACCACCAGATAAAGTATGCCATCCCACGAAATTAACCCTTCATCTACCACCAGATAAAATAATGCCATCAGACAATATTAACCCTTCTCTACCACAATGTATAGACAGACCAATTGACTGATTAGCTTCATCCGCAGATGCTGTATTGATGCATCATCGGGCCCTCCTGCTTCTCACCCTAATGCCTGCCAGTAGGTTATATTCATTTTAACGAAGCCACAACACTTGTTGTTTAGTCAGTTTTGTGATGTGCTGTGTATAATAAATAGTGAAGTGAGGAACTCTGGTGCTGATGCTATTTTTTTCTGATGGAGAACTTAACAGGCTGCCATACCTTAAGCAGAAATTAACCTTTGGCACACAGAGGCCACTGGTAGAAATGCTCTGGTAGGCCTCCAGTGGGCACTTCTAGGTAAAACTGGTTGGAGCAGTAACATTAAAATGCATTTTCATTTTTACTGTTGTGCCGTCTAGATTTAACAAGAGTACCACTGTCCTAATGCAAGCGCGGAAAATAGACCCGCCCTCCCCAAACTGCATGGGAAGGTAACATGAGCCATAGTCTGGATGCCACTGTTCCAAAAGAAAATATGATGACATGAAGACTGGTCGATTTACATCAAGGGTAATCGTTCTGTAGTTTAACCAATGATGTCTTCTCTCAGACTAAAACCTGCACAGAATGGCCATGCGCAATAGATATTGCTTAGGTGAAAGCTTCATTGTTTTAGCACTACTTATATCTACCTACCGGGGGCCCATTACAGAAAGGATCCCACAAATTTAGTTAATGAAGGATCCAATGTGTATTGTTTTATTTTCCTTCCGGTTGTCATTCAACCCTACTAAACACATATGCTATCTAACACTCATTATTGGCATTATACATGCACTGAATAGCTTCCCATGATGTTGCACAGGAATGTGAGCATATAGTATACAACAGGCTTTTTTGATTTTGAAGTGAAGCCCACAACATCAAGGGTGAGCTTTAAGGGGCAGAAAGCTAGAAACACTGCACATGTTTGTCACAAGAAGACCTCTAGAGTTTGCATGCCATCAAGAGAGGGTCCATGACTGACGTGAGTGAGCAAATCCTTGAAGGTGATGCAAGTGGATTAGGGCTGTAAGAGTGGGCAACAGGGTGAATCTTCCAATGCATCTGAGAGCATACAATTACTGCCTCATGGTGTGCACAACATCCTCACCTATACTGTTCAAATAAAGGTAGATTGCTTTCACATTTGTTCAAGACCATTTCTGGGAGTTCTTACGACTGTCAGAAAAGAATTACCTTCATTGTCAAATCAAACTTGTTCAAATGCAGGCCATTCTTGTCACGTTTTTAGTGAATCAGATTTTCTTAGAAGCTGTACGTTTCCTAAGTAAAATCATTTATGGAAGTCGTCTTCTTCAGGACTACTTTATTACCTCACTAGCAATTTAGCCCTGTGAAAAGATTGCATAATGCACTAGGGCTAAACATTCCCGGGTTCTCCACGTGATAAAGGGCCTTATTTAGAGTTCAACGGTCGTGTTACTAGCCCTGGGCACCAAATTCCCTTCCGCTTGCGGAAATTGCGATAATTTGACATTTTCGCGTTCCACGGAGAGCGCGAAAATCCGAAAATTTCCGCGATCTGCAGCGTACCGGAAATTTTTTTCATGCTCGTGCTGTAAAAATGCGTTCTGGCACGCGATCACCTTACCTGGATCCCCGCGTTCGCCGACAAGTTTTCCTGATCCTGTCGCGTGCTCCACGAGATGTTGGATTGTTGGTAGCCATTTTTTTGGGGTGGGCTTTCTGTTGTTGGGTCTGGCCTTGTGGCTGGTGACCATTTAGAAGCCTAGGCCTGCAAGCTTGTCTGGCCTTATCTGCCAACAGGCCTGCTTTCATCCAGTAGGCTCAGAGCAGGTAGCCACAGATTTATTAATCAAGTGTTTCTGTGTGGTCTGTTGAATTTAGACATCATTTAGGGTATTGATGGCATTGGATTGAGTTGGGAAGTGTGTTTCTTTGGGGTGGGTTTTCTGATGTTGAGCGCCTTAAAGACATGCCCTTGTTGTGTGTGTCTGGTGTGTGTTGGTGTGCAATGCATACACCCTGCAGACCTTTTTGGGGCCAGTGAATTTTCGTATTTGCATTTTGTGGCATTAAAAGGGTAGAGCAGTGTGCTTTAGCATGCATCCTTTGCCTGGCTTCTATAGGCCTTTTGTCAGCTCCTGGCATTTCCCAGGCCCCCTGCTTGTTGCTTGTGATTTGTGAATGTCCATGTGGCTGGATGCCTTTTTTTGTGGTGGGAGTTAATAGTGTCCTGCTTTTGCCATATATGCCTGTATCGTTTTTCTATTTGCTTACTGCTTCCATCCATCCACCCCCTTTGCCAGCAGCAGCTCCATGAATGATGTGATGCTCAAATAATTTAATGGCAAATAGGGTCTACCCCACTTCCATTACATTTTTATTTTGGTGGTTCTTATTCTCTTTCCTATCCTTCCTGAGAGTGTAGAGTGTGAACACAGTAGTATAACATAGCCCTTGTTGACAAAGTCTCAGAAATGGCTAGACTATATCTTTTGTTTGCACTAGTACAGTAGTAACTGAAACACAACAACAATTGCAACATTTCACTGATGTTATTCTCCTGGCTTATTTGCTTTTAGGTGCACAAAAAGCCAGAGGAGGAGGTGTCATCATCATCACCCGTTGTACAGCCAGATAGACAGAAGTCCTGCTGTGCATCACGTCCATGTGTGACCACAACTTGTTGTGCATCTGCGTCCTGCCTGACATCTGAAGAAGATGGCCCCAAAAAAAGGTACCAGGTCCAACACCAAGAAAGTTGCTGGTGAGAAGAAGGAACAGAACAAAAAGGGCCATTAACCACGACTGGTGTCCTGGTCAATGTTTTTTTTGGGACCAAAAAGTTACGCCTGCAGAAGCGTTGTCCAGGAACCAAGCTGGGAGCAGCACCTCCGCACCAGCGGTACAACCCCACCAACCTAGGCCCAAGCCCTTGAGTGTCGCAGAGGTAGCCAGTCTACTAACGAGCAGCGATGTTGAAATGTCATTATCGCAAAGTAGGACACAATTAACGCAGGCAGAAACTCAGCAGGTAAGTGTGCAGCCGCAACAACAACAGCAGCAGCCGCAACAACAGCAGCAGCAGCCTCAAGCACAGCAGCAGCCGCAAGAACAGCAGCGCCGCAAGAACAGCCCACAATAGTAGTTGTTACTCCTGAAGTAGGGGCATTTCGGGAAATCGAGCTTCCTACAGACAAAGTGGAGCAAACCACTGTCTCGGAAGATCTATTGTCTTCCAGACCACCAGCAAGGAAAAGGAGGCTTAGTCCATCATCTTCTTCTTCAAGCCCCGCTTCTGATGATCGTGATGCCACTTGGCATCCACCAGCTCAGTCTGAGAGTGATGCACGCCACAAGACAATGCTTCTGAAAAGGAAGGTTCCAGACAAACTTAGAGTTATGGAGGTAGATGTAGAAGAGGGGGAGGATGTTGATGAAGATGAGCCAGTCATCACGCACATCACTCTGACCCCAAAGGGGATGGAGACCAACATTCTCACCCTATCCAGAAAGGCTGCTACTGAGCGGGATGTTGCACGGATACCACCAACACAGGTTACACCACCACGTCCTCCAGCTGCAATATTTTCAAAGGCCCAGCAGGGACCTACATCCAGCTCAACCACATCAAAAGGTAGTGGTAGTAAAAGTCACAGTGTAGGTCCATAGAGTCACATTCCAAGCACACCCTCCAGTTCATCTGGTATTGAAAGTGGCACATCAGCAGTGCCAAAAAGTTCTCCTCTCCAGTTTGGGACTTCTTTTCTGTTAGGACCAAGGAGGAGAACGTTGATATATGCTCAATTTGTCGCACAGGTGTTCTGCGCGATAAGCTTGGTACAAACTATAGTACCTGAGACCAAGCAAGTCATCTCAGAATACACCACAATATCATGTCGGAGAATCACCACAGATAATGGCAGTAATGTACTTAAGGCCATGGAGCTTGGTTCCTATTTCTGGGTTCTGTGATTGGTGCACTGCATAAACATTATAGTTCAAGACTTTCTGAAAAAAGAACCCATTGTCAGCAACTTACTGACCATCTGCCAAAGAATATGCACTAATTTCAGCCTAAAAGCTCGGAAGCAGCTGAGGATCATTCAATATCAATGTAACATGCCAGTCAAAGCACTCATCCAGGAGGTGGCAACACGTTGGAACTCAACGTATTACATGCTTGATCATCTGTTTGAGTAGTACAGGCACCTCAATGAATATGTCATGCAAAGACTGGATGTTACTGTGAAAGGCATGACACTTCAGATGGACCAATGGTGCCTAGTTAAATGCCTGACTGAGATGCTTCGTCCTTTTGAGGTCTTCACACGTGAAGTCAGCAAGGAGGACTGTACAATGGTCCAAGCTAACCCATTATTGCAAATGCTAGAGCATCAGCTGAAGAAGGTGTCTGAATCATACAAAGGTGTAGAGGAAAAAAAAGGAATCCCATGACTTGTTGGAGAGCTTATCCTATTGCTTAGCTGAAAATACAAGGGTGCAAAATAAGATTTTGTCACAAGAACATTACATTTCTGCCACAATTCTGGATCCACAGGCAAAATTGGGACTGAAGACATTCATTCCTTTTTCATGGAAGGATGTTGCCTGCTACAAAACTTGTATAGCTGAGGCAGCGAGTACGTTGGAAAATGAACGGCTGCTAATTAAAAGCCCGCTAGATCAACCCACTAGAAGTACTGCAGCAGGGTATGCGGCATCAAGTGCAACTTCGGAGGCTGCGGGCAGTGCGCTTGGCTCGCAACACTTACCATCACTATCGACAACAGCAACAATAACTGGATCATTAGGCCCAGTAGAATTGTTACACGATTGGTATTTACAGTTAGGCATTAATAAGCACAGTGCTGATGCACAGGGGAAAGAGCCCGAAAGGTTAGCAGCAGCACCCCTGAACATTGAGGTGATGGTCCAGGCCTATCTGGACGACCCAACAGAGGTGTAAATTGATCAAAACCCATTGCAGTATTGGTATAGGAAAAGGGCTGAATGGCCACTGCTCACCAGGCTGGCGATAAGCTATCCTGCTTGCCCTGTCGCAAGTGTCTCTTCCGAACGTGATTTCAGTGCTGCTGGTTCAATTGTAACAGTGAGAAGGACCAGTCTCTCGCCCAAAAAAGTGGAGAGGTTAACAGTGATCAAAATGAATCAGCACTTCATACCACCGAATTACACAATACATGAAGCAAGGGCGGAAGATGAGGGCAGCGGCTCAGGTGATGGAAGTAGTGTGCTACATAATTACCTACTACTGGCTGAACCCCCAGATTTTGAGGACGAGCTATAGTTCCCTGACAATTAGGCTTGCACTTACTGTCTTCCTCCCTTACTTTCCTTTATTTGTGTATCTGTTGTTCCAGTTACAAATTTTGAACCACAACAACTCCATTACCACTGTCTTCTACTCTTCTGATTTCAATATACAAGTTTCAGGTGTCTGCATTTCACAGTACAGTCCTCCGAATTCAGCTCCTCCGCTCCATCATACTGAATCTCCCTAAATCCATTGCCCTCATGATGATTGGAAGATGGAAAATAGAAGAAAAAATAAAAACTTTCCTAGTCCCGCCAAAAGAAGTGGAACATGATGACTAATATAGCTATTCTCCTTTCAGAGCCGAGAGAGACTGCCCATTTACTAAAAATGAGATGGAACAGGTAATGATTGATGCCATGCATTGGACGCAGAGTTCCAGACTGAGTGATTTGGTTGTTGTTTGTTGTGCATGAAGTTATGTCATTTTGCACTAATCATCTTTCTAAAGTACACACTAAATGTAACTCAAGGCAATTTTCCCCTTCTTGCAAATATTTTTTATAAGAAATTTGTACTTCCTCTGCAGTTTGATACATTGCTTTTGATTGAATACATGAAGTGGACTCAATCTGCACACTGAGTATTACAACAGCACTGTCCATGATGATGATGGCGAAAAAGACGGCCCGTTAACTTAAGATGAGAAGGAACAGGTATTGAAAATGAATGTCATCCATTGGACACCTGACTCTGAGCGATTGGTGTTTGTGTTTTTGTTGTTTGTTGTGCATGAAGTGAAGTCAGAGTGTACTAGTAGACTTACTGTACACACTAAAGAGTGACTCAAGTCAATATTATTTCTACTCTTGTTGTGTAATAAATCAAATCAAATCAAAAATCTTTATTTAGATATAAAACAAATATCTTTAAAAGAGAATTACGGATTTATATTATTCATACATAATAAAACAATGCAAACAATCAGTTGTTAAAACCGCTTCCCAAGCTGTGAGTGCATACGTAAAACAACCCTTACTCGCAGCCTACTATTTAAACTGTTCTCATCACTGGCTGCCTAATGGATTGGGGTTTCTTTTGTTTTTAAAGGCATTGATTAATTTAAAACAGATGGGGGTAAAGCTATAGCAAGGCTTTTTTGTTTAAAATTACGATAAGCATTCTGAATCAGGTTTGTCAGTCTTATATTTAAGTCAGTGTTATCCGTACTCAATGCAGCAATAATAGCTTGCCTACAGGTCCGAACCCCCAACCGATTCCATTCCCCCCTCAGCTTGTGCCTGCGTTGGGGGTCGTTGTTGTGTAATAACAAAATGTTACTTCTACTGCAGGCCGATCTTCACAGTCAGTCAGTACAAGTATAGGAGAGGATTGATGGAATAATAAAAAGTCAGGAGGACGTTTCATGAGTGGCATAAAAGGTAAACACATCAACAACAAACACAGCAGACCCAAATGTATGTGTAGAAGTTGAGTCAAGTGTAGCGGTGGGATGACTGCGGTGCATTAATTTATTAACTTAAATTGTAAAATGCTATGTTTGGGTATGTGGTTTGTACAACTCTTTAAAAAAAAGTACTCTAAATGGAGGATGTGCTAAGCGACGTGCCGTCACTGTGGGTCTGCTCTGTCCTGTTGTTGTTGAAGGTCAATGCTGGAAACAGACTAGAGTAGAGATGATGCATACATGCCACCTTGGAAAGTGTTCTTGTTGCACAACACCATAAATTGTGCATTTCTTTCAACTTTGTTTCTCAATATACCTTTTGTTTTTCCAACTACAATTACTGGCCCGGGCCTTGCCCTACACTTGGGAAACCATTACAATGCACACTTACCTTACCAATAAATCTACATTTTCCAGGTAGGCAGTGGCGACTGGCGACACCCAAGATTGATGGACATGAGGATCAAGAGGAATGCTGAGATGCAAATCCAGTCCACATTTTTGACCAGGATAACACAGTAACAGTATCAACTTTCATCATCTTTTAAATATTTTGATTAATTTTTTTGTCTACAATCTGTAAAACAGTGTGTTCTTCTTGTTGTTGTTATTATCATTAGGTTTGCTCTCTGTTTATGATTCATCCCTACCAATATTTTAAAAATGTATTTGCTATCTGTAAAAGTATTAAGCCCGGAATAACTGAACAAGAAATGTATGTAATCCGGGTCTCCTTATCAATCATCATCATGCATGCATCTCCTTTTTCTCCCTTAACATATTAATATGGATATGGTAGTCTAAGAGTTTGTTGTTTGGTGTTTGTCCATGTGTACTGTCTGTTTTTCATTTCCAAACCTTTCCCCAAACCCACCCTTCCCATCCGTTTAACAAACTCTAACCCTCTTCCCCCGGGCTGTGTGACTTATTGAGGTGTGACTAAGTTAAATGTACACCAATAATTAATCACACGCTTGCTGGGGCGGATGTGGCGAATGCAACAGTACTACAATTTCAAGGCAGAGCGATGATCTTCTTCTGCTTGCCCACATAACAAAGGAACATATACCTCCGCATTAATTGCGCCATTGATTGGCTTTGTTGTCATCCTCATACACAGCACTAACTCTTAATCTGTAGGCCTAGTCAAGTGACTCGACACTATAGTTTGCAACTCTGTCTAGTAGGCTATCCCCACCACCATTATGTTTTGTTATAAAATATTTTTTCATATTATTGTTGCTCGGTAAGTTCTGTACTGTACTTATTTAAAGAGTTTTATATAGAGCTGGCTAGACCCGAAGGCATCAGAGCGCTTTAGATGACAATCAACAGTGTAACAGAAAAAGATCAACAATTACACATCGCATCAAAAAATGGGCAATACATTAGGAGAGGAGAGAAAGGAGAGGGAAAAGTAGTGGAGGGGGTAGGGGAAGTGAGAATGTGAAGATAAAGGAAGAGACAACAAAGGAGAGATGAAAGGAAGTCTGTCTAAAGACCGACTGGGTAGGTGACTGGGTAGGTGACGACCAAGGAAGGAATCCACGGCCCATCTCCCCTATAGCTAAACCAGGTAGCTCCATCGGGCATCAGACAAAATAGTTCAGTCTCAAGTGGCAAGGGAAGAAAGTCCCCCCCCCCCAAAAAAAACAAGGTGGGGATAAAGGGCAGGGGCAGGTGAGGGCAAAGGACTGAAGTTGGAGAGAGTAGGTGCGGAGAGGGGTGAGGGAAGGGAGAGGGGGGAGATAAGGTCAGGAGAGATGCCGGAGCATTTGCCTAAAGCCCGGTTGGGTAGGTGATGGCCAAGGAGGGAAACCATAGCCCATCTCCTCATTAGCTCGCGGGCATCAGTCAAAAAGGCTGGGTCTCAGCTGTCGAGGAAGGGTTCATGGAGTGAATTAATGGGGCGACCGTCTTGAGGATAGGCGGGGGGGTGAGTCCTTGATATACGAATTCTGAGGGTCCCCCTAATTTGCAAAGCATAGGATCGGCATGATGAGCAGTGCCAGGGTCTGCATGTCTTAAGGAGTCTTTTCAGAAGAGAACTTGTCCAATTACTGAGCCTTTCAGGGGTCTTCTTGTTATCTGATCAGTTGATTGCCTGTTATATTGCTCAGGGATTCGTCAGGGAGCATCTCCACCTGCTAGTTGTCCCTGGCGGTGGCCATCTTAGGATCAGGCAAGCCCCAAATGACCAGGGTTGACCCTGCTTAAATGGACACCATTCAGAATATGCCACATTTCTCAGCAATATGGCTATATTGGGATCCAGCGCCGCCAACCTCTGTAGTCAGATCTGGCTTACCGGTCGGCAGCAGGAAGAGGCATCTTCTTGAGACCCCGTCATTCTTCTAAGGATCTGCCCTCGCATCTCTACTTCAGTGCGATTGGCAGCTCGGTCGGCATTACCGCTGTCACCATACCATATCTCCCAATGTATTAACTTTGGCGCCGAGCACTGCCAGGCCTCCCAGCGCTTATCTGCTAGCGCCGCTCTTGGCTCATCAGTGATGGACGCTCGCTCAAATTTGGCTGCCATCTTCATTCTAATACTCCTCGAACAGTCTCTCAAAGGCGACTGACTGTCTAATTTTCTTATTGTGCAAATGCTGCTGCCCTGCCAGTGGCTACTACTACTACCAACACCATCACAATCCGGGCATGTTAGGAAAAGGAAACCATCATCACCATGCAGCCACCTTAAACATCAAGCAAAGGTAAGAAAAGTTTGAGGGAGGCATAATTAATAATAGACATGTTTTTAATCAATTCACACACCCCTTTGAGTCCAGTTAACACCATCGCTGCTGCAGCAATTCCCCTCCAGTGCTGCATGATCTCTATTCCCATTGTTCATGACGAGCTCAGCTCGTCATCAGCACAGCTCAACCGTGCCTCATGATAAGCTGAGCTCGTCATGAGCATCGAAGGGGTTAAAGAATGCATAGACTAAAAGAGAGAGACTGACAGTACTAGTAGGAAAACTCAATCAGTGAGGGGTGTTGTATCTATCTGTTTGTGTCTTACACAGTCAGCCAATTATTTAAATCAAACACTGGCTATGGGAAGACCTGCACTAGCAAGGAAACAGTGTGATGTAAAGCAGTAACCCCACCTACAAAACATTAACAACATTGTATGTAGAAATATAGATTTAATATAACCCTAACAAAAATATACTATCCCAAAATCCACAAAACCTGACCCACCCCTCTCCCTAACCCCAACCAATGTCCGTAACGAGAAAGTCCAAACAAATGTCCAAAACCGCAACGCCCAATTCCCACCCACCAAAATAAGAATTAAAAAAGGGGCAATAGACAGGGTCTCCTATGTCCGGCGGGATTGTCTTTGGAGGACACGCACTGCCTCCTCTAGAAGGGTGACGTGGCGCTTTAGAGCGCGGCAGTTGCAGCCACATTAGGGGGGCACCAGAGATGGAAATGCGGTGGAGGGCGGCCGCCAGGCGTTGGCGCTGTACCGCTGGAGAGTGGTGGCTGGGGCCCGGGGCACTGGAGGAGGCTTCAACTGCTGCCGCCTCCTCCTCCTCCTCTTCCAAGACCATCAGCCGCCGGTATTCTATTAGGATATCCTCCAGCTTGCGGCGCCTTGCCTTGGCGGCCAACTCCTTCCGATCTGGTTTGGAAGGAGTAGCTGTATATCAAAAAGAAAAAAGACAATTGTAAAATATACTCTTAGAAAAACAGTAAGACAAGTTAATTATACACATAGTGGCATGGTAGCACTATAAAGCACAGTACATAACATGTGTGGTATGTATCTATCCTCCCACTTGCTTGGGCTTTAACATTTGCAGGATTTTTTCAGGCATTCAACCAACCATGCATCAGATTCTTTACTATCTGCCACCTTTGCAATTTGCATGCTTTCATCACACGTATCCTTCTCTCTGTCAGTCATAAATATTAAATCTCGCCCGTCCTTCTCCTTCCACCCGTCTTTCACTTTTTAGTTCAACATCAGGTGAACTGATCTGACTTTTAGTCTTCTCCATAACACTTTCAAAGCGGAGTTGAAATCACAGATAGATTAGGCCATTGGTTACTCAATACTCCCGCCGCTAATGCCTTTACTAATGCCAATTAAAGTGTGTCTTCACTCTTTAAACCTTCACAACAACTCTTACTTACAGTTAGGGCATCATTAGGATGGTGTGTGGACTTTGTCCGCCCGCCGTCCTCAATCTAAATGGGACTGCCCGCCATAAGGGCAGGGGTCCCGTGGGGGCAATTAGTATGCACCTGTCACAGTGGCAGGTGCATCCCGTATTTTTAACATTGGCAGCACCCCCGCCGCAATGCTAAAAATACATGTTGTGCTTTTCCAAGCACAATGCGACAGGCACCGCATGGTGCCTGCCACTTTGTGCTTTGAAAGGCAGGGGGGTACCATAGGTACCCTCCATGGGGTCCCGCAATGGGCCCCCCAAGCATACTCTGCATGCCTTTCTGTGGTGGCAGAAAGGCATTCCAAAATGCACATTATATGGCTGGCGGTGTGTTTCAGACACAGCCACCGCCTGGTCAACATGTCGACCGTGCGGAAAATCGGCAGGCGGTTTTTCTATCCGCCTCGAACCCCCCAGCCATCATAATATGGCGGGGGGTCTTTTATAAAGGGACGGCGAGGGCAATCTGCCCGCCATCCTAATGGAGCCCTAAGTCTCAACAGTACAGTATACATACAGTACACTCTTGCAGTGAGTGTAATGTCAATAGTAAAGGATTATGAATCTAACTTACCACCACCTGCCACTGGTGCTGGTTCACCCCCTACCGCTCCATCTGCAACTGCCGCATCCTCTCCATCCGCGTTCCCTTCGCCACTGGCCCGGCAATGGTGGTCGGTAGTGCGCCTGGAAAACATTACACATTTTTTAGGTGTCATATACACCTCCCCCTATTGGTCAGTAGCAAGATTGAAAAATGAGTTAATACTATACAACATACATCACTAGTACACATCAGGTAGTAGTAGAGTAGACACTAGTAGTTATATATGGTCCCTAGGGTCATTCTAGACTTTGCTTAGTTAGCCCGAGCCTTGCAACCATTTTACCTTTGTGTCTTTTATTTTTGCACATGTGACGTTACCTTGCAGCTTGTTATATAAAACACCTTTGAGCCCACATGACCTCATACTGCTACTGTCTAAGCGCTGTGTACAAGGTCAACCAAAACATTAGCAAACCACTTTTTTATGAAGTTCTGGTGTACTGTTAGTCTATATTGCCTATCCATAAATGCTACACTTTTTGGCATGGCTGAGAAATGCTTGCAATATACTAACGCACACCATGTCTTTCATTTCACACAGAAGATTCCCTTCTACGATCCAGAGCTTTGCAGAGCTTATGATGCAATAACTACAAGTACTAGGTTCTTCTAAGGTGAGGGGTCCCCAGAATTCACTCAGAGATCTTCATTTATAAAATTTATATAAACTATATTCCTACCTAGGGGATGGAGGTGCTTTCACCATTGTTCAGTTATCATGATTTATTTCCCAACTGTAAGTAAGTGTAACAATTTTTTATTGTTTTAATGTTATTGATTTTTCTGTAGGTGCTGCATTATAGAACAATGTACAGAGCTTGTCAATTCAAAATTAAGATTTTGAACTTAAATAGACTTGGTGGTATTTGGTGTGGACTTTCACGATTGAGCAAGCGAAAGGAAGGGTGTGCATGTGCATTGCTTCCACGACTGAGAGGTTGTGTGTGTTATGTTCTGTGTTGTCTACTTGTTGGGTATGTTGGGGGGAGGGGTTGGAGAGCTAATAGTTGTGCCAAGACACTACTATAACTAATCGGGCAGGGGATTGGGGTGGGTTCTGAACTTCTGATTGAGGTGTGTGAGCCAGGTCCAACCTCCCATCACCAACATCCTATTTTCTTGTGCAAAGTTCTGATGGTTGAAAATCCCTACAACAGTAGTAGTATGTCCTATCCTATCAAAATAGTAATACATCTGGTTGGGCATTTGTTGGTGGGAATTGTGGAAAAGCCTCAAGATTAACAAAGACTCAAGATCAATAAGACTAGAAGTAGCACAAGAGGATAACCCAAAGGACTGGACTCAATGGCTAGTGTTACTGGTGAATCTGAGTTTTATTTAAAACCTTTTAAATAAAGAGTGGCCAACTGGGCAAGCTTAGCTACTACAGTACAGACAGACTAAAAGTAGTAGTACAGAGAGTCATCATAGCAGAGGAAGCTGTTCGAAACAGTACAGATCGAAGGATAATTGTTGGTAAAAAATAGCATTAGGAAACGGAAACAATAGTTCGGGAAAAATATGGTACAGTAAAAGTTATGGAATAAGAATTATTAATAAAAAAACAAGAAGACTTACTAGGGCCAGCAGAAGAGCCCGCGTTGGTGTCCTCCTGATGGTGTTCTCCCGCCGACTGTGCCGGTCTGCCTGCCCCTGGGTGCTGAACAGGAAAGATATAAGAAAGAGACAAACATTGATGAATTTTTTATTTTGAAACAAATAAAATATTTTTAAAGAACTGTCAAAAACACTTATGTAAACAACAATTGCGTTAACTAAATTGACCGATCTCATCTGGTCAACAAGTAGTATCGGGGGATTCGCGGATCGACTACTTACTATTTATCAACACTAATCGAGTCTTCCATTCTGATTCTAGAATGCTAACTAAGCCTAGGTACGACGTACCACCTGACCTAGCCCACCTATTCCAGGCATGCCAATTGTACATTAAGTATGCATTTCCACTTCTTTTAGCCCTCAACAATTCATATGGTCAAATGGAGGACACATGACTACATTTTTGTATAAACCAAATTTTTGGTTGATTGATGCTGATGTTCTGCTAGTGCGAAGCCTATTACCATTCATTGAACAAACTAGAAAAGGTTCTAATAAAGACAGGGGTACTAGCAGCATGTGACGTAACACAGGGGGCATCACACATACCACTAAAAAATTACAAACTCATATAAAGTAACTAAACCTAAGAATCAATCCGCCCCTATCTCTTAGTGACAGGACAAAGTAAGAACAAGAGTCACTATAGCATTACGTTACTTAATTACTCTAAAATAAACTCTTACAGAATCACGCTAAGCGAGCTCAAATGCAAATTTGCAAACAAGTAAGATTAGTACCGTAGAAGAGAACCTGTTTCATAACAATCACAGAAGACTTTTAAACGTAATTTACCTGTAATGTAAGCAGCAGCATTCTAACTGTTTGAAAATAAAAAGTTATTCGCAAAATATAACACAGAGCAGAGGAACAGACACAAAGTAGTAATATTTAAACAGTTACTCACCAAGACCCAGGCCCTCCACTCCTAACAGATCCAGCAGGTCCTGCCTCCGGTCCAGGATATCGGACCACCGGTGTGTCAACTGGTTCTTGGTGCGCCGGACCCCAGAGCAGCGAAACACTGCCAGGCACACCTTCCCTCACAGCTGCCGATGCTCCTGGAGCCCGTACCCGGAACCAGGCCTGCCACCAACTGCCAGGGTTAAGGGGAGGTGGCGCTGCACAAAGAAAATGAGTGCAGCCAACTCCACCTCCCCAAATAAGGCCTGTGCCTGCACCCTTGTGGGCGCCCCCTTCCGCAAGGAAGGCGGTCGCGGCTCTGGCTCCTGCGGCTCCTGCCGTGAGCCCTACCCTTGGATATGGGTCTGGGGTAGAGAGTGAAACGGGGCGGGAAGAAAAGGTAATAAAATTTAAAAAGTAAGTAAAAGAAATGAAAAGAGCAGGCAATAGAAAAAGAGTGAAAAGGTAGCTAAAAAACACACAAAAAGTAGAATAAAACCAAAAATATAGAAGCAGGAAATTAGTCAGAGAGATAATAAATGCAAAAGATTTAAAAAAGTGTATTGAAACAAAGGATTGGAAAGATAGAGGGAGGATTGAAAAGCAGGCCCCAGAACCATATCAATAGAGTGAAAAACAAGATGGCCTCGCCCATTGCGACCACTTGCACAAGTTTGCGCAATATTTTCTCCCCGAGCACGCAAAAAGCATTGTGAACACGTAAAAGCGTTCCCGAATAGGAAATACGTACAGCGAACAGGCGCAAGCATGCATTGCGCGACCCGGAACAGAAAGTAAGCATAGCGAGCGGGCGGGACAAGTGAAAACAAGATGGCCGCGCCCATGAGCGACCGGATGGGTAAGTTGGCTAGACATTTTCAACGCGATCACTCAGAAAATATCGCGAACGGGCGGGAAAAAAAAGTCTGCGTCTACGAGATATTTCCGCATGTTTGCTGAGATTTTTTACATTTTCCCGATAGTTTGCGAAAGTGAATTTCGCAAATTCCGCCCACCCCTACTTGTTAATCCATGACTAACGTTGCAAATAGCCCATCTGCCGCATTATATTTAATGGGGCTTGTAATATGGTGGACAGGATATTCGTTACATTTGTTTTGTGATATGGTAACCCATCCAACAAACTCCCTATCGAGCTATCAAGTCCTAAGCATAGACATCATTTAGGGGTCACCAGAGGTCACACCTGCCGCCGCTGGCTTGCCCCATGTGACCCCTGGCGTTTCCTTTGCAACTCCTGGCCTCAGAGGCTGCCAAGGATGCAACAGGAATAGAGGAGCAGACATTTTATGTTACTCTCTCTTTACTTTAGCTGCTTCTGTAGGCATCTGTGTATAGAGCAAAGTTGAAACATTTAAATGTTTCAACTTGTCTGCGCATGGAAGTTGTTGCCTAGCAGGAACTTTTGAGACCTCCAGGCTCCAGCCTTCACTAAGTGTGAGTCTGTTTGGCCTGCAGGCTGTTGATTTTGGTTTGTTTCTAGACTTGCCTGTCATGCCTCCCAGAGTTCCAGAATACAAGCTTTCTTGTAGTATGTGACCTGTACTTTTGCAGAATTAAGCATCTTCCCAGCCTGCTAGGAATCATTACAGTCCGAGTAAGTGGTTTCATTTTACTTTTAGCATAAAAACCAGTGTGTGCTTATGTTGCTCTTGCAGCATTACATATGCCAAGTGATTACTTAGCTTAATTGTGTATATGTATGACATTTCAATGTCCTATTTATGACACTTTAGCCCTAACCCTGAGTTGCATGATATTGGTAGGGTGCAAACTCTGCACCAGTAAATTCCGGTATCCTGTAGTAACACCCCACCAGTGCACACAGATCTACTGGGCAGAAATCTGCCTAGGGTTTCCAATCCAGAGGGGTTTGACACATACATTTTCACCTGCCCTGAGCAACTGCTAAATATGTGCAGGGGCTTCAGTTTTGGGATGATGAGGTGAATTGAAGTGTGGAAGGGGAAAAGTAAGATGTTGGCTGAGTGAGACCATTACAAGCTTCTCCCACACTCAGCAGTAATTTCCTTTTGTGGTTTTCCTAGCAGGATTTTCTATGTGGTAAAATATGGTCTTTTGTCCACCACGCATTAAATCCGGGTGCGGGAACAACAACATACTCATAAATGTTATGTTATGTTATGTTAAAGAGACTTATATAGCGCATGGCTACCCCAACAACTGGGTTAAATTCGACAGTCGCTCTGGACTGTTAAATGTCGGATTGCCGGATTTACTCAAAGCTGCCGTAATCAAAACTAATTGAATAAACTGAAGAATACTATGAGTGCAGAATGAAAAGGGTATATTTCTAGTGAACAGTTTTCTTGCTGGAGGATATAGCGACATCCAGCGCTTTAATTCATGGTGCAACATCTATCGACCTGAGGACTGTCTCGTGGAATTGATTTTGTTTGAGACCGAAATGTCGACACCATTACACCCTTTGTGTTTACAAAGTTATCAATGAAAACAGAATGAACTTTGCGAAAATCATGAATTATTTGTAATGTATGACGTATTAGCCATATTGTCCATACCAGTGAACTGAGGGTGTAAGACTCTACTGTGGATGCTATATGAACTAAAACAGTAGTTACGAAGTTGCCATATATGATGTTATCTGAATAATGTGTTTATGTTCTTCAAAAAAAATCGTTTTGATAAAGTTTAATGAATTGAATTTAAGATAAATATAAGCATTTTTGGATAAAACTTCCCCTCTGCAGCCTTCAGAACCTATTTTCCTGGATTGTTTGTGATGCAGCCAACCATATATATTTAAGTGCATTATAACCTTGTGGTAAATGCTGACTTTAAAACAGCTGCTTAGAAACATGTCGTGTTTGGTGTCAAACACCTTGGAATCATACCTCCACATCAGTAACTGGTGTGGGAGGTATGATTCCTCTCTTGTAGGTCCACTACTGTGGGTCACTGGGCTACCCGGTACCAGCTTTCTCGAAGTCTGCATCACATAATGGATGCTGCCAGCCACAGATATGCATCTGCCCTCCTGCTACTGAGCTGAGCTCGAGCACGGGAGGCTGGACAATAGGTTTCCTGTCACATGGAGGTGTGACCACTTCCCAGATAAGATTGTGTGTATTGGGGCTGGGTGGGTGCACTCTGAGAGTGCCTGACAGTCTGCACTGGGGGCACATTTGGTGTCCCTGTAAATAGTCCAGTTCAAACCGGTTGCAGGAGACATTTGCTCCTGCTCTGGCGTGAAACTGGACAAAGGACATGGGTGTAGCCACCCCTCTGTCCTGACTCTCCCATAGGTGGGTCTCCAGAGTTTGTCCAACCCCTTCCTTGGGTATAAAGTAGGAACCCTGACTACAGGACTTTAGATTTTATCTGGACTAAACTCTGCAAGCAGAAACCAAGTACTTCGACAATCCACACTATGCTGGATGACTGAAGAATCTCCCTTGGATTAAAGGCGTTTCCCCCCTGCAAGGCAGGAACCTTTAACGCATTTGACTGGTTTGCATCTCCCGAGCCCCTGAGGTTTCCGAAAATTTCTGCAATACAGGAGGTGGGTAGCCGAGCATCCCTGAGGTTGATCCGCCCTCTCAGCAATTCTGAGACCAGTAACCCTCATGGGGACGAGCAACCTGAACCCCTGTGCACCTTGTACCTATGCAGCAGCATATGCTATTTGGCAATCCCTGAGACTTGCTTTGGGCTACTTGTAGTCCTGACCCCAAGCAGTAATTGCACTGAAGATTTGTGGCCTACACTCTTGGAGTGTTCCGTGGGCTGGCATTTTGTGATTCAGCTCGAGGTCCATTCGTGATCCCTGGTCCGTTGGCCTGTGAAGGTAACTTTGATTTCTCTTGGGCTAACCTGGTTGACCCAGATGTGCCCTGACTCCCCATAGCTTGGAGAGTCTCCTGAACCTTGCTGGTCATCACAGTGACTGGTTTCCTCAGCACACATGGGTTGCATTTGCCAAGCCTTGTTGGTGTTCAATCCGGACACTAATCACTCAGCACTCGACATCCTTTGGGGGACAGCTCGCCTCCAGACTTTGGTCATCATTGACATCTCCTGGTCCCTGTGGCTGCAGAGTCAAGCATCTTTCATCTCACCTGGAGCACCTGACATCGGTGACATTTCTCTACCGAGCCCCTGGACACCCTGAAGTGACCCAGACTCTGACCCCTCTGCTTTCAAGTTCTTTTCACCTCATATCCAGGACACTTTTTATCTTCCTGGCAGCAGCACTTCTTTGAGTCACGCCATTGAAATCGCTGAAGGTTTCTGACATCACTTGACACCTATGCACCCGGTATCCCTGGGATAGGTGACACAGGTACTTCAGGACTCACAAGGGTGCTGGCCTTAAAACCTTCTATGTTCCAAAGGGTTTTCTTGGAATCCTCTCCGAAGTGTCCTTATTCTGTAATTTTCCAATTGTGATTTTCCCATAGAGTTGTACGGAGCTCGCCTCTGTGTTCTCACACTGCACCCATCCTCTGTGGGTCCCCTCTGTCATTACTGTGGTGGTTCCTTTGGGTCCCAGAGATTCTACATGCTCTAGGCACTGGGTCTAGTCAAGTCGTGGTTGTTATACCACTTTCTTAGTATATGATGCTGTCTCCCCCTGGAGTCCCCTGTGTATTGTGCTATTTACTGTTGTTCTATTGATTAAAAAGTGGGTGCCTTGTGCTCTAATCTCATATAGAGGTTAGTAGAGAGTTTTTAATAATAAATGCATATATTTTATATATCTCTTGTGTGATTCTCCTTTCATTTTGTTATTCAGGAGGTTCTAATCTGGTATAACAAACTGCTTTACATTCCTTCAAGACTTATCCTGAAGGCTGCTCTCCACAGCTAACACTAGGTTAGCTTTCTTTAAAGGTTGTCTTTGACCTAATCATCAATAAGGGTCATTTGGACTGGTGCAAGGTGCCCACTTTGATTAGTGGACAGCATATACCAGGCCAGCTTGTCACAGACCCAACCATGAAGTTAAAGGACTTTCTTGAGTTATGTCCCACCTGAATCACATAAGACTTGGAGTTATTCAATAACAGGTCCCTGTCTTCCATAAACGCCACAAAGAATTAATTAGAGTTTGGAAACCCCTCGCAGTCCTGGCCATAAGGACTGCGTCATACGCATATAGTAATAGTGGCAGACCACACGATCCCACCTGGGGAAAATCAGCCTGAGTAGCTATCAATTCCTTCTCCAAGTTGTTAATATATAAATTAAATAAAAAAGAGGCCCGTATACAGCCTCCCTCACCCCTCTCTGAATTGGAAAACAGACAGGTCACCTCACTTTCATTGGTATAAGGAACCTAAGCCATGGTGTTCTTATGAAGTACCTGTAAGAAAAGGACAATGTTTTTATCTACCCCCATACACAGTAGGGTCTACCATAACTTGTTTCTAATTACATAATCAAAAGCGGAAGACAGGTCCATGAAGGCCAAATAGATCGCACCAGGGCGGGCAACTGTGTCCTTGTTTAAAATCAGACACAGATTCAGACATTGGTCCACTGTTGACCTCCCCGGGCGAAAACCATATTGGATGTCTGCTAATATATTCATATCATCTGCCCATAAAGTTAACCTATCCAAGAGGATGCGTCCGGCCACCTTTACGATTGAGTCCAACAGCGATATTAGTCTATAACAGAGGGTTCTGTCACTATTGCCTTTTTTTAAACTGGGACAATGGTGGCTATATCCCAAGTACAATGGCAGATTGCCTCTTATAGCTGCATTTATGATTGAAGTTGGAACTGGCTCCCACAGATGAGGGTTGGATATATAGAGATCCGGGGAATACCATCAGGTACAGGATGCCTATTTAGGGACAACCCCTCAATACATCTTCTGTGATATGTGCATTGTGTGGCTGTGCAGTATCACCTACCAAAAATGGACTATTACAATGTTCCAAAACTTTTCGCTGTTTTTTAGGATGCTAACCTCGGAGAGTCTGCTTCATGCCTCGTCCCTCCGCTTGGCCTTACACCTAGCTAATTCCGCTTTATGTAGTCTTCTACAGGCTTTAATCACTGCAGGCTCCCTTGGTCTGGTGCCCAATGCCCCACTAATTTTTCTAGCTGCTCTAGAGCAATCCCGATCAAACCATGACTAAAAAGGCCTCGAGAATGTTCTCTGGAGCTACCTGCCCCATTGCACAGATATCTAATTCTGTGTTCCACCTACCTAGGAGAAACTCATAAAAAATGTCCGAGGTTATCTGTACCCACCTTAACCTTCTCCTATGTTTCCCTAATGGGGGCCAGCTGTTCATAACACAAAGCAGATTGTGGTCACTGTGAATACTATCTTCAATATAGAAGTTCAACAAAAAAAGTAAAAGGGGTGCGAAACAAAAATAAAAATAAAAACTTGATGTGCTCCCCCACCCTGTAAAAGTGGGAATGATAGGTTTCATGCCTGGATCCAACAGGCACATTCCCATGGTCAGGTCAAATTAATTGGCTAGGGTATTGAGAATGTCTTTCTGCTTGTTATGTCCTACATGCATGCTCTTCAAACGCAGGCATCCTGTCAGAGGAGTTAGGCAAAGTTGGGTCCCCCACATAAATGAATATTAAAGTCTCCTGCAATCATATGATGGCCATTGGGAAGGACATTAGGGTCATATTTCTTAAAAAGGATGCCATCCTGGACATATTACAGACATCTGGAGAAACAGTGCTGGCATTATAAAAGTTCAATAACAGATTGTCAGTACCCTGAGGGAATACCAATGCCTGCAAACGAAGATTATCAGTTGACAGCACCGTCAAGCGACTGCGTACTGCTAAAAAGACATAAATTACAAACCCGCCCTTAGACTTCCTGCCCTGGGTGGATGGTAGGCACAAAGAAGGTCTTATATCCCTCTAGAAAGAAACTGTATTATACCATGTCTCCTGAAGACATATCACATCAACACCTTTTATGAATGCGCTCCAGCTAGGGTCAGTTAACTTGCTGGCTAACCCAGCTACGTTGCATGATACAAATTTGCAAGCCTTGCCATCCCCTGGCCCAACTGAAAGGCCAAGTGTCTTTTTTGGGTGAGAGAAGTTGAAGTTGAAGTTAAAGTTCTTGATTGAGCGCACTGTGACCTAGCGGCTTCCTGGCGCTGAAGTAGAAGGCTGAGAGGAGTGGAATTCTACTGAGAGGAAATCAGCAGGAGTACGCTTGAGAAAACAGGAAGGTCTTAAGGGCCTTGCGGAATTGTATGTAGACTGGAATTGATCTGATGGACAGTGGGAGACTGTTCCAAAAACAAGGGGCTAGTACAGAGAATCGAGTGCCTCCAGTCTTGGATCTGCGGAAGCGCGGAACACTGAGAAGGGCTTGATTGGAGGAGCGGAGGGTACGGTTGGGAGTGTAGGGGCTGATGAGGGAATTAATGAAAGCAGGGGCAGTGCGGGCACGAGCCATGAAGGCCAGACAACCCATCTTGAAAAGGGCTCTCTGGCGGATGGGGAGCCAGTGAAGGGATTTCAAAACAGGAGTGATGTGGAGGGAACTGGGAAGGTGAAGGATAAGATGGGCGGCCTGATTCTGAATAGCCTGAAGGCGGCTTAGTTCGTAGGCTGGAATGCCCACATAGAGGCTGTTCCCGTAATCGAAACGAGAAAGAATCATTGCCAAAATGATAAGTTTAAGAGCATCAGAGGAAAAGAAACGGGACACTTTCCGAATGATCCGGAGGGAAAGGAAATAAGAGGACACAACTGAACTGATCTGGGCGTGCATGGAGAGGTCCCGACTGACTTTAATGCCCAAGGTCTTAGCAGAGGCCGCTGGTATGGGCGGAGGGCCAAAGGTGGAGGGCCAAAAAGCAGCAGACCAAGGGGAGGTGGTAGGGCCAGTCAGGACCAGCTCCGTCTTGTCCAGATTGAGTTTGAGTTGGTTGCAGTTCATCCACTCAGAAATGAAAGCTAGGGTAGAATGGAATTTAGGTAGGGAGTCTAAAGGAGAGGAAAGATCACATACTAACTGGAGGTCGTCCGCTTAATTATACACGGAGACCCCCATGTCAAGAAGAGAGAGAATGAGGGGGTCAATGTAAAGATTGAAGAGGAGGGGGGACAAGGAGAAACCTTGGGGGACCCCGAAAGGGACCACGCCGGAGGGGGCTGTAAAACCGGAACGATGGACCGCCTGAGTCTGTTCTGTAGGAAAAGAGGTGAGCCAAGAGAGGGCAGTGCCCCGAACACCCGCTGCGCAGACACGGTCGAGAAGAATGGAGTGGTCAACCGTGTCAAACGCAGCGGACAGATCGAGGAGCACCAAGGCTTGGGGTAGATTTGAGTCAGCCTTGCTCTTTAGTTCGTCTAGAATGGACAGGACCACTGACTCAGTGGAGTGGGCCGGGCGGAATCCCGCTTGGTGTATGGCCAAAAGATGGTTTTCCTCGATGAAGGTGGAGAGGCATGTAGTGATATAGCTCTATAAGATGTTCCCGAGGTACAGAAGAAGGGAGATTGGTCTGAAGTTGGATGGAAGGGAGGGGTCTAAGCCGGGCTTTTTTAAGATAGGGAAGACTATGGCCGATTTGAAAGATTTCGGTACTAGGCCAGAGGAAATAGAAGCATTAAGAAGGGAAAGGGGGGGATCGGGGCAGTGAGTGAAGAGCTCTCTCAGAATGCGAGCTGGAACACAGTCAGCCGGGGAGCCTGACTTAACTTTCTGGAGAAGCTCGAGGAAGGAATCGAGAGAGATGTGGGGGAACTGGTAAATGAAGGAAGAAGGTGGGGGGAGAGCGGGGGAAGGGGGTGTGACGCAGATATTGTAGGGATGTTGGATTTGATCTTTGCAATCTTCTCTAGGAAAAAGTAGTTCAAGGATGAACAAAGAGCTTGGGAGGGTATGAGGTTAGGGTTGGCCCTATCGGAAGCAACTAGATTGCGAATTATGGAGAAGATCTCCTTGGGTTTGTTGGCTGATGAGGTGATTCTCTCCGAGAAATAAGTGGTTTTAGCTGAGAGGATGGCCCTCTTGTAGCTAGCTAGAAGAGACTTATATTTAGCTCACAGGAGAGGGCAGTAGTTGTGCCTCCAATGGCGTTCAGAGCGCTTAAGGTCCAGGTTAAGGGTTTTCAATTCATCCGTAAACCACTTTTGGGCGTCATGGGGGCGACAAGCCTTAACTTTCTTGAGGGGGGCAACCAGGTCACAAGAAGAAGACAACTAATGATTCACTGCGCCTACTTGAAGATCAAGGCAAAGGTTGAGAAGATCGGGAGGGGAAGAAGCGAGAGAGGCACAGAGAGAGTTGAGATCAACCTGGTTCCAATTGCGGGCCGAGATGTTCTCTGGAGTTTCAAGCTCAATAGAGAAAGAAATCAGGAAGTGGTCAGACCAGGTGCATGGGAGGACAGTGGGGGAGAGGATGGTACAGCTAGCCGACCAAATGTGGTCTAATATACGGCCCTGGACGTGAGTGGGGGAGTCAACGTGGGGGAGGAAGTTAAGGCACTGGAGAGTGGCCAAGAAGTCCTTGGAGAACTGGTCTTCCCTGGGGTCGTCCGGCCAATAGTTAAACTCTCCTAAAAGGAGCACAGATAAATTGTTGACCACAAGCTGGCCAAGAGTTCCTGTAAAGCAGGTACAAAAGAAGGCATGTTCTGTGGGGGTCGGTACATAAGGACTATTGTGAGGGGGGCCAGAAGATTAACTGAGCGGGCAACTAAAAAATCAATACCATTAATGGGAGGGTGGGGAAGAAGCTGGAACTGAAAAAAGGAGCGAGTTATCATCGCCACCCCCCCTACCGGCTTTACCGGCTGGGCGGTCCACCCGAAGGGCGTAGTAAGAGTCGGGGAGAGTAGACAATAGGTCAGGAAGGGAATCGGCAGAGAACCAAGTTATTGTAAGAAACAGAAAATCAGGGGCCTAGGTGTACAGTAAGTTGAAGAGCTTGAGCTGGTGCTTACCGGCCTATCTGGTGTTTAGCAGGTAGGCAGAGGCCGTAGTGGGGGGCGAGAGGAGGGAAGGGGCAAGAGGGGGAGGAGCGTGTGACCGGGGAGTGAGCAGCGTGGAACTGGACGAGAAGTGTGAAGGGACAGAGATGCCCAGGGAGATGGTGCTCTGAAGCAGGGAGGGGGCGATGGACTGAGTTTTATCAAATGAAAGTAACTGAGCTGAGGTATAAGTTAGAGCAGGGGCAGGGTGCGTGGCCCCTGGTCCCGGCCGGTCACGGATGGGCGCAGACGGGCTTACCTTTGGCGCGCCTTCGGCGCACTGGCGGCGCGCCCGTTGCGCTCATCCGCTGCGCGCACGAGGAATGCACATTTTTATGGGGTGAGGGGGGCGTTGCCTCCCGATAGTGGAGGATGAGGGTTTCCTTGACTCCATCCCCGTAAGTCAATCCCAGGAGTCCAGGGGTGTTGTAAATCTCCATCTGGCTGACAGACTGCGGGTGAACAGGATAAGCAGGAACCCACCATTGCTTCACCTCATCAAGTGTCCTCACACTACTCGAGGAACTATAGAAATGCCCCAAGGAAAGGGCACAATGAATGAGACAGCACCACGGGTTTTGCTTTGTGTGACTGCGTGCAAGATCCTCTCTGTCAGGTGGCTTCTGTTGAAAATAATAGTAACACAGTCACCTTCCATATATTTCACGGACCTTCCAACCAAGGAAACTCTGCACCATGTTGATAAATCTTGCAGCTAAGCCAGTGTAGGACTTTATTCCTAAGTTAGTCAAAGTCTTCAAAGTCACCATGGAAAGCGCTGGAACAGTCCCAAGTACCACGACATACCAATCTGACTACTGGGTGAAGATGTAAAACAGGTAACCTCTGCCTCTGGCGCTGTCCAGTAGAGTCTACTGCCCAATTCTTCATAGAGGTCCCCCCTCCTCTCAATGATCCCTCTACGCACATGAGTAGTGCGTGGTTCCGGTATCCAGGTTTTGCGTGAGACCCATGAGACCCATGAGAGTGGGAGCGGGAAAGTAGGAGAGCGGCAGGAGAACTGCGGTGGCGGCTCAGACCCGGGAAGCGCGAATCGTGTGGGAGCCGTGAAATCGGCCGTGAAATCGGAAATTTCAAAATCGGAAAAACCACAAACTGCAAAAACTGTATAAATGCTCCAAACAGAAGCCCGTGAAAACCAAGAAGCCATACTGGTGCCACAGGAGGGCTGAAGGCTTGAAGGCTTCGAAGGCGAGGAGCAGTGCAGTGAAGCAGCAGCAGTAGGCATGCAAGGCAAGAGGAAGCGGTGAACAATGTAAGCACTGTGCATTGTATGAAGTATTGAAAGACACGCCTTAACCCCACAACGTGCCGCTGAGCTTAGACAGCTTGAACTGCCCGGAATGCCCCCCCCACCGCAGACAGTGAACCGGGCATCCAGCCTGGCCCCCGTGCTCCAGAGGCAAGGTAATGGGAGGTGATCTGACAACAGGGGGGAGAGGCATTTGGAGGCATCTGGAGCCAAATTGACTGTGCGTAGCTAGTAGCCAGACGCAGCAGGAGCCAGAGAAGTAGTGCAAGTGCCTCTCTGGCGATGTGAAAGCAACTGGAGATTGAGGCACGAGGCATGTGGAGCACTCACTCCCCCATACTCTCTATACCTGGCACATTTTAAGAAGCTTCCTGTTTCGTGTTTCAACTTTCAGTGTTGGTGCTAGAGAGCAATTGCAATGCCGCGGCAGCTGAGGATGAAAACTACGAGCAGCCATGTGGTGCTGTGGAGCTGCGGAGCCTGTGGAGCCCTGTGCTCAAGCCCGAGTCCAAGCCTGAGCCCGAGCCCGAGCCCAAGCCCAAGCTGGTCTAAACGGTCTAAACGGGCGGAACAGCGGAATAGAGGTAGCGGCCTTGACTCCCGGCTACCGGCATCTAGCATCATCTGGGCGGTGCGGTGGCTTCCAGCGGCGACTTCCAGCAGCGAGGTGAGGTGAAGACGGGTGGGTAGAGGAGTAGAGGAGTGAGGACAGAAAGCGCCCCCGGTCCCGCCTTGCCTTGCCCTGTACAGCCTGCCTCGCATCGCTTTTGCCCTTGCTGTAGCCTGAAGCGTTCAACAGGACCCAGCAGGACTCAAGTGAGGTCTATTCAGCAGGTCACCTCTACTCTCCACTCTGCATTTCTTTACTTACCGCCCAGTACTTTGCGCACATTGCTCAAGATGACAAGGGATCTGATAGACAGCCTCTGCGCCTGACCCTCGGCTCCAGCATCCGCGACAGCTTCAGTTTCGCGTCCGGTCCCGTTCCCCTGCCTCGACCCCCGTCTTACTGCCTGCTACAGTAGGGGATAGCAGGGGGAAGAGGGGAGTGTGACAGCTGGCTGTCTGAGCAACCTGAGCCTGGGAACTTCTGGGCGGCATCAGCGAGCATCACCGGGAGGAAGAAGGAAGGAAGCTTTTCTCAGGTTCAAAAGTTTTCCGCTCGCTGATTTTTAAGCAGCAGGACAGAGAACCAACAGTGGAACACGGTGGTGAGCCTCTGATCTTTTGACCTCTTGGACCCTGAGTCTTGTCCCGTTCAAGAAAGGAGAAACTCTTGAAGCATCCCCAAGCAGTGACTTAAGGCAAACTCATGAGGTCAGGTAGGACTAGGGGGTCTCCGGAGCCAAAGATGAAATCGAAGGCAACAAAAGGAAACAAACTAAAAACAAAAACACACCCAAGCGCAGCTCCCGGCATTGAGCCAAATCTCATTACAACAGAGCAGGAATCGGTCACGATCCCTGAGATCCATGAGACGGCAGCAATAAAACCGCAAGCCACGAACAAGTGTTACCAACCAAAGATCGACACAAAGTTCAGCTTTCTAAGGGATGCGGGTTCACTCATCTTCTCGTGCAACGATCACCTGCAAGGTTTGCAAATCTCACTGCTACCGTTGCCACCGCCACCATCAGATCCGCCACCACCAATGCCAGCAATGACCACAAGCCCTCCTCCCCCACAAAAATCTATGGCACAACTGCATCAAGGCGGGATCTCGAGGCACAGAAACATCAGCACAGCACAGAGGACCCCACCTGTAAATGAAAAGCCCCATGATTCTATCCCCAATCTGCAATCACCTCCTGCCCACCAGGCAGGACAGGAAATATGCAGCCTGAGCAGCACCGAGAGGACCCCACTGGCTGAACCCATAATTGACGAAAGAACTCCCGCAGCATTACACTTAGGCGACAAAGCAAGCAATTGGCCATTTCAAAGGGTACCTGGGGCCGCTCCAACCTCAGAAGCAGCAGTTTTCTCCAAGGAAACATATCTCAGCCCTAGGCAGAGCATACAAACAATGAGCCACAGTACACCTATCATGTCGGCAAACTCAACAACTGGAAGCGTAACGCCTGGCAGAGCTCTACCACTTACGTGTCCGTGGCCTAGCTGACGTACTGACCAAATCAGGAAGGCTGGGTGAAGGTGCTCAGGACCCTAGTCAGGAAAGCGATGGCAGGGCAACGGTGTCTTATCTTAACACACTGGAATGGGAAGATATGCTTGCAACCTATAACCCAGAGGACAATGAGCACCTCCACCTTCCCCGACCCCTGCCAGCTAACAACACCAACACCAACAATACCAACAATAGAAAAAACGAGGTAGAGCCTAAGAAAGATCAAAACTCCGGCACTTGGAACTCACTGTTAAATACAATCCAGCTAGCTGTCGAAGCCCTCCAATACCAATCAGAAAAAATGGAGCTACAATTAACCCTCCTTAACACATTGGCAGTTTTCACAGCCGGCATTGATGACGAGCTGAGCAACTTGAACAACCTGATAACGAGAGCACAAACAAATAACTACCTCAGCTGCAACTGCAGCCAGGTAGTGGACAATCTAGTTACATTGCCCTCAATGCTAACAGGCCTCATAGGCGACATAAGGAACCTACATACAGAAAACGCAATAAGATATCCGGGCTCCAATAAACTCCAAGAGGGAGAATCCAGGAGGCAAACATCGGGTACAAGGCCAAATGACCATCTTACTGTCAATAACGAGGAGATAATACAGCCGGGGTTGGCAACCCCTCTAAAACTCAATGCAAAACAACGTCGACAACAAAAAAGGAAAGGGTGTAACCAAAAACCACAAACAGATACAACAAAACACTTTTCCATTTTTACCAGTACAAAGGCAAAACGCTCGGCTAACAAAATCAATCCAAGCCCAACAGACTGGACAAACCAAATCGCAAACAGTGTAAACCAACAGCAAAAACTAAACAGTGACTTGCCGGAACAGAATGGTAAAAGGTCCCAAGACTCTCCAATAGGAAACCAAACAAAACCAATTGTTGCAAAAAAAAGAGGCAACAATAATACAACTACCTATAAAAATCAGACAAGAGTGTGACATTCAAAGACAGGCGAGAGAACCAGCACCCCAAACAAGGAGCCTGCTTCCCTAGGCAAGCACCTGGTGATATGGCAAACCGAGAGGCATTAACAACAGCAGGAACTAAGCAACTATCCATCTCAAACCCCCATGAAGGAGACACAAAAAGAATTACTGGTCCAAAGCTAAGTTCAAACCTCGAAGATCCAACCAGGGTCATAGCAATCACGACAGCGTACTCCATTCCTAGCCAAATAGTGCAATCATCAGCAAAATGTCCACTTGATACGGGGGCATTATCAAAACAAACTTCCTCATCTAAAACAACAATATATCCCCCCGCTATGCCTGTGGAAAGTAATCACCGGGCATCCCATGAAGTATGTCAGGTGATGGTCCAATAGCCAAAGCACATCGTTCACCAACAAAATCTCTGAGACAAGGAAGCATCCAACAGCCGACAGTGGTCCTGGTTTTTCATCCTGAATATATGTCAAAAGGGCAGCAGGACGTGCTAAATCGCAGCAACATCCTCAGACTAATGAAATCCATCACCAAATTGGGGGGGATAAGCACAAAGGACTTAGGGCCAGATGTAGGAGCCCTAATACCGGTCAGAAACGGCCGATTACGGCCCTTTCCGACCAGTATTAGGGTTTTCAGATGTAGGGGCATGTTATTTTAAGAATCAGTAATTTTACCGATTCGGTAAATATACCGATTCGGTAAAATACTGAATCGGTATATTTACAGAATCAGTAAATCCATATGGAGGTGACACTCCTGAGAGAGCCACAGGCCCTTAAGAATTAGTATTTTACCACACAATCCTATTGCACCCTTGCTGGAATCGGTATTTACCGAATTGGTAAATACCGATTCAGTAATGCCCATTGATTCTTATGGGCTTCAATGCCCATAGGAATCAATGGGCATTACCGAATCGGTATTTACAGAATCGGTAAATACCAAATCTTAACGATTCGGTATTTACCGATTCTGTAATACCTACACCCCCCCTCCATTTTACCACTTCTTAAATACTGATTCGGTAAAATTCGGTATTTAAGAAGTGGTAAAATAAAATTACCTACATCTAGGCCTTAGTCTTTGTAGAATTCTTACCCGCTGCTAACCCTCAAACCCCGGAGGCAACCAAGACAACCTGGACCTCGAGCATTATCGTAGATCTGATTTTAACGGAAACAAATCTCTTCAAAAATTGGGGAATTAATTCGGCCACCCTACAAAGACCTGCCTATCCTTTGCCATTTTTGAGCAGGACAAGTCCGGTACCAAGGACACACCAGGTCCAAACCTTCAGTGTCCTCAGGGATGCATTGGGAAGCTCACCAGAAAGAAGCAAGAGTTGCCCCTGGCAGCGACCAGCACCATGCCTACCAGCAGCACGCCCAATGGCAGCAGCAGGCCCACACTTAGCACTACTCCCGAGTAGGTTGAGCCCAGTGCTAAAGGGGCACCAGTCTCGCACTTTTAGAACAATTAGGACCACACGCGGAAACTCATAAAAAGGTAGCACAAACAGCTTCCAAGGTCGGCAGGCAGAAAGCGCAACGGCGGAATCAGAGCATAACCAAGTTCCAACAAGGAAAATACTGCCCCGAACCATCTTTATACGCCCCGAAGAGGGCTGACACTACCAACAAACCAGAGATGTCAGCAGGGGAAGGGATCTAACCATAAGCATCTGCTCTTGGAACATTAATGGCCTCAACTCAAAAATGGATGATCCTGACTTTCAGCATTATATCACTCTCTTTGACATTATAACGGTGCAAGAAACTTGGCTCTTAGCTCCTCAGCACCTCCCGGGCTACACCTGCTTCGCCACAGCAGCAGCAAAGACCAGCAGATTTGGCCACCACTCAGGAGGTTTGACAACTTACGTCTCTACTACAGCAATATCTTCACCAACCCTTATGGATGCATCCACATCTACAATATTAGCTGTAAAGATAAAATTAGTCCTAGGGAACAAGGAAGAAGAGGTTTGCATAATTAACGCATACGTCCATCCCAAAAATAGAGCCAAAGATTCCTCCATAATTTCCAAACGTCTGGCTCAGTATGTTTTCTGACCCGGTTTTCTGCCCCTTTTTGAGTGAAGGTGACTTTAGCCTGCTATCATTCTAATAGGAGGATTAGAACCTCAGACCTGGCCTATTTACAAGGTGTTTGACGTAATTCCCTACCCTTTTCTGCATCTTAGGGTCTATAAACTTATGTTAATGAATAGATTCCTTAGTATTAGTATTAATCCGTCCTTTTTTAAGGTTGCTTGTATATTTCTAATGGAGTTATGCTTATTTCGGGCCTTGTAGGCCTCGAACGGGAGAGACTCCATTTTTTTTTCTTCCTCGGCTGCTTGGGATGCTTTTAGGTCAAATGTAATGTTTTAGTTATAAGGTGTTGTTCGCTTGGAGAGAACCCGCTCAGGCTGGCCCTTATCGAAGGATTGTATTTTTCTTCATGTAGAAGACATAACATCAGGCCGGCCGGCTGAGACCGTGTCCTTGGCACGGCGTGGTACAAGAATTTGGTGGGCGGCAGGTTACTGGCCGTAAATTTCCATGCATGAACACGGTTCCATATTAGCGAAAGCACGGAGAGTTCAGGAGTCAGTTAGTAGACAGCAGCTAGTTGTTAGCATTATTAGAGTTAATCAACTTAAGGCAGACAGACGACATTTTGAAGTCTGAGAAAGACCGAGGGCTGATACTCTCTCAGAAAGATTGAAGTTATTTTAGTTGGAGCAGCTGGTGAGCTTTGATATTAAGATCAGGGCGTACAGAGTGAAGAAGTTAGAGGAGCGAAAGAATACCAGAGCGGCAGAAACTGATTTATAAGATCGACGTTGGAAGGTGAAGATAGTCCGTGGTCAAGAGGAGAGAGGAGTAGTGCAGAACAGCGAGAGTGCAGCAGACGACACAGAGAATAAGAGGAAGGTTCCAGTGACTTGGAGGGAAGTAGAGGAGACGGAGCATTGCGGTGCAGGCGTGTATCCGTGACTGCAGGGGTGATCCTAAGATGAGCCAAGGCACAGACGAGAAGGGAACCCAGATGACAACTGAGTCCAGACTTCGTACTCATAAGGTGACGTCGACCCTTTCTTATTAGTGTGCACACACATTCTAATCCTTTCCTTTTGCTTTTCAGGCTATATGTTATATTGCAGTATTATATTGTTGTTATATTTTATTATTGTCGAATAAAGGTACCCTAGTTCTTAGTGAACTATTGTGTAATTGTTGTTTTCTTGTGATAAAGTTAACCTTTCTTCTAGTCAGATGCTGTTATGTGAACGGATGCATCTCCTGTCCAGGTAAATGGTAACTGAGCAAGGGAGTAGAGGAGCACTTAAATTAGGGAATAACTTTGCACATTGTGATTTGGCCATTCTTGTGTGAGAGGATCGACCTGTCTATCCATCACCTAACCTATAATATTATATTCCCAGTAGATAGAGAAACTTCCCAACAAAGAGAAAGAGAGAGAGAGAGAGAGAGAGATAGCTGAAGGTATTCATAGGAAAGTGATCGTCGTTGTGTAGTGGCGTTAATGAGAGCATTGACCGTGGTCAATGTGTATACCCACAAGATTGTGGCTTGCGAGAGCACCGGAGGAACCCGGTGTGTAATGAGATCGCCGCTAGGGAAAGTGGCGTTAATGAGAGCATTGACTGTGGTCAATGTGTATACCCACCGGATTGTGGCTTGTGTATGTATGAAATAGTGAGAGCACTGGGGGGATACAGTGCCTATACCCACCGGATTGTTGCTTGCGTGAGCACTGATTGTGATCAGTGTGTAATGGTAAGTAATAGGAACTGCCTCAGGGTAGTCTAGTCTGGGCCTATGCTGCTGCGAGACTATAAGATATGAGTGTGGTATTTTAGAAGATCTAAGCTTGTATATTGCTAATTCCCCATCCTCAGGTAGGTACCCAGGTGCCTCAGGTAACTAGGTTCTGAGGAGGGAGGTGGTTACGTTTCGGCTGGATTGGTGGTGTCTTAGTGAGCTGATTCTATCTGGTCCGAAAATCCGGTCGTTACATCTGACAAACCGTTTACGAAATATTTACAACAAGGGGTGGTGAGGGACAGAGTCTCTGAATTAAGCAGAAAGCTCTCACCCAGTCAAGAGATCAGGGCTAGATCCAACACCGTTTTTTAGCTCACTGCACCATCCCAGTTTCAGAACCTGGCTGTATGCAAATTAGTCTGTTCCTGTCCCAGTGCATGATGGGAACAGGGCAAACCAAACTACAAAAGCCAATTCTTACACTGGGAAGGAAACAAGCTCCCGGGGACCGGTTTCTGGCATTACAGCCGTCTTCGGCCCGGTTTGCTTGAATCCTGATGGTGCAATGAGCAAGGGTCTCACATCTGAGAATACCCTTCCACGCTTAGGGTGGACAAAAATATTTACAACAAGGGGTGGTGAGGGACAGAGTCTCTGAATTAAGCAGAAAGCTCTCACCCAGTCAAGAGATCAGGGCTAGATCCAACACCGTTTTTTAGCTCACTGCACCATCCCAGTTTCAGAACCTGGCTGTATGCAAATTAGTCTGTTCCTGTCCCAGTGCATGATGGGAACAGGGCAAACCAAACTACAAAAGCCAATTCTTACACTGGGAAGGAAACAAGCTCCCGGGGACCGGTTTCTGGCATTACAGCCGTCTTCGGCCCAGTTTGCTTGAATCCTGATGGTGCAATGAGCAAGGGTCTCACATCTGAGAATACCCTTCCACGCTTAGGGTGGACAAAAATATTTACAACAAGGGGTGGTGAGGGACAGAGTCTCTGAATTAAGCAGAAAGCTCTCACCCAGTCAAGAGATCAGGGCTAGATCCAACACCGTTTTTTAGCTCACTGCACCATCCCAGTTTCAGAACCTGGCTGTATGCAAATTAGTCTGTTCCTGTCCCAGTGAATGATGGGAACAGGGCAAACCAAACTACAAAAGCCAATTCTTACACTGGGAAGGAAACAAGCTCCCGGGGACCGGTTTCTGGCATTACAGCCGTCTTCGGCCCGGTTTGCTTGAATCCTGATGGTGCAATGAGCAAGGGTCTCACATCTGAGAATACCCTTCCACGCTTAGGGTGGACAAAAATATTTACAACAAGGGGTGGTGAGGGACAGAGTCTCTGAATTAAGCAGAAAGCTCTCACCCAGTCAAGAGATCAGGGCTAGATCCAACACCGTTTTTTAGCTCACTGCACCATCCCAGTTTCAGAACCTGGCTGTATGCAAATTAGTCTGTTCCTGTCCCAGTGCATGATGGGAACAGGGCAAACCAAACTACAAAAGCCAATTCTTACACTGGGAAGGAAACAAGCTCCCGGGGACCGGTTTCTGGCATTACAGCCGTCTTCGGCCCGGTTTGCTTGAATCCTGATGGTGCAATGAGCAAGGGTCTCACATCTGAGAATACCCTTCCACGCTTAGGGTGGACAAAAATATTTACAACAAGGGGTGGTGAGGGACAGAGTCTCTGAATTAAGCAGAAAGCTCTCACCCAGTCAAGAGATCAGGGCTAGATCCAACACCGTTTTTTAGCTCACTGCACCATCCCAGTTTCAGAACCTGGCTGTATGCAAATTAGTCTGTTCCTGTCCCAGTGCATGATGGGAACAGGGCAAACCAAACTACAAAAGCCAATTCTTACACTGGGAAGGAAACAAACCGTTTACGAAAGCCTGTTAGCGCTGTGTTTTTTCTATCTTGTGGGTTTGCACTTGGCGCGTACGGCGTACATTTTGTATATTATTTGTTTATAGTTGTATATATCTTTTTCTTTTTGGCACAATGTTCTTGAGAAGGTCGAAATCTACTTTTAAATTGCCTGTTGAAATTCCCGGCTGGGAATCAACGCCTTACGAGGCATTGGCCCGTGAGTGGGCCGACTCCACTGGTTTGAGTGAGAATTGGAGTTCTTGTTTGGAACTGGCGGATCCGACTAATGTGATTGCTTGTATGCAGAATGCGCCGGTTGTGAAGGGTGATGAGCTTCCTACTTTGGGACGCAGGGGCTGGATTGTTTTATCTGCGTACAAGATTGTGCATGATAAATTTTTGAAATTGCAGAAACAATATGTGGAGATAGAAGAGAAGTTTGTTGAAGTGCAAAATGCTCATACTCTTTTAAGATGTCAGAATAAATTGCTTGCCGACAAACTAGAGACTTATCAGACTATTGCAGAATGAGCTGCTGTTCGTATTGCTAAATACAAATGTAAGAATCGTCGTGGTCGTGTTTGCAAACGGAAAGTGCATCTGGTCGTGGCGAAAGCCGGACTGGATTGGAATCCTGATGAGTGGGATGGTAATATCTGGGACTCGAATGATTCTGGCTCCTCGGCTGAGGAATCTGACAAATGCGAGTATTCTCGCACTGGACGTGACTGTAAATCTAATACTTTTGATAGACTTGATGGTTCCGGCGACCATGCTTGGTATTCTAAACCTGATGACGTTTCTCAATCTGAAAGTCCCTCTAATTCTATTGATCGAGCTTCTTCTGATGCTCGTACTGAAATTTCTGCGCATCCGGTTTTTCAACGTAAATTACAGCAGGCCCCTGGTAATCCGAATGGTATTCCTTTGGAGGACTTTACACAACAAGAAGTTAGTGACATTTTACAGCGATTTCGACAACAGCCCGGTGAGGCCTTACTTGCATGGATGGTGCGTCTCTATGAACTGGGTGCTGCTGGCATCATGTTAGATGGGGGAGATGCTTTGAAATTTTGTTCTTTGAGTTCTGATTCTACTGTTCAAGATCATTTCCGAGATTATAATGGTGCTGGTCAAATTAGTCTGCTCCAATTAGCGACGGATGGTTGTAATCACAAATACCCTACTGAATCTGATTGGCCTCTGAATGACAAGCCATGGTATACGTTACACAATGCGGCACAAAGATTGAAAGAGGCGGTGATGAAAACTGCGATTTTTCTGAGCACATCCGACCATTTGTTGGATGGTTTATTATTGACATCTTCTGTGCGGAATCGCATTGTCCGTTTTTCCCCTGTTGCGTACAAACAAGTTATGATGACTTTGTTGATCAATCAGACTGGCAATACTTTGTCTTTGGTGCTTGAATCTGTACGTCAGCTTGGTGAATTAGGCGAATGGCTTAAACCTGAAAGACAATCCAGACCTGAAGGTCATACTGCTGGGAATTATAAGTTTTCCAGACGTGATATGTTTCTTGCTTTGCTGGCTGACGGTGTGAAGAGAGAAGACATTGATGGTGCACCTAATAATCGCTTGTGGGATTTGTTTAGCAAGCGTTGTTTAGATCGAAAGGAGGGTGCTCGACTTGTGCGAAAGAATGAATGTGATCGTGAATATTCTGATGACAGTGGTGATGATCAATGTCGGGATGATTTGGATCGGCGTGATAGACGACGGGATGAGCGTGATGCTTCCCCTCGGCGTGAAAGAGAGAGGGGGAGAGAGGGGGAAAGAGAAAGGGGGAGAGATTACCGTGTTGAGAGCAGATACAGAGATGAAAGGGATCCGTCCCCCGAGATGAGGAGAAGGGAGAATCAACACAGATTTTCTGAACGAAATTCACAATACTATGTAGATGACAAAAATCCATTTCGTAATGGGGATGGATATGAACAGGACATTATGTCGTCCAAAAAATTTGAGAGCATTTACCCTGATTTGTATTGGTTTCAGAATGCAATAAAAATGATTAGGAAATAGGTCAAGCTCCAGTACGCAGTTGGGCTCACAAAGACAATAGACCCTATGTAGATATTGAAATTTTTGGAGACATCGTAATATACAAAGGGCCCGAGCATTGGTAGATACAGGAGCGGAGGCCACTCTAATTCATGGAAAATCAAAGTAATTTAAAGGACAATTTTTTACAATTACTGGTTTAGGTGGAAAGGAAACCCTCGCAGTGCAAACAAATGTTGAAATGAAAATAGGTAGAATTCCCCGAAAAGAGTATTCTGTTTTAGTTTTGCCACTTTTGAAATACATAATTAGAATTGATATCCTAAAAGGTATGACATTGCATTTAGATGACGGTTGTTATCAATTTGGAAGTAGAGGTTACATATCATTCAGACCTGTACGAGTTGGTCGTTTGAGAATGCCTCCTATAAAAATTCCCCAGGCTACAAAAGTTGTTTCCCAAAAACAGTATCGTATTCCAGGTGGTCACGAAGAGATCAGTTCTACAATTCAGGATCTAGTGAACGCAGGAGTTATAACTCCGGTTTCTTCTGCTTGGAATAATACAGTTTGGTCTGTGCGTAAAAGTGATAATTCTTGGCGTATGACTATTGATTACCGCGAATTAAATAAATATACACCCCTTTTGACTGTTGCAGTACCGGACATGATTACTTTAATTGAGAGAATTCAAAAGCATCCAGGAATATGGTATGCGTCTATTGATATTGCTAATGCTTTCTTTTCAATTCCAATTGCCCCTGAGTTTCCGGAACAATACAGTTTTACGTGGAATGGACGTCAGATGACGTTTAGAAGTCTTCCTCAAGGCTATGTATACAATCCTACGATCTGTCACCGGCTGGTGGCAGAGCATTTATCAGAAATACCCACACACCCACAAATACAAATTTGTCATTATATTGATGACACCTTGATTCAAGGTGAGACACAGGATCAAGTTCAGACTCAGCTAGATCAGGTTATCAATCATTTACGTGAAAAAGGTTGGGAAATCAATACCAATAAGTTGCAAGGTCCGTCACAAAGTGTGAAATTTTTAGGCATCAATTGGCATAAAGGTAACAGAGAAGTGACTCTACAGGTGAAACAGAAAATTCTTGATTTTGCGGTTCCTCGGAACCGAAAAGAAGCTCAGAAATGTATTGGCTTATTTAGTTTTTGGCGTCAACATATCCCACATTTGAGTCAGATATTAGCCCCTTTGTACAGAGTCACTCGAAAAAGAATGCATTCGAATGGAGTAAATCGCAACAAGATGCGTTTGAATTGGCAAAAGAAGCAATTTAGTATGCTTTGGATTTGTGGCCAGTGCGTGATGGTGAAGTGGATCTGAATGTGTCTGTGCAAGGTCCTTATGCAAATTGGAGTTTGTGGCAAAAACAAGGCAAAAATAGAGTACCGCTAGGTTTTTGGACTAAAAAGTTACCGGATGCTGGTGAGCGTTATACACCTTTTGAGAAACAGTTACTTGCATGTTATTGGGCTCTGGTGGATACTGAGCAATTGACTTTGGGACATGATGTGATGTTGAGACCTGAAATTCCTATTATGCAATGGGTTTTGAGTTCGCCGAAAACTCATCGAATTGGGCATGCTCAAGAGGCGAGTGTGATTAAATGGAAATGGCACATACAGGACAGGGCAAGCGTGGGACCGAAAGGTGTTGCGACGTTACATGAGCAAGTGGTGCAGGCGCCATCGAATGAGACTGGGAGTGATTGCTCCGTACCTATGGTACAGGAATCCCCTGTTTAGTGGGGTAAACCATTTGATGATCTGTCCGCGGAGGACAGAAACCATGTGTGGTTTATGGATGGTTCAGTGAGGTACATAGGAGAGAAGAGGCATTGGAAGGCAGTGTCCTATACTCCTATCACACAGGAATTGCAGAGTACAACTGGTGAAGGAAAAAGTAGTCAATTTGCTGAATTGTATGCGGTTTACCAAGTTTTGAAGCAGGAGTTACCTGGTACGTGTCATATTTTTACTGATTCCTGGTCCACTGCTAATGTATTGGCGGTTTGGTTACCAACATGGCATTCTCGTAATTGGGAATTGCATTCCAAAGAACTTTGGGGTAAAGAGTTATGGCCGGAAATTTGGGAGCTCCTTCCGCAAAGTACTGTTACAATCTTTCATGCGGATGCTCATACACCAATAGATTCCCTTGACAAATTCTTTCATAACATTGCAGATGAGAAATCTAAAATTGCTGAGGCAGTGGTGGACATGCAGGATTCTGATTTGGCGGGATTGGCGAAATGGGCCCACCAGAAAGCAGGACATTTTGGAGAGAGAGCCACTAGCAGGTGGGCTGCTGATCGAGGAATTTATATTCCTTTAAGTTTGATTAAGATACTATACTGCATTGTCCTATCTGTCAACATTCTAGACAACGAAAAGTATCCCAAATTGTTAAAGGACATTTACATCGAGGAAAATTGCCCGCACAAATTTGGCAGATTGATTATATTAGTCCACTCCCTATGAGTAAAAATTGCCAATATATTTGTACCATCGTTGACACATACAGTGGTCTTTTGGTGGCCTTTCCCTGTAAATGAGCTACCCAAGTAAACACCATTAAAACATTGGAATTGATTATACTGTATTATGGTGTCCCATTTCAGATTCAATCTGACAATGCATCCCATTTCAAGGGAAGAATGGTGCAGGAATTTTGTGTGGAGAACAACATTGAATGGGTGTTTTATATACCGTACTACCCACAGGCAGCAGGCCTTGTGGAGAGAATGAATGGTTTGCTGAAAGATCAATTGCGTAAATTAACCGATAATAAATATAAGAATTGGAGAGAATATTTGTTTCAGGCACTGTTGATTTTGAATAATCGCCCCTTTTTAAATGCTGAATCTCCATTAATGCGTTTATTTCCTCCAGCTGTTGATGCTAAACCAAACACAATTCACAATACTGTAATGTATTGGGTGATTTCCCCTGGAGCCCTGGCTCCATGCAGAGCAACCCCAGGTTCTGCAGGCTTGGACCTGCATGCCATGAATGACATTATTGTAAAAAGCAGAGTGCGTGTTATCATTGAGACTGGCATTGGTGTCTGTATACCAACTGGAAATTTTGGCCTGATAGCTCCTAGATCGGGCCTGGTCTTAAAAGGCATTCAAGTGCTTGGAGGAGTCATTGACAGTGATTATCAGGTAAAGTTTAAGATTCTTCTGCTAAATAGCAGTGTGGTTGATTTACCAATTCAAAAGACTGACCGAATTGCTCAGTTGCTAATCATGCCTGTTTTCAGTGGTGAGATTCAGAAAGGCACTGCCCCAACTTTGTTAACTGTTCGAGGACAAAAAGGTTTTGGCTCCACTGATAATCCAGGAGCAAGAGTGTGGGTGCAATCGCCTAAAAATCCCCCTGAACAAGCTGAAATTATTGCAACCGGTCATGATAATACAGTTCTTGTCATGAGACCAGGGAAAGATAGCTGGGAAGCTGTCCCGGCTAACAAATGTTACTTACAAGAATGAATAATGCCTGTATTTGATTTTCTTTCAGATCATTCTCTGGACTGCTGTTGCAGGATGTGCCGGCGTTGGACTCCTTTTGGCTTGCTACGTCGGGAGAGGAAGGAACCCCCAGACTCTGGTTGATTGGAGAATCAGAGTGCCACGTTCCTTCGCCGCGATGGATTCATCATCTAACTTTTGGACTACCCTGGCACGAAGGGTGACAAATTCCCCACATTTCTGTTTAACACCGATGCGTTTGGTAACTGACATATTAGCAACCTGTTTGGTTGCCGTCCCGGCTTCTCCGGAGACCCTTGCCCATATTTTCAATATATCAAATGCCCATCCTAATATTCTTCTTGGTGATTTTGCGACTCACGAGTACTGTCCTTTATGTACTGTGCTATTAGATCCAGTACCACCGATTCATTCTCAAATAACTACATATAATATCACACAGGGTGATTTATGTTTTTTCCTTACATGTGATCCAAACGCCATAACTGAATGTGTTCACCTAAAGCTACTTCATTTACCGATCATGAAAGAACTTTGTGTTCCCGGAGATCACCCAAAATGTGTGTTTCTGTTAAAAACAATATGACCTGTAAAAGTCTTGTAGTTACCCCTAGTCATTATCGCACAATGCTATTACCTTCTGGATGGCTTTTCTCTTGTGGTAATACATCTTGGCCTTACATTCCTGCAAATATTACCGGAGGACCTTGTGCCATTACCAGATTAAGCTTGCTAATGCTTTCTTCACATCCTAATGCAAATTCTTGTATTGTCCGTAATGCAGTTATGTTGAAAGACGATTGTGATTCTACACTACATTTATAATCTAAGTCTGAATATCTTAGTTTGGCTTTTTCTATTCTGGGTGTCCCTGCCTTAGCAGTCTACAATGCTAAATCTATTGGAAAAATGACCTGTTGGATGGTTAAATCCATTAATCACACTTCTACAATTCTATCTGACATGCTACTGGATGCCCAGGGTGAACGCAGAGCTATTTTGCAGAACAGGGCCGCAATAGATTATCTTTTACTTAAACATGGACAGGACTGTGTTGACTTTGAGGGTCTTTGTTGTTTCAATTTATCAGATCATCCTCGATCTATTCAGGCTCACATTGACAAACTTCACGACTTGACCAAAGAAGTCAGAAAACACATTGACCAGGCCTGGTTTGACTGGCTCTTTAATTGGTTCCCAGACTTACATTCTTTATGTCAGATATTAGGGAGTATCCTGCTTACTATTTGTATCTTAGTTGCTATTTGTTGTTTTATTCAGTGTATTCCTTCTTTACTTCAAATTTGTAAACATAATATTAGAAATAGATCAGTTAGTTTTGTTTCATATCATTCCTCAACAGATGTTAGTTCCATTTAGCGAATGATTAGTAGTCTAAAGTCAAGGGTGAAGTGTTCTGACCGGATTTTCTGCCCCTTTTTGAGTGAAGGTGACTTTAGCCTGCTATCATTCTAATAGGGGGATTAGAACCTCAGATCTGGCCTATTCACAAGGTGTTTGACGTAATTCCCTACTCTTTTCTGCATCTTAGGGTCTATAAACTTATGTTAATGAATAGATTCCTTAGTATTAGTATTAATCTGTCCTTTTGTAAGGTTGCTAGTATATTTCTAATGGAGTTATGCTTATTTCGGGCCTTTTCTAGGCCTCGAATGGGAGAGACTCCATTTTTCTTTCTGACTCGGCTGCTTGAGATGCTTTTAGGTCAAATGTAATGTTTTAGTTATAAGGTGTTGTTCGCTTGGAGAGAATCGGCTCAGGCTGGCTCTTATCGAAGGATTGTATTTTTCTTCGTGTCGAAGACATAACATCAGGCCGGCCGGCTGAGTACGTGTCCTTGGCACGGGGTGGTACAAGAATTTGGTGGGCGGCAGGTTACTGGCCGTAAATTTCCATGCATGAACACGGTTCCATATTAGCGAAAGCACGGAGAGTTCAGGAGTCAGTAAGTAGACGGCAGCTAGTCGTTAGCATTATTGCAGTTAATCAACTTAAGGCAGACAGGCACCATTTTGAAGTCCGAGAAAGACCGAGGGCTGATACTCTCTCAGAAAGATTGAAGTTATTTTAGTTGGAGCCGCTGGCGAGCTTTGATATTAAGATCAGGGCATACAGAGTGAAGAAGTTAGCGGAGCGAACGAATACCAGAGCGGCAGAAACTGATTTATAAGATCGACGTTGGAAGGTGAAGATAGTCCGTGGTCGAGAGGAGAGAGGAGTAGTGCAGAACAGCGAGAGTGCAGCAGACGACACAGAGAATAAGAGGAAGGTTCCAGTGACTAGGAAGGAAGTAGAGGAGACGGAGCATAGCGGTGCTGACGTGTATCCGTGACTGCAGGGGTGATCCTAAGATGAGCCAAGGCACAGACGAGAAGGGAATCCAGATGACAACTGAGTCCAGACTTCGTACTCATAAGGTGACGTCAAACCCTTTCTTATTAGTGTGCGCACACATTCTAATCCTTTCCTTTTGCTTTTCAGGCTATATGTTATATTGCAGTATTATATTGTTGTTATTTTTTATTATTGTCGAATTAAGGTACCCTAGTTCTTAGTGAACTATTGTGTAATTGTTGTTTTCTTATGATAAAGTTAACCTTTCTTCTAGTCAGATGCTGTTATGTGAACGGATGCATCTCCCGTCCAGGTAAATGGTAACTGAGCAAGGGAGTAGAGGAGCACTTAAATTAGGGAATAACCTTTGCACATTGTGATTTGGCCATTCTTGTGTGAGAGGATCGACCTGTCTATCCAACACCTAACCTATAATATTATATTCCCAGTAGATAGAGAAACTTCCCAACAAAGAGAAAGAGAGAGAGAGAGAGAGAGCTGAAGGTATTCATAGGAAAGTGATTGTCGTTGTGTAGTGGCATTAATGAGAGCATTGACCGTGGTCAATGTGTATACCCACAAGATTGTGGCTTGCGAGAGCACCGGAGGAACCCGGTGTGTAATGAGATCGCCACTAGGGAAAGTGGCGTTAATGAGAGCATTGACTGTGGTCAATGTGTATACCCACCGGATTGTGGCTTGTGTATGTATGAAATAGTGAGAGCACTGGGGGGATACAGTGCCTATACCCACCGGATTGTGGTTTGCGTGAGCACTGATTGTGATCAGTGTGTAATGGTAAGTAATCGGAACTGCCTCAGGGTAGTCTAGTCTGGGCCTATGCCGCCGCGAGACTATAAGGTATGAGTGTGGTATTTTAGAAGATCTAAGCTTGTATATTGCTAATTCCCCATCCTCAGGTAGGTACCCAGGTGCCTTGGGTAAATAAGTTCTGAGGAGGGAGGTGGTTACGTTTCGGCTGGATTGGTGGTGTCTTAGTGAGCTGATTCTATCTGGTCCAAAAATCCGGTCGTTACAGTATGTTACCCAGATGGGAAAGCCACTTTTCCTTCTGACAGGGGACCTAAATCAAGATATACTAGGCTCGTCAGCAGGAGAAGGTGTACTGGCCCTAAACAAAATTTACACTATACCAACGCAAAGTGCCCCACTACACAGGAGAAAACGTCTAAACAACCGTTTTCTCTACGACCTAGAACATCAAAAACTTCTAGCACTGAATCGAAGATTTCTGTCAGACTCTCCTCCGGTAGAATCCTTCTACTCGACCACAGCAAGCTCCATCCTGGACTACACTTTTGCCAGCCTTGCGTTATTCCCATACATCATGGGGTTTAGTATGGGTGACAAGGGAGAAAGCGATCATCGCCCCCAGGAATGTCATATAACATCAAAGACACCAAGTTCAATCAGGCCGGACACAACGCTCGGGGTGACATACCCTATGAACCAAAAAAGGATCAAATGCACGTCAGCTAACTCAACCACTCCGGCTGTAGCTGCACTCCAACTATACAATACTCAAAACTCAATTGCTGTTGGGCATCACTTATTGGGAGCTCTACATGGGAATACTGCTAAAAGAACTCACACCCAAGGCTACCCCAAAAGCCAACCCTCATGAAAAGTGCAGCACAAACAACTTAAAGAAAGAACAGAGAGCACAAATTAAGACACTTAAAAGATGTCTAAACCTGACATTACGAAAGCTGAGATTAGCCCCTAATAAAATCTACGCACGAGCAGAGCTGAAACACCAAAGGGCTGAGTTCAACCGAATCTAATGGAATATTAAAAAAGATGTTGAAAACGAGGTCTGGACAAAATTACTACATGACACCAAAACTAACAACAGTATTCAATTTTGGCAATCAGTGAATAGGATCTTGCGCCCACAGCACAAAGAGTTAGGATCTCATATTACGGAAGAGATTTGGATTAATTACCTCTCCAGCCATTTCAAGAACCACACAGAGTATGCAGGAGCTCAAAAAACGAACAACAGGAGCACAGAGCCAGATTGCGAAATGCACATGCCTGAGATATTGGGTCAGGTCGATCAAGGCCCATTCATCAACTGCCAAGAAACCGGTAGCTTCCAGCAGACAGCCCTAATCAAACAGCGGATAACCAAAGGAAGGAAAGAAGGTGCTCCAGGACGGAACGGTATTCCACCAGCCCTTTTTGAAGCAAAAAACACAGAGTGGGTGGATATCATGCAAACCCTATTTTCGGAAGTTAGGCTTCTAAATAGATTCCCAGAATCCTGGAGGGGGTCGACGATCGTCCCTATCTACAAAAAGGAGACAAGATGGACCCAAACAACTACCGACTAGTGGCCCTCCTTGACAACAAGGCGAAATACTTTGCAGGCACCATCCTAGAGGAGATCACTCTTTGGGCTGAGACAAACCTGTTTATATCACTGAATCAGACTAGGCGTGGGCGGAAAATCCGTTCCGCTCGCGGATTTTGCGGATTTTCGGGAAATCCGCAATCCGCGAGATTTGCGAATTTCCCGCAAAATCCGCAAATCCGCGAGCAGCGGATTTTGCTCGCACTGCTCGCACTGTTCGCGTGAGTTCGCGCCCCGCGAATAAGTGCAAAATTGCAGAAATACGATCTTAGCAAAACTGAAAGTAACTACTTACCAGGTTCAAAAGTTCAGGCTCATCATTAGTAGCCATTTCCTGGAGTGCTTCCTGAGGGGCCCCTCCAGAGTTCAGTTGCCAGTTGAAACTATTATGTGACCCTGCTCTGAACCTCAGAATAGTTACACATATGCCACAAAGGTCCTGAATTACAGCTAAGGGAGACAAGCAGGAGCCAGGCTGGAAGTTAAAATCCATTAATCAGCCCCTAATTCATTATTGTCAGTTGGGGCAGGGCAGGTGTTGTAACTAATTTTGCAACAATGAAAGCACTTAGCAAGTGCAAAAGATCACTAATCAGGGCGCACTAAGGAAGCAGGTGCCAGCTAAAAAAATATTCTGTGACACATGAATCAGCCCCAAATTAATTCAGGTCACTTGAGGCAGGGAAGGTGTGCTTTGCTTTGCCGAAAATAATGTACACTGGACAACCAGAGGGTGTGGTGATGAAACAGAGGGTGGCATGGGTGGGCCAGAGGGTGGCATGAGTAGTCAGAGAGTGGCAGTGGTGACAGAGAGTGGCAGTGATGAAGAAGAGTGTCCCAAACAGGCTGGACACGTAGAAACAACAAGTTCGCGAAACTTGCGACCCGACAGGTAAGTTCGCAATTTGCGAAAGTGTACAAAACCCTCGCGAACTGGCAGAAACACGGGCGAACACAAAAAAAAAAAAATCCGCAAATTTGCGGGAATTCGCGGATTTTGCGGATTGCGAATCCGCAAATCCGCAAAATTCGCGAACGCGAGATCCGCAAAATTCGCTCATGCTTAAATCAGACCGGCTTTCGAAAAAAGACCGGTACAGCAACCAACATCCTTGCCATCTCATTAATTATCGACACACCTAAAACCAAAAAACTTCTGCTGCACTTGTGCTAAATCGACTTCAGTGCAGCCTTCGATAATATCGAGAGAGGCAGATTATGTGGGAAATTGGAACGATGGGGCTTAGCACATCCGACTCTAAATATGTTGAAGCTTCTGCACACTGACACCTGGGTGCAGATAAAATTAGGAAGTGGCTCCCATCTGTCCTCAAAAGTTCGCACCACTAAAGGACTCAAACAAGGGTGCGTGCTTGCTCCAATATTGTTCAATCTTTTCATGGCGGATTTACCAAGACTACTCAACACCTGCAACTCCCACTCCCCGAGGTTGGTAGGGAAAACTCTGAGCAACCTTCTGTATGCTGATGACGTTGTACTACTTAGCCATACCTATACTGGTCTCCAGCATCTTCTGAGGGAAAGGAACATGTATGCAACGTAAAACACCTTAAAAATAAATCTCAGCAAGACTTGCACATTATCAATCAACACCAATAAAAAATAACAGAAGACCTGGTCTCTTGGGGGTCTAAAGATCGAGTCAGCCAGTGAGTATAAATACTTGGGAGCCATATTCGACAAGGAAGGCTCATTTGTGCAGCAGAAACAGGAAACAAGAAGGAGAGGAGCATTGATCGCCGTGACGTTGAAAAATGTAGCTACCCAATTGATGGGACCGACCCTGACTCCTTATCTCCTTATCTGGAAGTTATTCAGGCGAAGCTGCTTCCCTCGATCACCTACGGCAGTGAGACCTTGCGGGGAAGAGACTCCAAAAACCTGGACCACATACAGGTCAAAGCCTACAGAACAATGTTTTCGCTCCCGCTCAACATCTCCTCGGCTCAAATAAGATTGGAGTTTGGTCTGCAAAAACAAGTTCTAGCCAGGCACGGAGCATACATTATTTGCTGCCACAAACTCAGATCCGCCACTATAGAAACATTAAACTCTTTACTATGGCAGGACATACCAGGCAGGGACGCCTCTCAGGCCAGAACCTACTTGAAGGCAGCGCTTGAAGTTACAAAACTCTCTGCGCCTTGGGACATGCAACTTGGGCATAGTGCTTTTAAAAAACTAGTTTTGAAAAACGTTAAATCACTTTCCCTACTAGAGGACAAGGTTCTCTTTTCCAAAAGATCTCATGCATGGATGACCCTCAACACGTACAAAGTCTTGACACCACAAACATATTTTAGCCAGGGTTACCCAAAAGCAACAAAAATGAGGTTCCTGAAATATAGACTAGGAATTCTGCCAAGCACAGAGCATCTTCCACCATGGCTCAGGATAGATGGCAACGAGCTCTGCCCGCTTTGCAACTCAGACAGGGGGGACATTCTCCATGTCACTTGTCTTTGTGAAGAACTCCAACAAGCACGCCAATTGCTCCGCAAGGACCAGCTTAAGCAAAAAGGGATCAGCACCAGAAGGCAAGCAGTGCTTGCCTGTTTGAATCCTCTAAACACTAAACTGAACTGCAAATACGTTAAATTCCTCACGATGGTCGAGCAAAGAATTCCAAGACCGCCAAAACCGGGGATTAACAATACAGACACAGGTTATCAAGCAGACGGTAAGAAGGAAGCAAGGGAACCCACTGTCCAACCCTTGTAAAAAGGCGCATCGACAGTTACGCTGTACTTTTATTTAATCATATGCTTAACTTTTAACGGTTTTAATTTATGATATTTTATGATCCTTTTGTAATATGCTTTGCACTGGTTTTAATTAACTATGCACAATAAACTTTACCTTACCTTACCTTACTTTACCCTCCTCTCAATGTCTCTCCAGTTTGGCTGGCCCATGGCAAACTTTAGGGCACTTGATTTTCTGGCCCGTCATTACCCCCATTTGATCTATCCTCGGGCACTTTAAATCTATGTGTGACAGGGGCAGGGAGTGTCACTACCTTGCACAGTTTTTAAAGAGGATAAGTGCATCTGTCCATTAGGTCTGTCCATTAGATCTAAGATTGGCTGCACTGGCTGATACCCCCCTGAACTAGTCTGTGAGTCATGGACCTGCACTGAGTTATGCTGACTAATCCTCAAAACCTCTGGTTCTATAGTAGCTAGGTGCTGGCTATTAGGGTCTAGTTTAAGGTCCATACTTGCTAGCAACGAATCCATCCAGCCTTCCATCATTGTTAACATGTCTTCCTTGGTTAGGGTTTGATTTTCCCAGCACATTCCCTTTCCCCTTCGCCCTGGGAAGTTTTGCTTTACTCTCTGTAGGGGGCCTTTCCTTGTTACTCCTGAACCTGCTTGTGCTCTAGTACTCCCTGTCTGAAAGATTAGCTCTATATTCTTACGTCAAGCAATTGAACTATATGGCTCAGCTCCTCTGTTTATGACTGACGCCTCATTGGAGCCAGAACACCCCTCAGACTTTTGAAACCTTCAGGTAAACTAAAAATCCCTCAGTCTGACTAGGCAGGCTGAGCATGTTCGACAGTCTATACTCTTAACAAACTAGGTTGACTGGAGGGGGGCGAATTAAAGGGGAACAGAAAAGACGATGGGCCAACAGTTTGATCTCCTTGTCCATAATCCCTGCTGCTCTTAGTAAAAAGGAGTCAGTAAGTCAGTCAGTCAGTCAATAAACTTTATTCGGTTTCTATTTACAAAACCATAAAAGTTGCACAGAAGTATACATAAAACATTAGGTTATTGACATAAGATTAAAAAGAAGCAAACTCCATATCCACAAAATAGATCCTCTAAGAACATGTCTAGGTAAAAAGCGTCTATATGCCCATAAAGTGCCTAGATTTCATTGACGCTTTTAAAAACCCTACAATAAAACTGATACAGTCATTCTTCAATAATTGTAGGTACATAAGAGCAGGTCTAACTTGGTTAAAATTCAATTTCTTTAAAATAGAAACTAAAAAATACCTCCTTGGGACTGCATACAGGCTACAGAAAAACATGAAGTGCAGCAGATCCTGTTTAGACTTTCGGTTGCAGCCACAGGGAGCTAACACTTGGCCCTGTGATGCCCCCTTGGGTCTTGCCAACAGGAGATGAAAGAGATTCATCCAAAATCTAGTTAAAAGGACCTTCTCGTGGGTTGTCATAGAGCCCGGAAGGTAAGATTCCACCAACTGCGTTGTTTTTAGGGGAAGATATGCCCGTACACTTGGTTTCAGTGCCTCTTCTGCCTCACAATCTATTTGCCTATGGTTCAGAAAGGCTATCTTAGTAAATTCTACATCTTTTTTTTCTATAACTTCTGGCTTGTAGCTAAATAAAGGGATACAGGCCACATTGTCTAAGGCCAGGCATTCCTTTAGTATCAGTTTGGTAAGAATTAAACATCATTTAACCAGCACTTTAACCAGTAGAGCAGGGGGCGCAAAGCAAGAGTGTCACTTAGGTAGGGGACCCCCAGTTCCTCATGTACTACCATATTCGAGGTTCCTCGCAGGACACAAAATAGTCTTTTTAAGAACCCGTTTTCCGTTACTTGGAGGGGTTCTGATGCCGAGTGGCCCAGATCTCGCTACCGTAGGTTGCCATGGCTAAGCTCTTGGCTTGATAAACTTGTAGCATAGCTCCTGTCGGTTTCTTCCCCACTTTAGGGGCAAAATTTAAAATTGCTGCATTGACCCTAGCCAAGTACCCTTTTTTCCTCTGAATTAGTGGTTCCCATTTTAGTTGATGGTCAAATAGGACCCCTAAGTAAGAGAAGACAATTGTGTGTGGAATTTGTCGCTGCCCGATCTGAACTGAAAGTTCCTCTTTGCGTGCTTTCCTACCTTCATGACGTAGGACTTCATATTGTTAATGGACAAGTCCAGTTCTGTCATGAAGCCCAGAGATGAAGTTAAAAGAGTTTGTAAGCCCAGTTCAGTTCCTGATATTAGGAGGCGTCATCTGCATAAAGCAGGACTGGGATGCTCCACCTCCCCACATAAGGGAAGTCAGCTCGAATTACCAGCAGCACAATTTCTAGCTTGTTAATATAAAATTAAATAAGAATGGCACCAGAATGCAGCACTGGTGGACTCCTTTCTTGATCTCAATGTCCCTTGAAACCTGTAGATCCTGTGAGAACCTAATATTAGCTTTGGTCGATGACTGAAGGTCCTCTAGGAAATTGACAATACTGTCTTCGACCCCCATTGCCCCCAGGGACTGCCACAGCTTGGTCCTATTGACACAATCAAAAGCGGATGACAGATCCATGAAGACAAGGTGGATGGTTCCAGAATGCACAACAGTGTATTTGCTCAGGATCATATATAAATTAAGACACTAAGCAACAGTGGAACGCCCCGGCCGGAAGCCATACTGGAAGTCCTACAGGATACTGTTTTCATCTGCCCATGTGGTTAATCTTTGTAAGAGGACCCGTCCCACCTCTTTGACCACTGAATCGATAAGCGAAATAGGTCTGTAGCAGTGGGTACTACTTCTGTTGCCCTTCTTGAAGACTAGGACTATGGTGGCGGAAGCCCAGAACTGAGGGCACCCATTTGTTGCCGCAGCGTTAAATAGAGATTCAAGTATCGGGGCCCAGAATGAGGGATCTGACTCGAAAAGATCAGGGGGATCCCAACTGGGCCTGGGCCTTTGTTTACAGTTAGCCCTAGGATCAGTTCCATGATCTGGCCCCTTTCGAAACTGATCCCGACATCCTCCCTATTCCGGGCTTCACTATGGTGAAGTTCAGGCTGGCAGTCAAAAATGGTTTAAAAATGGGCTACCCACTCGTCTTCAGTAATATGGGCCTCACTGCTATCCCCCCTTCCTTATCAAATGAGGGCCCATTCACTACGCTCCAGAACCGCGACCTGTTCCTCAGGGTACTGGAGTCAATCAATTCCCTTCATGCGTCTTCTTTCAGAGCTTCCTTACGTTTGACCAGGGCTGACTTACATTCCATGCGGCAGGCAGGGACCTCAGATTGGATTCTTGGTTTGGCTGCCAGAACTTCCCCCAACCGTTTAGCCGATTTAGAGCAATGGGAGTCAAACCATCTGGGGCCGTGTACAGCAGTGCCTCTGGCCGGAACACTTAACAGTTCCCCCACTTTTTGCACCAGTATTTCATAGGCACCAAGAATCTCAGTAGGGGTGGACCACTCAGATGTGCATAGATTCAGTTCCTGGGCGCAGGTTGATTTCACTTTGCTGTAAAAGCTGTCAGGAGATACTTGTAACCACTTTAGTCTGCGCTTTCCATCCTACGTTTTCAGGGTGCCACTGACGGGGGCCTTACCTCTTATTTTTGCTAAAGGGCCCGACATATGAACTGTTACAGGATTATGGTAGCTGAAACTGGGTCAGTTAAAGACATCATAACCACCAAGTCTAATTCATTCAGCAAGTTATTCAACAGTTCCCCTTGAAGATGGTGTTCAAAATGAAAACCTGTCATACGAGGGCAGCCCAACTCTGAGGTACAGGTTGTTAAAGGGTTACCACAGGTGTGTATATTGAAATCACCAGAGACCAAAAGATGATAAAATCCAGGGCCATGGAATTTTTTATGAACCCTCCCAAGTGGTGATATTGCACTCCTCATGTGGGTCGCCCATTGAGTTATAGAAGTCTAAAATTCCCCATCTAATGTCCCCCTGAGTTACTGACAGTGCCAGAATACCCCTGTGAGTGGTTGAGATCACCTGCAACCTACAACCAACAGCCACAGAGATATAGGTAACTAGACCGCCCCTTGGTCTCCTCCTCGCTGACGGAGTGGGCGGGACAAAAAATGCCTTGTAGCCTTCAAATTAGAGGTTTCAGTCCACCAACTATGTTTCTTGTAGACTAATTACGGTGAATTGCTTCATATAACATACCCACCGTGGGTCACGGAATTTGTTAGCCAGCCCAGCGATATTCCAAGATAATAATTATTAGGCCTCTCCGCTGTATGTCTCATGGTCACAGTCCTTAGAGTCTGGGATGATAAGGCAGATTGAGATCCAGGTGGTACAGGAGCACGCAGTCAATCGCAATTCTCCAGCCCAGATAGGGCTGCAAATCTGTTGTCTAGCGTCAAGATTTGGGTGCTAAGTAACTGCCCAAATAATTCAGAAGCATAATTGGCTGGGTCGGGAGGCAAAGCTGGTTTATTCAGACAGTCTCCCAATTGGTGTGCCCTATGACCATGCTCCGGTGTTTCCCTCTGGGAAGCTGGCTTATGGAAATAACCCAGGGGTAAAGCCTTAATACCAGACCTGGATAGTGGAATCAGACTGATGTCCCTAGATAAAATGCGCCCAGCAATAAAAGGATTATAAAATTCACTATAACACAATCTCCACATTGAATTTGCATGAGTGTCCTATCCAACTAACCCTATGTGCCATTATTATATTCTTGGATACACAATGGCCCAATGTGGTGTTGTAAGAAAACCAGTGAATTAATTTATTTCTAAGTTGCACGTAGTCTTCCTTTGCCCCAGTGGGGAGAGAAGGTACATTTACCAGTACCACTACGTATGGGGTAGATTCAGGTGGAAGGTCAATGGTCAGAAGGCACGATAATTGATGTTCCCTACCCTCCTTCTTCCTTTCACTATGGGATTCAGGCAATCCTGCTCTACTGGGAGGATGGCATGAAGTAGCCCTGGTGTCTGCGCCGCTAGGCCCTGAGCTATTAGGAGTAACTCTGTCTTGTGCCTTACCATTAGCTTTAGGCCTTACATTAAGCCCAGCCTCTGCCCCTTCCCGTGCCACTCTAGCGCCTTTTGTAACCATATTGACAGAGTCAGAGGGGGAATTCACTGCTCGAGTAGCCAGAAGATTACATCCAATGGTCCCCTCTAATTTAACTAACCTGGTTTCTCTCACATTATTTTTTGAAACATGGGGTCGAGCATGGTGGAAAACATGATTTCCAGCCTTATCCAAAAGTTCCCCCTTCTCGGTGCAGTCAATATATTCTCCTACCGTGGACTGATTCGTATAAATTGTGTTACTCTCATTATCAACACAAGGGGGGTGACAGATGGCTGGATCCTCCAGTGATTCTCTGAGCAGGTATTTATTTTGTACCCCCTCTGCCCTTTCTTTTTATGGTTGAGGAACCTTTACTGCCGGTAGATTTAGACTTGGCAATCTGGCCTCTGAGTCTGACCTCCTGCTGCTGGGAGTCCTTCTAGCGAGGGAGGCTTGGACAAAGGGTTTCCTGCCTTGGGAGGTGCGAGCACCACCCCAGACAGGGTTTTGTGTATTGGGTAGGACAGGGCTGAATAGATTGAGACATGCCCGTGGCACACAAGGTGTCCCCGTGCATAAGCCAGTCCAAACCGGTCCTGGGACTTTCCAGACCCAGGCCTGGTGAGGAGCTGGACAAAGGAAAGGGGGTGTAACTCCCCCCCTTCCTGGTTCCTCCCAGAGGGGTGACCTAGTAGGTGATCCACCCCTCAGATTGGGAATAAGAGTGGGAGCAGTGCCATTGCACAGCAGATCATCCTGAAATCAACTTTAAACAAGAAGAAGACTGGACTTCGACATTCTGCTGCACAGAAGACTGAAGAGAATCTCCCTTGTGGCCTAGGAATGGCCACCCTGTGAATACAGGCACCAACCAGAAACTCGACGTCTGCTTTGCCGCCGCCTCCCGCCGGAGCCCGAGCCCAGAGCCTGACAAGACCCAGACTCCCAGACCTCTCACCACCCGATCCACAGTCCCTGCAAAGAAGGGACCCGTGGAGGCACAGAGTGACGTGGGACCGGACCTCTTGGAAGACACTCGAAAAGCTGACTGCGCAGCAACCGAGGCATCCTCGACGTTGTGCTTTGGGAACTGAGAACCCCCACCACCGAGCAGCCCTTGCACCGAAGAAGAGCCCTCCAGCATCTCCACGATCTGCGTGGGGCCCTTTTGCATTGTGCCACTCGACGTGCCATCTCCGTCACTAGCCATGTGGTCAGCGGCCATCTTGGCGACGAAACCGACAAACTATACGCGGATCTGGTTGCGCCAGACTTGCCCAAGCTCCTGTAAAAAGGAGCACTCGCTCAGAGCTTGCTGGTCCGAGTGTAAGCCTTTTTCGACTCCTGCGTGGCTTGCATTAGCCAAGGCCGGTTTACTCCGATCAAGTTGCCGACACCGCCAACAGTGAGAAGCCTGCGTGCGACAGCTCGTGACCGACTCCTGGACGTCCTCAACCCCCGGTGTCCACGTGGCTGCAGAGAGAAGCTACACCTCAACGCCTGTTTGCACCCGACATCGCCTGGTTCCAATCTGGTTCCACGGTAGTCACTGGCTATTGACTTTGAACATTGTCCCCTCTGCTTTCAGGTCTTCACATCTTCAGATCCACCCTTGGATCCACAGGAACTCTTCACATCGAGCAGCCTGCAGCATCTTCAGCTCCAAGCACCATCGACCAGCGTGACGAAACCCGACACTACTTCGACCCTGTGCACCCGCTTCCTGTGGGTGAGGTAACTCAGCTCCGCCGGTGTTCCTACACTGGTACACATCTCAAGGGCCTGCGTCTTAAGTTTCAGCGTTCTAGGTCACTCGGAAGGTTCCGAACTAACTAACTTTGTACTTTTTATGCACCATAGACTTTACATTGGAAAGTGCATGCACTTTAGACACTGCACCCGAGTCCAGCGGGCCTTTCCCGACTTAATCACTGCTAGTCTCAAATAGCTCCAGCGATTCCCAAGGCCCTAGGTCTGTTCCCGTTCTGATTGGTATCTCTTATACCACTTTCTTAGTATATGGTTTAGGTGGCCCCTAGGGCTCATCCATATTGTGCAACTTTTGTGTATTTTAAACTGTCTTGTGATTTAACGCTTGTGCTTCTGTGCTCATAAAGAGTCCAGGGGATTTTATAGTTAATAAATCAATATATATTTTCAATATATATCTGTGTGGTGTCCCTTTCATTTGGTATTCAAGGGGGTTGTGTATGATATTACAGCTGGCTTCACATGCCTTTCAGAGTTTAGCCTAAGACTGCTTTGTCCACGTTACCACTAGGATAACTGGTCTATAAGGTTGACTTACAACCAATCATCATAAGGGTTGCTTGGCATGGTACAAAGCGATCACTAGAACTAGTGAGCATTATATACCAGGCCAACTTCTCACATTGGTGAGCAGCGGATTGGGATCTGAGCTTGCTGTTGTTTTACCATTACAATCTTTGAGATTATCATTTGAAAGATAATACCTGCTAGGTACATATAAAACAAGACTAGTATACTTAAGTTCTACTGAACTTAGTTGTTGTAGAGCAAAGGGAGTAGCACACCCTGACTACAACTACTAGATAGGTTTAGTAGGTAAACACCAGTTTAGGTAGATTGCAACACATCCACCCACACTAGAGCAATGTCTGGAGCAGAGGGTTCCACTGGGAACATCCCTGTTGAGAGTGACCCTCCAAGGGCACCATCCAAATTTGCTATTTTTTCCTTTAAGGAATTAATACAGCTTTGTGTCTTACGGGGTCTTAGGACAGGGCCTTCCCCTACCACAGACCACCTTAGAGAGATCTTGGATCAGTCTGAGACTCTAAAGACCTCTAAGGCAGACCCCACAGGGGATGCTGAAGGAGGCCATGGTGTTGTTCTCTTTCTCTTTTTTGCACAGAACGATAAGATACAGAAGTGACAAAGCCCTGACGAGATCCCGTTCATTCACTTAACGGGTTCGAAACGCGTCGCGCTGAAGATTGCCAGATGCCCCGAACCTTCTCCTCTGACTAAAGACTAAAGACACACGGCAACGTCCCGTCAGGAGGAAAAACTCACGCCTGCCGAGGGATGCCCCTCTAAGGGAGCACAAGCCAGAGATAAAAATAAAAAACAGAAGACAGAAATACAAGCGGAAAGAGGACATTTTCTGAAGGGGCAGCGGTGCTCGAATAAGGGTTCCTAGAGACAGAAGTAAAATAAGAAGGCTGTTGAACCCACTTGAACCCGGCTACATACAAAGCTACAGAACGATAAGATACAGAAGTGACAAAGCCCTGACGAGATCCTGTTCATTCACTTAACAGGTTCGAAACGCGTCGGCATTTAGAAGGCCAAAAAAGAAACAGGATTAATTGTGATTTTTAGATTAATTCATTTGCATTCAGTTGGCCTTCTTTACAGAAATCATTCTTGTCCTTCAATGACTTTACAGTAAACCGAAAGGAGTATCGTTTTATATTGGCATTTCGAACTTGATGATTTGAACAATTGCCGCTATATGAAAATCATGTGCATATATGTTTAAATTTTTGTTCAAAATTTTTGTTCATTCTTTGATGTATTGAAAGTGTTGGTAACTTTTTGTTTTGCATATTTGTCATTAAGGGTTATATGTTGCGTGTCTTTTTCAAACATAAAAACTTTTTGTATTTGAAATTGAAAAGTGAAGGGTAACACTAAATAAACCCACATATTCAGAAGTAGACCTGATTTATGTGCTTTAAATTATCAAGCAAAAAAAGAAGTGTGAGGGGAGCAAGCTGTATATGTATGATTTGAAAAAGGGTCCAGCCCCCCCCCCCATGTCCCGGGACCTAACTCCTTAAGCTCCAGCATCCTTCAGAGGATGACACTGTAGAAACCCCTGTCCCTATCATCCTGGTAGATGAGGAAGCTCCCATCACTGGAGCTCCTCAGGTAGATCCAGAGGAGGAAGAGGAAGAAGAGACAGAAGAGGGGAGCAGTGAGTCAGATGATGACAGAAATAGTCAGGTGCTGGTCAGTAGACTGAACCAGGCTAACCTAAGCCTATTTGGGACTGAATCTGGTAACAACCCATTCAGACCCCCAGGTGGACTTAACCAGAAGCCTAGGAGGAGAAGGACTCACTCAGGTGACTCTAACAACTCCCATGCTTCTAGAAGTTCTCATGGTCACTCCAGAAGGGAGATGACTAGCCCTCAGAGAAGGAAACATGAGGCCAAAATGAGAGAGGCTGAATTGAGGATCCAGAGAAAAGAGTTAGAGGTTGCCCTGGCCCAAGAGAAACTTGCTAGAGCAAGACAGCCTAGAGAGAGTGGGGTAATAGAACCCACTGGTGGCAGCAATATCCACAAGGATAAAGACAGGTCTTTTGATAACAGAAACCTGAGTAAGATTGTACCCCCCTACAAAGCTGGGGATGATATCCACAAATGGATAACTGCAATGGAGAGAGCCTGCAGAGTACAGCAGATCCCTCAGGAGCAGTGGGCAGCAATCTTGTGGCTCTCCTTTGAAGGTAGAGGCCGAGACAGACTCCTCACAGTTAGTGATGGGGATTCTAGAAACTACCTGGTCCTGAAGAGTGCTCTGATTGATGGGTTAGGCTTAACCACTGAACAGTACAGGTTAATGTTCAGAGATACCCAGAAGACACAGACTCAGGACTGGTCTGAATTTGTTGAGTATGCCACTAAGGCTCTGGAGGGATGGTTGCTGGGAAGCAAGGTTACAGACTATGAAGGATTGTATAATTTGCTGATGAGAGAACAAATTTTAAATAATTGTCAGAACCAGCAGTTGCATCAACATTTGGTTGACTCAGATTTGACCTCTCCCCAAGAATTGGGAAAGAGGGCAGATAAATGGGTAAGAACCAGAGTTAAGCAAAAGAACCAGAACCAGGGTGGTGACCAGAAGAAAACAGACCAGAAGGGTGGGGAGCAGAAATCTAAAGACCAGAAGTCTTCAACAGGGCCCCAAACTGAAACAGAGGGTGGTTCCCAAACTTCTGAGAAAAAGAAGAAAGAAGGTCAGAAGAAACCCTGGTGTAAAACTTGTAAAAACACCTCTCACTGGACAAGTGAGTGTAAAAAGGGTGGATCCCCCAGCACTGCAGCCCCTAAGGCACCTGCACCCACTAGTACAGCTAGCAGTGCTGGTCCACAAGCCAAGGGGGTAGTGGGTATCACTTTGGGAACTGAAGGAGATTCTGACCTAGTCAGAACCCTTACACAGGCTGTTCTGATTTGTGAAGGGGACATAGATTTGACCCCTGACATCAGTCCCAGTAATCTGGGCAAATACAGGCAGACGCCTTTGATTAATAACAAAGTGGCTCAAGCTTACAGGGACACATGTGCCAGTGTCACAATGGTGACACCTAACTTTGTGGACCCTGGAGAATACATGCCAGGGGATAATTACCTGGTGACCAATGCCAGCAATGTCACTACTACACATAGTGTGGCACTTGTTAACTTTTCCTGGGGAGGGGTAACTGGCCTAAAAAGAGTTGTGGTTAGTGCTGATCTCCCAGTTGAATGTTTGTTGGGCAATGACCTGGAGAACTCTCTATGGTCAGAAGTTGAGTACAGGACTCATGCAGAGATGTTAGGGATATCATTACATGTCCTTGCTGTGACCAGGTCACAGGCCAAAAAGTGCCTCTCTGAACCTCAGGTCTTGGATCCTGGAACAATGGACCAAGCACCTTCCAAGAAGAAGAACAGGAGGGTTAAGGCTGTGCCTTCCCAACTGCCTGCAAGTGAGGATCAAGCTTCACAGGAAGCTGGTCTTGAGACCCCTGAAGGAACTGTCTCTGAAGAACTTGAACCTGATAAGGTTGAGTTTCTGGGGACAGGGGGACCTTCTAGGGCAGACTTGGGGCAGGCTCAGTTAACCTGTCCTTCTCTTCAACCCCTCAGACAGCAGGCTGCTTCTGAGGCTACTGGGAATGCTCAAGGTGCCCATAAAGTTTATTGGGATGAAGGACTCCTTTACACAGAGGGTAGAGACCCCAAGCCTGGTGCAACCAGGAGGTTGGTTATACCTCTGCAATTTAGGGGTTTCCTTCTCACCTTAGCCCATGATATTCCTTTAGCAGGACACTTAGGCCAGAATAAGACCTGGGACAGGCTTGTCCCTCACTTTCACTGGTCTCACATGTCTGAAGACACCAAGGAGTTTTGTCGCTCCTGTGAAACCTGCCAAGCAAGTGGTAAAGCAGGTGGAACAACAAAGGCCCCCCTGATACCACTACCTGTGGTGGGGGTTCCCTTTGAAAGAGTGGGGATTGATATTGTAGGTCTAATGGATCCCCCTACAGCATCTGGGCACAGATTCATACTGGTGGTGGTGGACCATGCCACCAGGTACCCAGAGGCAATTTCACTTAGGACCACAACAGCTCCTGTTGTGGTCAGGGCCTTACTTGGAGTTTTCTCCAGAGTGGGGTTTTCCTAAGGAGGTAATATCTGACAGAGGTGCCAACTTCATGTCAGGATATTTGACAGCTATGTGGAAGGAATGTGGTGTCAACTACAAATTCACCACTCCTTATCATCCACAATGTAATGGGCTTGTTGAGAGATTTAACAAGACCCTAAAGGGCATGATCAAAGGATTACCTGAAAAGCTCAGGCGAAGATGGGACATCCTACTGCCCTGCCTTTTGTTTGCTTACAGAGAGGTCCCTCAAAAGGGGGTTGGCTTCAGCCCCTTTGAATTGTTGTTTGGGCACCCTGTAAGAGGACTCCTGTGTCTGGTGAAGGAAGGATGGGAGTTACCTCTCAAAAAGCCTAAACAAGACATAGTGGACTATGTACTTGGTCTCCGCTCCAGGATGGCAGAGTACATGGAAAAGGCATCCAAAAACCTTGAGGCTAGCCAAGAATTACAGAAAGCTTGGCATGACCAAAAGGCTGTACTGGTTGAGTTTCAGCCTGGACAGAAGGTATGGGTGTTGGAGCCAGTGGCCCCAGCAGCACTCCAAGACAAATGGTCTGGACCCCATACAATTCCGGAAAAGAAGGGAGAGGTTACCTACTTGGTGGACCTAGGAACTCCCAGGAGCCCCCACAGGGTGCTCCATGTCAACAGACTAAAGGCATATGTCAGCAGGGGAGACATGGGCTTGCTCATGGCTACAGATGAGGGACAGGAGGAAGAGAGTGACCCTCTCCAAGACCTGTTCACTCAGAACCCTGAGGATGGCTCAGTTGATGGTGTGGCCTTAGATGGCAGCCTCACTGAACATCAGCAAAATGACTGTAGACAAGTTCTACAGGCATACAGGCATATGTTCTCATTGACACCCAGTCAGACTAACTGGTGTTCCCATGTAGTGGACACTGGTGACAGTCTTCCTGTAAAGAGCAAGATTTACAGGCAACCTGACCATGTCAGGGACTGTATAAAGACTGAGGTGCAAAAGATGCTGGAATTAGGTGTCATTGAGCCTTCAGAGAGCCCCTGGGCTAGCCCAGTGGTTCTGGTCCCCAAACCTCACACAAAAGATGGCAAGAGAGAGATGAGGTTCTGTGTGGATTACAGAGGACTCAATGCTGTCACCAGGACAGATGCACACCCTATTCCAAGGGCAGATGAGCTCATTGACAAGTTGGCTTCTGCCAAATATTTGAGCACATTTGACTTAACAGCTGGCTACTGGCAAATCAGGTTAGCTGAGGAGTCTAAAGCCAAGACAGCATTTTCTACCCCTAGTGGGCATTATCAATTTGTGGTGATGCCCTTTGGTTTGAAACATGCACATGCCACCTTCCAAAGGTTGGTGAATCAAGTCCTCACTGGGTTGGATGACTTTTGTGCAGCTTATCTGGATGATATTGCTGTCTTTAGCTCCACCTGGGAGGATCACCTGGTCCACCTGAAGGAAGTGCTTGAGGCTCTGCAGAAGGCAGGCCTCACTATCAAGGCAACAAAGTGCCAGATAGGGCAGAGCAAGGTTGTATACCTGGGCCACCTTGTAGGTGGAGGCCAAGTTCAACCACTGGAGAGTAAGATCCAGACCATCAAGGACTGGTCCCCTCCAACTACCCAGACTCAGGTCACAGCTTTCTTGGGCCTCACTGGGTACTACAGGAAGTTTGTTAAGAACTATGGGTCCATTGTGACTCCTCTTAATGATCTGACATCTAAGAAGATGCCCAAAAAGGTTTAGTGGACAGAAATCTGTCAAAAGGCATTTGATGACCTGAAGAAGGCCATGTGCTCTGCACCTATCCTGAAGAGTCCTGACTACTCAAGAGAGTTCATTCTCCAAACAGATGCTTCTGAGTTGGGAGTGGGAGCAGTGCTTTCACAGCTTAATGTAGATGGCCAGGACCAGCCCATTGCTTTTATTAGCAGAAGGCTGACCCCCAGAGAGAAACGTTGGTCAGCTATTGAGAGGGAGGCCTTTGCTGTGGTGTGGGCCCTGAAAAAGTTGAGACCATACTTATTTGGCACTCACTTCAAGATTCAGACCGACCATAAGCCCCTCTTATGGCTTAATCAGATGAAGGGTGAAAACCCCAAACTACTCAGGTGGTCCATTTCCCTACAGGGGATGGACTTTACAGTGGAGCACCGCCCAGGGACTGACCATGGCAATGCCGATGGTCTCTCCAGGTACTTCCACTTAGAACATGAAGACACAACTGGTCAAGGTTAGTCTAATGTCCCTGCGTTTGAGGGGGGGGGGGGGTTGTGTAGGAGAGTAGGGTCTGCTATCCTATGGTCACCCCAAATTTTTGCTTTTTGCTTCACTGGTTTATGACTTAATGTGGCTGTGGGCCAGCTAATCAGACCCACAGCCTGCTGTTCTCTCTCTAAATTACTGCCAATGCACTTTAGGTGCATTACGAATTGGAACTGGTTCACCTTATTGGCCCCTGTAACAGTGTACCCTAGGTACCCAGGGCATAGGTGTTTCCAAGGCCTACCAGGGGCTGCAGCATGTATTGTGCCACCCCTGGCCTGGCCTCCATATTTGACACAACTGGCTGATCACTCAGCTGGGGTAACTTGGTGTAATCACCTCTTACTTAGATATAGTATCACTATATCTAACCTTAAACTGGACACATATGTTCCTATCAGCCACTCCTATGGAAGGCCTCTTCAATCCTGGAGGCAGAGTGCTTGGAAATATGTGAGATGGTGCTCTAGCATGAGCTGAGCCTGTCTGCAGCTGTCGGGAACCACTCCCTAAGCTGTTCCGGGATATTGCCATACCATACACTCTTAAGTGCATTATAATCCTCGCGGTTAAATGCTATCTTTGGTTTGGCTTTATCAAAACATGTCGAGTAAGGTGTCATACGAATTGGAATACTATCCCCTCAACAGTTCTGTTGACGGGGATAGCATTCCACCCTTCTAGAGGGACACGACATGTGTGTAACCTTAACCCCGGTTAAAGTTAACCAGAGCCTCAGCATCACAAAATGGATGCTGCCACCACAGACACGAGTCTGACCTCCTGCTGCTGGGAGTCCTTCCAGCGAGGGAGGCTTGGACAAAGGGTTTCCTGCCTTGGGAGGTGCGAGCACCACCCCAGACAGGGTTTTGTGTATTGGGTAGGACAAGGCTGAATAGATTGAGACATGCCCGTGGCACACAAGGTGTCCCCGTGCATAAGCCAGTCCAAACCAGTCCTGGGACTTTCCAGACCCAGGCCTGGTGAGGAGCTGGACAAAGGAAAGGGGGTGTAACTCCCCCCCTTCCTGGTTCCTCCCAGAGGGGGGACCTAGTAGGTGATCCACCCCTCAGATTGGGAATAAGAGTGGGAGCAGTGCCATTGCACAGCAGATCATCCTGATATCAACTTTAAACAAGAAGAAGACTGGACTTCGACATTCTGCTGCACAGAAGACTGAAGAGAATCTCCCTTGTGGCCTAGGAGTGGCCACCCTGTGAATACAGGCACCAACCAGAAACTCGACATCTGCTTTGCCGCCGCCTCCCGCCGGAGCCCGAGCCCAGAGCCTGACAAGACCCAGACTCCCAGACCTCTCACCGCCCGATCCACAGTCCCTGCAAAGAAGGGACCCGTGGAGGCACCGAGTGACGTGGGACCGGACCTCTTGGAAGACACTCGAAAAGCTGACAGCGCAGCAACCGAGGCATCCTCGACGTTGTGCTTTGGGGACTGAGAAACCCCACAATGGAGCAGCCCTTGCACCGAAGAAGAGCCCTCCAGCATCTCCACGATCTGTGGGGGGCCCTTTTGCATTGTGCCACTCGACGCGCCATCCCGGCCACTAGCTACGTGGTCAGCGGCCATCTTGGCGACGAAACCGATGAACTACACTGCGGGTCTGGTTGCACCACACTTGCCCAAGCTCCTGTAAAAAGGAGCACTCGCTCAGACCTTGCTGGTCCGAGTGTTAAGCCTTTTTCGACTCCTGCGTGGCTTGCATTAGCCAAGGCCTGTTTGCTCCAATCAAGTTGCCGACACCGCCAACAGTGAGAAGCTTGCGTGGGACAGCTCGTGACCAACTCCTGGACGTCCTCAGCCCCCGGTGTCTACGTGGCTGCAGAGAGAAGCTACACCTCAACGCCTGTTTGCACCTGACATCGCCTGGTTCCAATCTGGTTCCACGGTAGTCACTGGCTAGTGACTTTGAACATTGTCCCCTCTGCTTTCAGGTCTTCACATCTTCAGATCCACCCTTGGATCCACCGGAACTCTTCACATCGAGCCTCCTGCAGCATCTTCAGCTCCAAGCACCATCGACCAGCGTGACGAAACCCGACACTACTTCGACCCTGTGCATCCGCTTCCTGTGGGTGAGGTAACTCAGCTCCGCCTGTGTTCCTACACTGGTAAACATCTCAAGGGCCTGTGTCTTAAGTTTCAGCGTTCTAGGTCACTCGGAAGGTTCCGAACTAACTAACTTTGTACTTTTTACGCACCATAGACTTTACATTGGAAAGTGCGTGCACTTTAGACACTGCACCCGAGTCCCGCGGGCCTTTCCCGACTTAATCACTGCTAGTCTCGAATAGCTCCAGCGATTCCCAAGGCCCTAGGCCTGTTCCCGTTCTGATTGGTATCTCTTATACCACTTTCTTAGTATATGGTTTAGGTGGCCCCTAGGGCTCATCCATATTGTGCAACTTTTGTGTATTTTAAACTGTCTTGTGATTTAACGCTTGTGCTTCTGTGCTCATAAAGAGTCCAGGGGATTTTATAGTTAATAAATCAATATATTTTTTCAATATATATCTGTGTGGTGTCCCTTTCATTTGGTATTCAAGGGGGTTGTGTATGGTATTACAGCTGGCTTCACATGCCTTTCAGAGTTTAGCCTAAGACTGCTTTGTCCACGTTACCACTAGGATAACTGGTCTATAAGGTTGACTTACAACCAATCATCATAAGGGTTGCTTGGAATGGTACAAAGTGTTCACTAGAACTAGTGAGCATTATATACCAGGCCAACTTCTCACATCTACCTAGTGGGGATTTGGGGTCAAGGGATAACCTTCTTTCTGTCAATTGGATTTCTTGGATGAGGGCGGATTCTGCCCTCAGGATGAAGGCATCTAACGTCCTACCACACTATTCTCCACAGTTGCTTTCCTTTACTCATTCTTTTTAGGCTAGAGGATACCACTCCCTGATATAATAAGATCCTACAGTTATTGGCCAATTGTGTAATAGACAAAGTGCAAAGTTGAAGAGTACAATTATTTTTTGTTGTTGCTTTTTTTTAATAAATCTTTTTATTAACTTTGCAGAAACCAGTGGTGATCGTCACATTCAGACAGTGTAATACATACATTTGTACTTTAGGAAAATCAAAGCAAAAAGGTTGTGTACATTTGATGTTACTCATTAGAGTTCAACATTATACAGTCAACAATGAGAGTGGTTTGTCAACCCGGGTAGTCTGGGGGGGTTTGCATATGTGGCCCCTGTATTCATTCCATTTGGACCAGATAGCGGTCCATTTCTGGGGGCACCCACTGGCTACATAGACTGTCTTCTCCTGGAGCATGCAACAGTCCATGTCCGTTTTCCAGGAACCAAGTTTCGGAGGCCCCACAGCCCCCCAAAACCTAGCAATGTTCCTCTTTGCGATTGCGAAGCACAGTGTGGCCCAATTCCTCCCAAGGGATGACAAGTCAGTGGGCCCCCAAATGTTTAGTAGACACCTCTTTGCCTCAACTCGTAGCTCCACCTCCTGCATGCAGTGATGTATCCGCTGCCAATAAACCTGGAGCAATGGGCACTCCCATATAATGTGGAAGAATGTCCCCGCCTCGCCACAACCCCTCCTGCAGAGCCCATCCGCTCTGCGGCCCATAAATTGCAATCTAGTCCCTGAAATGTAAACTCAATGGAGAATTTTAAGCTGAATCAGCCGAAGTCTGGCTGATATGGCTACTTCCTTGGGTGACGCTAGTGCACTTCTCCACTCTTCCTCATCTATTCCCAACTTATCGGATTCCCATTTCCCTTTAAGGGATTGTAATAAATCCAAGGAGTTATTAATAATTTTTTAATATGTGAGGGAAATGGCATGCTCGGGAAGGTGGGCATCAAGTCATCTGTCCTCCAGGGGGACGAGGCTGGGGGAAGAGGATTGCAGGGAGTTCCTGACCTGCAGGTATCGGTAGTATTCTGTTTGGGCGAGCTCATACGTATGTTGGAGTGAGGCAAACGACACAACACCTTCTGAGCCCCATAGGTCTCTTATGTGGGAGATTCCAATCAGGTCCCAGTTACGGAACCCTTTGGTGTGGCTCAGAGTGCCCAATCTTTCCGAGACCCATAACAGGGTATCCATAGTTAGAGTATCGGCCCATCAAAATTTATGTTGCACTATGTGCCATATTTGCACTGAGTGCTTGGTAGGCCCGGTAAGTGGTACCTGCCAGGTTTGGAGTACAGCTCTGCCTCAAAATTCCCCCCGGTAAGAGCCAGTGGTCCATTCCATACCCCAGATCATTGCCATCACAGTACGTGCCCTGGTTCATGGCAGAGAGATGCGCAGCCCAGTAGTATTTACGAATGTCCGGGAGCGCTATGCCTCCATCAAACCAGCCCAGTGTAAGTTTCTGAAGGGAAATGCGGGACGCCCCGGACCATAGTAGCTCTCTCAGCGTGGTCTCAAGAGATGCAAAATACGACTCTGGAACCAGGTCTGGATAATTCTGAAGGGCATATAAAAATCTCGGCAACACCATCATTTTAAAGAGGGACGCCCTACCTAGTAGGGACAGCGGGAGCTTCCGCCAGGAGGCAGAGTCCCTGTTGAGCCGTTGCAGAGGTGGCAGGAGATTCTTCTCATATCTGGTGACCTTGTCTTTGGAGACAAAAATCCCCAGGTATTTAAACCCATCCGTGGCTACCGTTATCGGGCAGTTCCGGGGGACCTCCGGAGGGTCTCCATGAAGGACATACATTACTGACTTGCCCGAGTTAATACCGTACCCTGAGTTCCTCCCGGAACTGGTAAAGATGTCCATGGAAACCATAAGGGACTTGCGAGGCCTCGATAGATAAAGGAGGGTGTCGTCCGCATAAAGCGATATCTTGTCTTCCCAACCGTCAGCCCAGCGAAGCCCTTTTATGGAAAGGTCTTGTCTAATTCAGGCAGCTAGTGGCTCCAGAGATAGGGTCAAAAAGCAAGGGTGAGAGGGGACACCCCTGTTGTGTCCCTCTCTGCAAAGCAAGGCCTCTGAGATTTTATTGTTTACAGTTACCTAGGCCGGGGGCTCAGAATAGAGGAGGCACACCCACCCGATGAATTTAGGACCGAAGCCCAATTTCCGAAGGACCGCCATCATATTTTGCAAAGTGATACCACAACTGCATCCTCCCAAATTGTGTGACAGCGCCCCAGCACTCCGTGAAGACGGCGGAGATTGAGCACCGTATTGCGATGGGGCATAAAGCCCGACTGGTCCGGCTGGATCAGTGACGGCAGGACTGGCTTGAGCCTATTGGCCAGAACCTTAGCCAGGATCTTGGGTTGCGCGTTCAGCAAAGATCTTGGCCTATAGGAGGCACAAGAGTCTCTAGGTTTGCCATCCTTGGGGATCTTGTGGCAGCATTCCCCTCTCCCTGCTTTCCTCGAACATCCGCTTCAAATATGGGCTGAGGCCATCAGATTTAAGCTTATAGAGTTCAATAGGCAGCCAGTTGGGTCCCATGGCTTTCCCCGAGCAAAGGTCGCTAATAGCTCGACCCAGCTCTTCAGCAGGGAGCGGCGCCTCCAAGGTCTCCCGTTCTGCCTCTGTGAGGGTAGGCAGACGGATGTCTGGCAACATGTCCACTGAGACCTTCCCACCACACTCCACTAGGATTCAGGTCAATCCGTTCAGAGCCAACTCTACAGCGCTGGCAGCCGGTATTACCGCCTGCAAGGGCCCACATGGATCCCAATAGCAGTAAGGAGAGGAGGGGACCAGTGCCATCGCAGCCAGCATAAGCATGGCTCCCCTCCAGTATGGCAGGGAGTATCATTCTATCCCCTCACGGTCGAAAGATCATCAAAAGAGACCTACCCGGCCAGCCCTCCAGTCTCGCAACATTTTTTTTTTTTAAATATATTTTTATTGCAGAGTTATAAACCACAGGATACAATTAGTCAGCCAGTTCACTCGTGACATCCCCCCGTTCAGTAGTAAAACACAGATCGTACACAGCCATTCAGCCCGCATCCCGGAGGCTGGGCGGCATAATACTCCACTCAAGAGGAAAACATCACGGTGCACGTCCCATAGGGACCATGGTTGATATGTCGTTTTTCGTATCTGCTTTTACCCCCCCACCCTCAACATTGCTCCCGTCAGCCATCCCAGTGGTAATCAGTGGTACCGCCCCTGTCGGGACCTGCCCCAAGTGCTGTATATCTATCCTGCCTGGCCGCTCCCCCCAGCCATTCCTCACTCCACGCAGTACCCCACCATCCTATTAATTCCAAGGTGCCCTGGCGGGCCACCATCCATGTGGCTTCCGACCCACCCCAAACTCCCATTAACCAACCCCCCAAAACCCCCCCCCCCCTGGCAACTGCTAAGGTGTATGCCTCGTCCCGACAAGTTGGATGGATCCACCACAGTGCGGGTTATGATACTGTTTGCGTTCGCCCTGCGGTGTCCACCGGCCTAAGTCTCACCGTCCTCATCTTCCACCATAGAATCACGCAAGGCCTGCACCACTAACTCCCATGCACGTGCCGCATCCAATGCCTTCTCATTCCCCATCTTGACGGCCTGCTTCATCCGGAGCACACTCTCGCAGTCAGACCACCGCAGCAATTCATTCTTCCATCTACGCAGTGAGGGTCCCCCCCTGGACTTCCAATGCCACGATATTTCCCTTTGCGCCAATATCAGGCCCAGATCAATGAATTTGCTCGTCACCTTGGTGTGTTTAGTGTGCGGGAACCAGAGCAGCAGGCATGCCGCCATATCGAATTCCACCTCCCTATCAGTCACTTCGTTCAGGAGGTCCCCTACCTCCGCCCAGTAGGCCTCCAAGTGCGAGCACCACCAGAACAAATGGTCCATGTCCGCTCCCAGAGACGAACACCGTGGGCATCGGGCATCCGGTACCTGAAAGTACCGCTGTAATTTCTCAGGGGTTAAGTAGGCCCTATGAAGCACATAGAAGTGTACTTGCTGAAAGCGCGCATTTCTCGTGCCCTTCCACGTGCGCCGCAGGATATGGCTCCCACGCCGTGTCCGGTATGGGCCGGCCCACACTCTCCTCCCTTTTAGACTTGAGCCCCTGGAGCGGTTCCAGTCCCTCATTCAGCATCCTATTATGGAGGCACGTCACAGCTTTGAACGTACCTGCAGCCATTACCACATACTGGCACGCCATAGTCGTTGTCGGTTCCATGAGTCCCCCTTTCCAGTGCTTCTGTATGGCAGCCACCACCGCCGCGTGCAGGAGGAACCCCCCGTCGGACAGCCCAAACTGGTCCCGGAGCGCTTCGAACGGTGCCAAAGCTCCGTCTATGTATAGGTCGCCTATTACCTGCAGTCCCGCCTCTTCCCAATCCAGCAATGGAGACCAATCTCCCCTGTGCGGCAAGGCCGTCAGCATGCCGATCGGGATCTCTGGAGCATAAGGCCGCGAGGCCTTCGCTCTCCGAAGGCTCCTCTGCCAGCACAGCCGGAGTGTCCGTTCCTCCATAGTGAGGCCCCGCAACTCAAGCCTCTATTGCATGATAATATAGGACAGTACGTGGCATTGTATCCCCCGATCCCGGTCCTCCACTGGACCCCGAAACACCCTAGCCACGTTCTGCGTAAGGACCTGCAACTGCGCCGCTAGATAGTACAGCTCGAAATCGGGCACAGCCATGCCCCCTTCTATCTTGGGGCGAAGCAGCGTGCTCAGGGCCACTCTTCGGCGGCCTTGCCCCCATAGGAAGCCAATAATCATTGACCTCAGGTCTCTAAAGACCCCCTGAGGAATCCAGACAGGCAGCGTCCGGAAATAGTAGAGGAAGCGGGGGAGCGCCACCATTTTGAGAAGTGCGACCCTACCCAGCACCGTCAGCGGGAGGGTCGACCAGAAGGACAAGCTGCCCCTCAGTGCCCGGACACATCGACCAATGTTGCCCTCCAATAGGTCCGCAGTCGCGTGGTAGATGCGGACTCCCAGATAGGTGAAACAAGATGGCTCCCAGACCACGCCTAAATTGCCGCCGGGGTCGGGCGATCCTGCACACACAAGTCTTCGCCCAATTGACCTTAAGGCCCGATAGCCGGCCAAACTCCGACAACAGGTCCATCGCTCCGTCCAGTGCCCGTGCCGTGTCAGCGAGGTACAGGAGCAGGTCATCCGCATATAGCGATATACAGTGCCACTGCCCGCCGCTGGCTATCCCCGCGTACCTGTCACCCGACCTCGCATGGACCGCCAAAGGTTCCATCGCCAGAGCAAACAATAGGGGGGATAGGGAACACCCCTGTCGCGTGCCCCTGCCCACCGGGTACGCCGCAGACACCAGACCGCCCAAACGCACCCTCGCCGTCGCCGAGGTATATAAGACCCTCGTCCACCTGCGGAACCCCTCGCCCATGCCAAACCTCTCCAACACTCCATCCAGGAAAGACCACTCTAAACTATCAAAGGCCTTCTCGATGTCCACGGACAGGGCCGCCGGAGCTCCCTCCCCGTCCAAGATGGCGTCCATTATTCCCACTAGGCGGCGAATATTCAGCGCCGTGCTCCTCGTGGGTATAAACCCGGCCTGGTCCCTGTGTACCAAGCCCGTCATGTGTGGGGCCAGCCTGGTGGCTAGAATTCGGCTCAGAATCTTGTAATCCACCGTCAACATGGATAGCGGGCGATAGGACCTTACATCCGTTGCATCCCGGCCAGGCTTTAGGAGCGGTACAATCAAGGCCTCTCGCATGGACCCAGGCAATTCCCCAGCCTCAAAAGCTTCCGTATACACCACCAGAAGCCTGGGAGCCAAGCTGTCCACATACTGTTGGTAAAATTCAATCGGCAGTCCGTCCACCCCAGGCGTTTTGTTACGGGCCATATGTTTGATGGCCACCCGTATTTCTGCAAGCGTGATCGGGCCGCCCAGCTCCCTCGCGTCTTCCTCGTCCAGGACCGGAAGTTGCCTCTCCCCTAGGTATTCCGCAATGTCCTGAACCCCCACCCCCAGCTGACTCTGGTACAATTCCTCATAGTACCCCCTAAAACATTCCAATACCGCTGCCTGGGAGTACACCATCTCCCCCCGCGCATTACTAATGCTGAGGACCGGGCAGCCCCTAAGTTCCGGGTTAGCTAGTCTGGCCAAGAGGGTGCCCACCTTGTCCCTTTCCGCATGTGCTCTGATGATATACTGCCTGTAGTCGTAGCACCTTAAACGTTCTGTCTCGGTGGCAACCACTTCCTTTGCTTCCAATAACTGGGTCTGCAAATCCGGCCTAGCCGGCCTGCGGCGCTCCAGGTCCCTCAAAGTCTCTTCCGCTTTCATGAGTGCATTCAACACAGTCGTTCGAGCATTCGAAAACCTACCCAAACACACCCCTCTCACCACCACTTTCATTGCATCCCATTCAGTGGACCTAGTCGTGGCCGTGCCCTCATTCACTCCGAAATAGCTATCAATGCCTTGCTGGACCGCATCGCTGAACACAGAATCCTCAAGCGTCTCCGGCCGAAACCGCCATGTTGGTATCGCTGAGCGCTCCCGCTGCCACTGAATGTGTACCAATAGGGGGTTATGGTCTGAGATGGTCCTAGCCAGGTACTCCGTATGAGAGATCAATGGGGCTAGGGACCCACCGCAGAGCACCGAATCAATCCTGACATGCAGATCATGGAGAGCAGAATAAAAGGAGTAATCCCTGGCGTCCCTGTGCCGCTCCCGCCAGACATCCAGCAACCCCCATCTATCCTGCCAGTCCTTCCTGTGCGCGGCCAACCTGCGCACCGGGGAGTCCACCAGGGGGGGATGGGACCTATCCAGAGCCACATCCGTGATCGAGTTGAAGTCCCCCCCTAACACTATCGGGCCCGCCAGGAAAGAGGCCAAGGACCCCGAGAGGCCATCAAAATATCGAGCTCGATCAGTGTTCGGTGCATACACACAGCAGAGAACCACATCCCTTCCATATAACCTCCCCTCCACCGCCACAAACCGGCCATCTGGATCCACCACTTGATTCAACACTTGAAAGGGTATTCCCGCCCTCACCCAGATCAACACCCCCCTGGCATACGCCGAGTAAGTGGTGCCAAACACCTGGCCCCGCCATCTTTTCTGCAAAGCAGTGCACTCTTTTTTGGTGAGATGAGTCTCTTGTAGCATAGCTATCTGAACCCCCCTACGCACTAGGTATGCATGAACTTTGTGGCGTTTTATCATAGTCCGCAGCCCCCGGACATTCCACGTCAGGCATTTCAAATTAGGTAATGTCCCCATTCCAACTTCGAGCAGTCCGATTCAAATAACGAAGGTTCATAGCCCCCCCAATGCAGTTGCCCCCCCCGAACACACCCAGAACAGAAAAACTCCCCAAACCCCACTCCCCAGGACAGAGCACACGAACCCAATGTCAGCCCCCATCCAAACCGTGATCCAACTTCCCACACTCCTACCCTGTGGTCTCCACCACAGTCGGCCTTAAGGGCCCAAGGGGGGTGAGTCACCGCCGACCCCAGCTAGCGGAGCCCGCGCCCCGCGTCTTCATCCCCTACTAAGCACTCAGCCCCCCCACCCGGCAACCCGCCCTCCACCAACAGGATACCACCCTACCATGAAGTCTCGATCAAGTCCCAAGGCAGTCTCAGCCGCAAAATATGCCATCCGATGTCTGTGGGGTCACTATCGGCCCCTTCGAGCTTTCCGCCTCTGAGAGTTCTTCCCCCGTCCTGCTGCCTTCCCCGCCTGAGTCCGATTCTGCCAGTTCACTGGTCTGTTGCGACCCCGTAATGGCCGCCGTCGCTGCGAGTGCATCCCTCTTCTCCGCCGCCATTTGAGCCTCCCGTTTCTCCCGCTGGCGCCTGTTGCGGGACCTGATGCGCTGCGATTGCCTCACCCGGGGCGGCTTAGGTTGATCTCGCCTACTTTTATGCGATCTGTCTGTCCCCGCTCTATACAACTCCAACCATTGCCAAACTTCATCCGGAGTCTGAAAAAAGTGCGTAGTGCCATCCATTATGATCCGCAGCTTGGCCGGGTAGAGCAAGGAGTACTGGATGCCTTCCTCCCTGAGCTCCTTCTTCACCGCTAGGAACGATGCCCTATTTTTCTGGACCGCTTGGGTGTAGTCCGGGAATATCGTGACCTTACTGTTCTCCACCTCATATGGGCCCGACATCCTGGCCCGCTGGATGAGGAGATCCCGGTCCTTGTAGTGGAGGAGCCGCACCACCATCGGTCGGGGGGGGCGGCCAAGCCCCGGCGGGCGAGCAGGTACCCAGTGAGCTCGCTCCAGAGTGAAAAAAGGAGTAAGCCCCTCCGGCGCTACCACAGTGCGGAACCAGTTCTCCATATAGGCCACCGCATCCTCCCCCTCAATCCTTTCCGGCAGGCCTACGACCCGCACGTTGTTCCGTCTATTGCGGCCTTCGGCATCCTCCCCCCGTCGCTCCAGCGAGTCCAACCGGGCCAATATATCCGTGATCCTGTGTTCCGCGGTCACCACCGATGGCTTCAGGTCCAGCAACAGTTGGTCATGGTCCTTGACCCTGTCCGCTAGCTTCGCGTGGTCCGCCCGTAGCAGCCCCAGGCCCGTGGCCACTTGGGCGATGTCTTGGTGCAGCGCCTCCTTAGTCGAGGTGATCGCATCGAGTATGGCATCCAAACGCCGGTTCAGCCGCTGTTACTGGCCCAGCTCCGGGGAGGGAGTCTTGCCCAGCCGGGTTGATGTCGCCGGGTCCCCCTCAGCACGCTCCTCGGCCATCGACCCTCCGATCGCCGCCATTCCAGGGTGCTGCGTCACAGGCCCAGGAGCCCGTTTGGCGTCCGCTCTCTTAGTTCAGTGCCAGCCCCCTGGCCCCGGGCAGTGTTCAATGTCGCCACTGATGCCCCCGGGAGCAATGACCAGCTTGACGAACTCCGTTCAGCTGACCCCCTCGGTAGCCTGAGGGGGGAAGGATGGGTCCCGGGACGGCGGCCAGCGAGGGTCCCCAAGGTCCGGGCAAGGCAGGTCAGCGTCCCCTGGTCTCTGGACACCGCACCGCTGATCCCAGTGCTCCGAACAACCGATTGCAGGATCTCTTGCCAGTCGGCGACAACTCGGCTCAAAGCGAAAGTACGGGCCGCCCGGCCTCCTCGCCGCCATTTTCTTTGCACCCTCGGCAACACCTCGGTCGTCTCTTCAGCTCGATCTCCTCGGGGCCAGCAGTCCCCCAGCGACTTTCCGTTCGTGCCCGGCTGTCCCCTTACACTTCAGAGGGCAGGAGCGTCGTCTCCGGGTCGCCCAGGGTACCGAAAACAGGAGAATTAGCGGGATTCCGCGCGGAGCTGCGAACTCACGCCGCCATCCCGATCGGCGTCCAAGCCACGCCCCCCCCCCAGTCTCGCAACATACAGTACATTACTTTAAGCAGCAATACTCAGCAGCAGTCCTGTCGCCTTCAATGTTCAGTCGCCTCACACAGGGATCCCCGGCGAGTTCTCACAGACCTCGACCTCCAGGAACGTTGACTCTGTGCATCCACGTTCGGCCTCCCGACCGTCGATGTTGGTGATACTGCTTGAGTGTCCCTCCAGTTCACACCACTCGCTCGATCCCAGGCCCTCGCTGACTCCCTATCAATCCAGTCTTGTACATCCGCTGGCGAGGTGAAGAACAAGGACTTGCCACTAGTTATGATCTTGAGCTTGGCTGGAAAGAACATCATGTACTTAACTCCTCTCTCCCGCAATGCTGCCTTGACCCCGGTGAAGGAGTGCCTCTCCTTTTGTACTTGCAGAGTAAAGTCCGGGAAGAACCGTATAGTGGCATTTTCGTATTGCAGGGCCCCAGCCTGTCTTGCTGTATGGAGGATAGCGTCTTCATCCCTATAGTTCAGGATTTTTAGGATTATTGTCCTGGGCGGAGCCCCTGGTTTGGGTTTAGGGATAGGTGCATGGTGGACCCGCTCAATGGTGAAGAGTTTCGACAGCCGCTTAAGTTTAAGATGATTAAGGATCAAACCTTCCAGGAAGAGTTCTACGCTGGGCCCTTCCGATTCCTCCGGAACCCCCACCACGAGAATGTTACTCCTGCGGTCTCTCATTTCTTGGTCCTCCAGTCATATGGACATCTGGCGATGCTGGTGCACCAGGTCATTCACGCGTTGCTCCAGAGCCTTGGCTGAAGACTGGAGCTCCCAGATATCAGCTTTGTTGGCTTTGGCCTTCTCAGAGGTTTTACCAAGGTCCACACGGAGCAAATTGACCTTGATTGAAACCGTGTCGATCTTCGTTTCCAGGTTCGCGCCAAGCGTCTGAATGGCCGTCATGATAGAGGTGAGAGACGGTTCTTTTTATGTGTCTTGGTCTCTGGTCGCACCCTCCCTCTGTTGTGCCCCCTTCTGTACCATGTACTTGTCGAGCTTGTTGGAATGTGAGGCTGTGCCTTGTTTAGGCCTCATGTTAGCCGTGTCCAGGCGCCTTCCACGAGGGAATTTCCTTGCAAGCGCTCCCGTAGTCCGGCCCAACACCAGGGCGCCAGGACCCTCTTTTCGCGGTGTTGTACAAAGCACTAAGCAGGCCCCACTTGTTTCACCTCAGGTCCCAGGATACGGTGTCCCTCTAAAGAGTCTCTGCGCTGTGCCCAGGCAAACGTCCCTCAGTGTCACTGGCACCCGCGCCAACTGTAGAGTAGCAGGCTCCAGCAGGAGACGCTACGGTCCGTGAAACCCGACCTCAGTTAACCTCTGTCTCTGGGAGGATTCCCAGCATGCCCTCCAACCCGTGGCAGAGTGTCTTTTGATGGCTCTCTTTCACTGCCGGCTTGATATGGCACCACGGCACACCCGGCCCGCCCCTCTCCAGAAGGGCCCGGGTCTCACGGTAGGTAGATGGCTCCTTCCAGTCACAAAGGCCAAGGCTGCTGTCCCTGCCGGTCACAGAGACCTCACATAGGCCTCATCCCCACCAGGCCGCTTCTCGCGTTGCGGGCAGGCCAGCCTCCTCACCGGTGTAAGTGGCAGTCCCCCACGGCCCGCGGCACAGCCTCTTCTTTCCCGCAACCTCTCTGCGGCAGCGCCACAATTGTAGAGCCCTGCGTGTGCCGCACAGGCCTCAGCGACGCCACGCCCTGACCAGGCCTCAAAGCTGGGACCTCTGGTGGTGCCCGAGCCGCACGCAGAGCATCACCACTGACAGGCGGCACTCGGCGCCAAGCCGCTGGTCCATAAAACAGCGCCAGATGCAGGTAGGAGGACCGGAGTGGGCTCTTTGAGTGCCGCTACACCTCCCCGAGGCAGCGATACAGGGGGAGTGCAGCATTTTCGGATCCTGCCGGATTTGAAAGGGATGGAGGGTTGAGGTTCCGATGAGCTCCAGGCTAAGCAGCCATCTTCGACGGTGCCTGGCCACGCCTCGCAAGAGTACAATTTGATGCTAAAACACAGAATGCTAAAATAGGTTAAGATAAAAACACATTAAAACCGATGTTGCACTCCTCAGCAAAATACTAAGGAGCAGATTTACAATAACTGGTGCATCCCTGTATATCAGCTGCGATGCGCCAGTTATTGTGCGCCACTCCTTCGCCACCATAGATGCGACGCATTTACAATGTGGCGCACCATGGGGCAAAAACGTCACAGATGAATGACGCATCTGTGCCGGAAAGGCGACACATTGCTGGAGTTGCATTGCAAGCGCGACGCAACACCAGCAATGCTCTGGGGGGCCCTATCTTTCCAATGCTGCGTCAATCCTTAAGCCTGCTTCAAGCAGGCGCAGGGTTTTGACGCAGCATGGGCTGAAAAGTGACTGAGTGAAATCTTTTAGATTTCACTCAGCCATTTTTAGGAGGCGTTCCTGCACCGGAAAGCCCCCCACTGCACAAGAACGCCTCCTTCTGGCGCAGGGATTTACAACGTGATGCATCTCCCAGATGTGTCACGTTGTAAATACCCCGCAGCATAGCGCATCTTTTGCATCACTGATGCATCACAAAAGTGAAGCAACGGCTGCGTAAAAAAGGTGCAAGGGGCTTGTAAATCTGCCCCTAAGTGCTATGCGCTTATACACTGGTCAGCAATTGAAACAATTAAACGGTTGAATATCAGCAAAGTGCAAAGTTTAATTAAAAATTTCCAGGCACTTGGAATAGAGTCTGTTGTCCATTAAAAGTAACAGAGAACGCTTTAGTGTGGAGTGGCCAAATTACAAAGTTTACAGGACTCCCAGAGGTCCCTCAGCTGGCCAGGAGGTAATAAAGTACGTTGAAATGCGGTATCACAAAAGCATGGCAACAGTACCTATAGGGTAGACCTGGAGGGTAGATGTACGGGGGTGGCCCTGCCCTGCCTCCTCCTGGCAAAGAAAGGTGGAGGTTAAGAGGGGTGTTAAAGAAACAGCCTAACAGAGAAAGACAGAATCTGGAAGATTTATGTCAGAGAATGTTTGAGGCAGGTATGGCAGTTGTGGGTATATAACAGATGATTAGAGAGAGGCTAAACCAAGAAATACCTATATTTAGTTATCAAAGTTAAGAGAGAAGATTGCTTGGGTGCAAACTGAGAGAACCCAAGACCTGCTATTCTAACTGAAATTGAGAGAGAAATGTGAGAAAATTAGAATGATGAAGTTGGAAGTAAGAGGCAAATTCTGGACCCAAATGGGAGTGAAGGACATACAGAGAAAGGAAAACGAAGGCACAGAACTTGTCTGGTACAGAGATGTATAGTGAGAAGGAGATATGATGGGAAATATGTTAATAATAGTAATGAGAAGTGGTAGTGGGAGGGAACAGGTAATGGAACTGTGGGAATAAGAGAGTTGGTTATACTGTACTGGGAGATGAGAACGCATTATAGGGTGAAGTAGAAAAACTGTTCAAGTGATGAGTATGACATGAGATGCTGGAGATGACAGGAAGATGGGATAGGAAGGCCATAAAAAAATAGCAACTTTGTCGGTGAACGGGATCGTTTGGCAGAGCTGTGAGAGGTAGAGATGGTTAATGGAAGAGACATTTGGTATATGATAACAATATTAATTGTAGAGATAATACCTTGAGTAATGTCGTTCCTGTGACATCACTAGGGTAAAAGTTCAGATGGCATCACTGCTGGGAGGATGTCAAAGGCCACATGATGTCACTTCCTGTGATATCACTGGGGTCAAAGGGCATGTGATGTAATTTCTGCTAACCCAGGCATTCTGGTGAATCAACGTGCTGTCATGTCTTTTAGGATAGTCCCATCATGTATACCCCATTTTACATACATTATTCCATCTACACGACTATAACGATTCTAAACAGGTGACCTTTTACCTAATAGCTTGCTCCTGTCTCTTTGACACAAGGCTCTTCTTTAGGAATCCTCGTACCTGTCATACATAAACATGACCCCAGGCACAGCAGATTTATTCTGTATAAGGGTCACCACTTTTTTTCATCCTTGGCCAACAGCACCTGTGTATGATCACACTTGTTTAGAAAAGCATTGGCAATTGTATTCAAAACATTTATGATTGTTTGCAAAACATCCATGATTGTTTTTAAAACATATTAATTTGAGAACAAACCCTGGAGTGACCAGTTTAGTTTGAAAGACCCTCACTCCCCCCTACAAATTAGAGGAGAATTCCTTCCAAGCTGAAACGGGGAACCTGCATGCCGAATCTTTAACACACAGTGGTCTGCCATCCCTTGCGGGTTGTCATCCTAGATGCAGAGATGGGGTCCTTTGTTCTGAACCGTCAGGTGATAGGGCTGGTTTATCCCTAGGGGTTTCTTAGCTACAGATACAAATATCTATATGCATACACACCTACACATCCAGGTTAGATTAGGGACATTTAGGCAAATTACTTAGGACACCCATTTTAGGAATATGCAAGTGCTACTGTTTTTATCTGAACTGTTCCTGTTCATCTTATTAGCACTTTGGTAGACATGTATCTACTATTTACTATATTGGTACTAGCAATCTCTTTCATATGCTTCTGTCTCCTGATTATTGCAGTACATATGTTATACACAAGGCTGTAGCTGGACTAATAAATACTTATTGAAATGTCCTAATCGCCATCCTGTGTATTTTCTGAGAGGAAGGATGTACGAGTGTCTGAGCAAAACCTAACGTGCAGTTTTGCACGATCACTGAGGATGAGGGTTGTCACATTTAGTGGTTGCCAGAGACTACTTACATCACTGTAAGATACAGGGGAGTGGTTGTGGCACTGTGCTCCTCACCCACGCACATAAGGCACTCCACAAGACAGGCCCAGCCTACCTCAACAGATGGCTCTTCTTCTTCATCCCCAACCGCCAGCTACGCTCCGCCGACCTCTCACTCGCCACCGTCACGCGCATCCGAAGAACGACCTCTGGTGGGAGATCATTCTCCCACCTCGCTGCCAAGACATGGAACACCCTCCCAATGAGCCTACAACAGACCCAAGACCTGCTGACCTTCAGGAGGATACCCAAGACCTGGCTGTTCGATCAGTAGCGGCTTCCCCCCAGTACCTTGAGACCCTTGCGGTACGTAGTGCGCTTTACAAATGTTTAATTGATTGATTGATTGATTGACTGTAGAGCTAGCTAGTCTAATGGCTGACATATCCTGTGGGAGTGTCCGGAAGCGGTTGGGGCACCAAGCCGTACGTTTAGGTCATCCAAAACGCACAGATCAAGGGGGACTCTTATGAACTACACAACAGTGCATGCTTATAAGACTACACTCTAAGAATATGGATGAAATTTCACCATATGATAGACTGACGAGTGCACATTGCAGAAAAAATCTCATAACAAATGCAGAAACTCAAACATTTATTTGTGAAAGAAGCAACTTATGTACCACAAACCCTTTACTTAAATGTTAAATATATTTAAACTGCAACATTCAATGCCCATTATTATTTAGACTGACACCTTATGAGCAACAACTACTGCATGTAAACACACAATAGCCTCCTTCAGCTCCATCCACTCTTAACGCAGTCTGTCTAATGGAGAGCTGAATTTGTAAAACTGTAATTGCCAGGGCTCTTCATCAGATGCCACTGCAGCGTGCACCACCCATTGTCCCTGCCAGCACTGCCAATGGCAGTACCAAGACAACTGCTAACGATCACACTCCTACAAGTGTGATAATTCACACTATTCTAGGTCATCTCAAGCTATGCAAATGACGTGGTCAGCAGACACTTACCATTTCTAATTTATACTGAATTCTTAAACACTATTATTGTGCTCATTCCAAAATCAGATAGAAAGTGCCACCATGTGGTAGACTGTCATTAGTGCTGGTGTTGTGTATTAAGTACCAGTGCCAAGCACCAGAAACCACTGGCTCAAAGTAAGCAGTGGCCTAACTCATTCATCAAACATTCTCACAAATTTACTGAAATGTTCCTCACTTTACATACTACTGACCTTGCACACCTCTTCAGTTTTATCTAGTGTGAAAGGCTGTCCAAACCACTCCAACTCCATCCTTCCTAAAATCTAGGAAATACTTCAACTTCTGTTTTTCCACCACTTTTAATCCATTCACCTTTCCTCCAGTTAACTTCCAATTTTCTTTAGTGACAACTCTTTCCTATTCAGGTCTAACATCAGTCAAAAATTCCTCTGTAGGATAATCTGAACTACGAATCTGTTTTCTTGGTTACACACAATTTACACTTAGTCTTGCATTTGATTCTGTTACAAATTCCCCTAATAAAACAATAGATACATTACCATACCCAGTGAGTTAAAACCCAACTCATCTGACACTACACAACTTCACCTCCAAATACCATTCTAAAATATTTATTTGAGATCATGATGTACATCTCCCTGAATGTATTATCCTAGGCCCTTCTCACCTTCTTAGAAAAACCAAACAGAGTGAGCGGATAATATTGTCTAATCAACACTTTTTTTTATCAAAAACACAATGTCTTTTTTTTCAAATCAACAGTCCTCTATAGCCTTGCACACCACTTCCAACAGCAACTGCTCACTACTTTTTTTTACCACCAATAGTGAGACTCAAGGATGAGAATCCCAATTTCCTCCATCACACCCACATGCCTACTTAGCACTGAGACTTTAAGAGGTGATATAGTGGGTAGTTATCACCATGAACACCATTAAAATAAATTGAAAACTAGTAACAGAGAAGGCAGACTCTAAGATTCACCTATAATTTTGATTAACTGTATCAAGGCCAAAAACAAAAGTTATAGCTAGGGACGCAGCAGAAAAAAAGTTATGTATATTGAAAATATATCTAGAAATAGGCTCAAATAAACATTCCAACTATCAATTACCTTTATGCTCTGTGAAATATCAATATTCCCTGATTGATAAAAAGGTTCCAGTACTTTGGAAAAATATGAGAATGTAATTTCAAATAAGTTTGAAAAAGTGGCATGTAATTTTGAGAACTTGGGGCCAGATGTAGGTATCCAAATACCGGTCGGTAACAGCCGAAAATACCGATTTTCGGCCGTTGCCGACTGGTATTTGGATACTGAGATGTAGGGCCAACTAAAAAACAGATTCAGTAATTTTACTGAATCGGTAATTTTACCGATTCTGTAAAATTACTGAATCGGTAAAATTACTGAATCTGTATTTTTAGATGTAGGTAGCACTGTCATCAGTGCTACAGGGCTTTAAGAATTCATGATTTACCACCAACTAGAAGTTCGTGGTAAATAATGCAAAGCCTTGAAAAATCTTTTTTTTTGCTTTTCAAACGCTGCCATGTTGCAGACATACATTCCCTTAGAGCATGTATGTCTGCAACATGTGCACCCATTCTCGATTGAGTGGTGCAAGAGGGTGTCAAAGTGACACCCTGCCACCCTTCAATGTTTCCCCCAATTACCGAATCAGTATTTACAGATTCGGTAATTGACATTCATTCCTTGGGCCTCTAGTCCATAGGAATGAATGGCAATTACCGAATCGGTAAATACCGATTCGGTAATTACCGATTCTTACTGATTCGGTAATTTCAAAAGAGAAATTACCTACATTCCATTTACCCACTCCTAAATACCGAATCGGTATGATTCGGTATTTAAGAGTAGGTAAATCGAGATTACCTACATCTGGCCCTAAGTAAACAGAAACTCAGCTGACCCGGTTGATAATCTAGATATAGAGATTATAGCAGAGGTGTGAAACTGCACCACAGCAATTAATAAGCATGTAAGCCTCCAAGGAAAATAAATAAAGATCAAAAAAGAGGAAGAGACAAAGAAGGAAAAGTAGAAAAAGAAAGTTTGTAAAGGTAACATACTTTTTCTGAGAAATTCTGAAGTAGAAGGGACAACAGAAGATTGACCTGTGAAAAACTGGAAAATTTAGTTTTGTTAAATTACACTGACATTACATAGAATTGTAGGACATTCATTTTTGTATTACCTCAAATGAAAATTGAACATTGAGGCATAATTAGACCCAGATGTGCTACAATTTTACATAAGGGTTGAATCCATTTTTTGTTGCGCAATATCTATTTTAAGATTTACAAAGTCATGCAAAGTCCAATTTGTGGCTTTGCATGGCTTAGTGAACAAAAGTAACTCAACACAGGGCATATTCTGCCTTGTGTTACCTTGCGTCAGGTAGGCATTACATGGGTGGAGAGTTTCCGCTCCCGTTCACCCACCCATTTATGTGATCCAAATACATATTTATAAAGACTTGTTAACCCCTTCGCTGCTAGGCTTTTTCCCCCCTGTGCTTAGCCTTTTTTGGCTATTTTGGGTAGTTTGCACTTAGGACCCTGTAGCTTTTTAACCACATAAGGTATCCACACCAAATTTGCGTCTTTTTCTTCCAACATCATGGGGATTTTGAACATACCTGGGAATAACGATTTTCCAACAAGAATGGGACTCAGTGCATGTAAGGTTCCTTTATGTATGTTTTATTGTGCACTTTAACAACTCTTCTAAATGTTCTTTTCTTTTATTGTCTCTTCCTACTGGGTAGTGCCTTAGAGGTGTCTTCCTGGCCACCGTCATCCCTCAGACAAAATAAAGGCTCTGGTAAGTGTTTTATTTTAGTGACTAGTTTCTTCGTTGTTTAAGCATGGTAGGGTGTGAGGGATGCACAAAAAAGAATTATCACACCCAATGTCACTGTGTCAAGGCATGAAGTAAAGAAAGGGAGAGCAGCAATGAGTAATAAATAAAAGAAAGAACTAAGAAATGAAATATTCTTCTATGTTTCTCCCTTGTTGATTTTGTTCTTTCCCACTCCTCCCTCTCCAACCCCTCAACTATAGTTTGACTTCTTTCCCTTTTAAATAACCTTGTAACCTCTCACACACCTGGGAGAGCCACATCCCTCAGGGGTTGTGGTAGGGTACTTCTCGTGTATTCTCTTGTACCGAGTCTCTAGTTTCTTAAGGTCTCTTGGCCGTGGTCAAAATCGCTGCACTTTCACCTCTAAAGTTGTTTCGGTCTCTGGGCTCCGTTGGTTCTCCAGTTTCTGGCGATGACTCTTCTTTTGGTTCCCGGTCCTCCAAGCTGTCTTCCGTCAACGCTGTTTCTTCCTCCGTTTTTTGTTTTTTTTAATCGCCCCCTTGCGTACGTAGATGGCTCACATATACTGTTTGACCCCTGACATCAGTGTTCTCAGTTCCTTGTGGATTAAGCTTAAAGGGACCATCTCTTAGAAAATCCTCTTAGATCTCCAGCTGATTGGTGTTACACTGCATAAGGATTAGGGGCTATGAATAAAGGAGGGGAGGTATGCATTAGGGAACTAGGTCTTCTCTCTTTTCACCTTCTACTCCCTCGATTGGGTCAGGTACTTCCTGGCCCCTGGGTTTGTTGATTTCCCTGGAGGGGACCCAGAAATTAGTCAAAATACAGCTAAATGTTGTTTCTTTTTTAGAAAAATGGGGGGAAAGTGCTGCCGATCAAAGCATCTGTTTTTTTCCCTGCAAACTGTATCAACAAAGGATTTGTGGTGCTGAAATCACCATATTCCCAGCTTTCAGACTTTTGCCAGAAAACCAAACATTTATACACAGTTTTGGCATTTTACTGGGATATAGCCTATTTATGTTATTTTTTGTGCTTTCAACCTCCTACCAGTTAATGGTAAAATTGGTACTAAAGCAATAATGGATCTTAGGAGCTATAGATTTCTGAAAAGTAGAAAGAATTGTGAATTCAGCAAGGGGTCATTTGTGTAGATCTTTCAAAGTTTTCTTATCAAAACTGACGGTTGAATATTGAAAAAATTGAAAATAAGTTGAAAAAACAGCTGTTTGTGACAACGTTTTCACCTGTAACTTCTTCTAAGTATGACAGATTTTTCACAGCAATATACCGTTACAACCCTTCTGGTTGGGTGGATATATAGGACTCATAGGTTCACCAAGAACCCGAGGAACCCAGAACTAATAACTGAGAAGCTTCTTGAAATATGTTTTAATGTAAGCCCAGTATATAGCAATTCATTTGGGAAAATATAATTAGTGAAAAATCGGTATGAAAGATAGCTATGTTTTCTGAAATGGGAACAAAATATAGAGTTTAGAAACAGTAGCTATTTGTACATCTAAGAAATTGTGGTTACCCATACAAGTATGTGATTTACAGGAAATTTTCAAAGTGACTTCTTTTTTACACACTGTCTTACATTTGGAAGGCAAAAATGAATCAAAAGTCAATAGGTAATAACAGTTGCTCTACAATTCTGTGTTTCCCTAAGTCTTCCGATAAAAATGGTACCTCACTTGTGTGGGCAGGCCTAGCGCCCGCAACAGGAAAAGGCCCAAAACGCAATGTGGACACACCACATTTTTACAGTGAAAACCGACCCTTTTTTTGCAAAGTGCCTAGCTGTAGATTTTGAACCCTATCTCTGCCAGCACCTGGGGAAACATAGCAATCTTATACATTTTGAAAACTAGACACCCAGGGGAATCCAGGTTGGAGTGACTTGGCTTGCTCTCACCCGGTTCAGTTACCCAGAATCCCTTGCAAACCTGAAACTTTTTTAAAAAACACATTTTCCTCACATTTCTGTGACGGAAAGATCTGGAATATACGTGGATCCACACATTTCCACCCACCCCGCATTCCCCAATGTCTTCAGATAAAAATGGTCCTCGCTTACGTGGGTAGGTTTAGTGCCCACGATGGGAAATGGCCCAAAATGGAACGTGGACAAACCACATTTTTACTGTGAAAACTGACCCTTTTTTTGATAAGTGACTTGCTGTAGATTTTGAATGCTAGCTCTGCCGGCAACTAGGGAAACCTAGCACACCTATACATTTTGTAAAACTAGACAAACAGGGGAATCCAGGAAGGGGTGACTTGTCTGGCTTTCACCAGGTTTTGTTACCCAGAATACCTTGCAAACAACAATTAAAATGATACCTCACTTGTGTGGGTGGGCCAAAGGCCTGTGACTGGAATGGGCCTAAAACATATGGATTAAGGGTATAGCACCGCAAATTCTAAGCGCTTCTTTTTTAAAAAAAAAATACTTTTTTATCTGATTCTGCATTAGACAGCCTCACAAGTGAGGTATCATTTTACTCAGGAGACCAAGGGGAACACTGGGTTGTAGGACATTTGTGCTTGCACATTGATTTCACCCAAAATTATTTTTTCAGCTAAATTTGAGGTTTGCAGTGGATTCTGAACAGGAAAAAGTTGGGGGATTGACACAAGCCATACCTCACTACACTCCCCAGGGTGTCTAGTTTTCAGAAAAGTGTGTGTTTTGTAGGTTTCCCTAGATGGCTTCGAACCAGGGGCCAAAAAAACAGGTGTCCACCCCCTGCAAAACCAGGTAGTTTTAGGATAGGTAATTTCAAAGTTACCACAGTATGATTTGGTCATTTCTTGTTGCTGCCACTATGCCTACCCAAGTGAGGAACCATTTTCATCAGGAGACCTGGGGAACACTAGGTGATAGGAAATATGTGTCAGCACTGTGATCCCACACCTTTTCCACCCAGAATATTGAGGAACAAAAGTAACTCAACACAGGGCATATTCTGCCTTGTGTTACCTTGCGTCAGGTAGGCATTACATGGGTGGAGAGTTTCCGCTCCCGTTCACCCACCCATTTATGTGATCCAAATACATATTTATAAAGACTTGTTAACCCCTTCGCTGCTAGGCTTTTCCCCCCCTGTGCTTAGCCTTTTTTTGGCTATTTGGGGTAGTTCGCACTTAGGACCATGTAGCTTTTTAACCACATAAGGTATCCACACCAAATTTGCGTCTTTTTCTTCCAACATCATCGGGATTTTGAACATACCCGGGAATAGCGATTTTCCAACAAGAATGGGACTCAGTGCATATAAGGTTCCTTTATGTATGTTTTATTGTGCACTTTAACAACTCTTCTAAATGTTCTTTTCTTTTATTGTCTCCTCCTACTGGTTAGTACCTTAGAGGTGTCTTCCTGGCCACCGTCATCCCTCAGACAAAATAAAGGCTCTGGTAAGTGTTTTATTTTAGTGACTAGTTTCTTCGTTGTTTAAGCATGGTAGGGTGTGAGGGATACACAAAAAAGAATTATCACACCCAATTTCACTGTGTCAAGGCATGAAGTAAAGAAAGGGAGAGCAGCAATGAGTAATAAATAAAAGAAAGAACTAAGAAATGAAATATTCTTCTATGTTTCTCCCTTGTTGATTTTGTTCTTTCCCACTCCTCCCTCTCCAACCCCTCAACAATAGTTTGACTTCTTTCCCTTTTAAATAACTTGTAACCTCTCACACACCTGGGAGAGCCACATCCCTCAGGGGTTGTGGTAGGGTACTTCTCGTATATTCTCTTGTACCGAGTCTCTAGTTTCTTAAGGTCTCTTGGCCATGGTCAAAATCGCTGCACTTTCACCTCTAAAGTTGTTTCGGTCTCTGGGCTCCGTTGGTTCTCCAGTTTCTGGCGATGACTCTTCTTTTGGTTCCCGGTCCTCCAAGCTGTCTTCCGTCAACGCTGTTTCTTCCTCCGATTTTTGTTTTTTTTAATCGCCCCCTTGCGTACGTAGATGGCTCACATATACTGTTTGACCCCTGACATCAGTGTTCTCAGTTCCTTGTGGATTAAGCTTAAAGGGACCATCTCTTAGAAAATCCTCTTAGGTCTCCAGCTGATTGGTGTTACACTGCATAAGGATTAGGGGCTAAGAATAAAGGAGGGGAGGTATGCATTAGGGAACTAGGTCTTCTCTCTTGTCACCTTCTACTCCCTCGATTGGGTCAGGTACTTCCCGGCCCCTGGGTTTGTTGATTTCCCTGGAGGGGACCCAGAAATTAGTCAAAATACAGCTAAATGTTGTTTCTTTTTTAGAAAAATGGGGGGAAAGTGCTGCAGATCAAAGCATCTGTTTTTTTCCCTGCAAACGGTATCAACAAAGGATTTGTGGTGCTGAAATCACCATATTCCCAGCTTTCAGACTTTTGCCAGAAAACCAAACATTTATACACAGTTTTGGCATTTTACTGGGATATAGCCTATTTATGTTATTTTTTGTGCTTTCAACCTCCTACCAGTTAATGGTAAAATGGGTACTAAAGCAATAATGGATCTTAGGAGCTATAGATTTCTGAAAAGTAGAAAGAATTGTGAATTCAGCAAGGGGTCATTTGTGTAGATCTTTCAAAGTTTTCTTATCAAAACTGACGGTTGAATATTGAAAAAAGGAAATATGTGTCAGCACTGTGATCCCACACCTTTTCCAGACAGAATATTGAGGAAAATTTGTTTTTTGTCAGCTAAATTTGAGGTTTGCAGGGGATTCTGGGTAGGGAAACTTTGTGGGATTCACACAAGTCATACCTCATTGGACTCCCCAGGGTGTCTAGTTTTCAGAAATGTGTGGCTTTGGTACATTTCCCTTGATTGACGCTGAGAACCCAGGTGCCCCCCTTGCAAATCCAGGCCGATTTGTGATAGGTAATTTTGTTTTCTCCACAATACATTTTGGGCCCTTGCCTGTCGCGGGTACTTGACTCACCCACATGAGGGAGGTACCATTTTTATCCTGAGACTTTGGAAAATGTGGAGTGGGTGAAAGACTGTGGCTATTTTTCTGGGTGGTGTGGGCATAGGGATGCCCATTTTGGGCAGCCCCCATCCCTACTTATAAAAAAGCCAGCATAATCGCTGGCGCCTAGTGGGCTCTCTGTTACCCGGGGCAGATCAAGTCCTACTGCCCTTATCTGCCTCATGAGGGGGCAGAAAGACTGTGGCATTTCTTTTGGGGTGGACGCATTGGCATACCCATTCTGGGCAGCCCCCACACATGAATATTGAAAGAAAATTATCCCTGGGCCTAGTGAGATTTCTGGCCACCTGACAGGCCCCCTTCTGCCTCCCTGGGGGGGGCTTTGGCATTTTTTGGGGGTGTGGGGGCATTGGCATGCTCATTCTGGGGAGCTACGGCCCTAAACTTTAGAGAAACAAATATCCCTGATACCTAGTTGGGGGCATTGACATGGCCATTCTTGGCCGCCCCCACCCCTATGTATATTAAAAAAAATAATCCTTGTTGCTTAGTGGGATTTCTGCCCCCCCAAGGAGGCAAAACAGGGGCAATTGCCCCATCTGCCTCCTGGGGGGGCAGAAAGTCTTATGTTTTCTTTGGGAGTGGGGTGGAGCATTTGCATGCCCATTCTGGGCAGCCCCAACCCCTGGCCTATAAAAAAGTAATCCCTGGCGTCTAGGGTGCTTTCTGACACCTGGGGTTAGATTGGGGGCTACTTCCCCATCTGCCTCCCAGGGGGGAAGAAAGACTGTAGCATTTTTTTGGGGGGTAGGGGCATTGACACGCCCATTATGGGCACCCCCCCACCTCTGCATATATATAAAAAAATCCCTGGTGCTTATTGGTCTTTCTGCCCCTCTGACAGGGCAGAAAGTCTTTTGTTTTCTTTGGCGGGGTTGGGTGGGGGCATTCGCATGCCCACTCGGAGCAGCCCCTACCCCTTGCCTATAAAAAAATCCCTGCCATCTCTGGTGCTTTCTTCCCCCAGTGGGTGCAGATTCGGGCCAATTGCACACATCTGCCCCACGTGGGGAGCAGAAAGACTGTCTTTACCCCAATTATATAGGGGGAGCAAAGGCTCTTGCCCAAGGGGCCGCTCCTCCTTCCCTGGTGGCAAGTGGGTGGATCCCTACTTGGGGATTGCCCTCCTGGGGCGATCGCCCAAGCATGGATCCAATAGGGAAGGGTAGCATTGGAAAGGGGAGATTCTCCCCCTTCCAATTATACCTCTCCCAAGTGTTTCGGTGCTCGGGCTGGAATAGCCCCATGAGCACCGAAACAATTAAACTAAAACTAAGTTTCAGTTTCATTTTCCTTGCAATGATGTCAGCACGCCATCAGCATTGCAATAAAAATGCAAATTGGCTTGGGAGGTTGGAGAATATCTTCCCCAAACTCCTGTGGCCAATTTATAAAAAAGGAAATCTCTCTGCTGTCGGCAGTAGAGGGATTTAGGGCCCCTGTTCTCATGAAAGAATGGTTCCGTCATGAGCACAGGAGCACTGGTGCTCATGACGAAACCATTCCCTCATGAGCACCAAAAGGGTTAACATGCGTGTGTGTACAAGTGGTGTGCCTACTGAGGCTGCCATAACAAGGAGAAATATCTACATTTCTACTCGTCATTTCCTCTCTGAAGCTCTGCTGCACACATGCACAGAGGAATTGGCCTCAAGGGATTGTTTTTGTGCAGGAAGGTATGCCTTCCTCCATAAAAACGAACCTGGTGGCAATTCAGTGACGCATGCGACAGGGTACAAGGCTGCCTGAGTTGACGCCAGGCAGTCACAAGAGTGCCAGTGCTAGTAGAGCTGTGTCTTATCTTTGTAAATATAGACCAGTCTGTCTCTCTTGCTTTCTTGGAATGTAGCAACTGTCCTTGCTGAACTACCATTCATGAAATATTAGTAAATCCTGGTCTTTGTTTCAAAAGGCTAGCAAGAAACTGGCAAGGGCTCTGTTTGATGGTATAATATCTCCTACAATATATTTCCTGCTCTCAAACCACATTTTCTGCTTGAACTTGTCTTTCGCTGAACAAAATGTTGAGAAATTTAAAGGTCACAATGAAAAATTTGCTCTGACTTACAAAAAATCCAAAAGCATACATGATCAAGCAAATCCCCGCCAAAAAGAAGAGATTGATATGAACAAGGAGATCCAGTGGATCCAGGGAATAATGGCAGACAGAATGCCAAGTCCACTTAAAACACATGAAACATGCACAGATGTAACTGTCCTCTATCTTGAGAGCTTTTTGAGTATTTTCCAAATAGTAGAATAGGCAGACAGGAAGAAGCAGATACATTTTTAGAAATATTCAAAATAACAGATAAAAGTTGCCTCCAGCAGCCAAAGGAAACAGCGTTGACAATGACACTATGTCTGGCATGCACTATCAACCAAGACCTAATAATCCATGTACGTTAATGAATGCCTTTCTCCAATCTCTGCTAATGCCAGAGAAAACACCATTAATTGTTCAGTTATCCATGAGACTTCAATAGCATTACAATATCATGTGTGTGGCCCTGAAAATTCAACCCCAGACAGCTAGAGAAATAAATAAAATGATCTCAGCTGTGTGGAGGGCGAACTCTTTTTGTGGAAGCACATACCTATTGTCCAATCGAATCATGTACTCCTGACACCAACAACTGGGCGGAGCCAAAGCCCCTCTTTAGTTATGTTCACATAAATGCCTGGCGTCAGCTGCATTACCAAGCCAGACCATAAATAATGCACCCAGAGAAAAGGGGCGTCCTTGAGCAAGGTTGTATTACAGGTGTGTGTACGAGGACTTTGACACACATTTAAAAACAAAACCATATAAAAGGCAAAATATGCAAGGAACTACACAACGGATAATTTGAATACCAATGACGTACTAAATATAAGGAAACAAAGAAAGCAAAGTACCTGGCTTAACATTCTGTAACTATTTCATAAAAGCTTTACAAGAAATGTAGTTAACCAATGTGAAACTGACACCACGCTGAAGACTGGCCTCACAAAGTTTTTTTCACTTTATGAAGTAATAAGAAAGAGGAACAGCAATTTTATGTTTAAAGGATAAACATACTGAGGAGATAAAGTTGTAAAGGAATGGTCTGGATGCGGACGATAAGTAGTTTGTGATGTGAAACCCCAGGATAAAAGATGTATGGTTCGCAGGATTTATGGACCCAATCAGGATACACCACAATGCTTTAAAGAACGCTTCTTTTATTGTTTTGAAGATTGAAAGCTGTTACTCAAGAAATGTTTAAATCATACTAAAGATCAGCTGCCTCTCTTTCACCCCAGCTACAGCCAAGAATAATCAGATCAGATAAATAAGGAATAACTTTTTTCTATCTAATGCTTTATAGCACTGCATTTAGCACTTGTTATTAGTAACTGACTTCGGAGAGCTGGAACGCAATGATGGCCTTACCCTGGTTCAGAATTGTAGCCTGCCTATCACAACGTCTAAATGGCGAGCAATGGTCTCGCTGAGCCATCTTGGCAGCTGGATCAAAGCTATCAGCAAAGTTGTGCACAATTCAGAGAGATGTAACTCCGTGAGCGTGTTGAACGTGGAACTTCGTGTAATTTCCCCGGATGCAACGTTTCAATTGAAACACTTTTGGAGGACCTGGTATTTATTCCTTAAAAAGACATTTCAACTTTTTTTTACACTTCACCTATTTTTTAGACGTTTACACATTTGGGAACGTTTTAATAAAAACATAATAATGTGGGGAAAAACAATAATGCTCATTTATGCACATCGATAACACTATTTTATGAAAGAGGGAAATACAAAATGAGTAAAACAGAGCTGCCTCAAATTCGAGTTAATAAAGGAGAATAAAGTTTCAAATATGAAATAAAAAGTCAAAACTATCACAAAGTTTAAATGGTAATGTAACCATTAGTGTGATCGTGCACAAATAAAAAATGAAGCCACTGTTGATGTTCCAGAAAATCACACCTTTCATTCTTTTGTTTCCATTATTTCATTTCTTCCCTGTTGAGTCTATGTTTCCTTAACCCCTTGAGTGCTTGTGACGGAACCACTCCGTCACGAGCCACAGACGCGGTGTGCTGGTGATAGAGTGGTTCCGTTACGGGACTCCCGTCCCACCTACGCGGACTCAATTCCGCGCCTGTACAGCCGTTTTATTGAGCGGGCGGGGCCGTGACGGAACCACTCCATCACAAGCACAGCTCGCCCGCGGCTCGTGACGGAGTGGTTCCGTCATGAGCATGGAGGCGCTGTGCGGACCCCCCTATCCCCCCCAGCGTGGCGGCAGAATTACCGCCGCGGCCAAGTGGTTAAAGCTTTCCCTTCAGTATAACGGAAAAGTAGCAATTAAGGGGCATATGTATGAAACTGATTTTTACTTCCAAATGCTGCGATTCGCAAAAAAGCAGTGTTTGCGACAAAAAATTTGCAAATCGCTAAATATTTGCGATTTTTTTAATACATCCCGTTTTGCAATTCTCAAATAGCGATTCCAAAAAAATCGCTATTTGAGAATCGCAAACACGGATATTGATACATATGCCCCTAAGTGAATCCTTGGTCTTGCCCTGTGCTCATAAATGCGATTTAAAAAAAAAATCAGCATAGGAGCATGTCTATATAAAGACTATGAGTCGCGCAAGAAGGAACTTTGAAAAACAATTTCTAATTCTATTTTAAGGTCATTTGACAAATAATTTTCACTATTTTGGTTTAGCACAGGACTTTGGGTTAAGCAACACAATGTGCTGATGCTGCTCTGATAAATAAAAAACAAAGCAAGATGTTGCCTTGTCTTTGAGCATTACCTTGAAAGCCTTACTTTACTTTTCATTAAGTAAGCTTTTTTTTTTAACAGATCATTCAACCGTATAGACTGTTTTTAACTATCCTGGTCGTATCCATATATTATTGATGCTTCCTAGGAGCAAGCATGCATGTATCCTCGGACAAACTGATAGTCATTTAATTAATGTGATCCATTTTTCGGAGGAAAACAACATTTGCATTTAGACTAGATACTACTTTCTCTTTCTAATATAAATAATTACTTTTTCATCAGGCTTTTACTTTTCACCCATTTGTTCAAATTCAAATAGCAAATTAGATAATTATCTAGTAGGAAAACCATTCCCATGTGCTAACTGTTTAACTCCAACCTTGAAAGGGTGAGCACAGTGGCAGAAAGCATTGATTTGAAAACGCTGTCAGTGGTCTGCGGTGAATTTATGTCAGGTACATCTGTTTCAAACACGCATGCATGGCCCTGAGCAAGATTTAAAAGCAGGTCAATGTTTGAGTTTCAGTTTCAGGCAGCTAAAGGAAATTTAATAAAAATGTTGTCAGTCCAATTGGAATATGAAATACCATCCTCGCCAATCTGGAGGCCTGCAGAGAACACTATAGAGGAGGCATGGTAAAACATGCACTCGTTGGATTTTCACACATTTTGCCATTGTTTCAGATTCAAAGACTAAGGCATCGATTGCAAGAGCCGCACATTTTTACAAATCTCCTGCAAACACCTTCCTGCAGGGCTTAAAATTACAAGTTGAATCATTTTCGGCAGGTCACATTTGCTGAAATCTAACGCAGGACAAAGACTCTTAAATCGAGGGACCAGGAGATTTTGGAGCGGAAATCACTGATGTCAACACTACTTTCACAATGTTTATGGTAACACCTGTGATAGGTGCAGCTTAGCAGTCCAGGTAATTTCCAAACCCTGGGAATTCGATTTTACCTGGTGAGATAACTATTGCAAATCACGTTGGTTCGCATGTAATTAGGTCTAAGTCTGTGATTCTGAGGTCCTCGGTTTTTATTATCCCTCTGTTTGTATAGGGTTCATAATTACCAGTGGTGGAGAGTTTACTGCACCTAGGGCCATATGTATCATTGAAATTCGCATTCGCAAAGGCCGAAAATCGCAGAATTTCGGCCTTTGCGAATGCGAATTCTCAATATGGTATGTATTAAGCAAATGTGGTTCAAAATAAGGAATCTCACAATTTGCGATTCCTTATTTTGCGATTGCATTTAAGGAATCGCACAATTTGCGATTCCTTAAATGCAATGTATCATGCAAAAAAATATTGCTAATTGTCCCTAAGGAATCGCAAATTACCACCAACTTCAAGTTGGTGGTAAGTTGCGAATTCTTTCAAAAAGCAATTTTTTTAAAAACAAAAGGTGCCATGTGGCACTCATACATGCCCTTAGGGCATGTATGTGCGCCATATGCGCACACATGTCATTTTCAGGGGTGCAGCAGGGTGTCCTTTGGACACCCCTGCACCCTTGAAAATATTCTCAATTTGCGATTAGCTAATTGCTAATCGCACATTTCTCCTTCATTCCTATGGGCCTCCTGGCCAATAAAAATGAATGGGAAATTATTCCTTAATTGCGATTAGCAATTTGCTAATCGCAATTAAGGAATTTTAAGAAATCGCTAAAAAGAAGCTGATTTCTACATACATACCATTTTGCGATTTCTAAATAGAGATTCCTTAAAAATCGCTATTTACAAATCGCAAAACGGAACTATGATACATATGGCCCCTAGTTATTACCAGATATGATAAAGACCCTTCTCGTGGATATGATTTAGCGGGTCAAACCTGTTTGATTCTGATGGAGAAAAAAGCCTGGTAGATACCAACACGTGGAATTTGAATCAGAAAGTGCCGAAATTGTGATGTCATTCTCAGTTTTCAAGCAGAAACTCATAAAATGTGCGATTTATTGTACCTGAAAATTCTGAATCCCAGGGCATCATATTTTATCTGATACAATAAATATCGCAACCCCCTTTGAGCACTTGTCATTGAGGCTTTTGGGATAAGAATGTCCCCAAAATGGTTTATAGTTGTGTACCCTGGCCCTGAATGCCTGAGTCTGTGTATCTAGTATCCTGCTTTTTGATTTTGGCCCTAGCCTCACACTATCCTAGTGTGTCAGAAGGGGGCTAGGCCTGTCTCCTGACAAGAATGAGGTCCGGGACCTGTTCTGTGACCTGGAGGGGCACACCAAGCATGCCATCAGTCCAATGACGGTGGGTTTAATACATAAGTGGTTGCAGCATTTAGTGTTTTGTGAATCTATAATTGTAACCAAATGTTTCTGTATTTATTGAGTCACTGAACTGAGGCCTACTGGCTCACTCTGGTTCTGCGTGCTAGATCAGATCCTTTAACTAACATCTCAAATCTAAGTTGCCTGCTGTTGACCTTGAGGACGTCAAGATGCACAACACCAGGCTGACCTGTTCGCTCTGTACCCAGCCCCAGCAGCTACCATCCAGCCCTGCTCCCATGGTACCCAGGACCTGACAATCTGGTCCCTCTAAGGAAACCCACCATACTTACCTGTAAGTCCCGCTGTGCATTGCTTTTTTAAGTGTCCCCCTTTGTCTTTGCGCAACAGGTTCCAAGACCACAGCTCCTCTGCTCCTGGCCGTCCTGGGATGCTCCCGAACTTCTCTTCCCCCTGGAACTTTGGACTTGATCCCGACATTGACCTACAACAAGAAGGGGAACTTTGTGAAAGCATTGCCTGAATTTCTATGCATTGTTCCCCAATATTTCCTATGGTGCATAATTGTGCTTATAAGTGATACATTTTCAAACGTTTGAAAAATCATCACTCTGAAAGCACTTACCTTAGAACTGTGTTCATGGTCTTAAAAATTATATATCAATCAGTGTTATCTCAATTTTTTGCCACGTGATTAACACTACCCGCAAATAAGCTTAACTGCTTGCCCACACTACCACAAAAAGAGAGTTAGTATTACCTACTTTTGCCTTTACCTACCTTTAGGGGATATCTCAGACTCTCTACATAGTGTACTCATTTTAGTACACTGTACAGGGAGATGGTTTTCTACATAGGTGGATCATCAGTGGGATAAAGACAGCATTTGCTGGACCACTTGACATGAAATGATCACATGCATGAATCCCAGAAGTGTCTCTAGACATTGCAATTTTTGATTGATTCATTTTTTTCTAAATTTCTAAAATTAACTGCTAGGGCATTGGTTAAGTCCTTGAAACAAAGTGGTTAGAAATGTAAAAGTCTGTACTTTAGTTAGGACAAAATATTTAATGATAGTTATGTTTTTTAACTTCCTAAAAAGGTCCCACTTTAGTAAAATAATGCCTGATTCCTATAGCCAGGTTCCGGAGCTCAACCTGACCCCTTACATGGACCTGAGCCAGGCTCATCTGGGAGGCCTCTGTGGAAGCTAAATTGTACTTTTATTGTGTTACTTTTAATTGTATACTGATTTGAATCTCACCACAGTTCTTATACTGTCAAATTGTTTTAAACTTTTAAAATTACCTGTCTAGCGCTGTACTGCTCTGTGGAGCTCGAACTCTCACTCCCGAACTACTGCATGAATCTGAGGGGGTGGGGTGGCAGTTATTTCCGGGTTCTCCAGCACGCCACTTAGAGCCACCATCTTGCGGAAGGGCGTGCTCTAGTCTCTGTGGCTGCTCAGTTGTTAAAAATGTGCACTGAATGTTCAGTCTTGCCTTAAGGGGTTTTCAGGACACTCACTGCGTTCCTCTCTGAGATTTTATTTGTACTTGCTGGCTAAATTGTACTTTTATTGTGTTACTTTTGATTGTATACTAATTTGAATCTCACCACAGTTCCTATTCCGTCACATTGTTTTAAACTTTTAAAATGACCTGTCTAGCGCTGTACTGCTCTGTTGAGCTCCAACTCTCACTCCCGAACTACTGTATGAATCTGACGGGGTCGAATGGCAGTTTTTTCCAGGTTCTCCAGCACGCCACTTAGAGCCGCCATCTTGGGGAAGGACGCGCTCTAGTCTCTGTGGCTGCTGAGCTGTTAAAAACGCACTGCGAGTGAGTGCCGCTGGCACACCGAAGGCATGCCTAATGCAAGCCCATCTGTGCCCGTCCGCGTCCCGGTAGCGGCCAGCCACGCTGCCGGCCGTATGCAAGGCCACCAGGGCAGATTATGTTATACGGGCAATACCCTACGAGAGATCTATACCCATCTCTGTCCGTGTAAAGGTAACTGGGAGGTTTTGGTCACCAGTAACAAGGTATGTTTGACCTGTGGCTTTAGGCTGACTCCAGGTATCGCTACCCTTGGTCATATCAGCACCCCCTCCCCAGAGTACTTGAAGGTCCCCTCCATCACTGCAGCCATGATAAATGTTAGATCCCACAGGAAACATCACGTTGAGGTTTTTGATCTCCTGGACTCAAGTTCTCCTGATCTCTTGTTTATCACAGAGTCTTGGCTTGATGCCACGTCTGACCCCATTGTTACTCTTGCTACTCCAGTAGGATACAAGATTATTAGAGCTGACCGCCCAGAATGGGGAGGGGGTAGCCATCATTACAAAGATAAGTGGGAGTTGCGGAGGGGACACAGACCGTGTCCGGTCTCTTGGTCCGATCATTTCCTGACATATTTTTTTGGGATGTGCGCAAAGCTAAGCCCCAGTGTGTCCCCTTCGCAAACCGGCCTTTGGTAAAATTGCCCGGTGCTCTCATTCGTTCTCTGGAAACCACTCTCTCAGGCAACTTGGAGAGTCGGCTAGATGATTTTACCAGCTGGGTTTCAAAGGTTGTTAATTCTCTTGCCCTGCTGAGCTTCACTAGGCCCTCTAGAGGATCTTGCTCTAAACCCTGGTATAGCCCAGAACTCAAAGAATTGAAACACGAATGCAAGATTCTTGAGCAAGCATGGCACCGCAGTGACTACTGCCCTGCGACCAAGCTGAAGCTCTGAGCCAAGCACAAAATCTATTATGAGGTCATAGCTCAGGCTAAAAGGGAATTGTACACTACACGTCTCTGCTAAAAATAACGCTAAGGACATTTCTTTGATAGTACAGAGCTTTACGTCACCTCTAGCTCAGGTTAGTGCATCCCCACCTTCAGTCGCCTGGTCCAAGACTGTTTCTACATTTTTTTGGGACAAAATTCGCACGATTCAGGCGACTTTTTTACCGGGTGTTAACGAGATTGCGGCAATGACCTCGCCACCTCTGGTGGGCACTATACACTGTCTGGATGCTTTTATACTGGTGGAATGGGTAGATTTGGTTAAAATCCTGAAGAGTCTAAAGTCTGGCTCTCCCTCTGATCCTTGTCCAGCCGGGTTGCTAACAGCAGGACCCGAGATAATCAATCCCGAGGTGAGAAGCATTGTCAATCTGTCCCTCCATACAGCTAGCGTCCCTGTGTCCTGCAAACAGGCTAAGATCTTACCACTCATAAAAAATCCATCATTAGACACTCATAATCCAGGGAACTACAGGCCTATCTCTCTATTACCTGGTCTGGCCAAGGTGTGTGAGAAGGTTGTCACCAAACAACTCACTGAGTTTGTCGAAAGAGAGGGTTTACTGCATCCCGCTCAGTCAGGGTTCCGAGAAGCTCACAGCATGGAATCTGTGCTGGTGGAGCTCGTGGAGGCCATCCCGGAGTGCTTGGACACCAGTGGGATGGCATCATTGATTTTGCTTGACCTCTCGGCGGCGTTTGACTTGGTCCCTCACTCTCTTCTCCTCTCATGTCTGGCCAGGATAGGTGTGTCGGGGACGGCCTAGAATTGGCTCAGGTCCTTTCTTGAGGGTCAGGCCCAGCAGATCTGGTTGCCTCCATCTTCCTCTCTTCTTCAGGATGCAACTACAGGAGTTCCTCAGGGGTCCCTGTTCAGCCCCCTTCTTTTTATCATTCATGTGACCCCCCCTGGTCTATCTGGCTGAGAGTTTGGGAGCCAAGGTGATGGCTTACGCCAATGACACACTGCTGGTCTTTACCTGGGACAGTGATGACAATTCTGTCGATTCAGTTCATCACTGTCTCTCTTCCATTTTCAGGTGGCTCGCGGTTGCTCAACTAAAATGCAACGAGGAGAAGTCAGAGATTCTCCTGTTTGGAAAATTCCCTCCCAGGTTCCCGGAAGCTCTGTGGCTACCTGATTTTCACTTGCCCTCCTCTGAAGAGATGCTGGCTAAGAACTTGGGGGTATGGTTTGATGAGAGCCTTTCTTTCTCTTTTCACATCACAAAGTTTGCCAGTACCTGCTCTGGCCTTTTCAAGACTTTAAGAAAATTCTTTCCTCTCCTGCCTCAAGCATCTAGAGAAATGGTCACATGTGCTCTCATCCTGTCACAGCTGGATTATGTCAATGCACTTTACATTGGCATCCCTGGCTACCTGATTAAAAAGCTTCAGGTAGTCCAGAACTCGGGAGCCAGACTTCTGCTGGGCATTTTCACCAGACATAGCATGCAGCACCACTTGCGCTCCCTTCATTGGCTTCCCGTAGTGGAAAGGTTAAAGGTACAATCGCTGGTCCTAGCCCACTGTGCCCTACATGGCATTGGTGAAGTAGTGTGGCTCACTGGTTAGAGGCGGCAGACCCGAGAGCAGAGGACGGCCCGGGACCAGGGTTCGATTCCCGACGCGGCAGGTTTCCGGACCAGCGTCCACGGACTCGATAATTCTCTCGCCTCGGTGCCCACTCTGATCAGCGATCACACTCGGCAACTCTGGGCACTAGCTTGCCTCATCTTCACTAACGGCCCCACCAGACCGCCGGGGATGCCTGGTCTCACCCTGGAGATACCCATTAAGGGACCATCTCTCAGGGAAGCCAGGAAGGGTTTCGCAGCGGTCGAAGCGCGGAGGTACCCCTTCGGGAGTGAGTCCTGCGCTATATAAGCACACAATTAATTAATTAATTAATTGGTCCATCCTATCTGCAAAAGCCTTCTACCGGCCCTCAAGAGTGTTGCGATCGGCATCCCACGACTCGCACTGGTTCCTTGATTTCAGTTCCATAGACTGGGAGGCAGGTCTCTGGCTCGAAGGGCTGCGGCAGCATGGAATGCACTTCCCCTGGCATTACACAATATTGAATACTTCTCAGCATTCAAGAAAAATCTTAACACATATCTTTTCGTCTGCTAGTCTCCTTCCTCCCCTTAAAGACATCACGCCGGGAGATACTCAAGTGTAGCTGTGCGCATTATAAATCCAAATAACATAACATAACATAGTGGACTATCTACTTGACCTCTACACCAGGATGGTTCAATACATGGGGAAAGCAAACCAAAATCTTCAGACTAGCCAAGAGCTTCAAAAAAATGTAATGAGCAAAAGCCTGCTATAGTGTAGTTGCAACCAAGCTGAAGGAATTGGTTTTGGAGTCTGTGGCCCCTTCGGCCCTTCAAGAAAAGTGGAGTAGGCTCTACCCCATTCTAAAGAGAAAAAGGTTGGTCACCTACGCAGTGGACCTTGGCTTTTGCAATAACACCAAGAGGGTCATCCATGTGAACCACTGTAAACCCTATTATGACAGGGCGGATGTTTCTATGCTCATAGTTACAGATGAGGATCTGGAAGCAGGGAGTAAACCTCTTCCTGACCTCCAGTCCAACAAACCAAAAGATGGGTCACTGTATGGAGTGATTTTGTCAAACACCCTCACTACCTAGAGCAGACTGATTACAGGCAAGTCCTAAATCATTTTGCTGAGCACTACTCATAGTCCCCTGGTCAGACTAGTTGGGGTACCCATGATGTGGACACAGGTGAAAGCCTACCTGTCAAAACAATATCTACAGGCAGTCTGATCATAAGAAAGAGCGCATCAAAGCTGAAGTAAGCAGGATGCCAGAATTGGAAGTCATAGAGGCATCTGAGAGCTCCGGTGTTGCTAGTCCCCAAGCCGCAAACCCAGGGGGATAAAAAAAGAGATGAAGTTCTCTGTGGACTACAGGGGTCTCAGTGCAGTGACCAAACCGATGCACACCCAATTCCAAGGGCAAATGAATTAATTGACAGATCGGGAGCTACCAAATATCTGAGTATCTTTGATCTCAGATCTGGGTACTGGCAGATAGCTCTGACTGCAGGACCAAAAGAAAGATCTGCATTTGTAACCCCAGAGGGGCGTTATCAGGTTACTATGATGCCTTTTGAAATGGCAAATGCACCAGCCACTTTTCAAAGGTTGGTGAACAAAGTTCTTGCTGGTTTGCAATTCTACAGGGCAGCTTATCTAGATGATATTGCTGTCTTGAGCTCCACCTGGCAGGATCCCCTGATCCACTTTGGGGTAATTGTAGAGACTCTGAGAAGTGCAGGTCTCACCATTGAGCCAAGAAAGTACCAGATAGGGCAGGGGCAGGTTGAATACCTGGGCCACCTTTTTGGTAGAGGCCAGGTTCAACCATTACAACCCAAGATCCAGACCATTTTGGACTGGGTGGCTCCAACTTCATGGCCTCAAGTCAGGGCCTTCCTTGCCTTGACTCAGTACTATAGGCGGTTTGTGAAGGATTATGTCACCATTGTGGCACCCCTCACAGAACTGACTTCCAAAAGAATGCCCAAAAAGGTGAACTGGACAGTGAACTGTCAAAAGGCTTTTGACACTCTGAAGGAAGCAATGTTTTCTGCACCTGTTCGGAAAGTTCAAGAATATGCCAAGCAATTAATTGTGCAAAATGATGCCACTGAACATAGGGTAGGAATGGTCCTATCCCAAATAAATGACCAAGGTCAAGACCAGCCGGTGGCTTTCATCAGTAGAAGGTTACTCCCCAGGTAACAGCGTTGGAGTGCCATTGAGAGGGAAGCCGTTCCTGTGGTTTGGTCCATGAAGAAGTTGAGGCCATACCTGTTTGGCTCTCACTTCATTGTTCATACCAACCACCAGGCTCTCAGATGGTAATGCAGATGAAAGGTGAAAATCCCAAACTGCTCAGGTAGTCTATAGCCCTACAGGGAATGGATTTTCAAGTGAAATGCAGACCTGTGACTGCCCATGCCAATGCATATGGACTTTTCAGGTTCTTCCACTTAGACGATCATGACTCTACAGAGTAAGGTTAATGTCATCCTCTTTTGTTTGGGGGTTCATGTAGGAAAGGACTTCTTTTGACATAGTATGTCCCCACTTTTGCCTGATGTCTGATGTAATTTTGAACTATAGGTGCACTGGGCCCCTGCTAACCAGGTCCCTAGTGCCACATCTCTTTCCCCAAAACTGAACACGATTGGTACAACTTCAGTGGCTCCTGAAAGCCCCTAATACATGGTACTCGTGGAACATGGGGACTAAAGAGAGTCCTCTGGGGCTGCAGCAATGGTTGTGCCACAAAAGTAACGCCACACAAAGGCTATGCACTCTGCCATTGTAGGTTGCATGTCTTGGTGCAGGAAAATCCAAACAGTCAATATGTCACACAGCCCTGTGTACCATGCCTCCCGTACACTGCATACGATATAGGTAAGTCACCTCTACTGCAAGCCTTTAGCCCTAAGGCAGGGTGCACTATATCCTGTGTGTGGGCAAACCTACATTATCAGATATGCCCCAACCATGTTCAGTCACTTTTGGGATGTTGTAAGTGAACAGGGAAGCCATAAAAAGTACATGGGCTGCATGCTTCTCAACACAAGTTTCCTTGAAATAGGATGGCTTCACTAATTTCTGAGATGTTTGGTACCACACATTTTGTCTTAACAAATCCTCACTGATGCCAGTGATGAATTTACTAATACATTCACCAGGACACCCTTTTAGAAGATCCTCTGAAAACCTACCAAGCCCTGTTGTGGTTCCTGACTTGTTTTCACCAGCCTTCCACTAACAGACGTTTCTGACCTCCTGGACTCTCAGAGGACAGAGACAAAGCCTGCTCTGGGCAGAGGTGCTTCAGACAGCCTCCAGGACAGGATGGCCTTCCAAGTAAATGCTGCCTTTGCATTTCAACCCAGGAACCTGCAGATAGTGGGGGAGGGCAAGCCTCTTTTCCTGCTCCATTGGTTGGAAGAAAGGTGGGAAAGTTAATTAGATGATGAAGAGGGTTCCCACTTAGCCAACACCACCCCTAGGATGAGGCAGGTGATGTGAACCCGTCCTGAAATTCCGCCATCTTTAAATGGTGAAGAAGCCTCCAATCTGGCTATGTCAATGGAAGGTGTAGACACCCTAAAGGTAGGTAGTCCATTTGCTACAACATATCTCCCCTTGAAACGCCCCTAGATTCAGTATTTAGGTGGCACCCCAGGACCTGAACATCACATTTGATGCACAAAAGAACACCAAATCAAAGAAGAACTGCTGCTCAAGAACTGAACGCCTGTTTCAGAAGATAAAGGTCGGCTGCTCTCAGGACTCGACAATTGCTGCTGCTGTCTCATCCTGCCTGAAGCCTGAAAGGACTCCAAGGACCCCAGAGTACCTCCAGCTTACAATAAATCACTGAGAAGTTCCTTTGGAGTGAAGGTATCACTCTCCTTCACATCAGAGGAAACAATCCAGTGAAATTCAGTTTGTCACCTTGCTGCTCTTTGATGACCTCAACACAGCACCAAAGCAATAAAAGGTGCAGCAGCTCCCAATGGTCAAATCTCCCTCCCTACCAAGTTGGAGGCATGAGGACCTACCGGAGCTACGGCGTACCAATACCCAGGATACCAGACCTCAACTGTGAAAAACAAGAAGAATCTACACCAGGCTGCCTAAACTCCACAAACAAGCACCCATCAAGCATAATAAAGACACCAAGACCCACTTCCTGAGTGGGGCAGCTGTCCCAAGATCGCCTCTCCAACTTGGAGGCGCTTGCCTGCTTGTAACCGCGAGGGCCTCAAGAAGCACAATGCCCGGCTGACCTGTTCATCCTGCACCTGACCCCACCTGCCTCAGCACTGACCAACCACTAGGGCACATTTGCACGATGACTGGACATTTTATATGTGCTCAGCCAGATGCTTATTGTTATGTTGAAAACAAGTATTTCATTAATGCTTAATGTTATGATGAAAAACAAGTATTGTATTTAAATAATGCTTATTGATATGATGAAAAACAAGTATTTCATTGACCTTCTTTTGCTTGAAAAAATAAATATATCAATCAATTAGGTATCATTTGATTTTTCCTTTATTCTGTTTTTATATTGATGAAACGTGTTTCATATATGCATGTAATAATGTAGAATCCACGGTTCACGCCGAGCAGTGCTCTCCACAACCAGGTTCCTATTCCTGTTTAGTTGAGTTTGTTACGCTTTTGCTGTCAACACAAGCAGTGGTGTAGCACCCTTGTTTATAAAATACGAATTATTGTGTTTACACAGATTAAGCTATTCCAAATAGGCAGTGCATCTCCTACTCCCCTAATTTATCAACCAGATGAATGACAAATAAGTAGTCTACACCTGAATCATTTTGGAGCAAATTGGGCACAAAGTGCAGACTAAGGGAACTTCTGAAAGGTATGATAAAATAACAATTATTCAGAACTAGAGTTAAAAAAATAAATGTTTTTTTCACTGATTTGCACTCAACACGTTTATGGTAAGAACTGCATGAGTTCATTACCTACATCTAGGATGCTAGGGTTAGGAACAATTAAAGTAAGTTATATATGTGATACACGTGTGGAGGTCAAATCTCGCTTAGTTTGATGATTTCTAGAACCCTTAAGTCTCATGTGGTCCAGGTACTTTTTACAGAATTTCATACTACTTTAACTATGGCAAATATATTAGTACTTGTAACGCAAGGATTTATTTTGTTTTCTGATTATTGCATTCGTACACTGCAGGATGGTGGATTTCTACTACAGTAACACATGTAGAACAATAGATTGAGTTTCTCAAATATTCCCATTTGAACATAAAATTTTACAGGCATAGATATATTACTTAAATGGAAATCTATGCTTATTGAATGATATGCTAACATATGAAAAGGAAATTGTTATGGGTTACTATTTTTTTACCGTACACATTTGTTCTGGAACCTATTTGTGAATTACTGATTACAGTTTTGTTACACGTTTACTATTCTCAAACCAGGAGTTTCGCCAAGTACAGTGATTTTTTGGTTTGCAACAAACACAATTCACAAAAGGTCAACAGAAGAGGATGGTGTTGACAGCCCTGGCGTTTTAGCACATTTCACCTCACATAAGCACTCTGAAAGGCTTGTACCAATTATAAAGATGAACTGAGTTCTTGAATACTGGGTGTTTACTGTGGAAGCATTTTTATTGCAGAAACGGCGGGATACCCAATGATTCTTCTCAAACATCCTTGTGTTGAATCTAAATTGTTGAAAATAAAACTGCCAGGTGAATCGTATTACTTGCAGCTTTAATGAGTACTTTTTCGTTTCTCATGAAAAAGATACACCAAGTGAGAAATAATGACTATAGTTTTGGGCAACTTTGAAATTTCCTTCAGATTAAAATTGCTTATTGTGAATTGCAGCCTGTCTGGTATTCACTGTTAACTATGTCTAGCCACAGCTACGACTTCTAAAATGTTCCTTGACCAAATGTAGACGCACTTTGGCCAGAGTATCTAATTTGCAAAGCAGAAATGTCTTTATTTAGGAAAGTGCGTTCGCATAAACATTCCAGAAATGGATTTTTATTGTCGGCGGAATGGCTCCCCTTTCCAGGACACTAATGAACAAGTAATTCACTTCTGTAAACCTGCCATGAGCACAGCAAATGATGAATGGATGGCATAAAGCCATGCAGCGGGTTTATGCATTTCACTTTACAGTAGCTGTCATATTCATGCAGGAGTGGCGGGGGCGAGGAACATAGGATGCTTACCTAGAAGAGAGCAGAATAGAATACATTTTTGGAAAAGTACGCTTCAATACTTGAAGTAGATTCTTAGGAAACTTTTTGACTATCAAAGTCATGGCTTCTATTTGAGCACTAAATAGTTTATTATTGATTTGTCGAATAAGCCAGTTACACACAAAATGAAACTGAAAAGGGAGGTTTTATAGACTGAGAAAAGGCATGGGCAACATTGCAAACATTGGGGGCAGGTTCTCAAGAACGGCGTTGAAATTATCGCTGCTTTAGCGGCAGGAAACTGCTGCTACAGCGGTGGTAATGGGCCTGATAATATGCCCTTGTGAATTCCCATAGAAGCCCAGGTTCACACCAGAACATAGGCTCCTATTGGAATTCTCAAGGGCATATTATCAAGCCCATAATCGCCGCTTTAGCGGCAGTTTCCTGCCTCTAAAGCGCCGATAATTTTAAGGCCTTTTTTGATAATATGCTCCATTGATTGCATTTTCGGCCAAATTTCAAAATGTTGTCAGAGTCTTTGCGAGCATAGGTTAGCCCAAACTGCAGAAAAGTGGCTTCTTACTAAATTTTTCATCCTCGTTGACCAAGAGAAAATGAAAGGAAATCTAATGGGTGGGAATTCGAAGATGAGCTGCTCTGTTGCAGTGCTCTGCAGTTCCTCAACTCTAAAAAGCTAGTTATTTTTTGGCCTGATGAAAAAGCTTTCTTTTGTATTTAATTAGGATCCTAGCTCCAAGCTGTCAGTGACTGGGATACTTTGAGGAGCAAATGTTTTTTTTTCTGTTCAGAATGGGAATAGTTTCAGGAGAATCAAAGGCTGGTCTTGTAGCTTGCGGTTCTAATATTATGATACAAGACATGTTAGAAAGTTCCTCTTAAAAGTAGATGTGACCTACTCTAGCCTTGTACACCTTGGCTTGTATTTAACTGAAAAAACAGATGTGTGCTGCATTGTTAAAGAGCTGTAGGTGTTTTGCCTAGATCATTTGATGCATCTGATGGCAGAGGCCGTCTGTTCATTTGCAGGAGGAGTTATGCAGTCTGAAAGTACCCATCAGCAGTTAAGGCTTCTACAAAGGAGGCAGGGCAATGTCATAAAGGAACTTGTAAGGAAGAGGTTTTTCACACATTCTTGGGTGTGTGTTGTTTCTTTTGGGGAGCTTGCCAAACTGAACTTTAGTGGCTTTGACATGAGTCCAAAGATATTTATCAAACCAATGCTGACTCTTTCTCCTCCTTCTCTGTCTTCTCTCCTTTTTCCATCTTTTCCCTCTTTTTCTCTTTCTTTCTTCTTTCTTCTTTCCTTTCTTCTCTTCCCCTGATTTACCAGCTGATAGTGATACTCTTGATTGTGGACTCTGCCTAAGCTACTTACTTTATCTTAATTAATTCATTTTTCTGTTTTTGACAGACTACTTTTGTTTATGGATGTATTTGCTATGACTCATTTTTAATTTCAGCTTCTGATTGCTTTTTATCTGTTATCAATTGTATCACTTATACTTGTATTCTGTATCTTCATTTGCTTCTTTATAACAATAAAATTCTTTTGAAATGAAAAAAACAATGTTGACTCTCATCTTAAGAATGCTTTTGGTTATTTTTGAAGAAATTGGGCCAAACATATCCTCACTAATAGATGCCCCAAAATCTCAAGAGAAACTCTGGGTGATACTAGTTACACCTTAATAGAAACTCTGCAATTGGAACTTTAATGAAATCACAAAATCGGTCCAAAATGTAAAGAACTCTCCCACTCTAAAGTCAACTGATGGTCTTCTAAACCTGTTCATATCCAGAACTTGATCTTAGTGTCTACACTAAATACAAAACATGCTTATAACTGAGCAGAGGTTGTGAAGCAGTTGGAACCCCCACCCAATAAAAAAGAGGTAACCATAATGCTTTTCGCAATTCAAATACATTTGCTGTAAACCACCCGTTGGCCAGCTTGAAATGAGTTATCACTTTGCTCTCTTAACTTCCAATGGAAAACTGACATTTGTGTCAAAAGTGGGAGATTCCTGGAAAAACAAGACATGTAATTTGGATAAGGAAAAATATAAGAAAAATACCTGCATCAGAAGTAAAGCCACATTTTTAAGCAGCCCTCTTCAGTGAAATATTGGAATAAGGGGACAAAGAAAGGCAAAATTAGCAGTTGAAGGCCAAAATGTGGCAACCATAAATTAATGATTCAAATTATCCAGATGGTCAAAGTTGTGTCTTGAGTGAGGTCAAGCAAATAAAAGCAGTTATAGAAGAATAGACAAAAAGAGGACCACTACAAAATAATCACCAACTAATAGTGGTACCTCTTGGTTAACACTTCTATAGGTTACTGACACTCTGAATGTGGACTGGAAGAATCTGATAGTAGGTTGTTTAGGGACATGTGCACAGCTGCAGCTGACCATATTGCAATTTCTCATGTAGAATGATGTTTGCAATTTTCCCTCACATTTGTTAATGAGGGCCTCAACTGAACATCATTTAAAAAAAAACAGAATTAATGTTCACTCAATTCTACACAAAAGAAATATTCTCAGCATGTATTTAGTGATTTAGTATAAGACACTATTTAGCCTCTACAATAAACTAACACAAGACATGAAAATACGACTATCACAGATATCTCGTAGTGATTACTGTAAACATTTTCTAAAATAATTTTCCCAGTTAGCTTTTTAAAAGCACAACATTGTTAATTTTACATCACTCTCTGGAGAAGCAGACTGTTTAAGATACCAGATGCCGTATGAATGAAGCAAGTACATATTGGGCAACACTTAGGCCCTGATTACAATGTCGGTTGGAGTTGCCTTTAACTGGCACCATTTCGGTGGAGGAACCGCCCAACCGTATTTCGGCGGTTCCCCACATAGAATTACGATCCCTATGTGAGTACCCTTACAGGTGTTAGCGAATAATGCGCTACTGTATACTGCCACTCGACCTCCGGGGTTTGAGCTGAATGGCCGTGTTAGAATAAGTTTTCCATATCAGAACTTTTGTACCACGAATGTGAGATGCTGCCTCATTGATGACTAGACTGTACACATATTCCAACTGCAATAAAAATTCTTCTTTAAAAAAAAAAATAGAATTATGATCCGACCACAGATAGTGCAGTCGGAAACTCCCATTTCTTAATTGGATCTTGTGCGGGTCAATGGGAGCTTGTGCGGGGGGCGGATGGTGCATGCCACACGGTGATGAGATGTTCTGGGGGGCACCATAGGTGCCTCCCTGGCCCCGATGAGGTGGGCCAGGGGAGAAGCGGGGCTTGCTATGTGCCCCCAATGTCACTTTCCGACAATCTTGCCAACATGAAAAGGCTGTCGAAAACCAACATCATAATACCGACAGTGGAAACGCTGTCCTTCAGGGATATGAGGAGTTTCCAGCAGGCCAACCGGCTCCATGAGCCCATCAGGAGGCGTCGGTCGGTCCCTCCGACTGCTGCTTCTGACTGCACGCATCCTAATGCATCGGTAGGACCATAGCAGTAGATGTGGTACGAACCATAACTAACAAGCCATCGGTTGCAGTCCGAATCGCATCATAATCAGGCCCAATATATTTTGAAAGCTTACTTTGGAAACAGCCTATCAGGGCAGTCTCATGTGCATTTTTCTTTGATTATTTTTGAAGCTTTGACATTTTTTGGTGATGGAGGTAGTCTTTTGTTGAGACTGATTGCTTACTTATTAATATCACATGGATCACTGTCAAATATCGATGCATACAATTTCAAAACACAGAAATATCTCAGAATAAATATTGTTACCAATATCTACTTCCTATACTTAACTAATAAAACTTCAAAGATCGAGTCGACAAATTCTGTTGTGAGAAATATTGATTTTTACTTGTATTGAAAACACAAATTTTGGAAAAAATACTATTGTATCCTTTGAATAAATATATAATAGATAAAAAATATTGTTTCACACCATTTTGACTACAATAATATTGCCAAACCAACTACAATATCATTTATAAATACTGATAGAAACAATTTGTACGCAAAATAATTATTTAAAATAAACATAACATAGTTGACACACATGTTAAAATCAAAAATAAACCAATTACACCACCAAAATGTTTACAGTTCCCACCAAAAATATAGAACTAAATCTATAACAAGATAACCAAAAACAAATTGCCATTAACTACATACATTATAAATCAGCTTACATATTATTATGTATATAAAAACAATTTTACGAACAAAATACTTTGAAAATGACTAACACTGTGTTGAGATCGATTAATTATTATTGAATATCTTTATTCGGCAACTTGATCACCATAAAAGAATACATATAAAATACATTTCCAATACACAATAAAATATTAAAATACAGTAAAAGAATAAGGTGCAACACAATCACCAATTTGCTACCAGCAGATATGGCATCAGACCGTTGGGCCCCCCGACTGCAGTTTCAGTAAGCGGGATCGCGTCATCCATGCACTTCCCAAGAACTTTGCTACCCCACAAATCATAAAGGAAGATGATGAGTCCGTGGAGAGTACACGAAGAGCCTGTCTATGGCACCTCAACCCCAGTTCCCTGCAGACAGGTTTCAGCCAAAATTTCCGCGCCCCTTTATAAGCTGGGCAGGCAAAAAATAGATGGGCCACAGACTCTGTTGGTGCTACACAGCCAGGGCATGAACGCAGGGGGGCACCAGAGTTTGACCACCTCACCATAAAGTCATGCACCGGAAGCGTCCCATATCGCAGTTTTATTCGATTAATACAATAGTAATGTACACCCAGATGTATGCAGACTTAGCAGAGGTGGTACCAATAAATGCAATATCGATGTACGCCGAAATCTATTCGCACACAATAAGGTCAATGCCAGTAAATGCAATACCGATGTACGCTATAACCTATGCACGCACAGTGAAGTCAGTACCAGTAAATCCAAGTTTGATGTACACTTTAACATATGCACTCATAATGATGTTGATTTTAGTAAATGCATAGTTTATGTACTATTTAACAACTGTATGTATAACAATGAGAATATTGGCAAATATGATATCAATGACTGCCATGTTATAGAAGCCCGCACTCACAAGCTTGTATCTTTGCTGTTGAATTCAACTGAGATGACTCTTCCATCAACTCCAAGCTAGAGATACCTGGCCAGACAGGCCCTGAGACCCAAACCCAAGCCTACTGATTGACAGGTCACAAGTGGGTTCACACTTATCCCAAAGACAAACACGCACCCAGGGAAAATCATGATCAATCCCACAGATAGATATTCACACCACAAACAATACTGAGGAGATTGGCCCCAATAAAACACATTTTACCAAAGGCCCGCAATGCCAAAAATACCAAAAAGTTAGATGCCACATGTAGTTATCAACACTCAGCCAATCACGCGCTCACCACACCAGACATCTGGACATGCACACACTGGCCCACACTAGCTCTCCCTGAGGTTGAGAGATATCAGATAGTTGTAATTGTTATTTATAGCTATGATGCTTTTCAAAGAATGTCAAAGTGTTTTATTTTACACACAAAATGTATATATGTCTGGCCAAACATCTGTACTCTCAGACTGTCTTCAGATGCACTTTTGTTCATACTATCCTGACTGCAGCTTGTAATTAAACCAGCTTATTTCTGTTTTGCCAAACACCTCTTGTCTTTTCATTTATTTGAAGTAAATTCATATTTGAGCAACAACTGCAAGACGAGGAAATTCTCCTGGATTCTTTAATCAGACCCTTAAAGAAAAAATATATACATCTCAATATCTACCTAACCAAATATGTAAAACATATATTGAAAACTAACACTAAGGGCCTCATTATGATTGCGGTGAATCCGCATACTCCGGGCCGGCAGAAGCCACCGCCGTCCCGGAGTATGCGGATTCACCGCTGCAGCCACATAGAACACCCACCGCCAGATTAGGATGGCGGTGGGATTACGGATGGACCAGCGGCGGACTGCAGGTCCGTCCGCCACTGATCCGCGGGGTGGGGAGGGCGCCACTGATCCGCGCCGTGGAAAAGCATGTGCACTTTGGCTTTTGGGGGCCCGTTGCGGGCCCCCAGGAAGTCGGGGGGTGGGGGGTGCACATGGGGGGTACCTATGGTACCCCCCAACATTTACATGCACAAAACGGCAGGCACCGCACGGTGCCTGCCTCTTTGTGCATGTAAATGTAATACATGCATTTTTAACATTGCGGCGGGTGCAGCTTGAAGCTGCACCCGCCGTAATGTTAAAAATAGAGGATGTGACCGCCACCCTGGCGGTCACATCCTAATCTGCATGGAGGGACCGCCGCTGCCCCTGCGGACGGTCCCTCCTTCTCTATGGTGGCGGACGGACTCAGGTCCGTCCGCCATCATAATCGGCCCCTAAATTTTGTAAATAAACTTAAAAATGTAAAATAGCTAATAATTAACAAAACATTCTCAGATTGCTATCTCTTTATATGTAGTTTCTAAATGAAAGCACTATGGCTTCGGAAAGTGATAATCTGCCAGGAAAAAACTCATATCACAAGTCAGCATAATGATATACAAAGTAAGCATACAAAATATATTAAAACATAGAAACTCACCCCACTAGTGATTGAAAATAAACTTAACAACTTCAACCTCTACAAACTACCAACAAATGAATATTTAAAACAAAATTAATATTTTCTTTACTACCAAAAGAAAAAAAAACTCTATAATACTCTATGAACACCGTGGCAGAGAGGAAACAAAGTACATGTGCTCCCCAGTGTGCATGCACAGCAGTTCTTGCACGGCATGGACTTTTTAGTCCACGCCATGCAGGATCAGTTTTTGGCGTTCTCATTGCAGTGCGCATTTTCAGAGGCACAGCCGTAGAAATACCAAAAACAATCCACCAGACAGGAGGAAACTCCTAATCTGGCAGGAGGTCTGACCGCAGTTTCTGCAGTGCGGTGGCGGGGTGGATCCTGTAACTCACTGCCAAAGTCATACCCAGGCCCTAATTACAGAATCTGCTACAAACAGCCAATTCTCATTTGAAATAAGTAACAATGATAACACTAACTTATGTCCCTGTCACAGAAGTAGCTAACCACTACAATTTACTAATAGAAATCCCTTTCTGCCAACAAAACAAAAAAAAACTAAATCTCTAATGGATTATTTCGAAGACACTTGGGCTGGCAGACTGCATTGCTCTGGACCCAGACTCCAACCAGAATTCCAAATACCGTGGTGGAATGTCTATGACAGCACAATGGCACAGGAAGCCAAACCAAACAATGCAGTGGAAGTATCACACAAAGCCTTTCAATTCACACTAGCCGGACCACAAGCTACAATCTATACATTTATACAAGTATTGCAAACAGAGCAAAGCAACCAACAACTACGGATTGAGCAATCTGTAAGCCAAATTGCTCCTAAACTTATTGAAAAAAGCAAAAGAATGTACTACATGCTACAATTAAAGACCCACAAATATATATACCAAAATATATTTGATGTAAATAATAAATATAATATGTTATTACATCAATCTAATTATTGAATAAAATTCCAATAATAAAAAAGACTAAGATAATAAAATATTATGTAAATTATTTGCATTAAAAATATGAACCTGACCAATTAAAAATCTCAAAGAACAAACTAAATTCATCAAGCAAAATAAATACAACACGTACATGATACATTTCCAAAACAAAATCGCATATTTACAAAACATAATAAAATATAACATCTCCCACAAAAAAATATTAAATGTAACTTACTCAAGTTTCAAGTTCAAGTTTTTATTATTCTGATAACGGAACTCTTTATGAGGTCCACATAAAAGACAAAATATACATACAAAAGCGATTAACACATAAAATGTCGATTATGCAATAGCAACAAATAGACAACAAAGAAAAATTACCATCTTAATACAGGTCCAAAAAACATTTGAAGAAACTGTACAGTTTAAAACAAAACATTTCATTTGGTGGATTAATCAGGGCCGCCTGAAAAGAAGAGGCTGATAAAATGTTGAGTTGTAGGCAAATTGGTCTTAACCATCTTCGCCTAAAAGGCATCAGGGCAGGACAAACAAAAATGACATGAACCAAGTCCTGGTCATACATCTGACAAAAATCACAGAGTGCTGAGTGGCCATACCATCTGGCATAAAGAGATTTCAACGGAAGCAGGTCCTGTCTTATTAAAAACACTAAGCGTCTAACGCAATGAGAGATGTTCCAGTGAGTGTAGGGTTGAGCTTTCCTCAAAGTACAGGACTCAATAACAGGTGTACAGCCTTTTTTCAACAACCGGAAATCTCTATCCTGTCTAAACCCCAGTTCCCAGTACTTCAAGATGGTTTTTAATTGATAAGAGGATAAAGAAAATAAAATCTCTTTATCCAGTTTCAATAGGGCCACTGCATATCTGAATTTTTTTACAATCAAGGAATGGTCATTAAAGTTTCCCAGCAATTCATTTTTTATGAGATGTCTTAAGGTATTAGACTCACTTTTTGCAATACTTACAACCCAGCGTATAAAGCTGGCCAAACCTTGAACCCAGCTGCTGCGTAAGCCAAGTTCCTGTCTCAAGGAAGCAGTAGAATTTGCTGTGCTAACAGATAGTAAACTACGCAAAATTTTTCCTTCCGAGGAGTTTAAAAAACTCCACTTTTTTTGGTCAATTAGCTCTATTCCGTATAATAGGGAGGCAGGTACTTTCGTTCTGAATACATCCAGTAAAAGAGAAAAATGCCTTCTACCTGTGGCTTTATACAAGGATACTAGACTCTTTCCCTGTGAGATAGCCTTCCGGGAGTTATTGTCCATATGCGCTTTGTCACTTAGATTACTTGTGACAATTTTACCAAGGAAGGTATAGGACTTCACAATTTCCAATTTTTGACCCCCCACTACCCATGGAAAGTTAGGGAATTTAGGTTTCTTCCTACCAGCCAAACACATCACTTTACTTTTTGCAGTGTTTATCAACAGATAATGGTTTTCAGCGTATTCACAAAGCGCTTGCAGGCGATTATTCAAGCCCTTCGGGGTAAGATCGAGAATCAAAATGTCATCTGCATACATCAATCGGAACGCCCCCCAAGGTCGGGGCAATACCAGAGCAAGCTGAGAGTGCAAGAGGTAGATCAACTGTATAAAGAGAAAAAAGCAAAGGGGCCAAAAGGCAACCTTGCTTTAACCCGTTGGATGTGGGAATTATTTTAGATAAACCTCGTTCACCTCCCAGCAGAACTCTGCACCAGGTATCTGAGTAAAGGGCGCGTATTAACTTAATCAGAAAAGGGGGCATCCCTAAATCAAATAACTTTCTCCACAGCAATATTCTATCCACTTTATCAAATGCGGTGGAGAAGTCAATAAAAGCGCCATATACCTGCCCACCACGAACTTTCACATATTTTTCCGTGATAACCTGCAGTGCCGTCAAGTTATCTAAAGTTCCGTGCTTTTGCCTGAAACCCGTTTGTTCAAGAGGCAGGATTTTGAACTCAGTTACCCATTTGTTAATTAAAGTGAGAATACATTTTGCGAAAACCTTACCAATAGCATCAAGCAGAGCAATTTGACAATAGTTTTGAGGAAGGTCTCTTGCCCCTTTTTTATATAAAGGAACAAGGATACTCCCTTTCCAGGAAGGGGGGACTATTCCGCTAGAAAAGCAAAATTTAAACACTGGAAAAAGGATTTTGCTCCAAAGTTCACTCTGTTGTTTTAATACAGAGATGGGGACTTCGTCTGGACCCATCGCACCAGAGGAGCGCATGTTCTTAATAGCGAATTCAATTTCCTTTTCAGATGGACAATCAAATACACGTGAGTCAATATAAGATTCCACATTATGTAATTGTGAATTGTTATTACTGTACAAATTCTCAATATATTGGACCCAAATCTGTTCCTCAATGGCAATAGGTGTAGGACTGGCTCTAGTACCACAACCTTTGCCAATTAAAGACCAGAAAGTCTTGGCTTGGCCGTTATAAGAAGCTTCCCTAAGTTGTATCCATATTGAGTCTTCCTTATTTCGTTTTAAACGAGCCTTAAGCCTGGATCTCCTTCTTTTTAAAATTGCCAACTTATGGTTGGCTTCTTGGGTAAATGATAAATATTGCCCCCTTATTACTTTATTTATTTCTATGTTTATTGCCCGAAGGGGTTGGGGGACTGCTAAGGGTATTTTCACACAGGATTTCTTTTTAGCTAAAGAAGTTACTAATTCTAAAAAGTCAGCAAATCCCAACAGTTCTCTCCCCTCCCAGAGAGATAAACTCTCGACAGTCGAATTCAAGAGGGACACCAAACTTTCAAAGGAACGAAAATTCCAAAAACATTTCCCTGAGTTGGAGTCAAAATTCACCATATCCGTATCCATGCTCCAAGAATCCGCCATTGGAGGACTGAGGGAGACTGTAAGCATCAACACATTATGGTCACTAAGATTGGACTCAATGACTTTCATATCTTTCAACAGGGAAAAGAAAGCATAATCTACAATTATATAGTCAATAATAGATTTTCCCTTATTTGATTTATGCGTAAAAGCTGCCGGGGTGTCAGAGAGGAGTCTCCCATTTACTATTAAACAATCGACTTTATGTAGACCTTCTAGGACTAGTTTACCTCTTTTGTTAGTTTTAACTTTAGGAGGGAACTGGGCCTGGGGTATATTCAGAGACTCTTCCCTAAGTTTGTTTCTAAACAAATCAAGTCTGCAATTGGATATGTTGCAATTCAAATCCCCAAGCATTAATACTTGAGGAGAAGGGGTAGTATCCATAGTTTTAGTTAGAAAAGAGAAGAGTGTTTTTAAACCTTCATTAAAACAACAGTTTGGGGGAATATAAATGTTTATCACAACAAGAGATCTATTAGGGCAATCCTTGAATACATTTTTTAAGGTTATTGCCTGGAATAATTTCCCTGGATCAAGATAATGAGAGTAATTCCATTTTATTCTATTTGATAACAGACATGCTATTCCTCCCTTTGCATGGCCTCACCTGGAGGAGATTGCGCTATCTTCTAGGACAAAGTAATCTTTTTCTAGAGATAATCTACCTTCCACCCACGTTTCTTGTAAACAGATTATATCCGCCTCTAGGGAACGCAAGAAACATAGTTTCTCCTTGTGATCTTTAAAACCTGCAGTATTCCAAGAAATGAGCTTCAGCTCTCTGTTAAAAATTAGAGTGCGGTTTGGGGCAGGAAGCAGATTTACTCGATAAAACTCCTGGTAACCAACTCCATTTAGACTGATCATCCTTCAAGATTTGTTTAAGAGGAGGAGGGTTTTTGTACAAAACTTGCCTTTCATTTCTAGACACACATATTTTTAAGTCCTCCGATCTAGAAGTGGACCAATCAGACAGCATCAAACCAGTATTAGAGGAAGATGACAAATTGGAAAGTGCACTTTGATTTCGTTTTTCCCCGAAGTATGGGGTAACATCTATCCCTATGATTTGTAATTCCTCAGCCCACTGTAGAATAAGATTTAGCACCACTTTAGATTGAAATTTCACCCTTGTTGATCTCCCTACCAAAGAGTTAAGAAGAAATACCACATCCAAATCAGACGTTTGGATTAATTTTAGGCTTTCAATCTCTTTAAAACAGATAAGTAAGGCAGATCTGTTTAGAATTAAATCAGTATCAAATAAGGGAGAAAAATCAAGAAACAAAGTATCTACATTTATTTTTTCCTTAGGAAGCACCAGAGGAATAACTGCAATTGAGGATGCATCTTGGAAAGGCCTTGCTGAGGGATTGAGAGAGGAAAGGAAAGGATTAGCAGGGGGTAAAGAAACATTAGGAAGGAAGGGGTTAGTGGAACTTATAGGACCTGATCCTGTAGATGTTAAATCCACCTTAGGGGAAGCAATCATATCTTCCTGAGAGGCAGAGGACTGCTCAGACTGGGGGGAGTTTCTAGAATTGGTTTCAAACTTTTTTCAAACAGGAGTTTTCTCTGTCTTTTTTTAGAAAATCTTCGAATGGGTTTTCTCTTCTTTATTCTGATCTTTTTTTGTTTTAGGGGAACCGATTTTTCAACATTTCCAGAATTAGCTGTAGAGACCTCCTCCTCTTTTTTTGACTGTAATGAGAATATAGGGAAGAGAGAGGGAGTTTCCAAGTTTTGATTAGCCGGGGAAGTAGGTACTACATCTATCTCGTCATTGTGAGTAACTATACAGTTAGCACCCGCCGAAGCCGCCTTGAAAATCTTAAGGTCAGCTGGTAGAGCTACTGGATTCTTTACTTTTAGGCCTTCCGTATGAAGAAACATTTGAACTGAGTCCAATACTACTTGACCACTCGGAGAACTCTTATTAGGGATCTCCAATGGAGTAGCGGGCATTGAGAGGCATTCAGACACTGGTCCACTCTTATTTTGCAAAAGTACTCTTAAAATTTGAGTTACAGTGTCAAAAATACACTCAGAGCCTCCAACAAATTTTTCAAGTAGACTCAGAATAGAAGATAATATAGATTCCAAAGAAGATAATGAATTGGAAATTAGCCTCCCGTTAATACTTGGGGAACCCTCCGGTAAATTGTTCAAATTGGGGCCAGAACAGGAAGTAAAATTTAGTTGAGCAAGGGAAAAATCTAATTTATTAGAAGGGGTACTACTTAGAGGACCCGCACTTGAAATAGTTATAACTTCGTTTGTATTTGGAATAGCCCTAGATTTCCCCTGTGAGGGTCTCATCAGATCTTTATGAGCTGTTAAATCAATATCTGGTAATGTAAAATCACCCTCTGGGATGGCAGGATTAGCCGGCAGAACTGAAAAAGTACTAGTATTCACTATAACTTTGGGAGCTACCATGAGAGAGGCTTGAGGGAGGACGATAATGTCAGGTTTCAGAACATTACATCCCGAGGACTCAAGAGATAGATTCAATTTCAGTTGTGAATCAGTGGATATCAAAGGCGAACCCCTTACTATTTCGGGGCTAGCAGGTATGAACAGAGATTGACCGGGAACCAAGCCCAAACTAGAGGTAACGTTATTAACCGTGTTAGCTGGCTCAGAAACATTATACTCTAGAGCTTCACTTGGGGGCTGCATCTCAACCGACTTATCCTTCCCTTTATCCCATAAATTGAAAAGCTGACATTGGCCTTTCAATTGCATTGAGGACGTAATTTTATTACGTAAAGGGTTAGATTTCGTTTTGGACCCAGATCTCCCTACTAGAACGCGACCAGAACGTAGTTTTTTAGCCGTCATGAGAAAATTTACAGAAGATGGAATATTTAGAAAATTACAAAGTACTGAGACACAATACAACCCTGATAGTACGATACCGCTATATGTAGGAAATTGACAAACTAAGTAATACCAAAGATCAAAGGGAGGGGGCCCAGCCCATCCTACTTCGGCCTCAGACGGTCCCGCCCTTGTCCCAGGCTTCTCCCGGCGCGCTCCCGCGTCGCGGTGCCTAGAAGGAGATTTATAGCAGCGCTGAGGCGGGGGAGGAGCCAGCAGGGAGAGCGTGTCAGCTGCTGCAAATGCCGAGGGTCAGGCGCTCCTGGGACTTGAAGTCCTGCGCCTACCCTCGCTCGCAGCCCTGCACACACCACCGCCCCAGAAGATGAACCTGAGCAGTTCGTGTCAAACTTTCAGCAGTTGACCACAGCGCAATTCAGACAGCGCAGTCCAATGAGTCCGCAGGCGATGCGGGACCCGCGAAGCGGGTTCCGCGAGGAGTGGAGGAAGAAGGCTGAAGGAAGAGCTAATCCGCCGTGCTCGCAGTCCAACAATCCTTTAGCAACTGAAATGAAAACAGGTGAGCAATCCAGCGAGAGTAACTGACACACAGGTTTTAGCTGCGCTGAGGCGGGGGAGGAGCCAGCAGGGAGAGCGTGTCAGCTGATGCAAATGCCGAGGGTCAGGCGCTCCTGGGACTTGAAGTCCTGCGCCTACCCTCGCTCGCAGCCCTGCCCACACCACCGCCCCAGAAGATGAACCTGAGCAGTTCGTGTCAAACTTTCAGCAGTTGACCATAGCGCAATTCAGACAGCGCAGTCCAATGAGTCCGCAGGCGATGCGGGACCCGCGAAGCGGGTTCCGCGAGGAGTGGAGGAAGAAGGCTGAAGGAAGAGCTAATCCGCCGTGCTCGCAGTCCAACAATCCTTTAGCAACTGAAATGAAAACTTACTGTTTAGTATCTGCAGATCATCTTTTTTTATCCATGTAGAGAAAAAGTAATAATCCACCAAAAATTAGAGAAATATTTTCCAAAAAGCCCTCCCAAAAATTAAAAAATTTAACAAATTCTATAGACATCCCACAAAATAATCAAAAGTATTCAGGAACAATTAAAACCCCAAAAAACAGTTTAAAAAAAGAATCCATCATGCAAACCCGAAAAAAAGGAATTTAAAACTAAAAATATTGGTTTCATATAAACTAAAAGTGCTATTCCTACAGCAAAAGGTAAAGCCCAATGCCCATAAGATATGTTCGTTGGCCAAAACCTGTAAAAGTAAACAAGAAACTCACCCATAAAATACATAACTCTACAAAAAATACATATACGTTACACTGCATCATCATAAAATATGCAACATAGCACAATATAACATGATATAAAGAAGCATTAGTAATACAGTGTAAGAAAACTCCAACTTACACACAGTAAAAAACAATACAATTAATACAACTAAATGTTCACTATACCAGCAAACAACACTATAGGTAACCTCTAGATGTCCCCCAATATGCTCCACCCTCAGTACCCTTAAAAAAAATAAAAAGGACTTAAAAGTTCTGACGAACAACAGAACCTTCCTGCGACCTCGATATCTGAAAGTAGGCTAACAAAGAACCTAAATAGAATACAGCATTGAAGGTTTTGATAAAGGAAAATTACTATCTATTTATGGAGATTTGTAATCCAAGAAGGGTCCTTCCGGGATCGTTCTCTCATCGTCAGGTGGCGCGTTACTTCGGCGAACCCAAAGCCGAAAATGTCAATATAAACACCAGTATGCTTCCAAGCAAAACGCGCACTCAGGAGTATGGATGCTGAATTTTTATTCCTTAGGAAACGTTACGCATTTCGACACCAGTTGTGCCTTGATCACACGTTAACCAGAATGACATTTTTGGTGCATTTTTAAAAAAGTAAAGTAAAACAGCCATGAACAGTGATGCGGTAACAAAAATAAGGTAGCTCACAAGTGCCAGTAAATATGTTGGCAATTTTGTATTGGTAAAAAAGTGAAGGTGGATAATATGTATTCCACACAGATTCCTATTGAATACTCATTTCTACTGAGTATAATCGTGACACCTGTTCAAAAATTATAAAGGTGTCTTATGTTATTCCTGTTGGTACATCCTACCATAAGAAATTGTACAATCTGCGGTCAAAGCCGGAACAGGAGCGCTGCCAGGAAATTATATAGTCCGTATTTGATAGTGATCGCTAGGCACCATCAACGGTCTAGTACTGGAATAATTAGATATGCATTTTGTCCAGTGATGTCAAATGAGATGTCATCAGTGATGTCATCAGTGATGTCATTTGGGATGCCATCAGTGATGTCATCAGTGATGTCACTGACCATGTCATGAATGATGTAATATGTGACATCATCAGCAGTGGATTGCGGGTGCGCGAAATATAGTTAGTACAACTAACAATATAGGAGCAATTTCAATGGTTTTTTAAATGCTAATTCCTAACTATATAAGGCCTGAAACCTATGTTTTTTTAAGTGAATTTGCAAGGTTTTTAAAATGCTAATTCCGAACTATATAAGGCCTAAAACCTATGGTTTTTTAAAGTGAATTTGCAAGGTTTTTTAAATGCTAATTCCTAACTATATAAGTCCTGAAACCTATGTTTTTTTAAGTGAATTTGCAAGGTTTTTAAAATGCTAATTCCTAACTATATAAGGCTTGAAACCTATGTTTTTTTAAGTGAATTTGCAAGGTTTTTAAAATGCTAATTCCTAACTATATAAGGCTTGAAACCTATGGTTTTTTCAGTGAATTTGCAATGTTTTTTAAATGCTAATTCCTAACTATATCAGGCGTGAAACCTATATTTTTTTTCAATAAATTTTGGGTTTGCAAATGCTAATTCTATTAACGGATAACATTTATATATGTTATTATCCTTTTGGGACCACGTGAGCAGCCATCTTGTTTCTCAGGAGAAGTGAGGCACAAGAGAGCACGAAACAAGAGTGGAAAACGTGAAAAGGGGGCAGAGTTGAGACCCCCTCACCCCCTAGCCCTTCTCAGGGGGTCACAGAAGGACCACCAAGTGCAAAAAATGTGTTTTTCTTTTTTTAAAGTCGCGGGGCACGCGCACGGTACGCGTACCCTACGCGTATGGTGCGCCTATCCCGCGGGGTTGGGTTGGGGGGGTCTCAACCCTGCCCCCTTTTCGTGTTTTCCACTCTTCTTTTGGGCTCTCTTGTGCCTCAGTTCTTCTGAAAAACAAGATGGTGACCAACACTTCCTGGTTTGGACAGTTTGGAATGTTGACAGTCGACTGCCAGCCAATCAGAAACTCGCTCGCGCACGTAAGGGTATGTGCATGACGCGTACGGTACGCGTACCGTACGCGTACAGTGCGCGTACGGTGAGCGCATATAGATATATATTTTGATCAAATTCAATTTTCTCAACAACTACTGGAGGGATTTTCACCAAATATAGAAAAGGCACTGCTGCATACCTGTCCCTACCATTTTGTCAAGTTTGGTGTAATTCCGTTCAGCCGTTCGGGCTGTAGCCGTGTCTAAAGGTCCCTATGAAAATTTACATGGGGAAAACATGTTTCGGACCCCCCTTTCGGCTCCCGCTTGACGAATCCCCCCAAAACTTTCAGGGAAGGAGGGGAGCGGAGCTGGCCAAAATTCAGGAAAATTACACACAGATTCCTCAATCGGCCCCAAAGTTATTCTCAATAGAATGTTGAGCGCATATAGATATATAATTTGCTCAAATTCGTTTTCTCAACAACTCCTGGAGGGATTTTCACCAAATATAGAAAAGGCACTACTGCATACCTGTCCCTGGCAAGTTTGGTGTAATTCCGTTCAGCCATTCGGGCTGTAGCCGTGTCGAAAGGTCCCATAGAAAATGCCATTTGAAAAATTTCAAATTCAATTTTCTCAAGAACTACTGGAGGGATTTACACCAAACATACAAAAGGCACTGCTGCATACCAGTCCCTACCATTTTGCCAAATCTGGTATAATTCCGTTCAGCCGTTCGAGCTGTAGCCTTGTCAGAATGTCCCTATGGAAATTAACATGGGGAAAACACGTTTTGGGACCCCCCTTTTTTCTCAGCCCCCTCTTGACGAATCCCCCCGAACCTTTCAGGGAAGGAGCAGAGCGCAGCGAGGCAAATTTAAGGAAAATTACACGCAGATCCCTCAATTGGCGCCAAAGTTATTCCCAATAGAATGTTCAGAATTTCCTACTGTAACTAGGTCCTAACTATATATACCTACTGGCGACCGCCAGTAGGTAATATATATAAAACTTAGTTAAACTAATGTTGAATATATATATTCTACATTATTATAACTTTCTATATATAGATGTGTGGTGACTTCCTTATCTAAAAGGAACCTTGGATATATTAATTGCGAGGACTAGCCAGTCCTTGCCATCTGCACTCACTATGCAAAGTGCGCTCTCATTCGGGCTGTTTGTTGATGATATATATATATTCACAGAAAAAAACATAGGTTTCAGTGACATTATAGTTAGTTTGACATTTCACTCACACAAAACGATAGAAATTCGGCTTTTATAGTTGCTTGAGATAACAATAAATCATGCCCCGCAATGCACTGCTGATGACGTCACATATTACATCATTCACAACATGGTCAGTGATATCACTGATGACATCACTGATGACATCTCAAATTACATCACTGATGACATCACTGTTGACATCATCCAGTGAATGTGTGTTTCTATAAAAGGTAAATAGGCTAAATGAAGATCTATATGGGCTATTGATTGCTTGTCTGAGTATCTGTATGAGTGCCTGAGTGTCTGTGTGGGTGGGTGAGGGGTGTGACTCTGTGCATAGATGTGTGAGTGGATAATTTACTGGGTATATGTGTTCAAGACTGTATCTGTGAAGTGCTGTATGGCTGGCTGGGTGTGTGTATGAGTGTCTTAGTGAGTAAATGGATACCTCACTGGTACATGTGTGAGTAACTGCATATGTGAAAGGCAGTATATATGAGTGTTGGACTGTATAAAGGACTATGGGCCACATGTAGGTAATTTAATTTTACTGATTCCTAAATACCGAATTTTACCTATTTGGCATTTAGGAATCGGTAAATTGAATGTAGGTAAAAATTCTGTAAATGTTACCGATTCGGTAATATTCGTTATTACCGATTTGGTATTTACCGATTCGGTAATTCCCATTCATTCCTATGTGCCTGGAGACCCATGGGAATGAATGGGAAGCCATTCACTATTACCGATTTGGTAAATACCGAATCGGTAATAGGGAGAGAATTTTCAAGGGTGGCAGGGTGTCACATTGACACCCTGTTGCAACCCTGAATCGTGCATGAGTGCACATATGGCGCACAAACATGCCCTAAGGGGATGTATGTCTGCCACATGGCACCTTGAAAAAAGAAAATTATTGCTTTTTCAAAGGTATTCGGTATGTATCACCAACTTGTAGTTGGTGGTAAATAACGAATCCTGTATGCAAAAATGCACTCACTTGAGTGCCTCCTACATAGCTTTTAGCAATTCGGTAATTTACCGATTCCTTAAAATAAGGAATCAGTAAATTACCGAATCCTTAAAACCTGCCTCCTACATCAGAAAATGCTAAATACCGGTCGGTAACGGGATAATTACCAATTTTCGGCCGTTACCGACCAGTATTTAGATACCTACATATGGCCCTTTATGTTAGAGTGAGAGATTGTGAGAGTGCCTGTATGCATCATTGTGTGCTTGTATTAGTTATTGTATTTGAGTGTAAGGGGCCCAGTGGGATGGCGGGCGGACTTAGTCCGCCCACCATCCTATCGTAATTGGGGACCGCCCGCCATAAGGGTGGGGGTCCCGTGACTGGTATTAGGATGTGCCTGCCACAGTGGCGGGCACATCCTGCATTGTTAGCGTTGTGGCGGGCGAAGCACTCAGCACCACCCGCCACAATGCTAACAATGGAATGCAGCATTTGCATATACAAAGCGGCAGGCACCGCGCGGTGCCTGCTGCCTTGTATACGCAAATGCAGCAGGTACCCTCCCCATGTGCACCCCCCACATCACCTTCACTCTTGGGGCCCACAGGGGGCCCCCAGAGTGAAGACCGCATGCCTTTCCGAGGCGGCATCGCCCCCGCGGAAAGGCATTCCAAAATGCCCATTGTAATATGGCTGGCGGTGTCTATTAGACACCACCACCATATTAACTATTTTCGCCCCGGCCGCAAGGCGACCGGGGCGGAAAAGCGGCGGACGGTCTTTCCGTCCGCCTAGGTCCCCTCCGCCATACTAATATGGTGGGGGGGAAATGAGTGTGGATGTCGGGCGGATTGCCCCCGCCAGGATGACGGTGGCTACTGCCAACCTGGCGGGGACAATCTGGCCGACATCGTAATGGGCCCCTAAGTTTGTGTTAGTATATGTTTAAATAAATAAGGTGGTATGTGTATAACTGTACGGGCGAGTAAATAAAAGTGTGATAAATTATTTCCATTTCTGACTAGGTGTGTAAATAACTCTACGAATGAGAGGCGGAGTCTGAGTGTCTGTATAGATATGTGACTGGATAGGATAATGCTGTATTGATGGCTGACTGTATGTATGAATGACTGTATGGGTGAATGAATCGATGTGTATGTAGACCTAGGAATTAGTCAGTGGATATGTACTAACTATTATTGGTGTGTTCATGGTTTCGAAAAATATAGTCTGTATTTTGGAGTGGGTGTATGAAGTGTTATATTAAGGTCTCATGAGGTGCATCATATTGTCACATGGATGTTGTCATCAGTGATGTCATTGGTGATGTTATTTGAGATGTCATCAGCGATGTCAATAGTGATGTCACTGACCATGTTGTGAATGTCATATGTGACGTCATCCGCAGTCCATTGCCGGGGCAGGAGTTATAGTTAGCTCAACTAACCATAACAGCCGAATTTCTATCGTTTTGTATGAGTGAAATGTCTAACTATAATGTCCCTGAAACCTGTGTTTTTTTCTGTGACTTTCTAAGGTTGTTTAAATTTAAATTCCTAAGTATAACGTCTCTAAAACCCATGGTTATTACAGTGAATTTCAAAGCTTTTTTAAATACTAATATCTAATTATAATGTTCAATAAACCTATCTTTTTTTCTGTGTTTTTTAACTATGATCCCATTTTCAACCTGGTGAAAACTGGAAATCTCACCACTCTGCCATCAATACCTTCCACCAACAAAATCGCCACAAACGAGAGCCACAACTAATGCTAATAATATGCAAAGTAGGCGTTCCCGTGCAAAAAAAACACAAAAACACTATTTCCTCATACTTTCAACAACCAGCCAAATCTGCAATGCCATTCAAAAAGCAGATGATAAGCTGAGTTAGCAGTAGCAAATTAACATCAATTTTTAACTGGTGTAAGGATGTCGACTATCTACTGTGTAAATTAGACCCACCCACGTCTAAAGACCAACACGTGATAGAGCTATTGATCATGCAGGTCCGACACCCAACAAGACCACAACACCCAGTGCCACCACCACCAGAACCTCCCCCACGGACGACTCTCCAGCTACTACCACCAATGCAGCACAAAACAGGACAAAGGACCTTCCCAAAATACCATGGCCCCTCAACTATATATACTCATTGCCCCTACAACTGCGCTCCGAAGCCAGTTTTCTCAGGTTCCGTAAACTTTTAAAAACTTTTTTGTTCTCCGTTTAATCCCTGCTTTCTTTTAGTAATGTTATGTTCTGATAAGCACTGGGATGCCTACTGGTAACCAGGCGCTATACAAAACTCAGAATAATAATAATAATAATATGAAGAAAGCAAGTCACTCATCAATAATAATGCATACAACGCAAACTGTAACACTGATGTGCTGCACAGACCTCACTATGCAAACCACAAACATCTCCATGTGGAGATATACTAATGATACCTGTACTGTAGTGCACAGTGGACGCAACCATGTTACCTCAAGAAGTCGGGAAGATCTTGGTCATGTAGCTGTGTTGTCCCCCCTGGAAGCAGAAGTGGAGTGGTCTTATCCAACATACACCACTCCAGTGTAGCAGTATGAATAAATAGGCCAGGCCCTAGGTGTATTTCACTTCTGGGAAGACCAACGAGTCTGCCAGAGTGGCAGCCCTCACCCAGGCACATGGCTGCCGCCATGACCGCTGGCCTCCTCGACACAGGCCCCCTGCAAATCCAGCAGCACAGCACCGCAGACCTATGTCTGTACCGACTACGGCCTTCGATCTACACTGCAGACAGCAGGGTTCACAATTTGAATTCAGCCAGAGAATTTTACTCTATATCCTTGGATTTTGTGACCAAAAGCATTCCTCAATGTCTATGCTAACTACTGCCTTCGATCTACACTGCAGACAGCAGGGCTCACAGTTCAGATGCAGTGGCGATTGCAGATGATGCAGTCCAGTTCGCAAGAGACGTTGCTCTCAGTGTGGCCCGCCGGATGCTCAGAATGCACACACGCTGTGTGCTTCAGGTTCTACTAACTCTCTGCACCATAGGTCATCTCCATGTGGCCTTATCAAGGCAAGACATTGAACCCAGTGCAGCCCTGCGGGACCACGTATCATCGCAGGGTGCGCACACGCTGAGTGCTCCAGGTGCCATTAACTATGCAGCTCAACTCAACACCACGTGGCTCTGCACCCATCCTGACTGCTGCCAACACCCTACACTGGGGTTACACGGTTCACAATTCAAGATTAGTAGTGACGCAAATTGTGTAAGAGACAATTATGGGTTAAGGAGACCAAATACTCCCAATCTGTGCAACTCAAGTCAACGTCACCTGCCTGTGAGCCTTTTCTGACCGCTGCCTCTGGTCTACACTGTAGAAGGCTGGCGACACGTGGTGCCAACTAATGCTGTTCAACGCAAGCCGATCCCGCATGTGCAAGTGTGTTGTGAGTCCTGAATAACAGTGACCCCCAACTCTGTGAGACAGCTACAGCAGCAGACTCCCTTCAATCAGTGAGTCATATTGCCATATGGAAGGCTGGCGACACGTGCTGCTACTAACTCTATTCAAGACAAGCCGATCCCACATGTGTAACTGTGTCCTGAGTCTTCAACTGCAGTGACCCCAACTTCTTTGCAGGAACCATAGCTCCAGACTCCCTTCAATCAGTGAGGGATATTTGCATATGGAAGGCCAGTGACACGTGGTGCCACTGAGCCTGCACTATGCACGTCAGTTGGGCCACCAATGTATCTATGTGACTGTGGTCCCTTGCTCACCGCTACCTCTGGCGTACACTGTGGAACACAGGTGACACATGGTTCCACTAACTGTCTTCAACACAAGCCAATCCCACATGTGTAACTGTGTCCTGAGTCCTGAATAGCAGTGACCCCCAACTCCGTGAGACAATTACAGCTGCAGACTCCCTTCAATCAGTGAAGCATATTTCCATATGGAAGGCTGGTGACACATGCTGCCACTAACTCAGTTCAACACAAGCCGATCCCACATGTGTAACTGTGTCCTGAGTCCTCAATTGCAGTGACCCCAACTTCTTTGCAGCAACCATAGTACCAGACTCCCTTCAATCACTGAGGGATATTTGCATATGGAAGGCCAGCGACACGTGGTGCCCCTGAACCTGCACAATGCAGGCCGGTGGGGCCACCAATGTATGCACGTGACTGTGGGCCCTTGCTCACTGCTACCTCTGGTGTACACTGTGGAACACTGGCAACACATGGTGCCACTAACTGTCTTCAACACAAGCCAATCCCACATTTGTAACTGTATCCTGAGTCCTGAATAGCAGTGACCTCCAACTCAGTGAGACAACTACAGCACCAAACTCCCTTCAATCAGTGAGGCATATTGCCATATGGAAGGCTGGCGACATGTGCTGCCACTAACTCTGTTCAACAGAAGCCGATCCCACTTGTGTAACTGCGTACTGAGTCCTAAATGGCAGTGACCCCAAGTCCGTGGCAGCGACCACAGCACCAGACTCCCTCTGATCATTCAAACATATTTCCATATGCCACGGCGGCGACACGTGGTGCCAGTAACATTGTTCAACACAAGCCGATCCCACCTGTGTAACCGTGTCCTGAGTCATCAATTGCAGCGACCCCAAATAGTCGCAGTGACCACAGCACCTCGCTCCCGTCGAGCATTGAGGCGTATTTTGATATACAGGACCGGCGACGCATAGTCCCACTAACCCTCTTTAACACAAGTCGATCCCACATGTGTAACTGTGTCCTGAGTACTCAATTGCAGCGACCCCAATTTCGTGGCAGCGACCACAGCACCTTACTCCCTTAGATCAGTGAGGTATATTTTGATATACAGGTCCGGCGACACGTAGTCCCACTAAACCTCTTTAACACAAGCCGATCCCACAGGTGTAACTGTGTCCTGAGTCCTCAACTGCAGCAACCCCAACTTCTTTGCAGGAACCATAGCACCAGACTCCCTTCAGTCAGTGAGGGATATTTGCATATGGAAGGCCAGCGACATGTAATGCCACTGAACCTACACTATGCACGTCAGTTGGGCCACCAATGTATGTATGTGACTGTGGGCCCTTGCTCACCCCTACCTCTGGTGTACATTGTGGAACACAGGTGACACATGGTGCCACTAACTGTCTTTAACACAAGCCGATCCCACATGTGTAACTGTGTCCTGAGTCCTCAATTGCAGTGACCCCAACTTCTTTGCAGCAACCATAGCACCAGACTCACTTCAATCACTGAGGGATATTTGCATATGGAAGGCTAGCGACACGTGCTTCCCCTGAACCTGCAGTACGCAGGCCGGTGGGGCCACCAACGTATGCACGTGACTGTGGGCCATTGCTCACCGATACCTCTGGCGTACACTGTGGAACACTGGCAACACATGGTACCACTAACTGTCTTCAAAACAAGCCTATCCCACATTTGTAACTGTGTCCTGAGTCCTGAATAGCAGTGACCTCCAACTTAGTGAGACAACTACAGCATCAAACTCCCTTCAATTAGTGAGGCATATTGCCATATGGAAGGCTGGCGACACGTGCTGCCAATAACTCTGTTAGACAGAAGCTGATCCCACATGTGTAACTGCATCCTGATTCCTAAATGGCAGTGACCCCAAGTCCGTGGCGGCGACCACAGCACCAGACTCCCTCTGATCATTAAAGCATATTTGCATATGCCACCGCGGCGACACGTGGTGCCAGTAACTTTGTTCAACACAAGCCGATCCCACCTGTGTAAACGTGTCCTGAGTCCTGAATCGCACTGACCCCAAGTCAGTGGCAGCGACTACAGCACCACACTCCCTTCGATCAGTGAGGCATATTTCGATATGCAAGGCCGGCCACTTGGAATCCCACTAACCCTCTTTAACACAAGCCAATCGCACATGTGTAACTGTGTCCTGAGTCCTCAATTGCAGCGACCCCAACTTCATCGCAGCGACCAAAGCACCTCACTCCCTTCGATCAGTGAGGCATATTTTGATATACAGGACTGGCGACACATAGTCCCACTAACCCTCTTTAACACAAGTCGATCCCACATGTGTAACTGTGTCCTGAGTACTCAATTGCAGCGACCCCAACTACGTGGCAGCGACCACAGCACCTTCCTCCCTTCGATCAGTGAGGTATATTTTGATATACAGGACCGGCGACACGTAGTCCCACTAACCCTCTTTAACAGAAGTCGATCCCACATGTGTAACTGTGTCCTGAGTCCTGAATTGCAGTGACCCCAACTTCGTGGCAGCGACCACAGCATCTCACTTCCTTCGTTTAGTGAGGAGTATTTACAGGTTGAAATCTGCCGACAAGCGGTGGAACTGAACCTGCTTTACGCAGGCCGGTAGAGCCACCAACGTAAGCACATGGCTGTGGGCCCTTCCTCATCACTACCTGTGGCCTACACTACAGTCAGCAGAGCTTACAATTCAGATAGAGTCCTAATTCCACATAACATAGTCCTGTAGGAAACACACATTACTCCCAGTGAGACCGTCCACACCAAGCCCCATCACAGGCCCATACAGTCTCAATGCTTCTGGTGTTAACACAAAGCAATCCCACATGTTTAACTGTGTTCTAAGTACTGAACTGCAGTGACCCCAACTTCGTGGCAGCGACCACAGCACCAGACTTCCTTTAATCTTATTTGTTGTTCTTTTCTTTAAATAATTTTTTTTTATATGTAAATCTATACATGACTAAGATACTTCTTTCTCCAACCACACAAGGACACTTCCTGGCCCAAGAACGATGGTGGGGGTATGTTGGTAATGTGGGGAGAGGGAGCATCAAAGGGGTATCACTCACAGAAATAACTCCAATATCTTTTCACAAATGCCTCGGACAGATGCCAGCTGACGGACTGAATCACAAAATGTTTTTTCAATACTTATATAGTGTGAGTTATCAACCGTTCGGACCCAGGCTCGCAGAGGGACAGCTGCGGCCCGTCCGCTCGATTCCCAGGCGCAGTACTACGAGCCGTCCACGTCATTGTGTCTATCAGTGCCCTGTTCCGTCTTACATCACACCACTCCGATTACATTCCGACATTGGCTACCTGTAGCAGGCGTACTCGCTGTTGTTGTGCAGGTCAGTGGTCTAGTTCTCAACATCTCACGGCCACTCCCTGAGGGCAGTTTCGCACACACACCACACCCATCCGGCACATGCGGCACAGGCCATGTGACCACGCAAATATAATAGATCGACAACGTCACATCCTTTATTGCCGGTGCTGACTTGCTGGCGAACGCTCCACAGATCTCAACCATAAAGAGTCCCTGAGAAGTTACGCAGAAGGTTAGTCGCACCCTCAGCTGTATGGCCTTCAGCGGCCTACCATCCCCTTGGTGCGGACTTCATATGCATAGGATTAGAGCCACCCGAAACTCATGTGGGCATCAAGAGCCTAACACCACATGGCCCAAACTTTAGTTTCACATGCTTAGCGGCACCAAACCCTGAGGTGGTTTCCGCCATTGACGACTCAGGACTCAGCAACATATCTCACATCTGCGGGGCAGCGGAGTAGCTGAAGTGGTCTCCACCATTCAGGACTCAGCGACATCTGTCACATCAACGGAACAGCTAATGTGAGCGACATCTATAAGATCCGCACAGAATCTCATGTGGTCTCCGCCATTCAGGACTCAGGATTCAGCAACACATCTGAGATCGGCGAGTATCTGATGTGGTCACCGCCATTCATGACTCAGGACTCAGCAACGCATCTGAGATTGGTGGAGTTTTGACGGGCACGAGTAGTCAGCCCACTGCTGCACACTCCACCGGCACCAGGTCATTATTTGCTAATGGATGCCCAGAGGCGACAGCCTCTCTCTCTCTCCCTCTCTCTCTCTTCCCTCTCTTCTCTCTCTCTCTCTCTCTCTCAATCTCTCTCACTTTCTTCATTCCTTTCCTTCTGTCTCTCTCTCCCTTCTTTCTTTCTCACTCCCTTTCTTTCCTTCCCTCTTTTTTTCTCTCTGGCTTGTTTTTCCTTCTCTGTTTCTCGCTCTCAGTCCTTTAATATGTGCATTACACACAGCCTTATTTTTCAGGCTCTGTCGTCGACATCCATGGTCCCCACAGAAGTCTTCCAGCTTGTTTTTTTTCTATTATGTTTGTTAAATGTTCTTTGTTGGTTTATTTTTTATATATATAATAATAAAAAAATAACATTTAAAAATATTTTAATGTTTATAAAAAAATTACGTTTTACAAAAAAAATATTTACCTTTTCTGATGTTTTCTTTACTGCTGTGTGACTCTTTCTTGTTCTTATTACTGTTATTAGCTGGTATCCACCATGGTGTTAAATTTTGGACCAATTATCGCGGGAATATTGGTGATCTCTGCAGTTTGCACCAACTTCTGAATACTGTGTTAGATTCATTTCAACTTTAGTTGCAATAAAGTGCTGATAATGAAATGCAGAGTAGCCGTGCCCGTGCAAAAAGACATGAGGCGCACCTTTGTGATTTATTCTAAATACTAAAATCCTGTATTGAATTGCACTGAGGTAGTGCCTGCACTTACAGTGTACACACATTTTTCACAACTGCAATCCGAAATTAATTCCGGCGATAACCCACTTTACCACCAGGAATTTTGCACCTGCTTTCTGCTGGTGTTAAGCAGGATGACTACCTGAAGCATGAGAGGAAACACAGCCAAGAGCCACACCAGAACACCCACAGGTGCAATAGAGTCAATGAGCATGATACAAGGATACCCATGAGGGCCTCATTGCAACAACCCCAGGACCACGAATGCCCCCCAAATCCACATCTGAGCAAGTGTGTCTGTGTGGTCATTGTGTTAGCATGATAGGCACGGGCCCTGCAGCATCACAGTGTGCTGTCTTCAACAGACGTTACCATGTCACCTCAGCGTTAGCAGTGACCCTGGACATGTAGCTATGCATGCATCCTCCTCCAAGCACAATACACGTGTGCTGGTCCAGCGTACACAGGTCAGAACAGGGGTGTGCCTATCCGGCAAGGGAAACGGGCTGTCCCAGACATGTCGGTGTGCAGGAAGAATGGTAAGTGTGTCTCTGTGTTCTAGTGTGGCCTGCCACAAGGGCCGCAGCAGTAGATGTTGTAAAGTGGCATGCAGCACCTCCAAATGGCACTGTCATGGTGTAGTTGAAATGCAGCAGGACATGAGCAAATAGGCATTACAATGGTGTGCCGTACGTGTGCACGGGATACAACAGCGCACTGTACAAAATTGTGGAGGCTCATGGGAGTGAGGAGCAGCTGTTTAGCAATGTAACACACAGTGAACCCACCCATGTGCCACGTGTTCTACTTCTCATCCATGATGACCACGGTCGCACACATCCCACAACATTCATGACTGGCCTTTGTACACATCCTGTATGAATGCTGCATGGTTTTCACTTCTAAGCTCATTCAGTGGTATGATGTTGCCGGATTGTGTGACTTATACACCTTGTTTGTGTGTTTCATTTTGGCCATTGTTTCTCTATACTTGTGCTATACTTGATTGTACATGTGTGACATTGTGCCCATCTCCTCCGTCCCCCCACTCCCTGCTTCTTCCTCTTTCTGCTGCTTTTGCTTCTATGCTATTGCTCCTCCACACATAAATACATGTAAAGAACAAATTAGAATACTTCCTTGATTCTTTTAAGTTTCAAAACTTATCTCTATTAGTTTCTTTTTAATGTTCCATCTGAACAGTTTTTTTCATAGTCAATGACACATTGAAGTAAGCAGTGCAACGTATTCTATCAACACACTTTCTAGAACATTCTACAACACATGCAGGTTAAGAGTTCAGTAATTTTTTTAAACCTAATGATATTTTTTGCAACATTTTCTCAAACTTTTAATGGCATGTGCAGGTTAAAAGTTTACGATTGTTTTTAGTACGAACAGTGCCTTCCAGTGCAAGTAGCAAGTGTGGTTGAGTTACACACATTTTATCCTATAATATATACTCCATGTTCAAACTTCTTTTTCTTAACCTATCACAAAGATGCTTTTCCACCAAATAAATATGCACCCTACTTTTAAATAACAATGCTTTTCATCTCCCAATAAGGTATTGTTTTGTATCTGAAAAAAACTACTTCCCCATCTTTAAACATATCTCTTATTCTTCGATGAGCTGCATTAGCTACAGATATCTTTCCATACCTTCCAGCCATACCTTCAAAATGGTAGTGTGGATCGTAGGACATAGTTATGTTTTCTGGTGCAAGAGGTATGCAGAACGTATTGACTTAGACCTAGGTTTACAAAATGTGAACATTAAATGGTTTCCACAGAGAGTATTGAAGTGGCACTAATTGTTGCCTTTGGTTAAAACCTGTTTGCATCTCCAACACCATGACCTCTTGATTGTGCACTCGGGTGGAAACGACTTAGGCACATTGACTGGGGTAGGTTTTGAAATGCTTATGAAGGATACCTTTGGACAATTGATGTTACTTTTGCCCCAAACTGTCTTTGTATATTCCAATATATAGCAAAACCTACATGGTGATGGGCGGAATGTTGCACATTAGCAAAACATTCCCCCCATAGTCACAGATCTGGGTTTAATCCATCGTTATTTTGCTCACCACGCCACCCCAGTTCAGACATGGCCAAATGCAAATTAGTTTATACCCTGTGTCTCATGGGAATAGTCTAGCCCGAACTGCCAAGCCATGTCTTCCCTTCACCAGAATCAAGCATCCTAGGACCGGTTTCTGGCTATCAGCCGTCATCAGCCAGGATAACTTGACTCCAGTGGCGTAGTGAGCACGGGACCCAGGTCTGGGCAAACCCTTCCCACATAGGGCGAACAGAAAAACACACAAGGTGATGGACAGAATGTTGGACATTGGCAAAACATTCACCCCCAGTCAAAGATCTGGGTTTAATCCATTGTTATTTTGCTCACCACAGCACCCCAGTTTAGACATGGCCATATGCAAATCAGTCTTGACCCTGTGTCTCATGGGAGCAGTCCAGCCCGAACTGCCAAGCCATGTCTTCCCTGGAGCGGAATCAAGCATCCTAGGACCGGTATCTGGCTATCAGCCATCATCAGCCAGGATAGCTTGACTCCAGTGGCGTAGTGAGCACTGGACCCACGTCTGGACATACCCTCCCCACATAGGGCAAACAGCAAAACACACAAGGTAATGGACGGAATGTTGCACATTAGCAAAACATTCACCCCCAGTCACAGATCTGGGTTGAAATCCATTGTTAATTTTCTCACCACCCCAGTTCAGACATGGCCATATGCAAATCAGTCTTGACTCTTTGCTTGCAATGTTCAACACTTTGTCTATCATCCCCTTTGGTTTTGATATATTCCAATATATGCCAAATACAGAAGTGGAAATGGTCAAGACAATTTTGTCCTCAGATTGAAAAATCTAAGAAGAAAGTCAACAAAGCTGTGTCTTCATACGGTATAGAGACAAAATATCGACTTCAAAATATCGACTGGACATAATATCGAGTTTAAAATGTAGACTGGACAAAATATCGACTGGACATAATATCGACTACAAAAATATCGTTTTTCAGGTAAGTGAAGTAATATCGACTGTATAAAATATAGATAGCAAAAATATCGTTTTTTTAATAATATATAATATTTTATAGTGTATTTTTATGTAATAATATGTGTGAATAGTGTGTATTAATGTTATTAAATATTTTATTACATGAATTTTGTTTTGATAATAATTGCGTAATGTAATTCTGTAGCGGGTTGTGGGTTTATAGGGGAATAGGGTGGGAAGTAATTTAATAATAATTAATTAATTAATATATGTTTGTTATTATTTTTAATTAATAATTAATTGATAATTAATTAATATTAATTAGTTAATTAATTAATACAATTTTGAATATATTTTGTATTAGTAAATAATTGTTAATTAATTAATTGTAATTAGTTAATTACATTAATTAGAGTACATTTTTTATATATATAATTTTGTGTTATTTTTAAGTAATTAATTTTGATAAAATAATATTAATTATTAAAATAATTACACCTAATGTTCTAATATATTTACTTTATTGTTATTGTTAATTAATAATTAATTGGTAATTAAATAATATTGATAAATTTTGGGTAAAGGAGCATTTTTAGGGTTCAGGGTCAGTTTTCAGGTCATGGGTAAAGGGGTATTTTTAGGGTTCAGGGTCAGTTTTCAGTTCATGGGTAAAGGGGTATTTTTAGGGTTCAGGGTCAGTTTTCAGGTCATGGGTAAAGGGGTATTTTTAGGGTTCAGGGTCAGTTTTCAGTTCATGGGTAAAGGGGTATTTTTAGGGTTCAGGGTCAGTTTTCAGGTCATGGGTAAAGGGGTATTTTTAGGGTTCAGGGTCAGTTTTCAGGTCATGGGTAAAGGGGTATTTTTAGGGTTTAGGGTCAGTTTTCAGGTCATGGGTAAAGGGGTATTTTTAGGGTTCTGGGTCAGTTTTCAGGTCATGGGTAAAGGGGTATTTTTAGGGTTTAGGGTCAGTTTTCAGGTCATGGGTAAAGGGGTATTTTTAGGGTTCAGGGTCAGTTTTCAGGTCATGGGTAAAGGGGTATTTTTAGGGTTCAGGGTCAGTTTTCAGGTCATGGGTAAAGGGGTATTTTTAGGGTTCAGGGTCAGTTTTCAGGTCATGGGTAAAGGGGTATTTTTAGGGTTCAGGGTCAGTTTTGGGTTTTTGGGTAAAGGGGTATTTTTAGGGTTCAGGGTCAGTTTTGGGTTTTTGGGTAAAGGGGTATTTTTAGGGTTCAGGGTCAACAAATAAGATTTTAAAAAATTATTTTTATTATTTTCATTTATTATTTTATTATTATAATTTAATTTAAGTCGTTTTAAGTATATTTTAGTAATTAAAATTTAATATTAATTTAATTTAACACTGTTTTTAATAAAGTCGATATTTTTTACATCTATATTTTTGTTAACGATATTTTGTACTCGATATTTTTGTACTTACCTGTTTGTAGATACAAACTCGATATTTTGACTGTCGATATTTTGTCCACGATATTTTGGCAAGTCGATATTTTGGCAGTCGATATTATTTCAGTGATCCTCTTCATACGTCAGAGACCACAAAATTGGGTCCATCTACAACAACAACATTCGTTTTGAAATGGCTGATATCTACAGAAGTGATGGAGTACACTTTACAGATCAGGCTAATCGAGTTTTCCTGAATAACTTGAAGCTGCGCATCCACACTTATAAGTAGCTTCAACTAATGAACACAAGGGCTCTTTTTAAAGCCACCCTATAACTTACAACTTAGGCCCGCTATTTTAGGGCCAGGTAATGGCAACTCTCGGACCCTTGCCAAAATGTATTCTCCACACAGCTGTGCATCAGCGGCCACACATCTCACTTTGCATCACTGAGCTCTCGCTTTGATCACCGAATCTAATCACCCATAGGCGTGAGTAGTTTGCACTTTACAAACACCGTTGTGATTTACCTTCGCACTCCCTATACAACACCACCTAAGCACCATATACAACTTGGACAGGTGTGGCATAGGACATGATTTCACAGCACAGCACACACAGTTGAGGCTCACGGTTTCATCCCCGAGTCCAGCAGCAACTCAATTTAACAGCATGACATTCTAGGCAATACCTCACTTAATTTCTGTACCCCGTACTTTCAGACCTATAGGGGTCAGTAGTTCATTGTCTTTACCCCGAGTCTGCCAGCAGCTCAGCTTATGCCCCAGTGCCATCAGACCCATAGGAGTGAGTAGTTTCCACTTCACAAATACCGATTTCATTTGATACGCGCAAATTTACCTTCACACTACCTGTATAACACCCCCTAAGCACCATACACAAGTTACAATGTTCGAAACAAAATTTCATTTGAGTAGGTATAACTACATGCTCACACTACTTCGACATATGTGTCACAGCAGCAAGAGCACATGACTTCAAGGCATATGATACACATTCTGGGCTCACGCTGTCATCCCTGAGTCCGCCAGCAGCTCAGCTTAGCACCATGAGACTCTAGACAATACGTCACATATTTTCCGTACACAAGGACTTTCAGGCAAGTACTGGTCAGTAGTTCATCCTAGTAGGTATAAACACATGCTGACACTACTTCCAGAAATGTAGTACCTCGTCCACGGCACATGACTTCACACCATAAGAAACACAATTTGGGCTCACTCTTTAATCCCCGACTCCCATACCGGCTCACCTTGGCAGCTCACACTCTAGCCAATACCTCACTCAATTTCCATAGCCCAGCACTTTCAGACCGCTAGGTATGAGTAGTTAGCTTTGCACCCCCGGTATAGCACACCCTAAACACCACACAGAGGTTACAGTGCTCCTACCTTCCTCGCTCCCACTTTTTTTGCTCTTTTTTCTAATTATTCGCTTCAACGGAATCACAAAATGGTGGCCAACACTTCCTAATTGCAACAGCACGCAGCGCTCGCAGCGCTCGCAGCCAATCAGCTGCAAGCTTGATGGCAGAATTCCCAAATATCAATATCTGTAAATTTCAACATTTCTCAAAAACTACTGAAAGGATTTACACCAAATAAACTAAAGCATGCTTTTTAGACCAAGATCCTTCCCCCTGCCAGATTTGGGGTAATTTCGTTTACCCGTTCGACCTGTAGCCTTGTCTAAAGTTTCCTATGGAAATTAACATGGAGAAAACATGTTTTGGGACCCCCCTTTTTTCTTGGCCTCCCCTTGACAAATCACCCCCTACCTTTCAACATAGGAGCTGATATTAACAAAGCATTCGTTTTGAAAATGTCATGAAGATTCATCAAACTAAGCCAAAGTTATAAGCAAAACAATAAATGTTCTTCCTATGGAAACTAGGCCCTAACTATAACTACCTACTGGCGAACTGAGGCACAAGTATATTCAAAAACAAGTGCGCAAAAACAGCGGCGTACGCGTAGTGTACACATACCCAGCTGATAAGAAAAATTGCATATATATTTTTTTTAGACCGGGGGGCCAAATCCCGGGGGCAATTGGCTCTTTGTAAAGGGGGCCCAGAGGCTCAAGCTCCCCTACATGCCCCAGGGACTGCTACCTCCCCGGGGCAGTAATATTCAAAATAGGGGGGTCCGTGATGGACCCCCAGCCCCGGGGACCACCACCCCACGGGGCTTTTAACTGTTGAGAGGGGGGCCGCGCGGCCCCCCTCCGGGAGCCCTGGATGGCCCTGGGGACCACAACCCCCAGGGCCGGCTCCTGCAGTGTCCCGGGGTGCCTAGCCCCGGGACACTGCTGTTTGCTATGGTAGGCTCCCGCCCTACCATAGCAAACTCCTTTGTTTTAAAAAATCAAAGCGCATTGTTTTTCTGCATGTGGAGCAGCATGTTAGCTGCTCCCCAAGCAGAAAAGCAATGCTGGCTCCCGCAGGATGCGAGGAGCCAGCAGGGACCGTTGGGTGCTTGGGGACCCCCTACGGCCCCCAACGAGGAGGGCCGGGCCGGGTCCCCGGGGCCAGAAGTGGCCCGGGAGGGGACCACGCGGCCACCCTCCCAAAAAAAAAAAAAAAAATTAAAAAATGGCCGGCCCCGGGGGATGGGGTCCCGGGGCCAAAATGGCTACAGGAGGGGGGGCAAAGCAGCCCCCCTCCTAATTATTATTATTATTTTTTTAAAAGGCCCATGCCCCGGGGGCTGGGGTCCCCAGGGCAGAGTATGGCCTTGGGAGGGGGGCCACGTGGCCCCTTCCCATTTAATAAAAATTGGGGGCAGGACCTGGGGGATGGGGACCCCAAGCCAAAAAAACGCAAATTACAAACGCGCCCCTGGCGCGTTTGCAGAGGGGGAACTAATTCCCCTTGCATACTGGGGGTCCCTGGGGCCAACTAGCCCATCATTATGGGCCAGGGGGCTGCGTTGCAGAGAGGTGTAAAAAGGTGCATGGCCTCAGAACACCCCCTGGCGCATACTTGAGGTTCCTGGTGGGCTAATTGGCCCCCAGGGACCCCCAGTATGCAAGGGGAATTAGTCCCCCCTCTGCAAATGCGCCAGGGGGCTGAGTTGCAGAGATGTATAAAAAGGGGTGGGGCCTCATTACACCTCTCTGCAACGCAGCATCCTGGCGCATACTGGAGGTTCCTGGTGGGCTAGCTGGTCCACAGGGACCCCCAGTATGCAAGGGGAACTAATTCCCCCTCTGCAAACGCGCCAGGGGGCTGCGTTGCAGAGAGGTGTGATGAGGCCACGGCCCTTTTTACACCTCTCCGCAACGCAGCCCCCTGGCACATACTGGAGGATCCTGGTGGGCTAGTTGGCCCCCAGGGACCCCCAGTATGCAAGGGGACTTAATCCCCCAACTTAGAACGTGCTACGGGCGTGTTTGCACAGTGGTGAACTTAGGAGGTGTGGCTTGAGGTGATATGTGGGCAAACATGCCCTGTGGCGCGTTTTAAGTTCGGGAATTATTTCCTCTTCAATCCAGAGGTCCCCTAGGGGCAAACTAGTCCAACAGGTACCTCCAGTAGGCGCCACAAAGCTGCGTTTCAGAGTGTTGTAAAAAGAAGGCGTGCCCTTTGAACACCTCTCTGCAACGCAGCTCACTGGCGCATATTGGAGGTACCTGGTGGGCTAGTTGGCTCACAGGGGACCTCAGGATTGAAGAGGAATTAATTCCCCAACCTAAAACGTGCCACAGGGCGTGTTTGCACACATGTCACCTCAGGCCCCGCCCCCTTCCTTCACTATTGAGCAAAATATTCCTATAAAATCAGCCGAACTACGAATTCTGATTTACTCACCTGTTATCACGAGAGACATCAGTGCTGCATCTTTGAGCCCAGTATGGACCCTGAAAAGTAAATCTAAGTGTACTTACCAGTAACTTGTATTTCCTTCCATAGGAATCTATTGTGTGGTTTTCACCAGAAAAGTTTCTGAGTGTCTATTTTTGAATCATACAAATATTCCTGTAAAATCAGCCGGACTATGAATTCCGATTTACTCACCTGTTATCAGGAGAGACCTCAGTGCTGCATATTTCCTCCCACTAATGATCCTGAAAAGTAATTCTAACCATACTTACAGTAACTTGAATTTCCTTCCATAGGCTAACATTGGCTGGTTTCACTTGGAAATTCTTCTAAGTGTGGAATTTTGGAACTTTAAAAAATTCCTCTAAAATCAGCCGAACTACGGATTCCGATTTACTCACCTGTTATCAGGAGAGACCTCAGTGCTGCATCTTTCAGCCCACTGCTGATCCTGAAAAGTAATTCTAACCATACTTACAGTAACTTGAATTCCCTTCCACAGGCTAACATTGATTGGTTTCACTTGGAAATTCTTCTAAGTGTAGAGTTTTGGAACTTAAAAAAATTCCTCTAAAATCAGCCGAACTACGAATTCCGATTTACTCACCTGTTATCAAGAGAGACCAAAGTGCTGCATATTTCAGCTCACTACTGATCCTGAAAAGTAATTCTAGCCATACTTACCAGTAACTTGAATTTCCTTCCATAGGATATAATTGCCTGCTCTATAAAATATATATAAATAAAAAAAATATAAAATAAAAAAATATATATTACAATTTCAATATTTTTAAAAACGTTTTTTTTAATTCATATTATAAATGTGTAATGTATTTAAAAAATAAAATATCTAAAAATAAATACTTTAAAACAATGTGGTAAATCACTATAAAAAATTATAACAATTAATACATTTAAAAACTATCATTTGCAAACCCTTTGAAATGCACTGAAAAAACCAAAGGTTTCAGCCAAGTTATAGTTAGGAATTAGCATTTAAAAAACCTTTACCGAAACATCGATAATGGTGATTTTATAACAATATTAACACAGTAAAAAGCAGGAGACTAAGATGACCATTAATAAAATCATTAAAACACTATGGTTTTAAAAGTCCAAACATTTTCTGTAGTTCATTGCACATTTCAGGAAGCTGGCCACAAAAGGGATACAATCAGGTGCGAGCAGTTGTAGATAAAAAAGAGCGGGACATACTTGCACAAAGTTTAACCTTTTTAAGAGAGATTTCAGATAAAAAGTCCTGGGCATCTCATAATATTTACAGAAGAACATAAAATGGAGCAGATCCTGTGGAGACTTAGAGTCGTAGCCACAGGATGCTAACTCCTTTCCTTTATGATTGCCCCTTGGAACTGCCAATAAGAAATGAAAAAGGTTAAGTCTAAACCTGGTTAATAAAAATCGCTCGTATGCTGGCAACGGCCATGATAAATACGGCTCAGTATCAGGGGTGGTTTTAAGTATCAAGTGTGTCCTCACACTAGGTTTCAGCAATTCTTTCTCCTCTTGTTCCAATTATTTTATTTGTATAAAGGAGTACTTAACCAGCGCAACATCCTTTCTATTAATACCTTTAGGTTTTAAAAACAGGTCCAGGTGACCCAGCTCGTTAAAACAAGTTTTTAGGTATTTGAACCAGGGAATATTCATCATATAATCAAGGCTCAAGGCCTCTCTTAAGATATTGTGAGTGAGGCCTAGGTGCTTGTTGAGTCAACATTGCAGCCAAAAGGTGAGGGGACGTAAAGCCAATGTGTCACATAAGAAGGGCATACCAGTTTCCTCATGGACTGACAGATTCGCCGTCCCCTTTGGGATGCTCAGCAGTTGCTTTAAAAAGTTGTTTTCTGTCACCTGAAGACCCTCAAGGCCACAGTATCCCCATAGGTCGCTTCCATAGCTTGCCATGGAGATACATTTGGGCCGATATATTTTTAACATGGCTGCCACTGGACGGCTACCCATTTTGGAAGCAAAATCGAACAGTGCCGCATTTGCCCTGATAGCCCCACCCCTTTTTTTGTTTAAGAGTGGAGCCCAGTTTAGCCGATGATCTAACAAAACACCCAGATAGGAAAATGTTGTGCAAGGTGGTACCCTCACTCCATTCACCGCAAAGGGGTTTTGGCTTTTAGAACGCTGCCCTGCCTGCATCCCATATGATTTGGTGTTGTTTATGGACAAGTCGCGCTTGTCCATAAAACCGTGAAATGCGCAGTGTTTTGGCCCCTTTGGGGTTCGTGCCAGGAGGACTGCATCGTCCGCGTAAAGCAGGTCTTGCAGTCCTCGTTTTCCCACGTACCGATAATCGGCTCCTGTTTCTAGCAATGAACCTTCTAAATCATTAATATATAAATTAAAAAGGAAGGGGGCTAATATGCACCCCTGCCTGACCCCCCTTTCAATATCAAAGTTCATGGATACTTTCAGGTCGTTGGAGTATCTTATGTTTGCTTTAGTGTCTATATGAAGATCCCTCAGGAAGTCCACCATGCTACGCTCCACTCCTGTGGCCTCCATAGACCACCACAACCTTCCCCGATTAACGCTATCGAAGGCGGAAGAAAGGTCCATGAAGGCCATGAAACCGGAACCAGAACGTGCCGTGGTGTACTTCCCATGATCGTGCATAGATTCAGGCACTGGGCCATAGTTGAGTGACCTGGGCGGAACCCATACTGGATTTCCGAGATGATCTTATTCTCCTCCGCCCAGGTACACAGTCTCTGTAAAATGACCCCCCAATTACGTTAACAACAGAGTCAATCAAAGAGATTGGCCTGTAATTTATCGTACAGTTTCGGTCCCCTTTTTTAAATACTGGTACGATCGTTGAAACACCCCAGGAGACAGGCCAACCTCCTATAGCTGCTGCGTTACCCACAGCAGTCAGGATCTCAGCCCAAAACAGAGGGTTTGATTTAAAAAGGTCCGGGGATACCATCCGGTCCTGGTGCTTTTTTGTTTGTCAAACTAGCAATACCGTCCTCAATTTCGTTTACCGAGAACATCACAGTTTCCTTGCCGTGTGCCTTTCTAGAAGGTCTGGCTGGCTCGATGTGTTTTTAAATATTCCTATAAAGTGGGACACCCCTTTGTCCGCTGTTATGTTGGAGCCCACTTCTCTGACCCCTTCCGCTAATAAAGGTGATCGGTTTGTGGTGCTCCAAAATCTAGAGCTACTAGATAGGGTCACGGGGTCTAAAAGTTCCCTCCACAGTGCTTCTTTTACTTCCACCTTGCGATTAGCCAGGTAATTTTATGGTTTTTCCTGAGGGCACAGATCAGGGCTCTGTCTCTGGGTGATTTTTTCAACCCGGCCTTCAAGTCACTCGTAGCTTTGGAACAGAGGTGACAAAACCATTTTGGTGCGCTAGCCATGCCAGTTCTCCCTCGGGCAAGTAACATGCCTCATATTTTAGATGCAATACCCTCAAATGATTTTAAGATACATGTTGGAGGAGATTCTTGATCAAGGCAGCAAGAAAATTCTGCCTCGCAGGCGGTCTTCAGAGAGTCATGGAAGGTGGACGGGATTATCTGGTTCCATTTGATCCGGCGCCCTCCCTCTATGGGTTGTAGGTTGTTACTGCTGTGTACTTTATCTTTGGTCTTCATTATATTCCCTCCTATGATCACACAGACAGGGTTATGGTCACTAAGTGAGCTTGGGATAATAGAGAAACCCTGAAGGAGGGGTAAGAAAGATCTAAATATTAATATTGATCTATAATAGTCCCACAGCCTCTACCCCTTAACGTGGGCTCCCTAGGTTTACTTATTGGGGGGGCAAGACCCATTGCAGAAAATAGATCATGCTCGTCGAGCATGTCATTCAGTAAACTACCTTGCAAAGTATGCTCAAAATGGGGACCCAATGTGTTTTTTTCTTTCTGCCTCGGTATTGGGTCCCTGGTTGTGAGAAAATAGAAAAAAACACATAGAGCCTTGTCAGAAATGGTATTAAATAATGCCTTGATAGACCCTTGGATAAAATGGCACCTGAATTTGGATGATAGCACCTTTTTTTCAGCCCCACATCAAGTTTTAGTTAGGTTGGATTATTTTTTAATTTCGAATAGTCTGGTAATAGGTTCAGAAATAGAAAAATACCCACGTATTATATCAGATCATAGCCCGCTAGTATTAACAGTTAAATTAGATCAAACCCAAAGAAAAGAGACACAATGGACTTTTGAAAGGGCCCTGCTGCAGGATCAGGAATATAGAAAAATTATGATAAATTGGATGACGAGTTACTGGGATATAAATAGAGACACGGCATCCCCAGGTGTAGTTTGGGATGCATTAAAGGCTGGGGTGAGAGGGGAGACAATGAGCTATGTCTTTTTGAGACAAAAGAAGGAAAAACTGAAGGTAGAAGAAATGAATAGAAACATCTCGAAAGTCGAAGATGAGTTAGAATTGGCTATTAGACAAAACTCCCCGATAGCTCAGATATTGCTGAAAGGTATAGCACTAAGGGCAGATGCAGCAGAAGGGATTGCCAAGAGAACAGTAGAGAAATACTTGGCAAGGAAGGAGAGCGTTTATGAGCTCAGTGAGCGGGTGGGCCATATTTTAGCCGTTCGGACTAGACAGAGAGGAGTAGCAGCAGACATTAGGGAGATTACAGATGCACAAGGGAATATGGTACAAGATGCAGTCCAGATAAGGGAGGTATTTAGGCAATACTATTTAGGTCTGTATGACGCAGATAACGCGGCAGGAATGGAGGATGTAGAAAGCTATTTGAGTGAAATACCCCCTTCAAAGTTATCAATGGTGGATAAGGAGTGTCTAGAAGCAACATTTCAGCTAGAGGAGTTTGTGGCAGCAGTAGGAGATCTACCAGCAGGGAAGGCTGCAGGCCCGGACCAGATGGAGTTTTATAAAACATTCCAGACAATCTTACTGGGGGATATGTTTAATATAATGCTGCTGGCGCAGAAGGGGGAGTCAATACTGGAATCGTGGGGAGGAGCAGACATTATAGTAATTGCAAAGAAAGGGAAACCAATGACTATTACTGGCTCATACCGGCCAATCACATTGATGAATTCAGATGTCAAGATTTATTCAAAGATGCTGGCTAAAAGACTATCAGGTGTGGTAGAAAGCTTGGTTTGTCCCTCCCAACTTGGTTTCATTCCGGGGAAAGGAACAACACAACACATAAGACAGGTTATAACAATGTTTGATGCAACAAATACCTAGGGAGACCCTATGGCAGCTCTATTTCTAGACGCTGAAAAGGCGTTTGATAGGGTCTCCAGGGGGTTTTTGTGGTCAGTTATGAGGTGGTGCGGAATAGGAGAGAGGTTTATAAAAGCTATACAAACTCTGTATATAAAACCGACAGCTAAGATAAGAGTTAACAGAGGACATTCGGAAGCTGTTAGAATAAGAAGGGGGACAAGGCAGGGTTGCCCTTCATCTCCCCTGTTATTTGCGCTATATCTTGATCCCTACTTGCGCAGATTGGAGAGTAATCCAAATATACCGGCAAAGAATATAAATGGCTGTAGAATAAAAACACTGGCGTACGCGGATGACGTAGCCATATTAACACCCGATCCCAGAGATGCAATTAGGGTGACGGAGGAGGAGGCTCAACATTTTGGACAGGTTTCCGGATATAGTCTCAACAGAAGTAAAACACACATTGTTGAAAATAGTCAGGTGATTTGTAACGATGATAGAGTGGTTAACTCAGCAATATACTTAGGGGTTGCAATAGCAGCAAATTTAGATATGATGGTGGGTAATAATATGACTCCATGAATAACACAAGTAAAAAGGAATCTGGAGAGAATGAACAATCTACATTTGTCACTGGTGGGGTGTACCAATGTCATAAAGATTATAATTTTACCCAAGTTTCTGTACCTTTTTAGATCTATTCCTTTATTTTTTGAGGTTAGTTGGTTTAACACGCTGGAGGCAATTTGTAACAGGTTCATTTGGGCACAGGGCAAAACGCGTAGAGCTTATAGGTTTATGGACTTACCTAGAGAGAGGGGAGGATGGGGTGCTCCGGATTTCAGACTGTATTATATGGCAGCGGCCCTGCAATATATGCAAGGATTGATAGGAGGAAATGATGGTGATCCAAGGATTGATAGTTTTTCCACAAAAATATATACAGCGGTAGTAGGGGTGGAAGTGAGAAGCTGTTTTTTAAACTGTATAGATTATGGATACTTTAAAATAACGAGATTCAAGACATTATTGGCTGCTGTTAAAATATGGAATGCATTTCTGAAAAAGTGTAAATTAGGAAGATTTAATAGATATATAAGACTGTACAAAAATAAGTCATTCCCACTGGAAATATTTGGAGACCAAACTATGATGAACTGGGCGGAAAGAGGGATTGTACAAAATGGAGATATATTAAAACCGGAGGGATTGGTACAGTTTATAGACCTTAAAAACAAATATGATCTGAGCAACAGGGACTTCTTTAAGTATCTCCAGATCAGGAGTTATCTAGGTGGTAAACAAGGAGGACCAGGAGGTTTTAGCAAGAATGAAATTTTAGAGCAAATAAGAACAGCAGGAGATCTTTCGATACGTTCAATATATGCTAGTTTGGTAAAAGAGAAAACTGACGATCTAGAAAAATATAGTAATAAATGGGCAGAGAAAATAAGGGGAGAAATAAGCTGGTTTCAGGAGTCATTAGATTTAGGCCGATCGATATTGTGTGCATCCTCCCTTCAATCTCAACATTACAAAACTATGTATTCATTATATATTACTCCAGCGAGGATAGCACAATGGGGAGGCACTGCGGGAACTACTTGTTCGAGATGCAATGCCGCTGAGGCTGACAATATACATATATTTGCCACGTGTCCGCAACTCCATATGCTGCTTAGAGATATTGAGAGGTTTTTTGTTAGCACACTAGGGATTCGAATAAAGCTCACTTCGTCTTGGATTCTACCAGGGGTTGGCAGGGATAATGATGGGATGCAGCAGGAGTTTATATTTGTGGCAATGGCGGTGTACAGGTTAATGATAGCTAGGGCCTGGTTGGACAAGAACCCGCCAACAGTACAGTGTTGGCTGGCTAACTTACTAGCATCTTATAATATAGAGAAGAATGTATATGCTCGAAGAGGGAAGAGAGGGAGACTGATGGGTTTGAGAATATGGGATCCTATAACGAGATGGAAGGAGAGATTAGGTTGAGTGAGTATTTTGTTTTTGTTTATATTGCTTTACAAAACCCTGTATGAAAATGATGAAAAGTAACGGATGTAATGAACAATACATTTATGTATATTTGTATATCGCTGTTATACATGAAGTAATGGAAATCTAATCAATGGTGAATAATGTATAATTTATAAAGTGTGTCTAACTTTGAAAATAAAAAATATATTTAAAAAAGAAAAAAATGGAGACCCGATATTAGTGGGCATCCCAATTTCACCCGGGCATTTAACTTAAAGTCGCCACACGGGTGAATGTTAAAATCTCCTGCTATGAGCAAGTTCTTCTTATGAAAGCCACCTTCTTGTTTAACAAATCTATTCAACTTGGCTATCCCACAACCTTCTTCCTCATTAATAGCGTTGTAAACATTTATCACCAAGAGGGAGTTGTCCTTTTGGCCCAGGGAAATAGCCTGGACGTTTCTGTTCGCTGGGACAAAGAAAGCTCTATAACCCTCTAGTGCAACGTCGCTATTCACAAGCCAGGTTTCCTGTAAGCAAATTAACATAAATTTGCTTACAAACTGTACCCATATAGGGTCTGTAACTTCTCCTGCTAGCCCAGCAATGTTCCAGGAATATTTGTATATCGCTGTTATACATGAAGTAATGGAAATCTAATCAATGGTGAATAATGTATAATTTATAAAGTGTGTCTAACTTTGAAAATAAAAAATATATTTAAAAAAGAAAAAAATGGAGACCCGATATTAGTGGGCATCCCAATTTCACCCGGGCATTTAACTTAAAGTCGCCACACGGGTGAATGTTAAAATCTCCTGCTATGAGCAAGTTCTTCTTATGAAAGCCACCTTCTTGTTTAACAAATCTATTCAACTTGGCTATCCCACAACCTTCTTCCTCATTAATAGCGTTGTAAACATTTATCACCAAGAGGGAGTTGTCCTTTTGGCCCAGGGAAATAGCCTGGACGTTTTTGTTCGCTGGGACAAAGAAAGCTCTATAACCCTCTAGTGCAACGTCGCTATTCAAAAGCCAGGTTTCCTGTAAGCAAATTAACATAAATTTGCTTACAAACTGTACCCATATAGGGTCTGTAACTTCTCCTGCTAGCCCAGCAATGTTCCAGGAAAGAACATTTTGAACTTGACGGTTCTCAATCATACTCTGCCCAACCACACCTGGTGGATCAACCCGAGATATATCAGAACAATTATCTTCCCGATCCCCGTCAGGTAATATATGTATAAGTTCATCGGGTGTGACCACCGGGGAAAAAACTCAGGTGCTAGGTTGGTTAATGGGCAGCTGAATATGGGTGGGGTATTTTTAATTATGAGAATTGGGAGGTAGTTGATCCCTGCACAGTCAATCCTGGTAATTGAGACCAGATAGAGCTGCAAAGCTATTTGAATCCTCAAATGGCGAGGGGAGCCCATATCCACCCCAGGTAGGCACCCTTAATGGTCTTAGTGATCTTAACCGTAGCGGCCCCAATCTCGGTTGTCTTCTAAGGTGGAGTGTCCTATCAAAATGGCCCCCATTCCTGATGTCAGGTTGGATTTGGGTGATTGCCCCATAAAAGATACCTAGGGGCAGTATCTCTATCCCCTGTCCCCTGGGATCCCCTCCTTTCACCGCATCTCTAAGGATCCTATCTGTTGTTACTGGGTTATTAAAATTTACCACTATGCAGTCGCCGTTTCAGGATTCATGGGAACTGCCTATCCAAGACACACGATGAACCATGATGACCTAGTGCCTTGCCAGATGCCCCTCCCTGGTATTACAGTGCAACCAATGGGTAACCTTATTTTTAAGTTGATAGAAATCCTCTTTGGTGCCCTCGGGAAGGGGTGGAGCATTACCCACAGCCAGCACTAGCGGTGCCGATTTTGGTGGTAGATCAATCACCGGAAGTTTAACCGTGTTTCTAGGTGCCTCGTCTGGGTTACTTGTTCTTGTGGCCCGGGAGGAGCCTGCAATGTTATCTATGTGGTGCTTGGTACTCACTCCTGCCGTACGTATATTACCAGAAAGCCCTAGTGTTTTGGTTCTTCCGTCGTTGGTCCTATACTCCTTATCAGTTGTAATCCTCTGCTCAGCGTCTTGGGTGTTACAGGCCGAGCATAGTAAGGAAGATAGATTTGAGGACAGTATGCCCCCCTGTTGGGAACTGACTAAAAGGCTTTCCAGTTTTTGTGTGTTTTCTAGGGTTACCTGTTGTACCTTCCCTAGATTCTGATTAATTATCTTTAGTCTCTCTATAAGAGGGAGAATAAAAGACTTGAACAGCTGTTCTATTTGAGTTATTAATCCTGCTACATCGCTAGGCCCGGGTGTAGTGCCTGCGAACAAGTGTGATGTGGCGTTAGATGTTATAATAGGCAGTACTTTCACTGGGTTAGTGAATGTATTAGTAAGTGTTTCCTCTGCGGAGGGAAATATTTTCCTGATTTATTTGTCGTCTTAGGGACTTTCGATCTTCTTCCCGTTTGACGACCGCCACCCCTTTTCCTTTTCCCGGTTTGAATGGGACTTGAGACTGTAGGCTTCACGTTATCTGCCACAGCGGGCACTTTCTTGGTGGATTATACGATGGGTCGATGTTCTTCGGGGGATGAGATACTATCCACGAAGCTATTCACAGAGTTGGACCCAAATTTGTATTCCTCGGGCTACTCATGCATAAATTTGTGAGTCTAGGTCTTTCTGGAGTTATTACATTTTTAATTTTGCCCAAGAAGGACCGCTTTAGTTCCAGGAGTTCCAGGGATAACCGTTTTTCTGTTATAGCTATTTCTCGCTCTAGTACTACTGCCGCTCTTGTGATGAAATTATCTAAGGTCCCTGTCACACTACCCCAAATCGTACTTTGGACTATCTTCCTCCCTTTCCCTGGTAGCTGGGACATAATTGCTGCAAAAGATGTTGCACAGGGCAGACAAATCGAACCCTAATACATGCAATGAGACACAAACAAATGTTAATAGTCCCGGTCACCTGTATAGGTCAGGGCGCAATACAGCAGACATTAAGGGGATGGCCCAGCCCGGCCACCTCTGGCCTGTGACGGCCTAGGACGGTCTCGCCCTTGTCCCGGGCTTCTCCCGGAACGTCCCGCACGTGTCCCCGCGGGATGAGGGACCAGGCAGGGCTTTAAGGGCCTCCTGGAGCGTGCTGGTGATGCGTCCTACCCCAAAGGATCCTGGGGCTTGTAGTGAGCAACAGCAGGACCGGCGGGGCAAAGCCTGGCCGGTGGCAGGTCACGGAAGAGCCCAGCTGGATGTGAGGGAGCAGGGGGGTGGAGCCAAGCCCGGCCGCAAAAGGGAATCAGCAAAGTCACAGGGCAACCCCACGGTCACACACAGCGTGTCTCGGCGGCAAAAGGACAACTCATTCTGATACTCAAAAATCCAACTAATAACCCATATAGACACTCATGTAGCTACTCACCAACCCTTGCAGGCACTTATGCACAAAGTTAGGCACTGATACAGATATTTACATATTTAAACATTACTCGCTAATACATGTATTCACTAAGATACACTTAAAACGTCAGTTATACAATCAATTTTACAAAAAAACATACATTTAGACACTTATTTACCCATTTATTCTTCCATCGACCTTTAGATATACATATATAAAAAATATTTATTTTTCAGAAAGACACACATTCACTGGATGATGTCATCAGTGATGTCATTTAAGATGTCATCAGTGATGTCATGAGTGATGTCACTGACCATGTCATGAGTGATATGTCAGCAGTGCATTGCGGGCGCGCAAGTTATAATTAGCTGAACTAACTATAACGGGGGAATAATCATCACATCTAAATTAACTTTCAATGGCCCTAGGGGACCACGAATGTCCTGCTACTGTGCCACTATAAACAGTATAAACTAAGCCTGGGTGGAGTTAGCGTAGGTGCACTGCATGGAATTCCGCGAAGTTGCAAATAAACTCAGTGAGCTACTTGAAGTTCCACGAGTGAGTGGAGTTGCTTGTTCTGCAGGTTTGCAATCCATTTTTTTACGTTCGGGAACTCGTATTACGTGTTCAGGAACTCGTATTGCGTGCTCGGGGAAAATATTGCGCAAATTTCACCACCCGATCGTCCATGGGCGCGGCCATCATGTTTTTCATGTTTGCTATGGTTCTGGGCCTGTTTTTCTATCCTCCCTATATGTTTTCAATCCTTTGTTTTTAAAAACTTTTTTCTGATCTTTTTTATTTATTATCTCTCCTTCTCTATTCCTGAGTGTATGTTTTGCATTTTTTGTACTTTTTGTGTGTTTTGCAGTGCATTTTTGCCTGTTTTTCTATTACCTCCTTTTTATTTCTTTACTTCCTTTTTTTACTTCCTACATTTTCTTTTCCGCCCCCCAGAACCATGGTGAAGAAGAGTAGCAAGCAGGGAAGAGGAGAAGCGAGAGCCTCGGCCGCCTTCCTTGTGAAAGTTGTCGCCTGGTAGAGGTGCAGGCCTGCCCCATGTTTTATGAGGTGAAGGTGGCTGCACTCTTTTTTTTTTGTCCAGCGCCACCTCCATTTCACCCTGGCAGCAGGCGGCAGGTTTGGGCTCCGGGATCGTCACCGGCAGTGGGCGAAGGTGCGCCGGGCAGTGTTTTGCTGCTCTGGAGTCCGGCGCACCCATAACCAAATGACGCAGCGGTGGTCTGACATCCTGGACCGGGAGCAGGACCTGTTGGACCTGCTAGGGGATGAGTTCCCGGGGCTTGGTGAGTAGCTAATAATATTACTATTGTGTTCTTCTGTTCTGTGTTATTGTGAATATTATTTTTTTCCCAAATAGCAAGAATCCTGCTGCTGCTTACATGCAGGTAACTTACGTTTCAAAATCTTATATTATGTGATTCTTATTCTTCCATACAGGTGCTCTGCACTACTAATCGTACTTGTTTGCAACTTTGTGCTCACTTGGGCTGGTTATGTGAGAGAGGTTTGAAAATGTAAGTTAGGTAATGCAGATAGGAAAGACTCCAGTCCTTTCCTTTGTCCTGTTAGGCTGACCTGTCAGGCTGTCAAGAAGATAGTGGTAGTAGTTAGTTAGTTAGTATCATTTAGTAATGTTAGCGGCCTGCAAGGCGCATCCTCTCACGTGACTTCAGTCCTAGTAGAACCTTTTGTAGTTCATATAGTGAGTGAATAGCAGTCAACCAATTTGGTGTATGAAATATGCATGTGCCCATCTATGAATTTAAGAAGAATAAATGCAGACTTAGTGAATTGGCCTGTCAAACGTGGGTTGGAGTTGAGACTTAGAGATGATTATGAAATATATAATTTTTTTGCAATTCATTCCAAAGTCTTTGGAATACGCGGGCTATGTAAGTTTAGGATTCAGGAGTCGGAATGGAACAGTGGAATAATAAAGATAGGAGGGTCTGTGACTGCAACTACTACTAGTCGATCTGAAGTTATTGCAATTGCCCTTTTCTTGCCTAAAAATCTTTTTAGAGCGATTATTTAATATTATTTATTTAGCACCAATAATTTTTTGTCTCTTTAATTATTTCTTACATGATAGCATCCAGGGGCAAAAAGAAGAAGACTGGGTCTGCTGAGGCGGGTGCGGGAGCCAGAGGTGCCTCCCAGGGGCAGGAAGCCTCAGACGCAGATAGCTCTGCTGGACCCAGTAAGTCCACCTGGTGTTATATTAAGATAAAAATTTCCCTAACTTTCACCGCTCTATTATTTCCATTTCCTAATTTTAATTTTCCCATATCCTCTTTGATCTATCTGTTTCAAAATTCTTGTTTTTTCTCCATTACCTACTAACATTGTTCTAGTGTCTGCTTTTTTTATTTTACATCAAATCAGACAGCCTCTGACTCTGAATTAGTCTGTCTGCTGCTTGCTTTCTTCTGGTTTCCCGCTCAGCTTTCCCTCTCCCCTTATATATTTTGTGGAATGTCTAGTGGTGGTACTGTAAGACTCAGAGAACCCTTGGTCCTACTACTAGTGCTTGTAGTGGTAAGGACTCCTTACTAGTACTAGTACTAGTAGCACTAATCTGTTGTGCAGATTGCATGCCGAGTAAGATATTCTACACAGGTTTGTGAGATGAGAAGGCTTTCTTTTACTGCCTCATGCTCAATCAGCAAATGGTGGTCACTCACGTTGGACACCCCAAAGTGGTGTATTTTTCTTTTTTCTAATCTAGGCCTAGTACTTTTTTTTATTAGCAGCAGTTGATGGAGAACACTGAACAACTGAGTACTGTGCACCATGGCTGGATGGGAGTATCAGGGGGAGGACAGCACTATTATTTTCCAACTAAGAGAGACCTCATGTCCGCCCAGTTGGCCACTCTGTCTTCTTTTCAAAAAATGAAATGCACCAATAGCTCTAGCCACTGAGTCCAGTCCTTTGGGTTGTCTTCTTCTTGAGAGGCTTTTCAAAAAATGCCACCAACAAAATGCCCAACCGGATATTATTTTGTTATTTTTGATTGGACATACTGTCTACCCTACCCTCTTATCCGAATTGTAGATAGTGATGTGTGGTGTATGTATTAATATTATGTATTTTTAATCCTGCTAATGAAAAAAATAAATAGGGGAGAGGTATATGGCATCTAAAAAATGTGAAATGTTTTTTCCAGGCGTACCGACCACCAGTGCCGGGGCCATCGGCGAGGGCAAAGCCACTCCAGAGGGAGCTGATGCCACAGCTGCAGGTTGTAGACTATGAATTGTGAACTCTGAACAGTTGAAGAAGACACACTTTACTTAACATTAGCATTAGCGCCGGGGGTTGAGTAACTAACAGCCTATTCTATTCTGTCTTCAACTCAGCAGGGAAAGTTTTATGACAAAGACAAAGAGTCAGACAACATGTAATACATGACTGGCCAAGTAGGGTGCATGGGTGAAGGAAGGGGCCCGAGATGCATTTAGGTGGCTGAGAGGATGCATGGGTGGTTGAAAGATGGGTGAAAGGTGAAAGAAAGCAGAAAGAATGCCTGCATGGGTGGGTGAAACTTTATGGAAAGGAATCCTCCAGGGGGTTTGATGGGTCAAACTCAAAGGCAAGCAAGGATACATGGGTGGTGGTTTAATCTCAAATGAAAAATGTATGTCCGTGAAAGTTTTATGATAGCAATGTTTAGATGGATAGATGCCTGGATGGTATCAAAGTAGATGAAGAGTCAGACTGGATGAAGAGAATGTAAAGAAAATTCAACCGTGCCAGCGTACCAAAGCCAAGGGTGAAGAATAAAATAATGCTAGAAGAGAAAAGCAATGATAAATGAAAAAAACCCTGGGAAGAGTAAACAAGGACTGTTTTTTCCAAGGATTTTGATTCTTTTGAGGTTGTATTACAGAATGTAATACTCCCTTGACTCACAGTAGTTTGCAAGCACAACATATATATTGTACATAACTATGTACATGTACCCTACCCACCTATCATCAATCGCCTTCCACCGACTCCGAGGACCACTTTCACTCCCTACCCATGTAATTTTGACCATGTCAGCCATGGATAGCCTATCGGCTGCATGGTTAACTACTTATACTCAAACAATAGTAGTATGTCATAATCACGTGAGTGACGTGACGTTGTGCTGTATATCACCATCATTCATATTAAGCTTATATCATGTACCCTGTTCAAGTAGTCAGTGTGAAAGGGAAATTGAGCATTTGCAATTGAGTTAACAGAGTATGGTCCTAATGGAAAAATAAATAATTGTGTAGTACAGCTTACCCACCTGCAGACAGTTGTAAAGTCATGTGAGTCTGCGAGTTGCGGCACGAGTATGTCTATGTCTAGGGCACAAGCTGACTGAGCTGGCATGCCTACAAGATTAATTGTTCTAACAAGAGATAGAAGAATACTTGTCCATTCCATAGAGCCTCATGCCTGAAAGTCTAATCATCATTCATCACAGCTAAATCATAAGGGACGAGGAAGTGAGGGTACCACAAACGTTATGTTCTGCTAGTGCTACTGTGCCACTATAATTTATGTGTACAATTTAGTGTTACTGTTTTGCAAATCATATTGATTTCAATTGTCTTTTTTATTTCCTGATATAGCTACTCCTTCCCAACAAAACAGGCAGGACTTAGCAGCACGGACACATCAGGGGAAGCTGGAGGCCATCCGGGCTGAATACCACCGGCTGGTTGTGCTTTTATTTTTTGTCCTCATCCTGCTAACTTTCTTGGTGATATTCCTCTCGTCCCTCAAAAGAAAGGAGGGAGAGATGAGCATATCCATGCAAAGATTACTGCTGTTTCCACATTCCTCTTCCTCCCATTGCGACTTCAGGGGGGGAGCCGAGACCTCCAGCATGTGTGGCTTAATCATCGGAACTGCTTGCCTAAACCTTCTCCAGACTTTTAACGTCAGAAGTAATATCAATCTGGCTCATATCATTAATACTTCTGAGGCAGTCGGCAGACAGGGAGGTGTTTCAGATTTCCAAAGCCTGCATATCTCCGCCTCACCAACAAGATCACATAAAAAACAAATTTAGTTGGATTAGATTGTATACAAACTTCTTGATACAGCACAAAAAATTTGGGTCAAGGGCTTACCTTGATCTGTTGACCAGTCACTTCCTTTAAAAAGTTATATACTGATGACCAATCGTCAGACCCCGCATAAACATAAGGAGGTCATCCCCCAATGCAAGCAGAGATTATAGACATGCATTTGGATTCCCAGTCACTCTTGAGAGTTTGGCCAGAGACCAGTATACCCTGTATGTAGTAAATAAGTGATTTTGCTTGAGTGAGGCAGGTTTCACCACTGCCTGTAGGGTTGAAAAAGAAGTATGCCAATCTTGCTTTAGTTCTCCTTCCCCCAACCCATCTGCCCACAGGTTTGAGATGTCTGACACACCCTTATCGTCAGCCTCCAAAAGGGCCCAGTATCAGAATGCAACTTCCTTTTTTTGTGGACCAATTCTCATTGCCTGTTCCATCCAAGACTTATCCTGTGCTTCGACCCACTCTTGAGTGGCCCACTTAGAACATAACTGATATAATTTGAATCTTGTTAGTTGACCCTTGGTGCAACTACTTAAAACTTCCCAGCTCACTAAACTTGGACCCATTCTGAGGTCTGCCCAGTAATGTAACTCCATGGATTTTAAGGGTTGACTGAGCTGATCCATCAGACAAACAGGAGTACCAGGGGAATCCCAGATCAGTGCCAAGGACACATAGTATGGTATTCCCAACCTCCTCAGAAAATATATCTAAGACCTTACTGTGGTTTTGAAGATCTTCAACCTCACCTTTTTTAAATATTTCTGGTCTCTATATTTAAATAGGAAGTGCCACTGACCTTAACTTAAATACCCAAGCATTGCCTCGGAGAGTAACCCTTTTGGTGACTATCTGGCCTGTTTGCTAACATGCGGAAGTTCTTAAAATGTATATAAGCAGATCACGTAGGACCAATCCCCCCACGTCCAGCCTCCTCCTCAATTTTTTCCATGCTATCCTGGGTCCCTTTGAGGCCCAAATAAAGCTACCTATTTTACCCTGGAGTTTAGCGATTTCCTCCAGCCGAAATGTTAAAGGAATGGTATTAAAAAGAAAGGTAAGTTTGGGAAGGACAATCATCTTAATAAGATTAACTCTGCCATATATATTTAGAGGTTAGTTAGCCCATCTTACTAACAATCTCCCTACTTCTTGGCTCACTTTTTTCCAGTTCACTCTAGGGATTTTTTCGAGTTTCCATGTGATTAAGATGCTGAGGTATCTCATTTTGGATTTAACCCTGAGTACTATTAGTCTAGTTCCAATCCATAATTTCGATGTTACCCACTTTCACCTTATACCCCGATATCTTGCCAAAAGCACTGTGCCTGCGGGTTGGTGGTGTAGAGGATCAGATCATTAGCTTATAAAGCCAATTTCGCCACAAACCCAGATGACCTAAAGGGAAAAATAGTGGGATCAGTTCTAATCAAATTTGCAAAGGGCTCAGTATATATATTGAAGAGAAGCGGAGATAGGGGGCATCCCTGTCTCATACCCCTGGTGATGTCAAGCCAGTCAGACAGCTCTCCGGTAACCAGTACCCTGGCTCTAGAGGCAATAAAGGTTTTGTATAGCCTTCAACATATTCTGTGTAAAACAAAAGCATTTTAGAGTTTCCCAGAGATATTCCCAATGTACTTGATCAAAGGCCTTTGCAGGGTCTAAAGCCACTACAGTCAAAGGCAAATTCTGGGCCTCTGCCTTATCAATAGCCCCATCATCAGATACGTAAGCTTATTGAGCTGCCTCCCCGGTATAACTCCTCTTTGGTCAACACTCCTGATGACCTGTGCTACTCTTAAAGCTACAATCCCTGAAAACATCTTATAATCAGTGTTCAAGAGTGATATAAGTCTATACAAATCAGCTCTCAACGGATCTTTGTTCGGTTTCAGGATTAGGGCTACATTGTGTCTAACCAAGATAGGGGTACTCCCTCACCCTCTATTTATACTGTATTAAATACATATTTTAAAGATGGGATTCATTCATCTTTAATTTGGGTGTAGATCTCAACTGGAAGGCCATCTGGCCTGGCCGCTTTTCCTGCCTACATTTTCCTACATTGTGCCCTAATCTCTTCCTCCGTCATCTCTGCCTCTAAAACTCCCTTTTGCTTCCTTGTTAATTGCAGAAGCTCCGTCTCCTTTAACCAAGCCTCTATACATTCCTTTCTTGGTTGTATATATTCTCTATAGATAGGCTGCCCACATACCTCCGGGCTTCTCCCCTAATATCTGCATTAGTATTTCAGATCACACCAGTCTCTGCAATTAACAGATTGAATATTGAGTTCTTGGCCTTATCAGCTTTAGCCTTCCATGCTCAAAGCAAACTATATATTTCACCATTAGAGAATTGCTGGAGCTTGCTAACTTTTGATCTGTCAAGTATCTTTTTGTCTAACTGTGCTTGATATTCTGCCTGCAGCTCCTCCAGTTCCCTGCTAAGAACTTGGTACCCTGGCTGAACCCTCCAGCGAGTCCTTCTGGAGACCACATTCTCTATCCTTAATTTCTATGATTCTCTCCTCATCTCTCTCTCTCACAGCTCTTCTCTTACCAATTGTTATGGAGCTTATTTCTGCCCTTAAATATGCTTTAAAAGACTCCCAGACTACTTGTAATCCTGCAGAGTCCCTATTCCAATGAAAAAAGTCAGCTGTCCACCTTCTTTGCCCTATTTGTTGATGATGTTTTAAAGTCAGGACCACCAGAGAATGGTCTGAGAGGACTGCGGGGGCATGATTTATAGCCCCACCTCACCATTCAGTTCATGGTCCACTAGAAAGTAATCGATGCAGGAATGTTGGCCATATTTTTTGCTGTAGAATGCGAAACCCCTAATTGCCCCCTCCCTTCTACGCCAAATATCTACCAAGTTCAGTCATCATATTTTTCAATCTGGCAGAAGTCTTAGGTGAGCTAACGTATTCTACTTTTGATCTACTTTCCAAATCTTTATTTAGTACTATATTAAGGTCCCCCCAAGTATACACGGGCCGTGGTCCCAAACATACAGGATTCCAACTTTATTAAAGCATCAGGTGCATCATTAATTGGACCATAGTACGTTACGCATGATACTGGCATTGACTGGATCACCATACTAGCCACCAGTCACCTACCAGAGTCATCAGACTCACAATTTAATAGCCTTATTCCTGAATTATTTCTGATAATTAGGACCACCCCTTTAGTACTACTTCTCTGATCTGAACATATAACATCCTGTACACACCGTAGCTCACTAAAGCAGGACCCACACTCCTTCTGTTCCAAATGGGTCTCCTGGAGCAATAATATATGTGCCCCACTATTCTTGAGGTATTCTTTCACTTGCACTAGCTTCTTTTATGACCTGAGACCATTAACGTTCGAGGATATAAACTGGACTGCGTTTAACTTATTCATGCTTATATTCCCAAATCCTGTGCCATTGTAGCTGTTTCTGCAGGGGCTCCTATATATACAACCTAGGCTGATGCAACCCTGAAATGATGTTAAACTAACTAGAATTTGGCAAGACGAGGAAACCTCCTCAGGGTTGCTAATATTATGGATCTTGTTTCTCCACATCATTTTTAACATGGCTGGAAACTTCAGCTGGACCTGGGTGCCTTTACCTCGCAGGCCCATTCATCTTGTTACCCAGCTCCCATTGCCTCTGTGCAGTTCTCTTCCCTATGTCTGACCTCACATGATAGTTAAAGTCCTAAAACTTGCGGGATCTCTCCTTCAAAGCATGTCCCAGCACCAGCTCTTTAACTGCTTAGGTGAGAAAATTAATCTGAATTTTTGTGGGAGTCTTAATTTTGGGATTTAGTTTGAAAGGGTCCCTGTGCACTCTTTGCATTTTATTCTCAAGATCCAAATCTGGACTATCTTGCAATATCCCCTCTCTCAAAAGATTGCAAATAAAGCCTTTTATATCGCTTTTTTCTGGACCTTCTGGGATACTGAGAAATCTCAAGTTATTGCGCCTAGATTTTCATTTAATGCAATTTTATATAGTGTAAACATTACCCAAAGATGTCAGAGTGCTGTACAAAAGAACCAGATACAAATCGAAGAACATTTCAAATGTACAAGATGTAAAGTCACTCAAGGAAGAGATACAAATGGAGATTGAGTCTCAATCCGTTCCAGGTCATATTGCAAGGTTTTATTTTGAGATTTCAAAACCTCAATATCCTGTGAATTCTGAGTCATTCCTGCTGACAAAACCCTCACCTCTCCTTCGTGGATTGCAGTGCGTTGTGAAATATTGTCCAGCTTTTCCTCTAGCACCAGACATTTTTCTTGGATACCCTTTTGATTGATCTCTGAGATCTCGAATTTCTTGAGAATGTCCTGCCTCAAATTTAGTGAAATGTTTTCCAACTGGTTTTCAACTCCCCCCTCAACTAGGGGACTAGCCTCACACTGACTTAGGGTACCCTCTGTAGGATTCACTATGGTGTCTTGGGTCAGGCCTGGGACACCCCCATCTTGTCCACCATCTGCCAAGTTATCCAACAGAGAAAAATGATTACTAAGAGGGACTGTTGAAATTCTCTCATCTCATGGAGGAGCATTGTTAGACTTACCATGCCCCCTCCCCCCTGAATGTGTGCACCAGCCTTTGTCTGCTCCATAATTCTGAAATAAGAGTTGAGCAAGGGGGAGGGTTTAGGAAGTAAGTGCACCTATTTCAGTCAACACCGCTTTGGTGTCCCTGCAGCTTTCCCTGGTTTCCTAATGGGTGACACAGTAATTTCCTCCTGAGCCGTCTGTTCTCTTGCTCTCACCCCATTAGTTTTTTTTCTCAGGATCAGACAGTAGCTGATATCTGTTCCTTGCATGCAATAGTCGTGGCATACCTGCTGGAGAATTCCTCTCCCCAATACTCCTAGCTCCAGTGCACCCATTTTCCAGCTGCGGTCTATGCAGGTAACAGTGGTGGGGCGGTGGGGTCGTGTAAGGGGAGATTCTGAGGAATGATGGAGAGGGGAATTTTTTTTTTTATTTATTTCCCCTCTGCATTGTCCCTCGGAATCCCCCCTTACACGGCCCCTCCACCCCACCACTGTTACCTGCACGGGTAGTGGCTGCCACTTCCCCCTTATACCTCCTTCACATTCCCCTTCGAAGTGAAAAGTACCTGTGGAGAGAGGTTCTTTTCCATCAGTGCCACATGTACCTGCTGATATTGCCAAACTTCATGCTACTCCCAACACCCTCTTCTCCTTCTTGGCCTGACCATAACCGACAGAGTTCTCAACCTGCCAGGAGCCATGCCTGGGCCCTCCCACCTCCTGTGTCTTCTCCTTGAGGTGCTGTAAATTTTCTGTGGGTTGCCACCCAGTGCTGACTCTGCCGAGACCCACCTGAAACCGCGCGGGATCTCTGCCAGAGAGCCGCCGCCTAGCACCAATCGCCCCAATGTTGCCATGTGTCCGGTCCCATGCACACAGTGGCTTTGAGGGGAGAAAGATGAAAATGCCCCCAGACGCCTCACTCTACTACCTCCAGGGACAGATACAGAATGCCACCTCTGTAATCACTTCAAGTATTCCGGTAAGTTCCTCATTTTACAGGCAGCACCTCTCTTTGATCCAGGCGTTCCCCCGACCGGCGTTAGCCTGCCGCCATGTTCCCACCAGCTGGTTGTACTAGTGGAGGAGCAGGAGGAGGCAGCAACTTCCTCCAATGCCCAGGGCCACAGCTAGGCCACCCCATGGTACAGGGGGGCCTGGCGTGTTCTGGCAGCCACCCACTGCAACTCATCAACCACTGCATCCCAGTCCTGTTGTTCCTGCAGGAACTTTCAGCACAGCATGCTCCTCCAAATGGCATGCCTAGAAGCCAGGCTTGAGGAGTTCCTGGAGCGCACTAGCTGGCCTGCCCTCTGCTAAACCTCAGTCTTCTTGACCCTTGCCCCTTTTTTAATCCTTTTTCTGATGGCTGGGATGTTGGGAGTTGGGGAAACTTTGGGTGTTGTTCTTGGACATTTGGACTTCTTTGAGTGACATTTTGGACTGGACAATCATGGACATTTCATTTACTTGACATTGGTTAGGGTAAGGGAGAGGGGTTGGTCAGGTGTCGTAGGTTTCTTCTAGATTATTATTTAGGGTAATAAGTTATTTAGAGTTTTACAATACATATGATGTAAATTATTTCTGGGGAGGTTACTCTTTTATGTCGCCTTGTTACCTCCTTTAATGCAGGGCCTCAGCCAGTTTTTGAAATCTGCCAATAGTTTAACACACACCAAGAGATAGATGTGGTACCCTCACTTGTCCTACTACTGTCAGTCTCTCCTCCTAGTCTATGCAGTCTGCAACTAAAACCCTATGTAGCATGTACTTGGAGGATATGGATGTGTGAATCAATGCATTTCCATAGTGTATACATTATTGCCTCCCCCACACTTTTTCTCTTACCTGTGATTGTTGTTCAGGTGAGGAGCTGCATGCATGGGGATGGTTTGGTTTTCCAAGGTGCCTTGGGGATGATGGTAGCAGTAGTAGAAGTTGCATTTGCAAAAAAAGAAAATGAGACAGTCAGTCACCTGAGGGAACGAGCAGTAAAAGTACATTACACAGGAAGAAGGCTGCCAAACAAGAAACCATGATGATGATTGTTGGACTTGGCTCTTTTGGCAGGTTCACCCCGAAACTTTTTGCATTTTCCTAGCCTGTCTCTGTAACCTGGTGTTGGTGATTTTAGGTCTCTGCACACTTTTTCACTGTGGTCCAGTGTAAAGTGCGTGAGCAATCTGAGTGCGTAGGGTGAGATTGGCCTGCCCTCCCATAGGAATGCATGGGGAATATGTGTGTCCATGGTAGTTCCTGATGTGTGGGGAGTGCATGGTCGAGTTTGGTATGTGCGAACTCGTGTGATTAAATGCTGCCCGATGATGTGCGTGGATTTAGTGTGTCTAGTGGAGAAGTACCACTTCTAGAAGTTTGCATGTCTGTGCAGTAAATGTGAATTGACTGTCTGGCTTGTGATTGGCTGGAGCTGGCTGGTGTGCCTGGGAGTGGTGAATGGGGAGATCTGCATGTTAATGGGAGGGAGGAGTGCACCTGGGACCTGAATAGGGCCGGGCCTTCCCTCCACAATGCTGGCTCCATCCCCTGTGGTTTGGCCGATGTCCCTGACCCATCCTGTGCATAGGTAGAGGGGCTGAGCTAAACAAAGTGCTCAAGAACCAGTTGCATCTGGTTCGCCCTTTGCCTGCACCTTTGGAAACAAAGGAAATGGTGTATAAAAGAGGGGCTGTGACCCCATGAAAATATTCTTGTCCTGGCTTGAATCCACCAGGGTCTTGCCTCCCTGGGCCCTGCCAGCCCCTGGATGCCTTGGAGATCTTGTTCCTCTGGGACCGCTCTGAATTGCCAGGGGGACTGGAGGACTTCCCTTTGCTGAGGAGCTGGTGGCTCTATTTCTTTGCCCAGGACCTTGCTGCACCCTTTTAGTGCCCTGGGAGCACTGTGCTTATTTTCTTGGTTAGCCCTTTAAGAAGGAATCCCCAGCGTAGGGATTCCTCCCCGGATGATAATAGCGGCGGGTGCCCACCACGATTGATTTTATTTAACTATGGCCGCTATTTTTATATTTTAAATAACAGGAGCCCACCCTGCTTTATAGCCAAATTTGGAGGGAGCCTACCCCTCATGGCGCTTTTGAAACTTATAACCAAAGCGGGTGCCCACCCCAAGTTTCACCGCCGTGGCCCGAGCCGCGTTAGACGATTGCCGCCGCGTCTGCGGCCTGCCTGGTTGTGGGCGGGGCCACTGGACGGAAGAGAAAGTGCAGCAGGAAGTTGTGAGAGAGGAGGTCGGGAGCCTACCCCGCCTCCCCGGGTGCCCGTCACGAGCCCCGGTACCGAGATGGGGGAACCGGGTGAAGAGGCCGGCGGGAGGGGTTCTGCGGGGCTCCCATGCGGAGGGGAGTGCCCCGCAGGAGAAGTGCAGCTGCGGCCGTGAGGATGGCCATGGATGGCCAGTTGGCCAGGGGAGCTGGTAGAGGTATAGGGTGCAAGGCCCTAATGTGATTTATGTGCTAAATGTGGTGCTAGGAAATGTAATGCGCTTAGTATGTGTTACGCACCCTGTTTGATACCTCTATAAATGGTTTTACTTATGGAGGTTTGTGTTATTGAGATTGTACTTCACTGTGATTTACGCCCCTAATGTGAGATATACTTAGGAGGTAGGGTCTAATGTGTTTGACTAGAGAGGAGATTGCATAATGTGTTTATGCTGGCGAGGTTGGCGCAGGATGTAATTCGCACCTGATGTGACTGTGCATAGTGTAGTTTATGTTACAGGTTGAGGTGGAATACAGTGACTACCAGTGGCTACTGGTTGTTTGTTTATGATCTATTTTCATTTGTACCAATTTCTGCTAAGTGTTGATCCTGACAGTGGCCCACGTGGCCCTGTCCTGTGTAAATAATCCCTTGTGAATATTGCAAGTGTCAGTTGGCACAATGTATATTGTTTGATTACTATCTGATGTGTTTTGAGAATACAAAGGCTATTTTTATACAACCTTGTGTGGAGTTCCTTTTGTAGTGTGCCTGGGATGTTGTTTCTGTGTGCATGCCCAAATGCTTTACACATTGCTTCCGGGATAAGCCTGACTGCTCATGCCAAGCTACCAAGGGGGTAAGCAGGGGTTATCTTGCCATGTGACTCCCTTGCCCTGACTAGAGTTCTGGTTTCTGCCTGGCTTTGGTGCAAGCCATAGCCAACCAGAAATCCCAGTTCTAACAATGATAATCAATGGTAAAATGAAACCTGAAGGTGTCAGGGATAGCCTAGCAGTACAAGTTACAGACAAGAGTTGACTCAGCCTATGAAGTGGACAAGCATAACCTTTAATACTGGAAGGATGATAAATTGAGGGTGGCAATTAATTATGATGAATTATGTTCCTTTGGGAAAACAATGTAATAACGAATACTGATCATGGGTTGGCAATCTAATTGATATGTCACCAGTATATATATATTTGTACCAATGGAAACGCGATGGGTTGATATCAAAAGATGAACATAAATTTCTGCATAAGGAATACCCAGTACTACCTAATATCTACTTTATTCCGAAGGTACACAAGCAACAAACACCGGTGCCGGGCAGGCCCATTGTGTCAGCAATTAACAGTACCTTCGAGAATACATCGAAATATATTGATTTCCACCTACAAGAGTTTGTTGTAGCTTTGCCAGCATACATCAAAGATACCACGGAATTCCAACACCTATTGAACCAATGTACATGGTCAGCTGATTTGTTACTCATGACTATGGACATATCTACGCTATATATCAGCATTGCCCATGCAGATGGCATAAGAGCAATCAAATTTTTCTTGGACAAACACCCCATTGAACTATATCGGCATAACAAAATGCTCATTGATATGGTAGAGAAATGTTTGAATAATAATGTGTTCCTATTCAATAGCACTGTATTTAATCAACTTAGGGGCGTTGCCATGGGGGCATGTTTCTTCCCCAGCTACTCGGGGCTCCACATAGGCTGGAGGGAGGAACATGTCTTCAGGGTGGAACATGCGGCTAGTTGGTCATCAAATGTCATGAAATATTGGCGATTTATCAATGATGTTTTTATTATCTGGCGAGGTACCATTACACAGGCGAATGAATTCGTTAATAACATCAACAACGATCAATTGAACTTGAAATTTTCAGCCAGTATTAACGCTAATGAGGCTAATTTCCTAGATGTGCGGGTATCAATACAAGAGAACAAGATAACAACTAGTTTATTTAGGAAAAGCACAGCAGGGAACACAATCTTGCACGCAGAGACACACCATAACTAGCATCCCCTATGGGGAGTCTTTGAGGATCCATAGGAAATGTAGCACTCCAGAACTTAGAGACCAGTATCAGCATGAATCTAGAATTAGACTGATTGCTAGAGGCTACAATCCCAACAAACTGGACGAAGCTATGAAAAAAGCTAATTCTCTTAATCGTCTAGAACTTTTGGACCCGAACAGACAAAAATCAGAAGTCTCTGAAATGTGTCAGGGAAAGGAGGCAATAAAATTGATCACTGGCTACAGTCGCCAAGCACGCCAGATTACCAAAATAGTTAAACAGCAATGGCCAATCATTCGAACTGACCATGTCCTGAAGGAGGTGATGCCCGATGCCCCAACCATTACATTCAGACGCGCGTATGCAATGCGCAATGATCTTGTGACTAGTAGCTCGGAAACATCAAGAGTAAATAACTGGCTGTCTCCCCATAAGGAATTTTTTCGTTGCAGCTCGTGTATGCCATGCAAATTTGGGGTAAATAATACCACATATGTTACCCCCTTTGATTCAACCCCAATAGCTTTAAAAGCCCATTACACGTGCCGCAGAGAACTCCAGTTTAGGTGCTAAGATGTAGCTGCAACTTATTGTATGTGGGCAGCACAAAGTTGCCAGTCCACATGCGCATATTGCAACACTTGAGAGCGACTGTGAATGCCGACCAGAGTTACACTGTGGCGCGGCACTTTCAAACCACCCATGACAAAAATCTGACACATCTCAAGTATTTTGTAATAGATGCAGTTATTCCCAATAAGAAAGGTGGGGATAAGGAAAAACTTTTCACAGCTGGAATCTAGGTATATAGTCCTACTCAGCAGCAAGACACCAGGGGGCCTCAACATGGGGGAAGACCTACATAACTTCTTATAACAACTTGGAGAGGCTACAGGTCGACCTCCCTTATCAGATATAAAGGGCATACATTTTCAATACTCATGAGTAGAAGACAGGGATTCCATGTCCATTGGTTTCTAGACTTACATGTATGCCCATAACAAAGCCCGAGTTTATCTGCAGCAAGTAAAAGACAATTAGAACCATTTCATAATTTAATCACCAACACAGAGCACATCACTAATTTATTCTTGATATATAGTTCATCCTAATTAGGAAAGGAGAACTTATGAGCACCATGTTAGTAGTATTTTATAACACACAGGAGGCGCCACACAGAGAGGCAGGACGCTTTAACCTACTGAGGTTACCCACATATTGATGTCTAGCATCTGTGCAAGTAATAGCATTCCTCTATGCCATACAGAACATAGCCAAGTCATGCATTAACGTTTTTTCGACTGGGACAGACATCACATAAATTAGGCCAATTTATTTGTATAGGGCATTCAGGGTGAATATATATGAAATGAGAGAGCAATCCGTACATAAAGGGGAAGTAAGCTGTGCCAGCATAAATCGGAATGTGTATTGTGACTCGGGTATTTGCACGAGGATAATAGATTTTTATTACTAATGTTTTAAAATCTGTAGCTCGCATGGAACAGTGGGCACGTTTTTGTATTTGTACATGAAAAAGTTTTACATAAGCATTATGCACTTTAACTTTGTCATATTCCGAAAATGAATGTCTAACTACATGATGAATTTGTTACCGATTTGAAGGTCGAAAATGTATTATTCTATACAGTTTACCATGTGGGAAAAAACTCACACATTGCACTTTAATTGCTGACAGCTAAGGGAATGGATATTTTGCCTCCATAAAGCTCACTTTGGTTTGGCCGACTTAACGACTCGTAAGCATAATACCCTTTGATTCCCGAGTAAAACGGGGGAAGATATTCTATCCTTATTGTGTCTAATTATGATTAGCTATGATTGTAATAGCAAGAGGTCATGAAAATTGCACGTTATAAAATGGCGCTCGTTCTTTACTGCAACAGTGGGGTTATGTATCAGCATAGTCCTTAGCCTCTGTTTACCAATGACTGTCAATTGGCGCACAAAAAATGTGTGGTTGTTTTAAATAGCACAGTGGTAGCCCTTCCGTTCGTTATCATGCTCCTGTTTCTTGCTTTAAATTCAACGCGCTGTTGGGAGAGTGAGCCCCGAACCTTTGGGTAACTGTGGACTCTGCATATATATGTAAATATTACCTACTGGCGGTCGCCAGTAGGTAGTTATAGTTAGGATTATTTTGTATAGGGAATTTGCAACATTCTATTGGGAATAACTTTTGCGCCGGTTGAGGAATCTTCCTGAAATTTTCCTCAAATTTGCCTCGTGGCGCGCCGCTCCTTCCCTAAAAGTTTGGGGGGATTCCTCAAGCGGAGGCCGAGATAAAAGGGGGGTCCCAAAACGTGTTTTCCCCATGTTAATTTCCATAGGACGGTCGAACTCACTTTTAGCCCGAACGGCTGAATGGATTTCCACCAAACTTGGCAAAATTGTAGGGACTGGTAGCCCGATGTGCCGTTGCTATGTCTCAAGATATGTGCTCCAGTGGATTTTGAGTAATTTAGGTTCAAAAATATATATATCTATAAGGTTACATTACACTGAAAGGAGGTCTGTCAATCTGTCATAAGGATGGTGTCATCAGTGATGTCATGAGTGATGTCACTGACCATGTCATGAGTGATGTAATATGTGACGTCATCAGCAGTGCATTGCAGGCGCGCAAGTTATAGTGAGTCCAACTAACTATAACGTGGGAATTTCAATGGTTTAATGTCAGTAAAATTTCCAGCTAACTATAACTGGTGTGAAACCTATGGTTTTTTCAGTGAATTTAATTGGTTTTTTAAATGCTAATTCCTAACTATAACTGGTGTGAAACCTATGGTTTTTTCAGTGAAAATATATATATATATATTACCTACTGGCGTTCGCCAGTAGGTATATATAGTTAGGATAAATTCCCTATGGGACTTTTGAAAATTCTATGTCTAATAACTTTGGCGTTTGTGGATGGAATCGGCTGAAATTTTCAGGAAAATGGCACATTTTGTTTCTGAGCAGCTCCTGAAAATTTGGTGGGGTTTCGTCAAGGGGGGGCTGAGAAAAAAGGGGGGTCCCAAAACGCGTTTTTTGCATTGAGTTTTCCATAGGGCGGTTGGACTCACTTTTAGCTCGAACGGCTGAATGGATTTGCACGAAACTTGGCAAAATTGTAGGGACTGTTAGCCCGATGTGCCTTTGCTAGGTCTCAATATATGTGCTCCAGTAGTTTTTGAGAAATTAACGTTTAAATCAAGATATATATCTGTAACAGCGCTCTGGGCAGCGATCCGGTCCGCTTACTTTTCGCTTATCGGAACTTTGCGCGCAGAAAGCTGATTGGCTCTCCGGTGTCTGTCAACATTCTAAACAGTCCGGAGCGGCCGCCATCTTGTCTCTCGGTAGGATCGAGAGAGAAGAAGAGGTGAAAAACGAAGGGTGAATTTAATGAAAGGGGGCAAGGTATCCCCCTCTTGACCCCCTAGGAATGCTGTTGGGGTTATTAAAGGGACCCGTGGGGAAAAGAAAAAAAAAATGATTTTTCACGGTAGAAGCGCTTCACGGGCCGCGAACTGGGCCGCAAACTGGTAGCGAAACGGGAATTCGCCATTTTGTGCTTCGTAAATTAAATTACTAGTTATAAGTGGGTACGGGAGACGTATCCTAATCCCCTATGTTTCCTGAGGGTGGGTGAGGAGGCTGATATATGTTGATACATCTCTTCCAGCGGCTGTGCGTGAGCTTTTTTTTTTTTTTTGCTGCGTGACAGTCCGGAGCGGCCGCCATCTTGTCTCTCGGTAGGATCGAGAGAGAAGAAAAGGTGAAAAACTAAGGGGGAATTTAATGAAAGGGGGCAAGGTATCCCTCTCTTGACCCCCTAGGAATGTTGTTGGGGTTATTAAAGGGTCCCGTGGGGAAAATAAAAAAAAAATGATTTTTCACGGTAGAAGCGCTTCACGGGCCGCAAACTGGTAGCGAAACGGGAATTCGCCATTTTGTGCTTCGTTAATTAAAGTACTAGGTATAAGGGGGTGCGGGAGACATATCCTAATCCCCTATGTTTCCTGAGGGTGGCTGAGGAGGCTGATATATGTTGATATATCTCTTCCAGCGGCTGCGCCATCTTGCCTTTTTTCGAATGCCACAATTTTGTCGTGCACGGCAGCCATTTTAGATGCCAGGCTGGTCCCAGGCTATCACCTACCCCTGCGGATGTAGTTTATGGCCCCAGCTGTAGAGAATTCAGACATGCCAATCCTCCTGATTCAGGCGTGTGAGTACTGATTTCAGTGCTAGTCTCCCGCCTCCCGATTTCTGCAAGCAAAAACCCGGGGGCATATTACTAACAACTAGCGATAATTTTTGTCTATAACTTGTTTAGAGACAAAAATTATCGCCGCACATCGGCGATTTTTATCGCAGATAAACCTTGCTATTATCGCAGAAAAGTCAGCGATATTCATGTATTATCGACCTAATGCTCTTAGCCATGTTATCCACCTCCCATTGGATAACATGGCTAAAACCTGCTCAGGGCAGGTGTTAGCTTTTGGAGATATTCGCGCTTAGTGCGAATATCTCCAAAAGTTGGTAATAGAAGGTAGCGATGTTAGGGACTGTTTCCAGTCGCTAACATCTTGGCACGCCACTTTGCATGTCATTAGTGATAAGTATCACTGACATGCAAAGCCGGGCCCAAGATGGTCGCTATCTCCTTTTAGGTGTCACTAACTGGTGTTAGCGACAGCTTGATAATAGGGAAATAATTTTATCTCCGCTTTCATGGTTTTTAAAGCCAAAAAAGCGGAGATAAACCCCCTTGCTAATATGCCCCACGATTCCTTGGGGGTTTCAGCTGATAGGGCTTGGTATTGTGTTACATGGTAATTTTTCCATGAAACGTCAGAGGGTCGATGTAGGGGTTCTAGAAGAGGTGATAAACCATTTAAGCCTCATGAACAAGCGCATGGTCTTTTAAAGATTTCTGAAGTACTCGGGGCGGCGGTGTGTGTGTGCCCTCTTTCAGGAGCGGGCGGGGGGGCACTGCCAGCAACTTGCCAGGTCAGGTAGTGTTCAACACGTGCATCACCCTTTCTCTGCTTGCTATTGCGCTCCATGCTTCGGAAAGGTAAGAAAAAGAACGTGCATTTGAGTTTGAAATGTCCGATCCTGCAGCAGCACACTTCCAAAGCCCACACATGACAATAACCCGATTCAAGGCCCCATTCACCCGTTTTTCAAAAAATAGATAACACTCCAACAAAGTAAGGTTATAAAACTTTATTAACTTTTAACGATAATGAACAGAACAAAAACTAAAAACATTTAAACATTTATTAACACAAAAAGCAACAATGGTTAGAAGCTGTCTTTTGTGCGAATAGTCCCAAGGCAGCACAACGTGCAGAGTTCTGGACGGCACCCAGGTGATGTCGCCTGGGTGCCGCACTGGTTTAGGGATCCTACAATGCTGCTCCGAAAATTGGCGTGGGTCGTCCCGGGTGGGGCGGGGGGAGGCCTCGTCAGTAGCGGTCTGTTGTGCGAATAGTCCCAAGGCAGCACAACGTGCAGAGTTCTGGACGGCACCCAGGTGATGTCGCCTGGGTGCCGCACTGGTTTAGGGATCCTACAATGCAGCACAGAAAAACAGCGTGGGGCGTCCCGGGTGGTGCGGGGGGAGGCCTCGTCAGTAGCGGTCTGTGTCCAGTGTCACATGGCTGACACAACATGTACGACAGGCACCCAGGTGATGTCCAGTAAACTGCCGCACTGGTTTTGGTATCCTACAATGCTGCTCCAAAAATTGGCGTGCGGCGGCCCGGGGGGGGGGGGGAGGCGGCGTGAACGGGCCTCCCCAGGTGGCGGCCATTCAGCTGTTTACCGCCCGCTCTTGCGACTACAGCGTCTCGCTCACCATGTAGTTGAGTTGTTCCCACTCTTGCGGTGCAGCGATAGGCGGCTGCCACATGACTCTTAAAATGGCGGACGGCTCTTCGGTTTTGGGCCTGGTCCACTGAAATGGCCCTGGGACACCTTGGAAGTCGGATGCTTGCCTGCTAGGGCTTGGGCTCCATTCTCGAAAAGCGTCCCCTCAGCCGTGAAGATTGTATAAAAGTCTTGGGGGCTCCCAACTCCCGCAGGCTTTCGGTGGGGAGCGGCTGCCATGATTGCTCGCGGAATGACCACGACGGAGCCACGAGATGGTGGTGCTCTCATGCTGACGCCAGCTTCAGTCTGAATGATCCAGAAACAAGGTGGGGCTTTCATCGTTTGGGAAAAAAAAATGTTCTAAACCAATGAAAAGTGTTATTTTTAGGTCATATGACCAAGCCTTCCATCTTTAGGAAACCAAAAGTAAAATGAACCAATGAAAAGTTTTATAAACAAGTCACATGACCTGTTATGCGACATAGGGCTACAAAAAGCGTAGAAAATCCGTTGGCACGTGAGGCGGCGTCAGTAGCGGACCGATGTGCGAATAGGCCAAAGGCAGCACAACGCGCCGAGATCCGGATGGCACCGAGGTGGTGTCCAGCAAATTGCCGCACTGGTGTGGCCATCCTACAATGCTGCGCCGAAAGACGGCGTGTCCAGCTGAATTGCGGTCACTGTTGCGGTACAGTGACTCGAACGCGCCGAGATCCGGATGGCGCCGAGGTGGTGTCCAGCAAATTGCCGTACTGGTGTGGCCATCCTACAATGCTGCGCCGAAAGACGGCGTGTTCAGCTGAGTTCCGGTCACTCTTCCGGCACAGTGACTCGAACGCGCTGAGATCCGGATGGCACCGAGGTGGTGTCCAGCAAGTGGCTGCACTGGTGTGGCCATCCTACAATGCTGCGCCGGAAGTCGACGTGGGGTGCCCCGTTGGCTTATGAGGTGATGTCAGTAGTGGACTGATGTGTGAATAGGTCGGAACCAGCACAAGGCGCAAAGATCCGAATGGCACGTCCTGGATGTTGAGTGCCTCAGTTGAGATTTCTGAGCAGTGCTTGTAGAACTGTCTGAAGCTTATTTGCACCTGCTGCAGCTTCACTAGGTCCGGCGGAACTTGTTGCCTTTTCCTTTCTGCTTCTTTTCCTACAATGCGTTTCTTCTGAAGACACGACCAGGTCCCTGAATGTGTGCAGGGGGACGTTATTGAATGAATGAACGCGCCGAGATCTGGATGGCACCGAGGTGGTGTCCATCAAATTGCCGCACTGGTGTGTCCATCCTACAATGCTGCGCCGAAAGTCGGCGTGGGGTGCCCCGTTGGTTTATGAGGTGATGTCAGTAGCGGACCGATGTGTGAATAGGTCGGAACCAGCACAAGGCGCCCTGCACTGTTGAGCCTTTTTCAATGTCTGTTTTTTGTTCTTTCCCTTCCATCAAAAACAAAACAAAAATACAAGGCGCCAAGATCCGAATGGCAAGTCCTGGATGTTGAGTGCCTCAGTTGAGAGTTCTGAGCAGTGCTTGTAAGACTGTCTGAAGCTTATTTGCACCTGCTGCAGCTTCACTAGGTCCGGCGGAACTTTTTTCCTTTTCCTTTCTGCTTCTTTTCCTACAATGCGTTTCATCTGAAGACACGACCAGGTCCCTGAATGTGTGCAGGGGGACGCTATTGATTGAATGAAAATGGCGGCTTGACACAAAGCTGACTCAAGCGTTACTGTTGGTGCTATACAGACAAAAATTGGTTTTCAGTTTGTACATTCTTCAGGTTTTTTTTTCCATCCAAGTCTGATTGAGAGTTTGTAGAAAAATGGCTTCAGATTTTCCACATACTACTCTTCAACATTCTTCCTAAATGTAACAATGTGAAACTCACTAGGAGAACGGCTGTTTCTGTTTCCTTTCAAAATGCTGCCACCAATATTTTCTGAATGGAAGACATCATCTTGTAACATAAAGGGCCGAAAGGGGTTCTGGTCTGGCCGATGGTTGGTGGAGACATTTTGACTATATCTTGGACCTGCCCGGCCTCGCCCAAAATGGCGCCGGTATAAATGGGACTCGTAACTCTTTGCCCGCAAATGTATATCTAGAAAATGTTATTGTAAGTGGCCCTGTCGTATTTTAATTACAAAATGTACGTCCACCGATACCGCAACTGTTAGACACCTTTGTTCTTGTCACCTAATGGCCCGCTCGTTACGTTCTTCTACAGTGTAAATGTCTCCTCATCATATACGATTTGAGTTTGCTCCGTGGCCGGCCCACGTGGTTATAGGCCCGTATTTGTATACTGACATTTTCACAATAAAGGTTTTTAAAACAAAACACGGTAGTAGTATTTTCATTTGTAAAGTTTTTACTTTTAGTGACTGTTTTCGAATCAGTAAAAGGCAAGTGAAATAAAGCAGTCCAATTACATGACGGATAAAAGGTATAATATGTAGGAACGCAGTAAAGATAAATGGTCAAGGGCAGTTGTGTTTTTCATGTCTGCAACATAAAGTGATCGATAAGAATCTGATAATCAGGCGCATCGGCGACTAAGACAGCAGGCCGAATCTCTTTTACTCAACGGCTCCGTCATGGAAGGAAGAAACGCCCTTTTTCTCGAAAAAGGAATATATTTTACTTGCCAGACAGTTGTAAATTTTCCGGGAAAGTACATTAGCCTGGAATATTATAACATATGTTTGAAAAAAAAATATTGTTCGAAAATAATAAAAAGCGTAATTTTTAGGTCATATGACCAAGCTTTTCATCATTAAATTAACAAAAGTAAAATGAACCAATGAAAAGTTTTATTAACAAGTCACATGACCTGTTATGCTTACGTTACGCGCTGCGCGCCGCGCCTCGGATCACTTCCGGGTGCGCTAACGCGGCGTGTCATAAAACGCATTACGCGACAACGTAGGTCAAGAATATAGTCTAAATGTCTCCACCAACCAGCGTTCAGAACACAACCCCTTTCAGCAGTCCAAAAAGTTCTGTTAAATGACAACAGAGGGGACAGGCAACAAGAACCATCAGTCAAAGAGGGGAGGGCAAGTTCTTCTCTTCCGGGTCATGTTGGGGCGCTACCGGAACTGATCGAATTGGTAGTCTACAGTGTTTCTGGATGTTTCAGACTAAAGCTGGCGTCAGCATGAGACCACTACCATCTCGTAGCTCCGTCGTGGCCATTCCACGAGCAATCATGGCAGCCGCTCCCCACCAGAAGCCTGCGGGAGTCGGAGGCCCCCATGACTTTTGTAGAATCTTCACGGCTGAGGGGACGCTTTTCGAGAATGGGATCCAAGCCCTAGCAGACAAGCGTCCGAGTTCCAAGGTGTCCCAGGGCCATTTTAGTGGACCAGGCCCAAAACCGAAGAGCCGGCCGCCATTTTGAGAGTCCTGTGGCAGCCGCCTATCGCTGCACCGCTAGAGCGGGCGCATCTCAACTACATGGTGAGCGAGACGCTGTAGTCGCAAGAGCGGGCGGAAAACAGCTGAATGGCGGAAGAGGCACAGTGTAGCAAAAGCGGGCGGAATGGCAACTAAAACGATAAAGGGGCGCCTCACTACAGCTTGTCTTCAGGTCAAACGGATTGTGGGACAAGGTCCAGAATTGAAGAGTCATCAAAAGGCAAAAAGTACCGCCGGACCCCGGGAGCCGGCCGCCTATGTCGGGGGCGATCTCAGGCTACACCAGTGCTATAAGACTTGGGGAGGGTGTCGGAGCCAAGCGTCTTCTCCGAGTCCATGGCCATCACAGCGCCCCTCAGGGGCCTCCGTCAAGCTGTTTAGGAAGGTAACATATCATATTGTTTTCTAATGCAGTCAGGTCCACAAACGACACTCACTTACTTTGAGAATAGTGAAGCTGCAGTAGGAGGAAATAAGCTTCAGACAGTGTTACAAGCGCTGCTCAGAACTCTTAACTATGGCACCCAACATCCAGAACTTATGCTATTTGAGAATGGTAGTGACATCGAAGCATCTCGGGGACCAAAACCATTAACGTACTTTCACGTATGAAAATCTTACTTGGGGAGGGGGCAGGAGCAAAGCGCCCCCTCCCAGTCAGCGCCACCACACCGTATGTTGAAAATCTGAAGCCATCGTTCTACAAAGTCAACCAAACTTGGATTGAAAAATCTAGAAAAATGTACAAACTGAAAACCAGTTTTGGTCTGCATAGCATCAGTAACAACGCTTGAGTCAGCTTTGTGTCAAGCCGCCATTTTGATTCAACAAAGCACAGGCATCGAAAAAGGCTGAAATTCAGAACTCTAAACTATGGCACCCAACATCCAGGAGCTTGCTATCCGGATCTTGGAGCCTTGTGCTGTTTTCGATCTATTCACACATCGGTCCACTACTGACATCATCTTATAAACCAACGTTATGTAAATAGTTTTTTAATAAAATGTTTTACCCTATTTCTTTGCTGGTGTGTTGTCTATATTTTTAATATTTGCATAGGGTTTGTCATTATTTTGTGCGGGATGGGTGATGGAGCCGAGCTGTCTTGCAGCCCTCATGGTGTGGAGCTCAGTTCATCTCACTATTTTCGTATTTCTCAAGAAGGGTTGTTCCTAATATTTCTATTTTAGCGAGGTCAAAAAGAGATCCAATTAGTGGCCTACTGATTTTGCTCGATTACTTTTATTTTTTTACACGATTTTTCACTATCTGCAAAGACTAAACAGAGTATTGCGACTTTGTGCTTGTTTGTAAATAGAGAATGATCCAAAGAGAACCAATTCTAAAACAGTAAATGCTTGGACAACAATCAATCAAATGGAGAGACAAGGAGGTACGACGGATTACAACGGGGGTAAAGGCCTGCGTTAACTACCCTTCTGTATCTGCAAAGAGAGAGTACTAACAAAGGCAAAAGAGGGGAGGGGGGGGGCAGCGTTCAAAGCACATCAGCGTGCATAAATATGAAAATGTTTTTATCTATCACGTATTTGACATTTTAAAGCTTTTCATATTTGCTATTAAAAAACCAATGAAATTCACAAAAAAAACCATAGGTTATAGTGGATATATAGTTAGGAATTTGCATTTACAAAACCTTGAAAATTCAATGAAAAAACCATAGGTTATAGGCCATATATAGTTAGGAATTAGCATTTACAAAACCTTATTTTACTCGCATAAAACCATTGAAATTCCATATATAGTTAGCTAACTATAAGCGCTAACTATATATCGCGCACCCGCAATCCACTGCTGATGATGTCACATATTACATCATTCATGACATGGTCAGTGACATCACTGATGACATCACTGATGACATCTCAAATGACATCACTGATGACAACTCAAATGATATCAATGATGACATCTCAAATGACATCACTGATGACAACTCAAATGACATCACTGATGACATCTCATTTGTCATCACTGATCACATCACTCATGTGATAATACAATGAACCTCTTCAGACTCTAATATAACCTTACATACACTCAGTATAAACAGACACTCACAGACTGTCACTCATCCATGGACTTACTCACACACCTAGTCAGTCATGCAAAGAATCAATCACACCTCCATTTCCTCAACTATACAGTTATACACATCTTACTTATTCAAACATATAATAACACATATTTACTCTCTTATATAATCCCTGATACAAGCTCACAGTGATCGATACAGCCACTCACACATTCACTGGCTCTTATGTTCAGTTATTTATATATCTCAACTCTCACATGTATTGTGTTTTACATACGTACTTACTTGCACATGTAGCAATGAGAAATCCATTCACTCACCAACACACCCATGCACAGTCAACCGCTCATATAGCTGTTTCCACATGCACTCTTGAACTCATACTCCTAGTGAATCAACTGCTTACACATCTATGCACAGAGTCACGCACCTCCCAGCCACCCACACACACACTCAGCCTCCCATTCAAATATTTGGGCAACCAATCAATAACCCATATGGCTACTCTTATAGCTACTGATCAACACAAGCAGCAGTTTACACAACAACAAACATACTGATGCACGAATTAAGACAGTTTAGTCACTAACCCATGCACTCAGTGAGACACATTTAATCACTCACTCATACAGTCAGTCATGCACCTACTAAATTCTTCATCCAGACACTTATACATCCACTCATTCTTCAATATGTGAAACATATTTTAACTTTACAGAAACATACAGTCACTGGATGTTGTAATCAGTGATGTCATCAGTGATGTCACTGACCATGTCATGAATGATGTAATATGTGACATCATCAGCAGTGGATTGCGGGTGCGCGATATATAGTTAGCGCTTATAGTTAGCTAACTATATATGGAATTTCAATGGTTTTATGCGAGTAAAATAAGGTTTTGTAAATGCTAATTCCTAACTATATATGGCCTATAACCTATGGTTTTTTCATTGAATTTTCAAGGTTTTGTAAATGCAAATTCCTAACTATATATCCACTATAACCTATGGTTTTTTCTGTGAATATATATATATATATATATATATATATATATATATATATATATATATATATATATATATATATATATATATATATATATATATATATATATATATATATATATATATATATATATATATATATATATGTATATTACCTACTGGCGGTCGCCAGTAGGTAGTTATAGTTAGGATTTTTTTCAATGTTAAATCTTAAAATTCTATTTGGAATAACTTTGGCGCCGGTTGACAAATCTGCCTGAAAATTTCCTCAAAATGGCCTCGTCGACCTCCGGTCCTTCCCTGAAAGTTTGGGGGGGATGTGTCAAGCAGGGGCCGAGATAAAAGGGGGGTCTCAAAACGCGTTTTCCCCATGTTAATTTCCATAGGGCGGTCGACCTCACTTTTAGCCCGAACGGCTGAATGGATTTACAGCAAACTTGGCAAAAATGTAGGGACTGGTAGCCCGATGTGCCTTTGCTATGTCTCAAGATATGTGCTCCAGTTTATTTTGAGTAATTTAGGTTCATAAATATATATATATCTATGGCAGCGCCCCGGTACGCGCCCCGGTGGGAGTACCGGGCGCGCTACACGACTTGCGTGGGGAAAGCAAGAAGAAGAGCAGAAGAAGAGCTTCGCCCTGCCTTGAGTTAGTATTGCTTTCACCACATGTATGTGACCAAATATTGGTGTAAATTTAATTTAGTCACACCTCAAAATAAATCACACAGCACGGGTCAAGAGGGTTAGGGTTTGATGAATGGTTGGGAAGGAGTATTTAAGGCAAAGGTTTGACAAACACAAACACTACACACGGACAACACACAATCTTGGCAGATGACCATCATAAATTTGTTAAGGGAGAAAAAGGAAATGCATGTATGATGATGACTTGATGAGTAGTACTAGGCTAGTAGTACTGGGCAGCAATATTTTCTCATACATTATTAATATTAAGCAATTGCTTTGCCTGTCTGCCCCGAGAGAGACCCATGCTACATACATTTAAGTTATGTTGTACAGGGCTTCCTTTTAAAGCTAATAAAGCAAATTAAAAAATACCTGTAGGAGTCAAATATAAGCAAACATGATAAACAACAATACACACAGTCGCAATAATTGAAGAGATAAATGAATCAAATATAGCACAGGGTAATGGCTGGCCTGTAAGTGTAGATGGAAAAACAAAAAGGATATTGAAAAATCAAGTAGAAAACAAAAGTAAGCTAAGCTGCATAAATTAAGGAGGAGTGCAACAAGAAAAGTTTCAGATGTGGCATGGCTTTATCATGTCTACTCTGTTTCCATCATTAACCTACAACAACAGGAGCAGGCCCGCCCACTCAAGCACCACTTAGCTTAGATTTAATTCCAGACAGCACTGAGCACACATACACAGCAACACAACATTTTCCAAATTTAGTAACTAAATCAATGCTCCGCTGTCAGTCATATCACTTCACTCGCCTCTACCACTACACAGACATGTGGGTCTGGTGATGTTGTGTTTGTTTACCTTTTAGGGCACTTCATGAAATGCCAAGTTATTCCATCAATCATCTCTGATCACATTGACTGACCGCGAGCATGATACGGTCATCATGGTGCCAACACTGTAGTGTAGTGTGGCGAGTGAGTCCAAATTCCCAGAATCAAAAATGCAATGGATCAGCCTGCAGTAAAACAATTTTGTTATTGAAATACAAGAAGGGAAAAGCTGACTTAAATGTTAAATGTTAAATGTCGTATACTTGTAGAGCGCACAGCTGCCCCAGCAAAGGGGCGTCCTGGCGCTGTATACTGCTGGGGAACCCATCCTGGCTTTCCCTGTGAGATGGTCCCTCATGGGCATCTCCAAGGTGAAGACAAGCATCCCCAGCGCTGATGGGGCCGTTACTAGAGATTAAGCAAGCTATTGCCCAGAGTTGCTGAGTGGAACCCATGGTTGGAGTAGGCACCGAAGCGAGAATTATCGAGTCTGCTGACCATGGCCCAAGACCCTGCCGCGTCGGGAATCGAACCCTGGTCCCGGGCCGATCTCTGCTTCCGGGTCTGCCGCCTCTAACCAGTGAGCCACACCACTCCACACTTGAGACCCTTTTTTGTGTGTAGATTAAATACTAGTAGACATTATGCACAACACAAACACCAAACACTCAGAGTCAGCGTCCAATGCATGCCATCATTTACCTGTTCGTACGGGGCAGTCCCTCTAGGCTCGGAAAAGAACATAGCTATAGTCAGGTTCTTTAGAGGGACTCAATGAGGCAGGCATTTCCCATTTGTTGTACTACTTTCAATCCAATGTCTGGCTTGAGGGAAATGGTTTTATGGTGAATCAGGACTGGAGCAGAACTCGGAGGAGTACACTTACTTCATCACTGACTCCACATAGTTGCAACTCCAATCCGGTAATAAAAGAGTAAGACGGTGGTGATGGATTTGTTGTGATTCAAACCAGAAAGGCAGTGACTCACACAAATAATAAAAGTAAATAATATTCCTTAGCTGTATCTTTTTTGGGGACTTTTCTGCGGTGTCATAAAGAAAGAAAAACGAAAGCCTAGTTGTTGTCAGGGAAGTAGAGCTCGTCCTCCAACTCACACACTGCTTCCATGACCTAAGTCTCAGTCATCATCTTCCTGCTGTTCTAGTTCAGGTATGGTGTAATCCGGTGGTATAACGTGCTGATTCATTTTGATCATGGTTAACCTCTCCACATTTTGGGGTGACTGACGAGTCCTTCTCACTGTCAGAATGGCACCAGCAGCACTGGAACACGCTCAGAGGAGACACTTGTGACAGGGCAAGCCAGATAGTCTATCGCCAGCCTGCTGAGCATTGGCCTTTGGCGCCTTTTACCATACCAATACAGCAATGGGTTTTGATCAATGTAGACCTTTGTTGGGTCATCCAGCTAGGCCTCAGCCATCTGCTCAATGCTCAGGTGTGCTCTGTTTGCTCAGCCTCTTTTGCCTTAGCCTCAGCATTGGACCTAACAAGCCCTTGCTGTGGAAACCATTCCTGTGCCGATTTGGTTGGGGGTGATGCTCCTGTTCTTCTTGCTGCTGATGTTGGTTTTGTCGTTGTTCGTGATTTTGCCTGCTCTGAGCCAACTGCCTGCCCTCAGGCTCTGAAGTTGAACTTGACGCTGGCAGCCCTGCAGTACTTGTTGTGGCCTGGAGTAGCGTTTCTAATTCCTGGCCGTTCTTTTTCTAAGCGACTGGCTTCCACAGCTATCCAAGTTTTTTAGTTGTCAACATACCCTGCTGAAAAATAAATCAATGTGTTCAGTACTGGTTTGTTTCTTGGATCCACAGCTGTGGCACAAATGTAATGGTTGCGTGACACAGTGCCTCTTTGCAACCTGGTATTGTCAGATACGTTAAGGGTTAAGCTCTCCACCAATTCCTATGCTTCTTTATTTACTCCACACCTGTGTACATTGCAGACACCCCTTTCAGATGTTCCTGTAGCATGTGCAACAATGGTATAGCTTGGCCCATAGTACAGTCCTCCTGGCTGACTTCATGTGTGAAGAGCGTAAAAGGAAGTAGCATCCCTGTCAGGCATTTAACTAGTCCCCATTGGTCCATCTCAGTGATCATGCCTTTCACAGTAGAATCCCCTCTTTGCATGACATATTAATTGATTGGTCTGTACTGCTCAAATAGACTTTCAAGCATGTAATAATCTGAGCTCCAACGTGTTAGCACCTCCTGGATGAGTGCTTTAACTGGCATTCTATTATCATGTTGAATGACCCTGAGATGAAACATGTGCAGATTCTTTCTGCAGGTGGTCAGTAAGTTGCTGACTTGGTTTTCTGTTTTCAGAAAGCCTTGAACAATTATGTTAATGCAGTGCGCCAAACACAGGACCCTGAAATAGCCACCATCGGCCATGGCTTTAATTATATTACTGCCAGTGTCAGTGGCAATTAAACCAATGGTAAGCCCTCTTGGTCGCAGCCATTCAAAGACCTTGCTCTCAAAGTCTTCCAAAATGTTTGCAGCAGTATGGGGTTTCTCCCTGGCAAACATGGCTACAGTTGCATGTTTCCAAGTGGCATTAAAGATCTTAGCAGAGTCAACAACACCTGCTTCAGATATATTTTCTCCAATCCCCACAAAAGAGATCTAAGGTGCAGTGATGCACATCTAATCAGTGGCTTGGCAACTGGTCCGCATGTCTGTTGTCAAGTGAATAGTGTGAACAGCACTCTGCTGCAAAGCTTGTCCAAGGAATTCCAACACGTCGTGATGTAGTGCTGGAACACTATTGGCATTGTAAAGGCATTGTTATTTACTTTATCTGTTTTGAAATTCCAACACGTAAATAAAAGACATTGTCATTTACAAGAGCCAATCAATGAAACTCTGCAAATGCAAACCTATTGCATTGCAAATGGTTTTTCTCAATGGTACCTCAGATCCATGGCTTTCCAAAAAAAGGGAAAATACAGTTTTTGGCTCAGGGGAGGGGGGATTGCCCCCATACCACCCCCGGATCAGGCTTAGGATGGCAAGGTATCCCTAAACTGCTCCTGCATGTTTTTATACTTTTATTGAGCTCAGGAGACCGAGTCTCCAAGCCATAAAACAGCTGCCCTTGTTCCGTTGATCTAGTGGCAGCCAATCAGATCTTATCTTTAGATCTGTCTGATCTGTGGCTCCTTATTGGCATGATATCTACATAATTGTCGAGCCTTAATTATTAGTGTCTGTCAGGATCAAGGGACCTTTTTTGAAGTAGGTAAAGCCCATTTTAATGGGAAGGGTTGCTGGAAGAGAAGGATTTACATTTTTTTTTAAAGAACACATGGAGGGATTTATTCTATGGCAAGAGGGATGGTGTTCAATAATTTGAGAGCATATAAACATGGATATATAAACTTGTGATAGTGTAATTTATAGTTATATATTATTTAAAGTGTGGTTTGCCTCTCAAACACAGGGGCCAGATATGTCAACACTCTGTGATGGTATAAATTCACCAAAAGTGATGGAAGCTGACACTAAGTGTTTCTTTGTTACTTAGTTTCCAGTGTAAAACTTAATTTGCTATGGAAATTATCCTAAAAGTAGAACAAAATACTGCTGTGCTTTGCTTTACGCCAATGGGTGGTACACAGTCATTACCTTACTACTACCCAATAATTTTGATGCAAAGCCATATCTCCTAACATTTTTTAGCAAGGCCTTTGCAATTAAGAAAAAATGACTCATTGAGGTGGGGGCAATGTAGGAAAAAGTGTTTTTTCTACAAAATTTCCTCACTTTGCATGTGCGCTGCACATTACATCAAACACACAAAGTGAGCAACATTTTAACGTAGATTTGAGCATAGTATTTTAGACCCTAAAGGTACCATCCCAGTCAGAAACTATCCTTAACAACATGCACAAAGATGTGAGCATGGTGAAAGACAGCCTAACTGTGTGTCATCATTAGACAAGGGAGAAGCAGTGCCATATCTTTGCAGATAAAGCACTCTCTGGGTCTCTTCCTTTCATGGAACAGAGAACAGAAACCAAAGTTGCACTAATTTGTGTCAAATACTAGAGAAACTGCCTCTTTGTCTTCAGTTATGTGTCAGATGTGGCATCCAAGCAGTTCATCTTGGTTTTAGGGGAATATGTTTTTTTGGGGAGAGGATATGGCGTAACAGCCAGAGCTGCCAACTTTGGAACTTGGGAACCAGGTTCGAGTCGCGGGGTGGGCACAACATTCTGTGATTTTGGACAAATCACTTAATCTTTTTGTGACTACCCAAAAATTAATGTGTCCTTGTGTAACGTAACTGGTGCTCATGTAAAGAACTCAAATACCTTTGGGTCGCGTTCACACAATATAAAATTGCAAAATATCTAGCTGTTAAAGTTACCCCATTTCTTCGTATCTACCGACCCAGGTATAGGTACACCAAAAACTTTGTTGCATATTTGTGTATTGCAGCATTCTCTAAAAAGAAGCAGAAACAGGTGCTTCAGCTACAACACTGGTTGCCCATCACGCTCTGGCAGATACGCCACTTGTTATACAAGCGCCTCTCTATCTTCATTTGCCGCACCATTAGAAATGAACGACAGCACAGAGCAGCAGCGAAGAAATCCATTTTAACAGCAGAGCAAAGATTGGCTCGAGCTTGAAAATGCCTTTTCAATGACAATTAGAATACCCTTGCTTGTGTATCCAGCAATTCTGAACAGTTACTCAGCTCTTTGTAAGTTACAGTCTATTTTGGCCCATTGCTCTGATCAATGCAATAATAAGGAGTGTGAGATATCGGGCCTATATGAAATGTAATGTGGTTCTGCACATGAAAACGCACATATTTGCATACAGCATAAAAATCTTACATTGTTTAATTCTAAAGGTATTGTTAGGTTTTGTAGCATACGTGTAACATCTGAAACTAAGTGTGTCATTCATATTTGTGCAAGAATAACACATTTCAGTAAAAAATCCTGAAACATAAATGTATACACTTTTGTCAATCTGCCATCTTGACCTCAAAGTGGACAGCGATGTTTTTCCTTGTTAGCTGTAAAAGTGAGTAAATTCCTTCAGGCAATTCTCTCTATTTCTGTTGGTTTTGCATCCTTCCTAAAATTTAAAATAGAAAGAATGCCCTGCTCACAGGAGTTCCTCGTTCCCCAAAGTGAGGAGTATGAGGAACGAGGAATACTGGTGCCATTCAGCCCCATCAGCAGCCAGGAAGCGTGATTATCTTACCTTAATTGCACTACGTTAATTACACTGCGGGGCTTATTTACAAGGCCCTTGTGCCTATGGTTTATCACTTTTAATATGGGAAAAAGGGACATGCCAGCTGCGCAAGGAGCTTGTACAAGCCCCTCAATGTGCAGGCGGTGTATGGTGCCTTCAAAAGTGCCACAAGGGCCCTGCATGAATGTCCCACACCAAGGGGTATATTTACAAGGTGATAGCATCACCAGAATCTCACTATTAGTGGTGTTTTGGTGGTGCTATACCCTCCTCCATATTTACAAAGAAGTGCTAAGCCACTTTGAGTAGCTTAAAGTCGCCTTGTCAATACGGCCTGTTTACACGCATCACTTTGCGTGAAAGGGGTTTGATATGGGTGTTGCTGTGGGTGTTCCACTGCAACAAGTATTGTATTTTGACGCTGCCCCAGATTTACAAGGATCTGTAAATCTGAGGCAGCGTTGGAAACTAATGCCATGCAACAGCAAACGTTAGAATGGCACATTGAGGGGAAATCATTTTATTTCTCCTCGGTTTTGCTTTTTCTAAGTGCGCTGCATTCTGCAGCGCACGTAGAAAGAGCAAAACGGCATTCATGATTGTTAATGTACAGGAAGGGTCCCCTTTGTGCGCATAAACAATAATTCTCTGTAATGTAGGCACCCTTGCACTAGGGTGCCAGGGTGCCTGTATTGGTACTAGGCTGCAAATTTTAGCCCCAGCGCTAGGGGAACAGATGAGTGTGCTGTAATGTTGTAAATATGCACATCACTGCGTTTTGGAAATGTCGGAGCGCAATGCTGCCATATTACCTTGTAAACATGCCCCTAAGGTTCCAAGCTTTCAAAAGCACAGTCAGGGGTCATGGCAATGTATTTGCCATAATAACATTATCATTAAGGTAAATAGAATGCCTGATCCGTGATAGTGCTCCTAAAAGCACTGTGGGGCATTTTATCAAGGATCCGTGTCAAAATTATCGCTGTTTTATCGGCAGGAAACTGCCGATAAAACGGCGATAATTTGAACACCGGTCTGGATGATATGCCCCTGTGTTCTTGGGCTCGGAGCTTTTCTTTTTTGCCCGCCAATGCAGCGGAACAACTTTAATTCCGTTCAACAGGTGAGAAAAAAAAATGCCATATTTCATTGTTTTTTAACTCTTTTTCATATTTCACTCACCCTTAGTTTACTACCTTGCCTTGTTCAGGCAAGAGCTTGGGATGAGTAGTCAATACACTCTCGCAAAGTGTACAATTTTACCTCTGGACTTGTGCTGTTGAACAGTGGCGTAACGTAGCATGATGGTTTCGCTGCAGAATGTGAACAAGGCCCCTGAGACTTCCATATTGCAAATATATTCATTCGCCCTGGGAGGAGTTAGCCCCTCTGAAGGGTTTGAACAGCCCCCAATTACAGCAGGGGTCTCTGTTAAGACTCTGTAAATGTAAATTGATACTTGTATAGCACAGTACTCACCCGCAAGGGTCTCAAGGCGCTTGTATGAATACCTGGCTTTACCTGTGAGGCAACCACTCCTGGGCACCCCCAAGGTGGTGGCCAGGCATCCTTAGCGTTGTGGGGGCCGTTGTGGAGATTAAGCAATCTATTGACCAGAGTTGCAAAGTGGGACTCCATGATTGGAATAGGTACTGAGGCGAGAATTATCTGGTCTGTGGAATTTTGAGCCCAAGACCCGCCGAGGTGGGGAATTGAACCCTGGTCCCAGGCTAGACCTCTGCATCAGGGTCTGCCGCTCTAATCATTGAGCCACACTTCTCCTGCAGTCGAACATCCCCAGTAGGAACAATGGCGTGCAGCACTGGTTGACCAACCTTAAAAGTTTGTAACTTCCAGCAGTGAGCTCATTGGTATGTGAAAGACCACTATACAAAAAGCGAAACAACTTTAATGATTTAAGAATTTTCGTTGGCTATGAAAAGAGCAAATTCTCTTGTTAATTTTAACCTTTATTCACATTCAATTGCTTGCAGAGTAGCGACTTTTATTTGAAAGGACGGATAGACGTTTGACAGAAATTGACTGACTCGTGACAGGGCATAATTTGACATTTTCCAATATTTTGACAGACTGCCATTCAAATCTCAAGGCCTCGCTCTGAACCCTAACTTTTTCTTTTGATGTGTCGGAAATTCTAATAGAAATCCGACTAACGAGTGTAGCATTCATAAAAATGTGCTTGCACACAGCTGCATTTTCTGTAATGTCAAGCTTTTCGACAGGATTTGCTTGTGTCATGGGTGTGCTTTATGTAGGTGTTTATAAAACCCTTTGACTGGTTGGTAGTGATGTCTTTTTTGTTAAATTCAATAAATGTTACACCTGACAATCTAAGGCACAGTTCATTAGGTTTACTCCCAGGACACACAGCTAAAATGAATTCATAGAAATACCAAACAATTTACTTTGACAAAATAAACTGCAATACAAAACGTGAAAAAAAACATTCAGCAACCTATACAAAAACTGTAGCATTTAGTACAAAAGAAAGGTTTAAGCGACAAGTGAAAATGTTAATGTTCAGTCTGTTACCCAAAATACAATTACTGCAATGAATTCTGTGTGCAGGGGTGAAGCACCGCCTCATGTTTTTGTTTCTTTCAATGTTCCAAATCCCTCTGCTCCTTGTCTTCTTTTATACATTGAATATATTTTTTACACAGTACAGTGTTCTGTCATTTTATGCATGGAAAACAGACAGACCATGGAACTTTTTCCGAAGTTGTTTTTGAGTTTGCAAATTAGTACTCTTATAGTATTGTTTACATACTGTGACATTTCTCTTTGAATTTGGTACCAAAATATTTAAAATTAGACTAAAATGGCAATATTTAGGGAATATTCATATACAAATAGTTATTTTCTAATTATCAGTTTTACTAATTGGGGGTTTGGTTTTTTCTGAATCGATTCACAAAGGGATACATGAAGAGGTTACAGAGTACTTATATAGTATTTTTTCATTTGATCATAATTTCTTCTCCTAATCGGCCTTAAATTTTATAGCTTGAGGCTTCCTTTCTTGGATGCAGAAGGGTGATGCATTGGTCCTAAATTGACAATACAAGTCCTATTGCTGCCAACCAAGACTTTTAGGCAAAAATAACAATTACAGGGCAAATAAAGACGAATTGTGGCAATTTGCATGTTAAATTGGATTGGCTGTCACCCAAGAATGCAGAGCGGGCAGCTTCCTGTCATGTCTGCAATGGTAACCAGCAAAAGTCCAAGGTGGGGTGGACCTTTAGGGATTGCTAAGGATGTTGTGGTCATGTTGAGTCAATGGTAGAGCTTTTATTGCTTTGTGATGAATAGAAATGTTTGAGGATCATGAGTTGACTTGAGATGCAATGTAGAAGTGCTGCTTCATTTGTTTCTTTGGATCTGCATCTCTGACTAAATGTATAGTATTGTACTACATTCCGTAATATTCCTCACTGTAATGCTTAAGAGATTGCTTATCTGTATTGATTTCAGATCATTAGTACAAAAGCCAAAGTATCTAAATTATCTGAGATTATTATTCTGTCCTTATGTTCTTTTATTGAACTGTGCTATTTTTATTTAAATCTAAATGTGTTGTAGGGAAAATCAAGCTCTGCTTCTTTTATTCTGTGTTGCTGTAGCAGAGCTCCTAGTGTGCATAATTTTAGTTAGACGTAACTTCTCAGGAAGTTGGTAATTCCTACCATGATTCTTTATTTCTATAGCATGGTCCTGAGAGTGGTGTATTTGAGCCTGATCTAGAACTTGTTATTTGAGTCACAAATTAATGGTCCTCATTGGGTGGCTAATGTGTTTCGGAACACCTTAATTCTTACCCCTCCTATTGACAGAAAAAGATCCAGCAGAGGACCATTCGCCTCTGTGGTATGGGTAATGGTGTGAACTGTAGAGGGCCCAGTATGGTTAGAAGGATAAATAAGTAAGTAGGAGAGAGAAGTGAGAGATAAAATTAAAACTATTATAATTGTGTTTTTTTTGCAGAGTTTTATATAGCGCAAACTTGACCCGAAATGGGTATAAGAGCGCTTTACATAGCTCCAGTTACGTTACATGAGGACACACATTCATTTTTGTTGGTCTCAGGGAGATTAAGTGATTTGCCCAGAATAACAGGGTGTTTTAGTGTCATTACCAAGACTCAAACCCTGTTCCCCAAGTCCAAGGTCGAGCGCGCTAGCCATTAGGCCAATGCTTTGGCTGGATCATATCCTTCTCTCGTAGTTAGGCACTAGATACATGACTGTGTATGGTTAGTCAGTGGCAAAACATTTGTCCCTGCAGCCCTGTGTACAGGGGAAGCAAGCTTTGGGGGGGGGGGGCCTTTGGCACTGGCAGTGGGCCCCTGGCCTGGGAGCTTTGGGAGAGGTCCCTCAAGTTTTGTTACAACACTGGTTATAGTTCCTAACTACAAGGGGAGATGTGACACTGGACCAACGTAAAGTATGTGACTTTAAGAGAGCTGTACATACATTGTTAGCAGCAAGGGGTCCTTTAATCCCTTGGGCGCGGCCGCGATTCTGCGCCTGTGTGGCACTTTTAATGAGTGGGCAGCTTCATGATGGCCCCCAGTCATCATCAGCACACGAGCACCGTGATTCATGACGGCTGGGGGCCGTCATCAGCATGGAAGGGATTAATACACAGACATGTTTTCAAAATGAGTTGCTGCCCATGTGATTATAAATTGAAAATACAACAGTGGTACATAACTGCAACTGCAACCACAAACCTGCCCTTTTCATTGCTCTGTGAGGAGGAAGGAGGCTGAGTGAGAAAAATGTGTGGTGCACCTTGAATGCAAGCTGACCCTCTCCTGATCTGTTTCCGCTATTATGCATTCAAATCTGCTATGCACTGTGGAGGACAAATGGATGGCATCAAATTGTACACTTATGAAATCCATGCAGATCAGATGGAGTGCTGCAACTCTCCTGCATTGCTCCTCACAGCACATTCTACAACACAGAATCAGGTTCTCATGTGCCCTGTTCCATGGAGAGCACAGGATAATTCTTTGGGTAAAGATTGGTAACAGAATGTGTAAGGACTCCATCCAGTAGCCTATGAGAGTGTGAGGTCTCACTCTGATGTGAATTGTGACTGAGCTCCAACAGTTCTTAATCCAAAATATCCACAAAGATAAAGAAGTGCCACTAAGGGAACAAGATCTCACCGTTGATAGCAGGACATGAGCAGCAGGACAATACACAGATACATATATGTGAAGTGTTACTTAAAAAAACAGACCACCCAACAATGCAGATTAGTAAAAATAACTAACATTTTCAAATAAAGGTGAGTTAAAATGAGCAAATTGAATAACCAAAAGGTCGTAAAATGAAGAAAAACAGATTTCAGAGGTTAAGCAATCAAAGTCCAGAGCACACAAGAAATCTTTTTGAGGGGTAATCACAGTACATTGATAAAGATAAGATCGCACACCAAAGGTTCTTTGTGTAGCTTTTAATTGGTGAGAAAATTGGTCTTCCTATCAAGGGAGAACCATGGAACATGAAACCAGCCGACACGTGTTTCGTCAGATCGGGTATTAACCCGTGACTCTTCAGGACTGAAACGTGTGTGTTGAAGCGATATCGGGGGACCGGTGATAATTCCAACACGGTCCTGATCGGGTTTAGTCAAAAACGACAGGCCGTAGATGGCCGAAATTGGAATAGAGGCGGGTAATGCCTTCTATATAGTGAAAAGGGCTTGGAGCCGAGGATCGATTGAGCAGCGAGTACTGTTGCCGAAAACAGACCACCCAAATAACTAACATGTTCAAATAAAGGTGAGTTAAAATGAGAAAATTGAATAACCAAAAGGTCTTAAAATGAAGAAAAACAGAGTTCAGAGGTTAGTATAGAAGAAAAATAATTCGTTGGAATCAAATGGAAAAAGTAATTCAATAACAGTCAATGGACAAATTAGACTACAGTGTATTAGTATTACATTTGTATGGGAGCGGGCAGGAAGCAGGTACCAAATAAGGTCAGAAGTGAATGCCGCGAAACTGAAGCTATGAGGTTTTTTTCTGCCAAAGTTGTCACAATCGCAATGAAAAACACTAACAGAGTAAAGAGGCAAAATGCAAGACGGCTCAGGGTCACATATCTGCTGAGGAGAACCCCATGTGAGAAAGAGATACCTGGTGTAAACACTTTTAGCTAGAAGAAGGAGCTTCTGTAAGCCTGATGTGAAGGTGTAGTTTGCTAAATTGATTTCCTTAAATGTATATTTTTCCTCTTGTTTCCTATAGCTTGAGTGAAGTCAGATGATTGGCAAGGTGTCCTCGAGGATGGATAACTCGTATATCATGCCTTAGTCAGTGGCTTCTCCAGCGTGGAAACATCATTAAGTGGTACACAGCTGTTCCTTCACCTCAATAGGTTGTGCAATTGTCCAATCATGTTTTTATGATCTTTGGTTTTCCACATCCCTGAAAGCTAGATTTTGGTATCCTACAGAAAAGCAAAAAGTCCTGAAAAGAAAAACTATTAAGGGCAAATGGATCTAAATGCGGGGTGTTCATTTACATGTAAGTTGCAACGGTACTAGTTTCTTACAAAACGTTTGGTCTCCGCAAATCTTGGACAACTGCAGATCCTATTTCTAGTAGCATGCCAGATTACAGGGAATACTGTAACAGATTAGCAACTCCCTCTTGATCCAGTACCTACTTCACTTCAGTATGTAGACAGCTAGGTAACAAGTACCCTAGCAGTTAAAGAGGACAGTCATCAGCAGACCCAGAACAGTTTGTTGTCTCCCAGATTTCTTTAAATGGGTCATTGAATGTGCAGTTTAAAGGTTGAGATTGCACTTCCATATTTCCTCCAGCATGCAACATACTTCTTGAGCAACATCAGAACACCGTTTTCTCAACTTCTCCTACATTTAAAGGCTTGTTTTGAAGTCCAGTGAGCTGTTTATGGTTTTCTAAAGGATTAAAGCAAATTTGCCAATGATAGAAAGTCACAAACCTATCATTGATTACCTAAAGTGGCCTTGCTCCCACATTTGCAACAGTACAATGTATAGCTTATACTATAGGATTACCTCATGCAAAAGAGGATCTCCCTGATTTCCTGCAGGGAAGATCCAACATAGTAGACATCTTTTTTTCTGGAATATAGGGCTCTTTCCATACCACTAGGTCAACATATTGCTTATTAAGCCTGCCTCTGTCCTCAACCAAGGAATTGCTGAAAACCTCAGCAGTTCCACAATCATGGCATCCCAAAAAGAAGGATACAGTGAGGTTGGAAGCGTCTTCTGGCTGATTAGAAGGTAACAGGCATTCCAATTGACCTCTCTGCCAGAGTAGGCAAGCCCGCAAAACTTCTGCCCCTAACCTTAAGTCTTGGTGTGAAAACTCCATGATCCTTGGATGAATGCAAGGGGCCCGTGCCAATTTCAAGGGTCATTACAACGACTGCATTGTTAGTACTCATCCCATTACATCGCAAGTCATTAGTACGACTTGCTGTAAGGGGCACAATGGTGTTGGATTTACAATCCAACACCTTCCCTACTGTTGCGCAAACTGGAGTAAGAATAGTAAATAATACTATTCCTAAGTCCAGCGTGCCCCCTACAGCAAGTCGTAGCATTGACTTGCGATGGAATGGTATGCAGGCTAACAACGCGGTCGTTGAAACGACTGCGTTCTAATTGCATGAGATGTATTTGCATGTGTTGTAAGGGTATATATTCCAATTTCAATGGAGTAGTTACATTTCATTTCAGTATAGAAGGTAATATTATAATATTCATTTAGTCTGGTAGAAAATGTCAACCATATTTCATCCCTCACATCCGAAAAAGTATAATATATACTTAAAAGCTAAATAGAGATTCAAATGTTCAGGGAATACTACATAAACACTATAAGTATCAGCTTGGAATCTGCCACACATCCTGAGAAATGCATTATATGTAAAAATAATATATCATCCTTTTGGAGAGATTCAGCTGAAACTAGGTGCTCCGAGCAAAACATATAGGCCGTAAAAGACAATAGGGGGCTTATTAATGAGCCCTTGCGTCACTTTTGCTCCGACTGTACGTAACTTTCTGTGAAGCACCATTGGTGTAAAGAACTAGCCTTGTTGCACCATATTTACAAAGTGGCACATCTAGGTAGGTGCGTCAATTTGTAAACACCTGCGCCACATTATACCTGCGCCAGGTATAATGTATGCAAAGGGGGGCGTTCCGATGCAAGAATGGGTCATAGAAGTGACGCAGTGAAATCTATAAGATTTCACTGCGCCACTTCTAGGACACAAATTCGTCAATATCTTACGTCTGCCTCATGGCAGGCGTAAGACTGTCGCAGGCCAATTTCACATGGGACTTGCCCATGTGTATATGACCCACTGCTGGAGTTGCGTCACTTTTGTGACACCCTCCAGCAATGCATCATTTTTGTGCCTACAGCTACATCAGAAATTCTGATGCATCTGTAACTCCTTGCGACATGATGTGTCATACTGTAAATATGACGCATTATTGGTGTTGCAAGGAGGGCGCAAGGAAAAGTGACACATTGCTGTTTTCTCGCAGCGATGCGTCCCTTTTCATAAATGAGGCCCTTGGTTGTGGAGATAAATCAAATTTGTCCATAAAGTGCCCTCACTCCTACTTTCATAACTTTGTGATATATTTCCTAACCTCGGAGTAGCCTTAAGGGAAAGGGAATATCCTAGATTTCCTGGCAGGAAAATCCACAGTGGTAAACGGAAGCCACAGCTCTACCCTTGGTGAACCAGCCAGCCCTTCTCAACAACAAAGAAATGTAAGCATCTTTACTTATTATTATTGGCAGAGCATTTGTCAGAGAAAATATTGGTTTGGGAGGAACCAGCAATGGAACAGAAGAGGGTGAATGATGATGATGACTGTAACTAATATTGCGCACTGCTACTCTGCAGAGTGTCCTGGCACATCTGCACAGGTAAAAAAAAAAAGAAAAGAAAGGCCAGGTCTGTTGTTTAATCCTGAAAAAAAGCGAGGTTATCAGCCTTTTTTTAATTTTGCTGAGTGACTAAATGTGCTAAGTTTCAGAGGAAGCTTGTTCCAAGATGTGGCACCCAGACCAGCCAAAGATCCGCCTCCAGATCTGACCTTCTGAGTTCGGGGTGTCAATGCCAGTAGTTTGTTGTCAGACCTCAGGTTTCTAGCTGACACATGAAAACTAAACCTTACTTTAAGATATTTTGCGCCCCATAAGCACAATACTCCATGCACTAACAGTAGAGCCTTGAACCGAATTCTCTTACTAATTGGAAAGCCAGTGTAGAGTGCACAGATGAGTTGATATATGCACTCCTACAGGCAATATCAGGAGGCGATGGGTTGCAGCAATTTGGACAACCTACGGTTACTCCAGTAGTTATACTGTCAAACCCACATAGAGATAATTGCCATAATCCAGCCTTGACATGACCAGGGTCTGGGAGACTGTTTTTCTAGCTGAAAAAGACAGAAAATGTGGAAAGGTTTTCAGTGAGCACAATACACCAAAACAGGGGACCACTATTGATTTAATTTGTGGCTTAAATGACAGACAATCATTGAATTTAACTCCTAAGGTCTGAAAAATGCCTTCCTGAAGACCCGGCGGTGAGATATTATCGGGCAAGAAAACCTGTCAGCTATCTCAAGAGTTACTGCCAAAGAAAAGGATCTCTGTCTTGTTTTCAATTGAGCTGGCATATCTCCTTCCACTAAACAATAGACATTAGAAAGGTTTGGCTCAAACACATTGGAAGGTCTTCTCCTTTCCCATATGAGAACAATAGTTGAATGTCATCAGTGTAAGATATGACTTTGGTGCCCAGGGACTCTGCTAACTGAGCAAGAGGAGGAAGATTTGCATTAAATAATGTAGGGCTCTAAAAAGAGCCGTGGGGTGCTCCCACTGTCAACTCATGGGGTTCAGAGGAGAAAGGAGGGATCCATACCTGTTGACTTATTCCTTCTAGAGAGGAGGAGAGCCAGTTCAGGGCCTGAAAAGCAATCAAATTGATTGCTGACACCCCAGGAGACTGGAATGGTAATTCATATCAAAGGCTGCTCATAGATCTAGCATAATCAGCAACACCTTTCCCCCTACATCTAGAATGCCTTTGATGTATTCACAGACCTCCAAAAGTGCTTTCTCAGTGCTAAAGTGGGGTATGAGCCCTGAAGGCTATGGTGGAGCAAGTTCCTGGATTCTAGATATGTGGAGAGCTGGTGATTCACATGCTTCTCCAATATCTTAGACAAAGCTGGGAGCAGGGATATTGGTCTGTCATTAGACTGTAATCCAGGATCCGCTGAGGGTTTCTTTAACAAGGGCAACATTTTGGCTTGCATATGGGGGCTAGGTACCCAAGCTAATTCAAGAGATGGGTTAAGCAACATATTTACCAAAGGGTTAATCACATGCGTCCCTAAAGCATACAGGTCAGGTGAGCATGGGTCAGATGGGGAACCTCATTCTTAACTCCTTAGTGCTAATAATGATCCTTCTAATGTAATAGGCTCAGAATTGGATAACAACACATTGATTACCCGGCCTCTGAATCAGCCGCGGCTTGTGCAGGTAAGGGCAGAGGGGTAGTGGCGCCGGGTGGATGGGTGGTGGCTTTCGACAAATAATGATAAGGAGAAATGTATTTTTTATTTAATTTTCTCTCATTGTCGTCTGTCAAACCCATTGGCGTAGCATTAAAAAAGTAGGCCCTAGTGCAAGGAGAGAAATTCCTCCTCATGCCATGGTTCGGTTAAAAAAAAAAACACTAATGCAGATCAGATGGCCCCCTCATATCATTGGGTCCCAGTGCCACTGAACTTGCTGCACTATTGTACGGCCCCTGGTCAACCCATGGAGCAACTTGTGATACTCAATCTGCATAGGTGTGAGTACACCTGACAGGTTCAAACTAGCATAATCATTTCCTGATAAGACAAACTTCTAATTTAAAGTTGTTCATTTATTCAACAGATCAATTCATGTGCAGGGATAAATCTACTTGAAACCTCTTTCAAACACTACCCTCAGTGTCTCAACTCCTCATCAATGCTATTGGCATCTGCGTGTCATTGCGAGCTTCCTCTGCTTAACTTGTAAAAAACAAGAGCCTGGCCTAAAGGTTTTCTTTGGTGCTCGCTGGTGGGGCTGCCAAATGCTGGGGTTTCCTTAGTCAGAGACTGAAAAATCTTGTTTCCGAAAAGTATCCAATTTCTTCCAAATGTAAATGTAAATGTATAGGCATTTATATAGCGCACTACTTACCCGGAGGGTCCCAAGGCGCTTCGAACGCTGCGAAACCCTTCCTGGCTTCCCTGAGAGATGGTCCCTTAATGATTATCTCCAGGGTGAGACCAGGCATCCCCGGCGGTCTGGTGGGGCTGTTAGTGAAGATGAGGCAAGCTAATGCCCAGAGTTGCCGAGTGTGATCGCTGATCGGAGTGGGCACCGAGGCGAGAGAATTATCGAGTCCGCGGACCCTGGTCCAGAAACCTGCCGCGCCGGGATTCGAACCCTGGTCCCGGGCCGTCCTCAGCTCTCGGGTCTGCCGCCTCTAACCAGTGAGCCACACTACTTACTTACCTACTGTCTCTTTATCCCACTATTGCAGCTTCACTGACAGCCCTTCTTTTTCCCTTTATTATTGTTTTCCTATGTTTCTTTTGTACATCCCTCTGCCTGTTTTGCCTTTCTCTGTCTTGCTGTTGATTAAAAGGCCGGTCCTCAAAGATGAGTGCTAGGGCCTACGACCTGCAACCACTGGCACAAATTAAGCTCTACTCTGACTTCTCCTCTGGAAAATGTATGATCTACCCCAGATCCATTTAAATTCAGCTGGTTACTCAAAACTCTTTACTTTGCTTCCAGGGGAGTCTGCAGCAAACTCAGGCAGCCTGCACACATTTTGGTAATGGGCATTCACGTGGCACCTTGAGGAGTACTTTCCTTGCAGCATTTGGAGGTCAAAGGTTAAATGTAATTAAGGCAGGAAATAAATATTTACTTGTTGCTAATTCCACTATCACGCAGGTCTAAGCTTACATGTATCTGCACACTGAGGGCATTTTGATGTAATTCAAACCAATTTGTAATATTGGGCAACACACAGCATATATCTATTCAAAGAACAAATGTATGTTAATTTTCAAATGGTACAATGGGCAATGATTTCATGGCTTGAACTTCAGAGACAGGGAGAGATTATAGTGTCAAGGAGAGGGTGAGAGAGGAGGCAGCGTCAAATAGTAAAACTCAAAATTTTAAAACTATTTGCTACCTTTCCCTTCACAGCTTACTAATATTTTCAGCTATAGTATAACTGATGAAGGTTTTGAATGAAATTATTGAATCTTTATGAGGGCAGTTTGTGGAAAACATAGTTTATTTAGGGTCTAAATTAAGCTAAGAGACATTAAATATACTTTCTGTGATGATAAAGGATTGTGCTACATTTTTCTTAAAGTATTGCCTCTAATTTTAAATTTCTCATTTAGGTGTCAACGAATGAATTCGTTTTCTAATGAATTATAATGCACAAATCCATCTCTCTATCTACTCTTTTAAAGTTTTGATCTTGGCATGCCATTTTCACATCCCACATATGTACTGTGCGCATGTGTACAATCCGAGTCACAGGGCTAAGAAAGTTTTAAGTCCAGAATTGCACAATGCATGGTCGAAATTAAACTTCGGATTTGGGACAAGTTATCCTACATGGAAGGTAAGCGAACAGTGACTCCCTTATTTTACACTGTACTCAGATACACGGGTGAGTGGTCTTGCAATTGTGGCATTGACTTTCCTTCTGCTTCATTTATTGTGTCTGTGCAGAAGGCATGTGAACACCACTAAATTACCAAATTATAAAGGCGCACTCAGCTGCTTCCTAGCGGTCCGCTTCTGGTAATCTCATGCTTACTGTCTGTCTTATTAAACTTATATTGCACTCACTGTCAAAAATATGCGCTATGTATTCTAAGTTGATAACAGGAATATGTCTGAAATATAGTGCTCACCATGAACAGCTGCTGTTAGAAGCTACAAAAATAAACTCATGTGTGCTACTGATTTATTAAATTGCTAGGAAACTGAGTAGTGCTTGACCACAAGTTATTAAGGGGCACATGCATCAAGGGTTTTTGCATTCGCAAACGGTGCGAATCGCAAAATTTGGCCGTTTGCGAATGCAAATCCCCTTTTTGGGATGCATTAAGGTTTTTCCTTTTTTCGCAATTTAAAAAATCGCAATTTATTTGCGATTTCTTAAATTGCGATTGCATTTAAGAAATCGCAATTTTGCAATTTCTTAAATGCAATGCATGATTTTTTTTAAATTGCGAAATCGCAAATAGGAAGTGGTAAATTACCATGAAGTTCACCTTCATGGTAATTTGCAAAAACCTTCAAAAATGCACAAAAGTTCATTTTTGAAAGTTTCATTTTACACACACACATGCCCTTGGGGCATGTGTGTGTGTGAAAAAAGTACTTAAAGGTAAATTTCAGGGGTGCAGGGGGGGTCCTTTGGACCCCCCCCTGCACCCATGAAATTGCATTCTCATTTTGCGATTCCTTTATTGCGAATCGCAAAATGAGAATGCCTTCACATTCATTCCTATGGGCCTCTAGGCCCATAGGAATCAATGGAAAGGGATTACTTAATTGCGATTCGCAAATTGTGAATCTCAATTAAGGAAAATTAAGAAATCGCAAAAAAAAATGCGATTTCCTAATGCTTAGCCGTTTGCGAATTCTTAATTGTGATTCCTTAATTTTCGCAATTAAGAATTCGCAAACGGGAACATTGATGCATGTGGCCGTAAATATATTGCACGCTCCGCAGGAGAAGCCTCATTCAACATGGCATAAACTAATTAATATACGTTAATCATAACTCACCAAGATTAAATTGAATAAGTGGACAGAGTGTCCTCGGGGTGGGTAAGGGGTAAAATAGGTCCAGTTATTATTCCCAGGATTAGTGACTTGCCTCCAGGAGGTAGACTCACCACGGCTTTCACAGCCCCAATCCTGGTTACAGGGCCATCTGTCAAGATCTTAAAGAAGGCAGGGCTTGGCTCTGTGAGGGTAGCTAGGCCAGGCAACGGTTTTGTTTTCATTTTAGTATGTTAGGTAGAGTGACATGGCTTGAGGTACACACCGTTGAACTGACCCTGGCATCTCATTACCAATGTATGGCAGCACACCTACAACCGCTCCTTATCTGTTCTTTCCCCGAGAATATGGAACGCTCCTCCTCCCAAAATCCGATCCAACCCTTCAACCTCCTCATTAAAAAAAACAAGTCAAAGGGTAACTTCTGAATAATCAGCTGCAACAATTGACCTGAAGACCCCATAACTAACTCCTATGTCTTATAGACAACATGGGTGTCTCATCCAATGATGCAATTTTTGTCACTTTACATGTACCACATGTTTGGTTTGCTCTTTTTTTAACTGTGCTTGTTAACCTATTATATGTTTATTATGTACGCGTTTACCAACCAATCTTATCTGCTTCATTGTACAGCACTCTGATACCCTTACGGGTCATGTTCTTGTTATATAAAACCTTTCAAATAAAACAAAAATGCACAGCCTTATTCTCAGGTGTGAGGGACTTTGGTATTATGGAGAGCAGAGCTCTGTGTTAGTCTGCAGTCTATCAATATTATTTCCTGGAGATGTCTATATATTATAAGAAATTGAGCTCTGATCGCCTGTGTACTATGAAACGAAGAACTTTGATTTTCTCCTGAGTGAATATGCTATTACTGATACTTGACTTTTTCATATCTCTGGATGTTATGAGAATAAGAGCTCTGTGTTTGATTAATTGAGCATCTCTGAGTGATTCTAGGCATTATCAATAGCAGATTTTAGAGTGTAATTGAGAGACATTAGTAAAGGAGTTCTGAAAGCGCATGTATTATCAAGAACAGATCATTGAATCTAGGCATTTCAAAGAGCAGAGCTCTGATTGAACGAGTGTCACCATGAGCAGAGCACAGTGAGCTATATGTCTTTTATTGGGGTCAAACGTAGGAATTTGGAGTTCATTAAAAACTAAAACTCACTGATGGAAGTGCGCATTATCAAGATCAGAGGCGAGTGTGACTGGGTATTATTGAAACAAAAGCTCTCAGTGCTTGAGGTTCCAGTGACTCTTGGGCCCTGATTATAAGTTGCTAATTAAATTCTGATCCATGCATAAACCCCTGTTTACGCTTGAGTCAGAATGAATTACGAGTTTGGTTTTGTTTAAGGCATCCTATAATTGTTGGATGTGTTAAATAACTCAACTTTCTTTACATTTTGGCAGGTTATACCTGTCAGAACGAACTTAGCTGGGAAAAATCATACAGTAGTTACCATATTATGCAGATTTTGGTGCACTAACAAATTGTAATATAGCCTCATTGCCCACAGTGGCAGGCTATACCTGCTATTAAGACCCGCTCCAGCTTTAAAGGCCCAAGCTGAAGGCTGGTATAGCTCAGCTACAAAGGGCTATAAGGCTGTTAGAAAATTCGGCCACTAGAGGGCAGAATGTGTTAACAAATAAAACAAAGGCCTCCTTGAGCCCAAGGGGGTTAAAAACCCTTTGGGCTCTGACAGGCCTTTGTTCACAGAAACAGCTGTGAACAAAAAGCAACATTGGAATGTTGCTCTGCTGGTTTTTACAGGCCTTTCATAGCATGGAGCACTCCATTGTATTCAATGGAGTGCTCCACATTCCAATGTTCTAATACATGGTATCTACTGTACTCCCTACATATTGTTAGCTGTGGTATTGTTATTAAACATCTGCGATAAATACTATCCACACTCTTAATCGGGCCCTTGTTGTGATCTGGCACATATCTCTAAGAGGATCTGATAATTTTTCAGACCAGAATAGTGCGTTTGGCTCAGTAATAAGCAATTATTCAAATGATAGCAAAAAATTATAAAAACACATCATATGCTCTCTATACAGAGATTTGACTCAATTTCTGGGATTACATAAGTAGGCATACATATCACAGAATACTCCATCCTTCAATATTTCAGTGAATGCTTCAGGAGCAACAATTGTCAGTTGAGTTTCATGTAGCAAGTGCTGTCATACCATTGTGTTTATTTAAGCAGATAATAAGCTAGGTCGATATCTTGCCAGGAAAAATACATCTATAAATGAGCTTAAGCTATTTAATCAGATAGACCTAATGAGGAATGTATTCCACCATACAAAATTCAAAAACTCAATAATCTGTGAGCAGGGTGTGGGCCAGATAAACTCAGGAGGGTTGTTAATATTCTGTCCAAGCTCCATTTTTTGCTTCTATCTGCTATTATCCTTTAAGCTATTGACGTACAAAAGCATTGCAGCGTCCTCTCAGTGGTTTGTTGGAGCTGTATGAATACTCCAACTATATAAAGAATAAGAGCATTGTGTTTACTAAAACTACCAAATTATTGAATCACTAATTTGCTATCCAGGAGTGAAGTTTGTAAGTGCAGTCACTTCACAATTCTGTGTTATCATATATACAGAATTCAGTGTTTTTTTTTTTCAGCTTTATGTAGTGCAAACTCGACCCGAAGGTGTTGGAGCGCTTTACATGAGCACCAGTTACGTTACACCAGGACACATTCATTTTTTGAGAGGGCACAGGGAGATTAATGGGCATTTACACTGTGAAGTGACGGAGTTCAGCGTTAGCCTTGTGGGCTTAATTCCGAGCTCCGCCACTTCAGAAACGAAGGCTGAACCATATTTACAAGAATACAGTGCAGCTCAGCGTTTCATCTTGCGTTGGCGCTAATTGCAGTTACCTAGCGCGGATGCAGGTACTCTTGCAGCATTATGCAAGGGTGCCTGCATTGCAGGGAAAGATTGTTTATGTGCAGGAACGTGTCCCTTTCTGAACATAAACAATCACAAATGGCGTTTTGTAATTTCTAAGTGTGCTGCAGAATGCAGCAAATATAGAAGTGGGAATGCATCATTTATTTTTGAAAGATTGTTTATGTGCAGAAAGGGACACCTTCCTGCACATAAACAACCAAAGACGTTTTGCTGTTTCTATGTGTGCTGCATAATGCAGCTCACATGGAAACAGTAAAAACAAAGAGAAATAAAGCATTTCTCCTCATTTCACATGGGTAAGACCAGGTTTTCCCCATGTCTTAATGTTGATGCTGCCCTATATTTATTCCACCCTTGTAAATATGTGGTAGCATCAAAATCCGCGAGAGTTGTGGTGGAATGCCCACCGCAACACCCTTTGCTCTCCCCATTCACGCTAAGTATATCATGAAAGGGTGCCTTATTTACAAGGCAACAGTAAGCCATGTTAAGTGGCTTAATTCTGCCTTGTAAATAAGGTGAAGCTCATATACCCACAACAACGTTACTAAAAGTGACGTTCTACAGGCGATAGGGGCTTGTAAATATACCCCTAAGTGATTTGCCCAGAATCATAGACTGTTGATCTAACGCTGAGACTCGAACTTTATTCCCCAGCTCCTTAAATCGGCAGCTCTGGCAGTTAGTTTCCAAAAAAAACCTCAGACCTGCTGTTCTCATTTTCCTTGGAGTTTAAGGAAAACACATAGGTCACTTACTCTGTGTAAGTACAGAAAGTATATATTCCACAGTTCCAGTTTTGCTCTGAAACACATGGCCAGGTACATCAATTTTTCCCATGTTAAAAGTGATGCATTGGTGGCGCAAGGGGCTTGTAAATAAGCCCTGCGGTTTTCATGTGTGGAGGCTTTCAGTGCCTGCCCTTTGTGGCAAGCATCAACACATCTACTGCGAGGCTTGCAGGGACCATTCGGACAAGCTGTATATTATGTTGTCTAACCCTAACATCATTGCAGCTCATCAAGGAAACGTTTGGTGTCATTGCCTACAAAAGTGGTGTAAAAGAAAATGTTCTTTTCTTTTCGTGATTTAACTTTTTAATTAGTATTGGAAGAGTTTCCAAATATTCTACAGGAAATGTCAGTACTGTTTAGCCCCCCTGCCCTAAATGCACTTTTATTAGGAAAAAAATGGATCCTTGTAAGCTATAAAACAGCCAATCTTTTGAATATGGCCGTTTGGAGAGAGGATTCAGCTCAAGGGATGCACTAGTGTTGAAATAATCAATTTCCAGAGTGAAAGCCTGCCAAGACATGTACAAGTGACAACAAGAGTAGATGCATGATCCTACTAGAATTAACAGTTACCATATTGAAAGTGTTTATTTTAAAAAAAAAGTTTTACTATTTGTTTTAAGTATACACAATGTTCTTACATGATGGCAAATATTGGGCAATGAATTGAAAGTGTTTCTTACCATTATTTCAGTCACAGAGTTTTTGTCATTGCTAACCAAACAAATAGTGGCCAGCCTCTATAATTGCGTCTAAGTGCTTTGGGAAATTAGAGAGTGTCAACATCCTAAACGTAAGCCACAAAAAACTTAAATTGACCACCAAATTTGATGGATGAATGTTTGATATAATCTCAACTACTGGTGATCACCCCGAATAAATACCAGTCAAGTGTTTTAACTCATCTGTGCCACTACAGCGGGGGTCTCCCCCCTTTTCTGTAATGATAGCTACTTCCAGTCAATGAAAATTCTACCAAGCTACCAATTATTTGAGAAGTAATAGAAACAGACAAGATTACATTAGTGGCTATCTTATGCAATTTTACCAGCAGCAACCATCTCAGTGCATCAGGCACGGTTGATAGGTGTTATGTGACAATGCTTTGTCAATGTGGGCTACCTCTACATTAGTAATACATAACAGCCATAGGTGCAATGCTCTGCCACCAAGTTAATATTAGTAAATACAATCTTATCAACAACATTTGATTTTTCTCACTCAGGTATCAGCCTTAAATATATTTTGGAAATTCAACCATTTGTACCCACATATCAGATTATGAGTTATGAAAAGACACATTTTCATCTCAAATACAATTTTAAATGTTGGTATATATATATATGTTTTCCCCACTTGTCACACTAGTATTGAAACTGTACTACATATCCTGTTGGTTTGTCCGGCATATGCCCACCCAAGACGAAGATGGCGCAAACCTATATGCCAGGCTACGGGAACTAGGCACTCTAATGAGGCACTCCGTATTTTAATGTCGGACGCACGGCCACTGTATGCTTGTGGACTTTCTAAGTTTTTAGCATGGACATGGTCCATTAGGGCTAAAAGGTTAACGCAAAACGTTTGATTTGGTTTTAAAATAAGGTTAAATTCTAACTTTTAATCGTGATTTTAGTGTTTTAGGTTTTAAATCTTTAAAAATAATACGAAATAATGACCTGTTAAAATTTGTTCTTATGTAAGTATGTTGTATACAATGTGATGCTTTTATGATATATTGTTATCGAAATAAAGCCCTATGATGATGATGATGATGGTGTAACTCATCATGTCATGAAAAAAAAAAAAAAAATATATATATATATATATATATATATATATATATATATATATATATATATTAATTCAACCAAGCACACGCTTCTAATATAGTTGACTATGCTGCACACAGGAGAGCTACTTATAGGCACCTGGAGAGTTACCAGTAGCTCACGAGCAGCTTGTTGGAGAAGCCTGCACTACAGGCTGGAATCAACCACATGCTATTCAAAAATGCCCACCAGAAAAAGGGATAGTCCAGACCGAGCTGGCATGCCCTGAGGTGGAGGCCAAATTAATTTTTCTATAGAGCTCAAACTTCACCTTCCTTCAGCATCCCAATAAGCTCAAAACAAGTCTGGGGATGTTTACGTCCCTGTTTAGAGTGGGTATGGCCTAGCAGTTTGCATAACTAGCTACCAGGGCGCAGACCAGTCAGTGAAATACTTGCATGATGATATAGTTGAACGCATGTGGAAAAACTTCACGCCCTTTGCCACTAATTTAAAAGTAATAGTGGAAGGCGGATGCAGTAAATGGTTTATATTTATGTGATTCATGTCCCCTGAAAAAGCAACCAAATATGTCACAGAAATGAAGGGGAGGATTTTTGCTATTAAGCGTTTGTATGTGGCCTTAGCCCGCTAAATGAAGAGCACCAGGCCGATCTCACTGACAAGTTCATGTTGAGAATGACCAGAACAAGGGCTGTGACCAGAAAACGAAATCAAGGCTTCCCAGACTGCGCCACCCGCAGAGTACTGTAAGTTATTGATCCGACTGACTCCGTTTTTCTTATTTCCAGCTTACCCACTAAGAACAGTCCGCAATGCATCTCACTGTACCACTCATCTCTATGTAGAACATGCCCTGTAAAATATGCCCATCTGCCCCAGGTTCTCCTTCATTATGTGTAATGAGACCAGATTCCTTTTAGATTCCTTTTAGATCCCAAGTCATGGCAGAAAAGCATGCAGTCAGAGCATCAACACAAAATATTGGGATAAGGTCCTCCTGCTGCTGTTGTTGGTCTAATTGCTCTTGTAGGTATATTGGATCCATAAATCTTAAGCAACATCAGAGTGCATAAATGAATGTTACAATGCAGCAGCCTGCTACAACATTCAGATAAAGAAAACTATGACAATAAATTACACTGATTTGTATAGTCTGCCTGCAGAGCTATCCCTAACATTACCTCTTACAGTGCATTGCTGGAACAGTCTCAGGGCGTCACATGCAATATGAAAATTCAAGTCTCGATGATCGCGTTCTACCTAGCTGCCCTTTTGGATAGATAGTTACTACATAGACAAGAAGTAAATTAAGCCTTCTACAACCGCTAACATGCAATACTTTGCTACCCATCCTGCCTGAACTGCTCCAATACTGCTCAAAGGACAACTCACAGGTACCAACACTGTGGTACTCGCCTTCCCTGAACTGCCCCAACCCTAATTCAGGGCACAGCCCATAAGGAAGTTTGCAATAGTCATTCATCATGAACTCCCCAAATCTGCTACTACTCTTAGGGGAATATTATCAAGATAGGGCCTTACATTATCGCCACTTTTATCGGCAGGAAACTGCTGATGAAGCGGCGATAATGGGCTTGATAATATGCTCTATGAATTCCAATCGAAGCCCACGTTACATGTCTTCACATCTAACATGGGCTTTGTTTGGAATTCATAGAGCATATTATCAAGCCCATTATTGCCACTTTATCGGCAGTTTCCTGCCGATAAAAGCGCCGATAATGTAAGGCCCTTTCTTGATAATATGCCCCCTAGAGACTGCAAATGCTACAACCGTCCTCTAACACTGCTTCTGGTCACAGCACAGATACGACTTCTGGAACACCTGTGCTCTCTTAACTGCTCCGATAAAACTAATGAGTACAGCCTGTAAGGACATCTTTGGCAGCACCAATTGTACATGAACTACCACAAAAAACCTCTGCTAGGATAGAGCTCATGGAGACCACTACTGTGGTACCTGTCGTTCCTAAACTGCTCCAACGTTGTTTCTGGGCATGGCCCATAAGAAAAAGTATTACAATAGCTGTCCAGCTTGAAAAGCCGAACAATGCTGATGAGTTTAGCTCATAGAGACCTGTACTGTGGTATCATGCCATCAATGATTTACTGCTCAATGTCCATCCATGTTCACAGCCATCAAAGAGCACTTGTGTTGGCACGGCGGTCTTGTCTCAGAAGACCCAACACATCTGGGTTGTCTGATTTCAAAATGCCAAACACATAGCATCAAACAAACAAGGATGAAAACTTAAAAGAACCTCAGTCCCAATGGCAACACCTACCACTTCAGAAATAATAGACCCATTTGTTAGAAATTGGGTTTCTGGTTGGCAGAGCTATGCACCTTGTCCAAGTAGGAACCACAGTCCTACTCAGGGTAAGTCAGAAGCACACTTCAAATTAACCTGTGCTCACCTTCTCGAAGCTTAGCACAGAGCGGTCAAGCTTAATTTAAGAGGCAATGTGTAAAGTATTTGTGTAATACTTCAAACATTAAAACAATGAAAACACCACAAAAAGGCTCTACACCCCTTTAGATAAATAGAGAATAATTTTATAAATAAATCCAAGACCAAAATGACAAAAATGTAATTAGTAGTAGTCGAGATATTCATTTTTAAAGATTAAATGAACAATACACCTAAGAACTAAAAGAGCTAAGAGAGTTAATTGTTTGCGTTGGACCAAGACAAAGCTAAGAGTTCAGGTGAACTGTGGTGGAGCATGGGCAGGATACAGGACCCACACAGGGCGACGCTGAGTTGAAGTACCTTGACCCTGGTTAATAGCAACGAGATGCGTCGGGATCCCCACACATTAGAGTGATGCATTGGAATTCTCCATGTAACAGCGGTGAAGCGATGTGCCGGTTCTGAGATGCGGTTCCAAATTCAATATGCTGGGTTTCTTCACATTGTAGCAGCGATATGTCGATATTTTCCAAGCAATGTCAGCGATGCGTCGGTTGGGATGGCAATGTGTCGATTTGGTTCTCCCAACAGCAGGGATGTGTCTGTTCCGATCAGCACAAAAAGGTTGATGGGTGGGTTCTAGCAGATGCAACAATTAAAACCGACTTCCAAGGGTCTAGGACTAGATTGGCATAACTTGGCAGAGAAGGACTCACAGCAAACAGAGTCCAGGTGCTGTTTGCAGGTTGAAGAGAGAGTTCTTCGGTGGCCCTGACACTTCAGAAAGAAGAAAAAGCCAACAATCCCTTGGAGATACTTTGGTTCTTGTATCTGGAGATAGGGTCCAGTCCTTTTCGCTGCACACTGTCCATAGGGTGCCGAGGACCTACCTGAGGGGTGCCATATATGTAATTAACCCCTTCCCTGCGGGGTTTTTCACCTCCTGTGCGGGGGTGAGGGGGTGCCGCGGGCCGCCGTGCTGGTGACGAGTTCAGCTCGTCATGAGGAAATTACCCCCGCGTGCGAACGTTCCAATGGCCGTGAAGAGCTCAGCTCGTCATGAGTGCAGCTCAACCGTGCCTCATGACGAGCTGAGCTCGTCATTAGCACGCAACGGGTTAAAAGGACGATTTTGCCCTGGCAAATAGGTTAACTTGCCAGGTCGAAATGGCCATTTAAAACTGCACACACAGTTTCTGCAGTGACAAGCCTGGGACATGTTTAACAGGCGTCTTAAATGGGTGGCACAATCAGTGCTGCAGGCTTACAGGTAGCATTTGATTTACAGGCCCTGGGCACATGTAGTGCACTATACTAGGGACTTACACTAAATCAAATATGCCATTTGTGGATGAACCAATGTTGTCATGTTTTAAGTAAAGAGCATATACTCTTTAGCACTGGTTAGCAGCAGTAAAGTGTCCAGATTCCTAAAGCCAACAAAAACTAGTTCAGTACTATAGTCAAAAACAAGAGGTCCGAAGGCAACAGGTCTGACAACCACGCCAAGGATGCTGGGTCCAATGGCCATTTAAATGATAAGGCTGTCCAGTCTAAAAGTGGAGAGTACCACTATTTGATTTGAATGAAAAAATATATTTACAAACAACAAAGAAATTGTAAAATCACTTCTACAAAGGCTTCACTCTGTATGCCCGCTGCATGTCAGTCATCAATGAGCTCCAGCTTGAATACACTTCAACTACAAATACCACAGCTTTACACGTTCATACTCATTAGAATAAATGGCACTTTATACCACTTTATATAATGCGTCTCTAGCCCAAAAATAACGGAGTGAAGAAACTGCTAATCAGTATCAAGACATTCTATTATTTATTTACATGACAAACTACCATGGTCTTGATGCTGAACATCTGAGGTGAAACATTAGGCTGGATGTGAATGAGCACGTCTGCACCATCACTTTGCACCACCTTACAGTAGTGTAAGTGCTACTTTGTCATCGATTTGACCTATCACAGCCCCAACTGCAGCAGGAATGTGCTTGGAAGACACCTTACAATCAACGTTCAAGATTTTATTTTGATATTTATTCTTCCTGTAAACGACCAGTAGAGACATGCTTTTCAGCCAGGCCCACCACAATAAGCAGGAGATTTTACTTCTACTGTCAGGATTTTTCTCCTTAGTATTTTACTTTAGAATTCCTAAAGCCACTTAGTCAACCCTAGGCAGACATGCTAAATAGGGTGAAAAAATGTTGGTTAAACTGTGGGAAGGGTATTCCCAGGCGTGGGTCCCTTGCTCACTAAGTCACTGGAGTCAAGCTATCCTGGCTGAAGACGGCTGATAGCCAGAAACCTGTCCTAGGATGCTTGATTCCGGTCCAGGGTAGACCTGGCTTGGCAGTTCGGGCTGGAATGTTCCCATGAGGCACAGGGTCAAGACTGATTTGCCTATGGCCATGTCTGAACTGGGGTGGCTTGGTGAGCAAAATAACACTGGATTAAACCCAGATTTGTGACTGGGGGTGAATGTTTTGCTATTGTGCAACATTCCGCCCATCATCTTGTTTGTTGTGCAGGCTCACTGGTAGCATTTGATTTACAGGCCCTGGGCATATTTAGTGCACTATACTATGGACTTACAAGTAAATCAAATATTCCAATTATGGATCAACCAATGTTGTCATGTTTTAAGTAAAGACCATATACTCTTTAGCACTGGTTAGCAGCGGTAAAGTGTCCAGATTCCTCAAGCCAACAAAAACTAGTCAGTAATATAGTCAAAAACAGGATGTCCGAAGGCAACAGGTCTGAAAACCACGCCAAGGATGCCAGGTCCAATGGCCACTTAAATGATAAGGCTGTCCAGTCTAAGAGTGGAGAGTACCACTATTTGATTTCAATTAAAAATATATTTACAAACAACAAAGAAATTGTAAAACCACTTCTACAAAGTCTTCGCTCTGTATGACTGCTGCACGTCAGTAATCAATGAGATCCCGCTTGAATACACTTCAACTATAAATACCACAGCTTTACACGTTCATACTCATTAGAATAAATGGCACTTTATACCACTTTATTTACTTCTTCCTGTAAACGACCAGTAGAGACATGCTTTTCAGCCAGGCCCACCACAATAAGCAGGAGATTTTACTTCTACTGTCAGGATTTTTCTCCTTCGTATTTTACTTTAGAATTCCTAAAGCCACTTAGAAAACCCTAGGCAGATATGCTAAATAGGGTGAAACACATGTTGGTTAAAATCTGTACCATTCCACTTCAAGATTTTCATCAGAAGAAAGAAAATACTGTGTATTCGATTGCTATAAGCATGTGGTGGTATATTTTGAAACAGAATGCTGACTTTGTCTTGATATACTATACAATTTGAGGTGCACATAATCAACTTTGGATAATGTGAAACAACACTATGGTGATGGCCTAGTCTTCAGTGTAAATGTACTACATGCTCCATTTAAGCTCCATGTCAGCTGCCTATTTGATGGGCTACACCCTGCCTTCTATGTCTTTTTTGCCTTTAGTGGGTGTTTCATCCATGGATAAGTTAATGTCCGTAAACACAGTAGACAAGTCCTATGCAAGGTCGTACAGTCGTTGTTTCTGACAAGAACCTAGCTAATAGGGAGATCTAGAAGAGCGCAAACAACTGCACAATGTTTTAGGAAACCCCTCACCCACCTACCTGGTAGGTGGCATGTTTCATCATCGGGGCCCAGCTGGATTACCTAGCGCAACCCAGCTGTGCTTCAATGCCCGAGTTACTCCAGCGGGATGCGATCGGTTCCGTAGGTCAGAATGAATTACTTCTCCAACAAAAATAGTCAGGAGGGTTTCCAGACCATGATCAAGTCCATGAGGAACAACTAACATAGAGTCAAAGTACTCCAGACCTTGGATTTGTGAGTAAAAACAATCCACTACACTCACAGCACACTTTAGGGTGTGTGCTGAAACTCATTCACCTGTGACCAGCTATTTTTGGGTCACACACTTTTTGATCCTGACAAAAGCCCTCTTAACTACTCAAAGGGCTGAAACTAGTAGACCTAATAATGTGTAAAGGGATACAGAGGTACCTAAAACCTCAAGCTGATCCCCCAATTATTTTTTACTCATGTCTTAGGGCCCTTCCATTAAAATTTTTAAAGGGTTTCCCTATAGACATTTTTATCAGATAACTTGCACTTCACATAGCACTTCACTGTATTCACACAAACAAACTGCTCCACTGTAACTCATGCGTTGAAGCACAGCTGGGTTGCGCTAGGTAATCCAGCTGGGTCCCTATGATGAAGCATGCCACCTACCAGGTAGGTGGGTGAGGGGTTTCCTAAAACATTGTGCAGTTGTTTGCGCTCTTCCAGATCTCCCTATTAGCTAGGTTCTTGTCAGAAACACTGACTGTACGACCTTGCATAGGACTTGTCTACTGTGTTTACAAACAAATTACTTGGGGAAGAGGACAGGTTCACTTTTTCCTTACTCTCTTTTTGTTTAATAATAAGTTATTGTCCGCCCATGCGATGCTCTCTATATGAATGTGAACAGTCATATATATATTTGCATCCGTTTAGAAGAAATGTGCATATGCAACTATTTCTTGCATACTGCACTTACCTCATTGAGAGACATGCACCATGCCACCTGTAAGCATATTTGCTGTGTATTCATTTTTTCAAAGTTAACCCTTCTGGTATTATATGCTATGACAGACTTTACAAATGTTACACCGGAATATTCCCAAACCACTGGGCTTCTTAAATAAACAACTTGACTAACCTCAAATCAGTGCCTCTGGCTTGAGTACTGATAGCTGACCCAAAGTGACTAGTTCTATAGTCTTGAACTTACTTTGTATTTGAAATTTTTTAATGCATTGAAATAATTTGAAATAAAGTATGCTTGAATTAATGACTTGTTCTATATCAGAGGAAAGTAATTTTCAACTAACACGTGTTTAAACGTCGATCACACACTCACACATACAAACATATGAACATGCAGTGCAATGTCACTGCTTAAATGTGCCTGTAGGTGTATCAGATCTGAGTCTGCAGTAACTGTGGCTACATGTTGTTACTGGTAATATCTGCAGCAAAGGTGCCCTTATTGGTAATGTGGATTCACTATAGCCCATACATTTATGTCACTGCAGCCTTGGTACTATTTGCTCCCTTCTGGTGTTCCTCATCATAGGTGCTTCTTACCAGGTGTGAACGATCCTGCCTTAAGGTGGCACAGGCTCAAACGGTTGCTCCCACCACACTGCTGAGTAGCCACACGGGAAGTGGATGGGGGGGGGGGGGAAGCGGGCGTGTTGGGGCTGCAGGCTTGTTGTACTATTAATATGTTGTCACTTTTATATATTTTTTAATGATGCCCAGGTCACAGTTCGCGAAGCTGGGACATTTTAGAAATAATTGGGGCTAAAAAGGGCCCTGTACCGCAGTGGGAACATACTTGCTTCTGTGCAGGATGAAAAGTGACCTTTTTGTCGGGACTCCACTTTTTGTCTCTTTTTCCAGCTCTTGAAATTGGCTTCTGTGAGCAACGAAAGGAAATAACAAGGCTATGTTGTGTCCATCGTGTTTTCCCACTGCCACTCAGGTGAAACCTGGGAAAACATGCATTTGCAATGCATTGGGTCTCGCATGTGCAAGAGTTTAAGCTATTGGCTTTGTAAATGACAATGCCTTTTTATGGATCTGTTTTGCTTATTAACACATAAATAAAATGCATTGTCATTTACAATGCCAATAGCTCAAACTCTTGTAAATGCGAGACCTCTGGAACAGCGGATCTCCAGGGTTTTGGGCAAACCTCTGAGACATTTTATTTAGGTACAGTGAAAACAATAACACACACAATTGGCGGATGTGCACCGTCAGCATTATTTGTAGAGCGATGCACAGCTGTTTTACTCTATTTTATTATTGGGGAAGAGGATAAATCCGTACCCTGATGGGAAGGTCCGAGGTATTGGCAAGTACAAATTGGAAGTACAGTTTATGACATTTTATTATCAAATACTGATTACTGAATGCTTTCCTCGCGGGATGCCTGTCTGTACTCCCATCAGCATGCAATCAACTTGCAGCATTGCATTTCCCTCCTGGTCCCAGTCACCCCTTTGCCTTCTTGGTTACCGTTCCTTCCATGTACAAACAACACATTCTCCGGAGCACTGAAGAATAAAATATGAGATCACATATTCAATGTTTCTATTTTCAAACTTTCACTTGCCAGGGTGTTGGTGAAAGAATGATATTATTTACAAATTGGATCCTAGGATTTTTCCGTCTGTTTATTTTTAGCCCTGATGAAGTCAGAGATGTGAGAGCATCGAATACCTGGCGAAACACATTTTGGCTATATCTTGAGGATATATTAGAAGATGAGAACATTTTGAAATCGAAGAATCTTGAAGGAATAACTCTTTGTGGATTTAGGAAGAATTGGACACATTTTATTTTTGAGTGCTCGGGAAACCGTGTTGACTGTTTCAGGACTGGGTGTACCCTGTCCATACTCGTGGGCAATAGTGGCAGCCCATTTCCTTGGATCGCCTCAGGGCCGGCTCTAGGCTCATGGTGGCCCTGGGCAGGGAGCGTAGGTAGGGGGCCCGGAAGAGGGGGTCCGGGCGGGGCGGAGCGCGCAGGCCTGTAAAGAGGGGAGGGGGGCAGGGAGTTTCGAAGTGGAACAGAGCCGGAGGCCGCCAAATCCCTGCCAGGGGCCACCACGCAAATAGGTATCCATCCTCAGAGGATTAATATATTAAGGATATATATTGGCGTGGTGGCCCCCTGGGGTTTGGTGGCCCTGTGCAGGTGCACAGCTTGCACATGCCTAGAGCCGGCCCTGATCACCTACTTGAAAATTGCTCTTTCATGTACAGGAGAGAATAAGTAATGCGCTTACGCAAGTGACCCTGTCACTTCTTTGGTTTCAAATTTCTTCCATGTACAAACTCAGATGAGCAGGCCTCGCACCCCACACTGTGCAAGTCAAGAAGCAGTGACGGGTATCCTGCTGTGCAACTCTGATATGTACCAGTGTTATCAGTTGTTAAAAACTCAATAATGCACAGCTTACAGGCTTCCCTCTGTCAAAGTGTTGATTAAGGCAAATTGTGGCATCTGGGATTTAAAGCTACTAAATCGTTCTACCGTATTTTTTGTCACGTTCTTGTCGCAATGTTGACCTAATATTTGGTGGAGGCTTTGCGGGTTTGAAATAATACCTAGATAAATTAACCGAGCGACAGAAAGTCAGATAGACCGATAGGCAGGTACATTACTAGACAGGCAGATTGATAGACTGACAGATGAATATAAAGTAAGCTAGGTAGATAGACAGGTATATGTAGAAAGACGGAGGCCCCAAAGGATGGATAGGGTCCTTTTAACTATGGAGTGCACATTTGACTTGAACAGCATTTGCCACATTGTGCAATCCTTTTCCGTACATGTAAAATGCTAATCGCCACATGAAGTGTTGGCATACGGTGCTGTGTGGAGAAAGGGCTTCTGGGCGCCCTGTGCTTCACTGAGAGATCTGGAGGGGCAGGAAAGCATGCAAGAGCAGCAGCAGATACAGGTTAAAGTGCTGCTTATTGCTGTCAACATCCATTAGTTACCGACTCAACGGCATTGTCTGACACACAGTGCACACTGAAAGTTGGCAGCCTCTGCTTCTAATGTGCAAATCTGAACACACACAGTATTGACCTCTGAGTTTATAACTGTGACATATTCCGAATTTCAATATTCAAACAGGTTAAATATCCACGAAATAGAGACCATCGCCTACACAGCAGAACATAACAAAATGTCAGCTGTACGCTACCGGTAACCTAACACTACATTATATAACCTCTGTTAGGGTATTTATGCCATACATCACTCTCAGTGTCACAACCTCGCACCCTAGGCTCTGCCTTTACACATGGTTGCCGTCCTGCATGCTTGTTTGATTTGTTCAATGGAAGCGGGCCACAATTATGACTGCCAGAATACACCCTTAGTAGACATAAAGCCCAGGCTTGGGGACATAGTGCAGTGACGACATGGAGTGATTGTACGCCCAAACACGTGCAGAGAAAATTAAGCACGTAGCATAGCGTAGCGTAACGTATCATGGTATACCATGGGAAAACAGCACAGTCCAACATAAACACAACACAGCAGCATAGCATATCATGGGTCAGAGTACTGCACAACAGCCTAGTGTAGAATAGCTGAACACCATAACACAGCAACGCATAACATACCGAAACATGATCAAACACATAGCGTAGTGTAACACAGGAAAACAGCATAACACAGCAAAGTGGAACCCAACAACACAACGTAATATAGCATAACATAGTACAAGGTAGCAGAACATATTGTAGGATAAATAACAACAGCAAAACACAACACAGCAAAGTCTCTAAGTCTTAGAGACTTTGCTGTGTTGTGTTTTGCTCAGAGCAAAAAAGTTTGAAGACCTCTGCTCTAAGATAACATCACACAGCATAACATAATTTAGTGTGCATAAGCATAATACTACATACCAGTTTACCCACGTGCACCAGAGCATAGTTTAAAACAGAGGTCTTCAAACTTTTTTGCTCTGAGCCCCCCTTAAGCAAAATGTTTTGAGGTTGGGCCCCCCTCCGAAACTTTATGTATTGATTGGGGGAGCGGGAGGGACATGGCTATGTTCATGGGCAGGCACCCTCCCCCCGCAAACAATCAATCACAGAGCTAAATAAACCATATTTACAATACTTGTGCCTCAGTAGGTACTGGTACTCTAGCAAACCAATGGCACTCCTAGGTACCATTCAGAAAAAAATTCAAATACTCAAAGACCTAATTAGCCACCACATGCAATTAATGCTGTCGAGAATGAGTCACTAATATGACCATCATATGTATTTTTGAGAACATTTATCAATTTCCTTAGTGCACAATAACAGACACATGAAACACTCGATTCACTGAACATAATAAAAAATTAGCAAAGTGTCCCCACTGAAACAGAACCACAAGGAAAAGAAAACAACATATTTTGACGCCTGCAGCTTAAAAACGCAAACTAACAACATAGGGACATTGAAACTAACATTAAGGCCAGTAGACTGCTAAAGAGAACTTCTTGTAGTTGTTCCATTTGAGAAACACACATGCGCAGGAGTATGCTGCATGGAAATCTATCTGCATTTTCCCAACATTCGCTCATTTATTTCCCTGTTGCTCTCCGAGTGTACATCTGACATACCTACCGACCATCTACCATTTTTGATTTCCATAACCTCTTGCAATTTTCTTTTTGCATTTTCCATCCATAGCATGTCCAGTTCATCTTACTATTCTATATCACGCCTCATCTTTTTACACCTAAACCTCTGTCCACTATTCTCCTCTTCCTGTCTTCATAGCTCTCCACCCCACAACTCCTTAACGTCCCAACTAATTCTAGTAATATAGAATCACGTGCACTTTGTTCCTTAAACAATCACTCCACTACAGACCTATAAAGTAAAAAACAAACATGACAATTTATGACACAATAGCTTTAACTTTTTCAAATGCCAGACCTTTACTGTGAAAACACAAACCACTTACTTACATCGGTTGTCGTGTGTATGAAATGAGAACACCTGACAGAAACTCCCAGACCGCAGCGCCCGCTTGCATGTGGCTCCTCTCTGTATACAAATGACACCCGTGATAATCCCCATTTGAGCTGTTATGCTGTTTGAGTGGTACCTGAACCCTCTATCGAGGGGGTTTCTGTCTATCACATTTCTGTATTCTTAGCTTGACTGACATAGCTCAACATTCTGTCCCAGCAGCTTGCAAGACGGTCACTACTATATGGTCCTCAACTGAAAATACAATGCATACATTGGTTTGCATTACGGTGTTTAACAGGGCAGAGGCCTTTTACTGAACCACTGCACAACAGGGGCAGCGCTAGGCATGGGCAGTGTGAGCAGCTGCCCAGGGCCCCGTAGTCAGCCCTCCAACTTAGGGCCTTGCACCAATAAGACATAGCCAGGTTATGGCATTAAAGATGCTACCTTGCAAGTGCGCCACCGCCACCTTTGGGAGCCCCCTCCCCTGGCCTCATTGCTTTGGTGTAGGGAAGCGAACCTGAGGGGGGGGAAGGGTGGGGGGCAGTACCAGTTGCAGGAAAACACATTACTAATTTTTGTCCAGCAATTAGGTCTCCACCCCCACCCATGCAGAGGCACAGTGTGATGGCTATTGTCCCTCTATTTAGCTCCCTGGCAGTCTGCACAGATAAGAATCCCTCACACCTCCAGCCCTTTATAAGCTGTTAAGAGGCACTTAAGGAGAGGGATGGGCTGCATCTTCATAAGCAGGGGCATCTATTGAGATGCAGGCAGCCCTGATTGTGTCACATCTATGAAAATTAGAGGGGCCTAACAAATTCCCTTTCTGCCCAGGGCCCCGAGAATCCTAGAACCGGCCCTCCTCACACGCTCGTGATAAAATCTCTGCACCTCAGAGCCATCAGGGATGACTTAAAAAGTGACATGTGCTGCGTGCACTGTGCCTCTTGCTCACGAGATTTCTTTAGGCAACCTCCTTGACCCTGCCAGCACATTTACTCACCCCTGCCCTCACTGTAATCCAGAGTAAATTAAGACAGTCTGGAAATACGGCAATTAAAGATCGCCGCACATCCAGGCCATCTTAATTTGCATGCATCTGCAGAGCTATTCGCGCCCCCCTGGGAACCACTCCACGCCCCCCCAGGGGGGCGCGTCCCACAGTTTGAAGACCTCTGGTTTAAAACAACGTTACCCAGCAAATCAAAACATTGCTTGCACAACATAGTACAAGAACACCGAAGTTGTTTTCTAGCAGTTCCAGTTGTTCCTGGTGAATATATGGTCACATTCATGCCTTTAATGGTTGCACTCGGAAGTGTAAAAGTGGAGCGTGCACCCAAAAGCCTTTATATAAACCCATTCGTGTTTTGGGGACTTGGTGAGATAAACTGACTGGGACCCCATGGCAAACATTTGACCTTGTTATCAAGAAAGGACCACTTCAGGTGATTCGGGGTACATCATTAGAGTGAATCTGGAAACAGGGTGCACATGTGCTCTCCCTTATCCTCCAGTCCAAGCGCTTTGATTATTTCGTCACTGTTATAGTGCACACCCTATAAACAATCATTTGCAATGCAATAGGACTCGCATTTACGGGAGACCAATTGCATTGCCAATGGTAGTCATCACGGACAACAGGAGGGTGGGCGGGGGTAGGAGGCTCGGACATTGGGCGGGCGGGTGTGAGAAGGCACGGACAACGGGAGTGTGGGCAGGGAGAGGGGGAGAAGGCAGGACAATGGGCAGGCAGGTGCAAGAAGGCACGGACAACAGGACTGTGGGCGGGGGGAGGGGGGAAAGGCATGGACAACGGGAGGGAGGAGGGAGTAGAGAAGGCAGGAGGAGAACCTCATTAAAGAAAATAGTGCTAACAGTCCATGTAACACTCGAAGTAAAGGAGCCAGTCGCCATGGGAGGTGACAAATGAGGAGGTGGTGGTACTAAGGAGGGACTAACAAGCCTATTGATGAAGCAAAATCCAGCATTTTACTATGGACAATGACACAAGCCAATGGCAAACATGGACGGAGAGTGGGCTGGGCTTCTATTGGCTACACTGCTACAATAAGTCGTGCAGACCAGCGCATGCATGCTGGCTCAGGATCGACCTAAAAACACAAGTCCCAGCAGCCTGCTGTCAATTAGATGTTGAATGGGACAAATGTTATATGCGGTTGATGGTGATGTTAACTACATGAGAACATTCTGGAAAAGATATTAACTACTGTGTAAAACCTTCCCACGGCAATGCCATCTGCACTGTCTTGCTGAAAGGCTCACATTTTGTCCATGATTAATTCAATATAATTCAGAATTAATTTCTAAATCTCCAGTGTTCAGTTCCAATTCTAGTAACTGCACTTTTTACTAACTCAATAATTTATAAATTAGAAGATAATATAATGCGAAAAGCAAAACTACAAGATACAGAAGTTTAGTGATGTTGGATTAAAAACCAGGACTGCTGATAGTCACATCTGGTTTGAGACCAGATGACAGCCGTACAGTATGCCATACAATATGCCATGTGGCAGTGCTGTTAATAGTGAAGTACAAAGTTATTTACTCTTTTGACTATTTCACGAGTAACTGAGGAAAATAATCTGAGAGGAACATTCCCTGCTTCAATCCAGGTTTTAGAATATTTAGGAAAGATTATCCACTCTCCAAATATTGTAAATCATGCTACGAATTTAGGGCCTGATGTATCTCTGTATTCAATTCAAAGAAATTTTATTCGATTGAATTTACAATCATAAAAGCACATTATAGAAAAATATTTACAACAGTTTATAAAAAGTTTCCATGTTAACAAAATTGACTGTTTATAAAAAGTTTCCATGTTAGCAAAATTGACTGATTGAAGACATTGAATTAATCTTTAAAGGAATCGACTTTACAATGGTACCCTGTATAGCAATGGGGTAAAGTTATTCACACATAGACGAAGAAGAAAATTTACTATGCAGAAGCCGCTAGCTGAGAACGAATTTTCATACATGTCTTTAAAAAACAAGCAACTGATTTGGCAGCAAAAGGGGAGTCTAAACACTGTAGTGCCAAAAGAGCAGGTCTGCATCTTCTCAGTCCTATTTGTCTAAGCAGTGGGACCAACCAACGTTTACGTGGGGTCTCATAAAAAGTACAAAATAAAGTTTTACATGCAGTGTAGACTGAGAAGAACAGTCGTCACTAGGGCATTTAATCAATTCGCGGGACCAATCAGAAGGCTCAGGGAACGAGACAAGACGGTAAAATGAATCAAACCGGAATCTAGTTAAACATATCTGTCATAATTTGACAAATAAAAAGACAGATAGGGTTGGATGCCATATGAGGATTGGATCATCACTAAATGTGTGGACGACTGTTTGCCACTTTCAGAACACATGCGTAAGTCTCTTAAATGGGACACACATAGAATCTTTAGAGTCTTTCTGGGTATGGCCATTAGTGAAGCGGGATTAGTAAAAAACACTGGACAATTCAAATCGTTCAAAAAGTTAAAAACATACAAAAGCCAGGGAATCTTTTTCCAGTGGGTCAGTGACAGGCAGTCTGTTATTAGCGACCGAGTAAGGAGACATTGCTCCTTAGTCCATATACGGTGCCAGAGGAGGATCGGTTGGTATCTAATGGTGTCAGATAGATAGTCCCAACCGAGCTCTATGTGGCTACCGTAATTGGAGGCGCTTCGGGGGAGGGCTAATACGTATTTCAGGAAATCATTTTCAATTACTTGGAGCTCGTTGGTAGGAGCATTGCCCCATACACCTGCTCCATAGGTCGCCACGCTCAGACATTTGGCTTGATAGATTTTCAGGATCACAGCCGGAGCCGGCTTGCCCAACTTTCTTGAAAAAGAGGTCAGCGCCGTTGTTGTTCGCTGAAACTGCAGTTTCTTACTGGAAATAGCAGGTTTCCAGGACATTTGGTCATCAATGAGGATTCCTAAATATGGATAGTTCCTAGCGCTTTCTAACCTAGTATTCTCGATATAGAGGGGTTTGCATTTCTGGGTTTTCTTGCCAATATGCATAACAAAAGTCTTGGATTTATTTACTTTTAGGCCAAGAGAAAGCATATATTGACAATACTTGTCTAGTTGCAGCTGGAGCTGATTGGGTGTCCTCGCTAAAATAACAGAATCGTCAGCATATAGTAATGCTGGGATTGGGCGGGTGCTTATGCCAGGGAGGTCCTTATTACCTGCCAGCATCGCTTGTTCCAAACCATTTGTGTAAATATTAAATAAAAATGGAGCAAGGACGCACCCCTGTCTGACGCCTTTTGTAATATTGAATGAGTCCGATAGCTCTCCGTTGATGCCATATCTCACACATGCTTTGGCATCCGAGTAGAGCTCTCGGAGAAATTTCAGAATTGGAGGATCTACTCCCAAATTACTCAGGATCTCCCACAGCTTGGAGTGGATTACGCAGTCAAATGCGGAACTTAAGTCCACATAGACCAGGTAAAGATTACCGCCTTTGGCCCAGACGTATTTACCCATAAGTAGTGTTAGGTTAAGGGCCTGTTCTACAGTGCCCAATCCCTCTTGGAACCCAAACTGGAGGTCGGTAATGATCTTATTCTCCTTTGCCCAGTCCTGGAGACGTTCCAGGATGAGTCTCCCAGCGACCTTGCCCAGCGAGTCCAAGAGGGAAATTGGTCTGTAGCAGGCTGGGTTATCACGGTCTCCCTTTTTAAAAATGGGGAGAAGCACAGAGGTGGACCAAGAGTCGATTAGGCCGACCTGAGAGGCTGCAGACATAACTTGCATGACTACTGGGGACCATAATTCTAGATTGTTCACAAAGATGTCAAGTGGGACTCCATCAGGACCGGGAGCTTTCCCGGTGTTTGAGGAAGTCAGTGCTGCGTTCACCTCCCCAAGGTCAAAATGGAGGTCGATGGGATAGATATTATCACTAATGGGAGCTGCTTCCCCAAGTCTTATGGCCTCGGTCATTGGAATGGAGTCCCCAAAAATCTGAGAGTAATGGGTTACCCATTTTTCTGCGGGTACTGCCACATCTAGATGAGAAGGAGCGGTGGCATCCGCTAAGAAAGGGGACTTGACTGTTCGCCAAAACAATGTGCTGTCCTTGGATCTTGTACTCTCATGAAGTTGGGCCCAGAGATTGTTTTTTATTTCCCGTTTGCGGGCTTTTAGGGCCAGTTTGTATTGCCTTCTTAGTAAGGTAATTAAGGACGTATCCCTGTCTTGGCTATGAAGAGCTCGTTTTAGTGCGCTAAAGGCTTTACGGCAGTGGGAATCGAACCACCCCGGGTATCTTTAACCTGCTTCTTATTTTGGCGGGTAAGCTCCTGCCGTATGGTTTCTAGAATCTTAACGAAACTAGACAGGATCAACTGGGGGGATGAAGTCACCTCTAAACAGTTGTATATTAGAGGAAGGGATTGTTGGATAATCCTACCGGTGACCTCGTTGGGGTTGATCTTTGACCACTTTACTGTATAGCCATTGGTTTTACCCATCACCAGGGATTGCTGAGTTAGAAGGCTGGGCTTAGAGTGAGATGAGGGAACAGTGTTAAATATGATGGTGATGCTGTTGGGGAAATGATCACTAGAGGGGTCTGTGCCAGTTGTAAAGTTTTTCAGTCTATTGCCTAAAATTTGCGATCATAGGATATAGTCAATAGTAGACGACAATCCTATTCCATGAAAAGTCGACTTGAAATCGACGGTAGGACACACAAGTTCATTTGCAAATTCAAGTTCTAATGAAAAGAGACAATTATTTAAAGCAGACCCTATACTGGAGTGTGCAAAGTGGGTAATGGGAAGATCATGCTCATCTTGAAGGCCACAGATACCTTTGTTGTAATTACTGCATAGATAAACATTAAAGTCCCCACCCCACACAAAATAACATTGTAACTGCGAGTTTTTAACTTTCTGGTCGTGCAGAAATAAAGTAATTTCAGTCAGAGACTTTACACAGTCAGCAGGTGTTGAGTTGTTATACATATTAATAAAGTAATAAATGGAACTTCTATCGGGGACTAACTTGAGAACTTGGAAAATTGGGGACGCTGGGAATACTTCAGTAATAGTAAATTGGATTTGGTTAGAAACATAGATAGCGAGGCCACCCTTGGGTCTTCCTTGTACAGATGGACTGGCAGACATATGGAAGGTTTTAAAGCCCTGAATGTGAATCGGCTCAGTAGCCCAGGTTTCCTGGAGGCAGACTATGTTGTGCCTAATGACCAAGTCGATCCAAGACTGGAGATGTATCTTGGATTTGAGGCCCGCTACATTCCAATAAATGACTGGGAAATCCCAAGTTGATGATAGAGTAGGATATGTAGACTGAGAATTAACAGGGGGTGATGGATCACAAAACTGAGGGGACGGGATAAAGGAGGAGGCGTTGGTTTTTTGGTCACAAGAGGTTGATGTAATATTTTGTTGTCTCATGTGTGATTCCTTAGAGAAGATAGAAAGAGCGGAGCTGGGATCAAGGTCCCGTGGGGTTGGCGATTGCGAGGATAAGTTTAGCAGAGAAGTGTGGGGCTCGATAAGAGAGCCGGACGGGGAGGACTCATTGGGCCCTGCCAGCAAAGTTTTTCTGGAAATGTGATTAGAATGGATCTGAGTATTAATAGTGTCTTGGATGTTGACGAAGGGGACTGGTGGTCAGTCAACCATGTCCAAGCATTCGTATCTGTTGGATAATGGTGGTCCTCTCCAGTTGGTAAAAAGACCAGAGGCAGAGTTGGAGAAACCGTAACCTGCCCAGTGACCTCGGTCTCTAGTCCCATCCCAATTGCCCGCTCTCGTCCAACTCCAGGGAGGACCGGCGTTGTGTCGAGGAGCCGGGGGGTAGAAATATGACAGATTATGGGTGGCTATCCCTTCAGTGGAAGTGTGGTCTCCCCAGGAGCAGATGTGCTCAGCAGTATTAGGGTCAGCAAAGTTCACCATGACGCAGTCACCCTGGATGCTTTTGGGCTCGGTGCCAAGCCATGGCACTCTGCGCACGGTGGTGACTCTGTTGTCCAAGAAAGTTGGTAGAGGTCTATTATTGGACAACCAGTATATAACTTTGTTTTTTAGTGACCAGATTGGCTCGTCTTGGTTGGGGGGGAGTTCCGGGACACCTGTAATGATTACTACGTAGGGGGATGCCTCAGGCGGGAGATGAATGGGATGGCCCCTCCTCTTTCGATTTCTCGGGATGGTGTTAATTCCAACCGATTGTTGTTTGGGGAGGGAAGGGGCCGGGGTGGGGAGGGCGGGAGGAGGAAGAGATTTTTGTTGATTAGACAGCTGATCCTTGGAGTTAGTCGGAGGTTGGGTTGATGGGGGGTTAGGTGGTTTGGGTGGGGCTTGGGTGCAGCTGGTGGTGGCTGTTTTTGAATAGATTTCTGCGGAGCCTTTTGAATAGTGTTAGCATTGGGGAGATTCGATTTGGCCGAGCCAGGCTTAGTTGTTTTGATGTTATTTGGAAGGGGCCTCCCTTGGGCTAGATTGGGATCTTTAATGATACCCTTGCTTGGATTCAGGGCTGAAGACAGATGGGTTAGTTGGGATTGGACTTGATACAGTGCTTTTTCTAAGGGATTTAAGTATGACTTGAGTAGGTCTCCTATTTTGCTAAGCAGTAAGCTATCATTACCGCAGGTATTGGTAGTTAGATTACCATTATCAGCCATACCACCCTCGCTGTCATAGCAACTAGAACTGCTAAGATTCAGGTTATCTGCAGTAAGGGTCGTTGCAGCTGCTATCGCGGGGGAAGGGTGTTGATGGGGAGTTAAAACAAGGTTAATGATTTGAGGGGGGAGATGCGAAGTAGAAGGGGTTATAGGGATAGTTGTGGAAGGGGAATTAGTAGTGTGTTGTAACTTAGTAGTTTTCTTTCTCTTTTTTTGGGGGATTGCACCTTCGCGTGAGCCCCTATCTATAACTGGAGAGGGGGCAGTGTCAGAGTGACTAGCAAAAATGACTGGAGGGGAGGAGCCAAGATGGCGATCGGAGCAGACCTGTAGGCTCCCGGCTCCGCCAGCCTTTCATCGCCGCACCGACATCCTGACATAGATCCTGGTGCAAATTGACGACAGATTGTGTGCGGCGCGGTGCTGATCTCAGCGATGTTTTCCCGGACTCTCGACCTGCCCGGCGGCCGGAGATAGCCGCGGAACAATCTGCAGCCCTGGACCCCGCCTGCACGGTCTCTTTCTACCGTGCCCCGGAGAACTGCTGACGGCCGTAGTGCTCGATCGGCGCTGACTGCTGGACCACCGGTGAGATCCTCGCGAGGCGCTGCCCGTGCTAAGCCCCCTGAAGCGGCTCGAAGCAGGCGGGGAGAAGGAAGCGCTCGCGACGCTGCAACACCCCTTCGGAACGGCTCCTTTGTTGGCGGCAGACGGTACGGGGAGAGGATTGCTCGGCCATGTTTGTTTGACCAGGATTGCCTGACCCCATGCCTCTCTACCCGGGTCTGCCACAGGACGCCTATCCTGCAATGTGTGCCTCACTGGCATGGTACATAGTGCTCCTCCAGCATTGAATGGGTGTACGCTAGTGCTTCGTCTATCCTGGCGATTACCCCGGAGTTTCGCCATAATGGCTTTGCTTAGTGCTTTGTGTGGTGGGGGAGAGCGCCGATCCCGCCAGTGGCCTGTGCTGCCCCGCCTGAGATGGGGTCCGAGTTTCCAGAGGCTCCCCAGGGAAGTGAGAGGCAGAGGCTACGGCCTACACTTTCTCTTGGCATCGTTCTGTCCGCCCTGTGCGACCTCCGTGCGGATATGTGCCATTACTACGGAAGATTGGGAGGCAAGCTGGACGACATGGCGTCTGCGCTGCGGCGGGGATGTAACGCGCTGATCCCGCAAAGCTGCCACTCGCCTCCGCCTACATTCCACGGGGATACAGCGCTTTCTCCTGCCTGTTGGACACCTGTGCCCGCTTCCGATTTTGTTGGCGCCCAAGACCGCCCGCCTGACAACTCCGCCCGGGATACTTTGTTTCCCCTTTCAATGGAGAGTGCTACATTGTTGTTGGCTTTACTATCGCATGTGCCTTGGGACCTATCTACGGCATTGCTGGTTCTATCGACGGCTCCTGTGTTGTGTTTTTTTACTTTGCTGCCTAAAAACTCGTACTATCCTGATGTTTCTGTGGAACTCCCTGCTACAGTCGACGGATTCTCTGGTGACTTTCGACGGCCATTTTGTGTTCCTAAGTTGCTTTCATTCTTTCTCTCGCCATATTGCTTCTTTGTTCTACAGTGGGCGGGCCTCTCCCGGGGAGCGTATCTGGGGGTGTATCCACGTTCGGGCCAGGGCTAGGCTGCTTTCCTTATTATCGGCTTCTTGGCTGGTTGAACCAGGTTTGGGATTGTTTTTTGTGTCCAGCTTACTCGAACGCGGCAAATTGACGTTTCACCCCTGTATCTGCCTTATTGCTTGCCGGCTATCCTGACCTTGGGGTGGAAGTTGTATCTGTGGCTGGTGGGGACCGGGATTGCCTAGAATTGATCCTCCTCCTGTCCTATTTGTCTTTGAGAGTCGATGATTAGGGTGTCCTTTTCTCCCTCTCTATATTGGATGTTATACCTTTTTCTTTTTCTTTTTCCTTTCTTTTCTTTCTCGCTATATTTCGGGTTTATTGGGCGACAGACACACTGCTGGGGGGGGGCAGGCTGTAGCCTCTGCATGCGTGTAGGGTGGGGGGTTAGTAGTTAGTTTCTAGTTATTATTTCTATGGTGCCTTATTTTATTCCTATTGTTGATTTTTTCCTTTTTGGTCTGGGTCCATGTCTAGATTACTAGAGGTTAGGTGGCGGCGGGCAACGGGTGGGACGTTAGAAGGGTCATCTAGTTGGCTCTACAAATTGCTGCCATGCTGCCCGGGTGGGACTTGACGGTTGGGTCGATATCCTGTGTAGTGATTTGTAGCTAATGTCATGCTCCTCCCGCATGGATCCTTCCTTTTTGCTTCTTCTTCTCTTATGATTCAGGACAGTACGATTTGATTCAATATTTGCGTAAAAAAAAACTTTAAAATTAACCTTCACTGGTTCTGGGACACGGTATTACAGCAATTAATGGGTAACTCTTTAATGCTTGACTAGGATGATGGGGTAATACTGTGTCGCCGTAATGCTTGCATTGGTGCTTTAAAAGTTTTGTGGCCGGCCGGATGGTTGTAGGCCCGTATTTGTCCTTCTTTCATGCACAATAAAGGTTTTCAAAAAAAAAAATGACTGGAGATTTTTCAAGCGACAAATGGGATTCAGACAAATCTAAGGTTGCCGAGAGGTCGACAGTACGAGGGACAGTATGCACCTCTGCATGCACTGGCGGAGGTGGCTCTACTGGACGCGGAGGAGTTTTTGCGGTAGCCAGTAAGCCCATGGAAGAGCTTCTTGCAAAAGCCAGGTCCTGAGAGACTCGTCGTTCCAGTAGGATAATACCCTGCTCAATGGCGTCGCTGGCTTTGGTTATGAATTGGTCTTTCGGCCCAATGACCTCAGCAGCGGCCTGGGCCTGTTTTTTAACAGTATTTCTAGTGGTTCTAGGGGACATGATGTACAGTGGCTAGTGGTGAAATACAGATGGTGAAAATATAAAGTTCCAGTTTAAGAAGTTGGTTAATAATATATGCAGTAACAGCAATATTGAAGGGGGAAAAAAAGCAGGCGTGAAAGAAAGTGGCCCAGTCCAGTCTTGCCCTGGCTTGAACGGGCTTAAACGGGCCCGCCCTTGGCCCGGGCTTCGCCCCGGGCTTCGTCCCGCGCGCGTCCCGCGTTGCGGGAGGGACAGTTCTAGTTATTATGTTCGTGCAGGGGGGCGTGGCCGCCGGGGGAAGAGGCACCAGCTGTGAGGTGTAGAGGCTGCTGGTCCTCGCAGTCCCCCGGTGAAGGCAGCGGTAGTTTAAAGGGTCAAGCGCACGCTGGGAGCGTGCAGGCTGTCTGCCGAATGCGGAGAAGCTCCCACCAGCGGCGCGACCTTCCAAATATGCCCCCTGATGTCAAACGCACCCTCCGTGTGCAGCGGGAAACTCTCCTCGGAAATAGCAAGAGCAACAAGGAACAAGTGAGCGGCACCCGCGTAGTGGGTGTCGCGAAAAGTAAGTAGCAGCTGATGGGGGCGTGGCCGCCGGGGGAAGAGGCACCTGCTGTGAGGCGTAGAGGCTGCTGGTCCTCGCGGTCCCCCGGAGAAGGCAGCGGTAGTTTAAAGGGTCAAGCGCACGCTGGGAGCGTGCTGGCTGTCCGCCGAATGCGGAGAAGCTCCCACCAGCGGCGCGACCTTCCAAATATGCCCCCTGATGTCAAACGCACCCTCCGTGTGCAGCGGGATACTCTCCTCGGAAATAGCTAGAGCAACAAGGAACAAGTGAGCGGCACCCGCGGAGTGGGTGTCGCGAAAAGTAAGTAGCAGCTGATGGGGGGCGTGGCCGCCGGGGGAAGAGGCACCAGCTGTGAGGTGTAGAGGCTGCTGGTCCTCGCAGTCCCCCGGTGAAGGCAGCGGTAGTTTAAAGGGTCAAGCGCACGCTGGGAGCGTGCAGGCTGTCTGCCGAATGCGGAGAAGCTCCCACCAGCGGCGCAACCTTCCAAATATGCCCCCTGATGTCAAACGCACCCTCCGTGTGCAGCGGGAAACTCTCCTCGGAAATAGCAAGAGCAACAAGGAACAAGTGAGCGGCACCCGCGTAGTGGGTGTCGCGAAAAGTAAGTAGCAGCTGATGGGGGCGTGGCCGCCGGGGGAAGAGGAACCAGCTGTGAGGTGTAGAGGCTGCTGGTCCTCGCGGTCCCCCGGTGAAGGCAGCGGTAGTTTAAAGGGTCAAGCGCACGCTGGGAGCGTGCAGGCTGTCCGCCGAATGCGGAGAAGCTCCCACCAGCGGCGCGACCTTCCAAATATGCCCCCTGATGTCAAACGCACCCTCCGTGTGCAGCGGGATACTCTCCTCGGAAATAGCTAGAGCAACAAGGAACAAGTGAGCGGCACCCGCGGAGTGGGTGTCGCGAAAAGTAGGTAGCAGCTGATGGGGCGCATGGCCGCCAGGGGAAGAGGCACCAGCTGTGAGGTGTAGAGGCTGCTGGTCCTCGCAGTCCCCCGGTGAAGGCAGCGGTAGTTTGAAGGGTCAAGCGCACGCTGGGAGCGTGCAGGCTGTCCGCCGAATGCGGAGAAGCTCCCACCAGCGGCGCGACCTTCCAAATATGCCCCCTGATGTCAAACGCACCCTCCGTGTGCAGCGGGAAACTCTCCTCGGAAATAGCAAGAGCAACAAGGAACAAGTGAGCGGCACCCGCGGAGCGGGTGTTGCGAAAAGTGAGTAGCAGCTGATGGGGGGCGTGGCCGCCGGGGGAAGAGGCACCAGCTGTTAGGTGTAGAGGCTGCTGGTCCTCGCAGTCCCCCGGTGAAGGCAGCGGTAGTTTAAAGGGTCAAGCGCACGCTAGGAGCGTGCAGGCTGTCCGCCGAATGCGGAGAAGCTCCCACCAGCGGCGCGACCTTCCAAATATGCCCCCTGATGTCAAACGCACCCTCCCTGTGCAGCGGGAAACTCTCCTCGGAAATAGCTAGAGCAACAAGGAACAAGTGAGCGGCACCCGCGGAGCGGGTGTCGCGAAAAGTAAGTAGCAGCTGATGGGGGGCGTGGCCGCCGGGGGAAGAGGCACCAGCTGTGAGGTGTAGAGGCTGCTGGTCCTCGCAGTCCCCCGGTGAAGGCAGCGGTAGTTTAAAGGGTCAAGCGCACGCTGGGAGCGTGCAGGCTGTCTGCCGAATGCGGAGAAGCTCCCACCAGCGGCGCGACCTTCCAAATATGCCCCCTGATGTCAAACGCACCCTCCGTGTGCAGCGAGAAACTCTCCTCTGAAATAGCAAGAGCAACAAGGAACAAGTGAGTGGCACCCGCGTAGTGGGTGTCGCGAAAAGTAAGTAGCAGCTGATGGGGGCGTGGCCACCGGGGGAAGAGGCACCAGCTGTGAGGTGTAGAGGCTGCTGGTCCTCGCGGTCCCCCGGTGAAGGCAGCGGTAGTTTAAAGGGTCAAGCGCACGCTGGGAGCGTGCAGGCTGTCCGCCGAATGCGGAGAAGCTCCCACCAGCGGCGCGACCTTCCAAATATGCCCCCTGATGTCAAACGCATCCTCCGTGTGCAGCGGGATACTCTCCTCGGAAATAGCTAGAGCAACAAGGAACAAGTGAGCGGCACCCGCGGAGTGGGTGTCGCGAAAAGTAAGTAGCAGCTGATGGGGGGCGTGGCCGCCGGGGGAAGAGGCACCAGCTGTGAGGTGTAGAGGCTGCTGGTCCTCGCAGTCCCCCGGTGAAGGCAGCGGTAGTTTGAAGGGTCAAGCGCACGCTGGGAGCGTGCAGGCTGTCCGCCGAATGCGGAGAAGCTCCCACCAGCGGCGCGACCTTCCAAATATGCCCCCTGATGTCAAACGCACCCTCCGTGTGCAGCGGGAAACTCTCCTCGGAAATAGCAAGAGCAACAAGGAACAAGTGAGCGGCACCCGCGGAGCGGGTGTTGCGAAAAGTGAGTAGCAGCTGATGGGGGGCGTGGCCGCCGGGGGAAGAGGCACCAGCTGTGAGGTGTAGAGGCTGCTGGTCCTCGCAGTCCCCCGGTGAAGGCAGCGGTAGTTTAAAGGGTCAAGCGCACGCTGGGAGCGTGCAGGCTGTCCGCCGAATGCGGAGAAGCTCCCACCAGCGGCGCAACCTTCCAAATATGCCCCCTGATGTCAAACGCACCCTCCGTGTGCAGCGGGAAACTCTCCTCGGAAATAGCTAGAGCAACAAGGAACAAGTGAGCGGCACCCGCGGAGCGGGTGTCGCAAAAAGTAAGAAGCAGCTGATGGGGGGCGTGGCCGCCGGGGGAAGAGGCACCAGCTGTGAGGTGTAGAGGCTGCTGGTCCTCGCAGTCCCCCGGTGAAGGCAGCGGTAGTTTAAAGGGTCAAGTGCACGCTGGGAGCGTGCAGGCTGTCCGCCGAATGCGGAGAAGCTCCTACCAGCGGCGCGACCTTCCAAATATGCCCCCTGATGTCAAACGCACACTCCGTGTGCAGCGGGAAACTCTCCTCGGAAATAGCAAGAGCAACAAGGAACAAATGAGCTCTGTAATTTATGCATATAGTATAATGTATCAAATACATCACATACTTGCAGTTGTACAGCCTGCAAATCACAAAAGGACAGCAGCGGTGGCCGGCACATGTAAGTACGGTGAGGTGGTGAGGCAGGACGATGCGGGTGGGAAGTCGACAGACGATGGTATAGGTATTAATTATGTAATCATACCTATTCCATCGTCTGTGGACTCCCCCCTGCCCCGCCCTACCCCACCTCACTTTGCTTACCTGTCCCGGCCGCCGCTGGTCGTCATAAGATGTAAGGATGCATTCTGCTAATGACACTAAAGGAATTTTGTTAGCATAAAAGCAAAATACCATTTACGACTCAATATGGAATGACATTGGGGGTGTGAAAGAGGCATCTTCTTCTAATCACGTTCCACAATGAGAAGTATTATTGGTGTGTAACCACAATGGCAGTTGCACACCAATGATCAGACTTGCTTTGGGATAGTATCTGATTTTCAAAGGGAAAGCTGTCCTCAGGGAACAGTGCCCCCTTTGTGAATCGTGTTGAGTGGTCTTAGCTGGAGCTGTCAGTGGTCCATCAACGACTGGCTGATATCAGCAATGTCTCACCAAATTAGATATTTTTAAAGTGTCATCTAACCCCTAAAGGGACACAGGCTGCTTTTGATAAACTGTCTAATGTTTAAGAATGCAGATGGAGTAACATTGATTTTATTTATCTCCCAAGTGTGATTGCCACTTTGTAGATTTCATGGACAACGTGAGTGCTCCTTTGGGGAGATCCCTGCTTATTAAGCTTAGTCCTAGAACTCTCCTGTTGGCTTCTTTTACGGGCACATGGAGTATAAACGTTGTTGCATCCAACAACCTATGCACTATAGGATGCCCGAGTGTTGAAAATTAATAACATGTTTATTTTTCTGCACTGCTTATGCTAGACAGCGTGTTTATTGGATTGTTACTTTTCATGCATGTTTTTTGTAATTTTACTGACTTCCAAAATGTGTTTGGTGATGTTGGCTGCCTGAGAGGGTGTCCCCGATCTACAGGAGTCCTGGAGGCACCTTATGGATTCTTCTTAGGCTCCTTCTAAGCTCGACATTTGCAATTGTCATTATATTTCTTTTTATTCATACTGTTGAAAATTGTACATTTCCCCATGATTTTATGTGACCCTTACACATTTATATATTGTCTTTTTTTATCTGATGTGTTATTATGCACTTTTAAGACTTTTGTGAACCGAAATAAAGTTGGTTGATGAGGATGACAGTGGTGTTCTGTCCCTCTCAGGCCGCCATCTCAGCATTTGCGGTCAATCACAGAGCAACGCATATATTGATTTTTCTAATTAATATTAATATAATATGAGACAGGTCATTTTCACAGCCCTAAGGGAATGATCAATTTGCGATGTGACCTATTTGTACTTAGATAACATTGAAAATGATATCGTTATGCACAAACTAGTAGGTGTGACATTTGCAACCCTGGGTTTGCAAACAGAGATTAATAATTTGGGCTCGTGGCCAATTAGCGTCCCAGCAAAATTCTACCTTCTGCTGCCCTCGGAACACAACTAAAGGCCAAAATAATCGAGCTTTGCAACCTTTGCTTACCTTACCAAGCGTATGGGGCATTCTGATTGGTTGGGCCAGTTGCTTTGCCTCCATTCCCTTCCGTTTCGTTTTGAGTTTATAGAGAGAGATAGATGATGTTCAAGTCATTTTACCAACTGTTTACTTCTTATTCTTTTAAACCGTAACAGACTGTCATGTAACAGCCCACCCCACTGTTTTTAGGATTGTGTATTATTGAGGTCTCCCTCCGCATGTATTTTATATTTCCCTTCTTGTTACATTTTTCTCAACTTCTTTTTATGATCCGCCCAAAGTGGAGACTTTTATTACTGCTTTCAATGTCGTTTCTATTTACTTAATACCAGGTTTTCGTTGATGTGACCTTTACTGGGTAAAAAGAAAATACAGTCTCGGCAGACTGCCATCACCAAAAGGATACAATTAGCAGGAAGATGATTTAATGATAGAATGTCAGCTGAAGTAAGCTGGGAGATCTATTTAAAGACCCCGGAGCAATTTATAGAAAAAGTATATGCAAAAAGCTGTGATTTCATTTGCATAGTGCTTTGCTGCTGACAGAACCCGTGATTTTCTCTTCTGTTTAATTGTACGCTTAATTGTTCGTGGAAGTAAAAAAAATGGGAACAGATACATGTGCCACATCGCTTTGTTTGCAGTAACCAAGGAGGAACATTTCATAAGGAGCGGAGTTCTTGCCAAGATAAATAAAAACACTGTATGAAAAATGCTCCCCATCTTGGGCGAAACAGACAGACGCGTCCCCCACCCAGTCTGTTTTCTGTTGTAATGACACTTTGAAAACTGTACAAAGAAAAATATTTCCAAAGAAACATCATTTTTCGGGAATTTGGCGGGCATGATTCGAGGGGCGGGTGGAGTTTAGCTTCCCTTAGAAGATATCATACGCAGTTCAAAATTAATGTTTTATATTCGCCAAACAGGTGAGTATTGAAGAGGAAGAACGTTCTAGTGAGCTGTATTAGTCGTGAGAATAAAATCTTTTTGGAACGGCTAGTCTCAGGTACAGAAAGACGTGCGTGCTCGGACTAATTTGGCGTCCCAATTCCGATCGCTGCAGCAAGTGCATTAAAGAGGCAGAATATGTTGCCAGTCCCAGCGAGAAGGGCATACGCCCCCCACAAAATGTATTGCTGTTTGGGTCTTTTATTGATGAAAGAGTTGCCTACGCAATGGTACTAATTTCATCCAACACGGAACGATAACAAAGTCATCCCCTCTAAATTCAAAAGCCTGTTGTGGCTCGTTTCTCACAGATGACTAAAGCTAAAGGCAAAGCAGGCATTCTAATCCAATGAACTGCTTTACCCAACGCCAGCAGCAGGAATTGAACGGTTGAGACCTTGAATATTTTGTATGGAGTACCAAGAAACATTTAGGTGTGATTTTTACACTTCCCAATGGTTTCCAGTTTTGTGCACTCCAAAAAGATGAAAAACTGGGTCACCCTGCTTACATTGAAATTTGGGACTGTATTACATGTGATTTAGGGCCATATGTATCAAGCTATTCAGCACTCGCAAAGGCCGAAATTCTGCGAATTTCGGCCTTTGCGAATGCTAAATACCAAAATGGTATGTATGAAAGATTTTTGCATCAAAATAAGGAATCACAAAAATTGATATTCCTTATTTTGCGATTGCACTTAAGGAATCGCAAATTTTGCGATTCCTTAAATGCAATGTATCAAAGAAAAAAAATGCTAAAAATGCCATTAAGGAATCGCAAATTACCACCAACTTCTAGTTGGTGGTAAGTTGCGAATTCTTTTAATAATGCTTTTTTCAAACAAACCAAAGGTGCCATATGACGCCCATACATGCCCTTAGGGCATGTATGTGCGCCATATGCCCCCAAATGTCTTTTTCAGGGGTGCAGCAGGGTGTTCTTGAGACACCCCTGCACCCTTGAAAAAATTCCTATTTTGCGATTAGCTAGTTGCTAATCGCAAATTGCCCCCTCATTCCTATAAGCTTCCTGGCCCATAGAAATGAATGGGTAATTTGCGATTAGCAATTTGCTAATCGCAAACTAGGAATGGTAAGGAATCGCTATAAAAAAGCGATTTTGTACATACATACCGTTTTGCGAATTCCAAATAGCGATTCTTAAAATTCGCTATTTGGAATTCGCAAAACGGAACTATGATACATATGGCCCTTAGAGCCAAACAAGCTGACAACAGCTGACTATGGATGCCGAACCTCGCTCTTCCGTTTCCTTACTGTTGTTTACAGAATAAAGTGGGCACACACTCCTGCACCCGCAGTCGTTGGGCGCAACTGCCAATGCAGAAAAACAGGGTAGAATAAATGAAATGGTGCACTACAGACCATACACAAATTCGCTATTGTCCAGATAACAAGGCCAGTCAAAGCTCCATTGAATTCATCAAACTTTATTTATATAATGTAAACAAAGCATCATCCAGCCAACGCGTTTCAATCATCAGTTGATTGAACTTCTTCAGGGCAAATGTTCAAAAACTTCCATAATTAGGCATATCTGAGACGTCCAAGAATTCACTTATCCAGAAACCATGTAGGATATGAATGCCGCCAGAAAAGTGTTGATGGTACAACACCCGTCTGGTATCACATGAGGGTGGGACACATAATAATGTCCATGGTTTAATAGCCAAAGTACAAATACCCGTCCGAGTACGGAAACAACCAAAAGTTTGGACAGTTTTCTATACTGTATTTATTACATATGATGGCGTGCTGGTATTTGCACCTTAATCTCTTTGTGAAATCATCAAATATACTTTTCCATTGGCCGTCTGGACCTTTGTTAGTTAACTTGAAGTTCTGAATGGGAGACAACATCAGAAATACATCACAAACTTGTGAAGCCAACGTGACTGCACAATAAGGACCCGGAATCAAAAGTTTGAATTAAATGGGTTTATTTTAGGATATTAATCCATCCAGTATATACACAATGTAAATAAATTCCCAAGATACAACAATGCAGTCTGGAGGCTGAAATGTGCCAATAAATTGAGCTGTATTAATATGAGACACAGAATAGTAACACTCACAATGCATTAAAGCAAATTATCACAAATGGGTGTTCCTTGAAGAAACTTCCCTTTTCTATTCTAAACATAGATTGAGAACAGCATTAGCTAATGGAAATTTCTACCTAGGGAGCATGGAAGGTGTCAGCATAAAATAGAACTTCTGTAAAAGTTCAGAAAAATAGAGAAGTGTTCAGCAGTAAACTTCACACTCAATGAGAGCCCAGCAGAGATATCTATTCCCTCGCAGAGTCAGAAGATAGTCTGCCTAACTAGCTATGGAAAAACCATTTACATATAACAGTAGCTTCAAAAACATCCATATGTCTTCTCATCATCAGGAACCAACCAAATTGCTAAATAAGAGGGGAGTTGGCATACCCCCTTCAGTTCCCATCTCATCAAAACGGGGACTGCAGCAGTCAACCTTGAGCATCCCACCATCCTGCTATGCAATCTACAAAAGTCCTCTTTTGATCATTATTACTCCAAGTTCATTGCCAGATTCCTCCCCACTGGTCTCACTATCAGTCTTCTCATACAAACAAAAAGTCTTTCTCTAGCTAACAAGAAGCATGATAACACACCTGCCAAAGGAAGAATACAAGCCTACTGGCATGGTTAAAACACATTTCAATTGAGATCTACTGTCAGGCTAAGTTAACTCAAAAATCAAAATGAACTTTGGTTACCCAGTTATGCATACATGTATATGTAATAGAAATGTTAAACGTGAATATACAAAGTACATGATTACATTGGTCAATTGATCAATCTAATACACCTGTTTATGAATTCTTAATGATAACAATGCTTACATATTATTAATTGGCTTAAATACATCACACGTTAATACAGTTAAGACACTTGTAGAATATAAATGTCACATATGAGTATGTACGTGTATAATTGTGACATGCTAAGGGTGGAGGCTGAATTACGCTGCTCCACATGTAATGCCCTGGGGTTGCAGCTGTTGTGTGCACACGTTTTCTGTGCTCCCGGATGCCACTGACACGTATGCTTCTCCTTCTGTAATACACAGAACATCAGTGCACATTTAGCACCGGCATTATTTTAAAGGAGGTACCCTAATCTGCAGGAGGATGTTACCCCATTCAAATGGGTGACAAACTTTACCTCTGCTCCTGCACCATAATATGGGCAAGGGCATGGAGGCAAAGAGATCATCGGAAGGGGCACTGAATGTGGCACAGAGGTGGCCACAGTAGGTCTGCCCCGAGTACGCCTACTGAAAGGAAGATAGGAGATCCCCGGGACCCCTCCTCAAACATCTCTATGTGGGTGGGTGAAGGCAGTCAGTTCACAGGCCTGTAAGGGGATCTCTGTTCCCTCTTCGAAATACAGGCTGGCTGCTGCCAACACTGTGAAAGGGGGAGTAGATGCTTCGAACATTTGCTCTGCCTTTTACTGATGTGCTGCTGTCAGGGCAGGCAGGAGTCACATTTGCCCTTATGGCAGCACATTTTTGGTAGGTGCACAGTCCCTGCTTTGCAAAGCTTACCTAGTTAAAGGTAAGCCACAGTGCAAGAAAGGAGAGTTAGCTCTAGTTTTACTTATGTACAGAAGAAGCATTAATCCACTAAGACAGATGTGACAGAAATATAATTTACAGTCCCAATCAAATTACAATGTGTTGTACCCTGTGGCACAAGTAAAAGCTGGTGGCCAAGTAGTGTTCACAAGTACCTTTATTCAGTAGCTGGTCCAAGTACATCGGATAGATAGTCCAGGTAAACAGATGAAGTAGATGTAGGTTAGCCTGTTGTCAACCCTTAGTTCCATGTAACAGCAAACCCCACCAGGAGCAGCCCGCCTGCTGCTCAGCCCATCTCCAACTGTCATTTGTCACTCACACAGTCACCCAGCATTCCGTGCATTACCGAATTCCCAACATTCTACAGTAAACATTCACACTGGATGAGCAGCAGGAAGATTGATAAACTACAAGATATATGTAAACTATGCAGGGCATAACACATCCCCTTCCTTTTAAAATGAAAAACGAAAGTTGCAAATACAGGTAAAAATTAAGAGAAAAAATATACACAAGAAAAATTACAAATGCAATACACAGTTTAAAACCCAGGGATGTGCAATTATGTAAACATCACGAGAGGGTCAGAGCCATTTAAAACAGAAAGAATGGATAGCTTACAACCAAAAAATTGAGTAAAATAACCCATCCTCTCCCCGCAACTACGATCCCTACTGCAAGGAAACAAATGAATAAACAAGATTCTTCACAAAAAGAAACTAACAACCGTTGTGAAGATGGAGCTAAAAAACAATCCTTCACCCCTCATATGCGGTACAAACACTTGGGATTACTACCCAATAATGTCCACCCACCTCTATAGGTCTAAGACTTTAACTATATATATGGGATCATAAATCAAGAAAACACACCCTGTGTAGGGGTAAGGTACCCAGACACCAAAACCAACCCAGTGAAAGGGTTACATGTTATGTTAGATGGAGAAATCCCCATAAACATACCCTGGGTAAGGGTTACTAAACTAACAATTGTAAATGGAAATCAGGCCCATGAACCAAAACCAACCCAATGTGAGAATTACATGGTATGTTAATTGGGGGAGACCCAATAAACATACCCCATGTCAGGGTTAATAAAAGAACAAATCTAACAACTGTGAATGGGAGCCATACCCATGAACCCACCTCTGTGTAGAGGCTGCATGTAACGCTTAATGAGAAAAAACTCATATTGCCCAACCCTGCGTAGGGGCCACGTGTAATGCTTAATATGAAAGAAACTTGTTCCCAAACCCATGCCCATCCCTAATATAAGGGAAAATGTAGTGCAGCTACCCACTAGAAGACTAGGACCCTGCTGATGAGATAACCCAGTCGGTGACATCACTAAAGCACAATGATGAGGAAATCCTTATCACACTACATACAACTAATCATGTAAAGACTTTTCCCCAGACTCTTGTATGAATTCTAATAAAAACTACCCCATGGCCGGTGAGCGATTTCTCACGCAAGTTGTATCATGGTATCATTCAATATCCATGCAGGCGAATCTGGTACAGCAAACTCAACAACCCCACCAATGTCCTGTACATCGGACAGCCCCAACGAAAGCATGCTGTACCGTGTGTTTGCCACAAGAACTGCGCAATCAAGAGAAGAGTGTTTCTTGGTAATGACTTTAAACATATTTAGACTGTGCTGGTATGCTGTACATGTCATGATCTGTCCTGCGCAAAGTCTATCTGCTACTGGATGTGTGCGCTACTTTGAAGGTGCCAGGTCCAGGATTGTAAGGGCTACATGGATCTGCAATGAGTGTATAAATCTCTACTGTTGTATTCTCCCACAACGAATTGGATTTGTAGAGGTGCACTGTTGTGGTCATTCTCAGCGTGGAGAATTCACATGAAGGAGAGCTGTGGATGTTACACAGAGCCTCACTGACAAACTTTGGGCAACAGCGAGCTTCTACCTGGCAGTGTCTAATGGCGTGATGCAGCCGTTATGGAGCCAGCTATGCGATTCAGGCTGGAAAGAGCAAACAGTAGCATCCCATGGTGGGAGTGCTGCCGGGCGCTGACTTGGGGCGCGCAGGGTGGGGGTAGTAAACTGTAGAATACTGCTGCACAGAGGAAAGTACACAAACAAATAAATAAAATAAATGTTGTTGCGTGCGCTCCATCCCCAAATGCGATGCTGCGCGTGCAACAAAATCTGTGGCCTCCTTCCTGACACAGAAAGGCTGTTAGAATCCCACTTTGGGGCCCCCAACAGGACAACTATGGGTACAAGGCTGCCAGATGATGGCCAGGGGGCACCTATGGTGCCCCCTTGTTGCTCCCTGCACCCGGTGGCAGGCACCTTGAGGAGCTGCCAGGGGTGCAGGGATGAACTGCACCTCAGCTATTTGCCATGGGAGCATGCATTCCATTCAGAATGCATGCTCCCATGGTGAAGAATAGGAGTGCAACTGAACAGTGTTCGGTCACATCCTAATTCCTGGGTTGGACTGACAACAGGAGATTGTTTTGTCCCAGTTGCCAAACAATGTCCGAAGGACTCAGGTCCGTCCGACATCGTAATTCGGGCATAAGTCGAATAATTTCCGAACGACCCTTTATGATGTACACGGTCGGAAAGCAAACCATTCAGTCAGTCCAAATCAGTTGCAACTGTAATTTGGAAACTCTGAGTCAGTTGAAGCTGAAACTTACAGCTCTAAGGACCATGTTACGGACCGACATTACTATGTCGGATTTGGACAGCCTTTCGGAATCAGTCAGTCAGTCCCCCCTTCATCCTGAGGCCTTCTATTGGGGGCCATTGGGTTACCAATGGGACCTCTCTTTCAAACCATGCACAGTATGGCAGGCACCATGGGGTGCCCGCCTCAGGGTGCATTGTTGCATGCAACCACCCCTTTTTTCAATTGGACCCTGTGTTGTCGGTCAGAGCTCAGGCTCCCATTGATGTCAATTGTGCTGTATGGGGCATTCAGACTTCATAATGAAAGTGTGTTAAAGAGAGAACAGTACTTCAAAATTTGGAGCTACTGAAAAAAGTTTCAATTATTTTTACCTCTCAAGCAGCCATTTTTGAAACTATTAGAATTCCTAGACCTCTCAGCTTATCTGCCACTTTGTTTCACTGAAACAAATTCCAGCTTTAGGAGCCAGTTTCACTAAAAAAGAATGCTAATTAGGATCAATAAATTACACTACTACAATGACTGATGAACAGAAGGTCTTGAGATGGTTCATTGCCTGGGGATTCATGGCCAAGAGTAAAGACAAAGACTTGCACTGACTTGGAGGGCTGGTAATTCAGACTCTGATTTTAAAATGACTTAGTAAGGACTTCTGATGGAAGTTGTGACATTTTTTGAGATGTTAGGCAGCCTCTGGGAGTCGCTTTTTCCTATACTAAGCATTTTGTTTCTAAACTGGGAACAGCGAGTGCTCTATACAGTATTTGCATGTAATATTTGATGTTTGCAATTTACAGTTTCTGAAATAGTAGCGAGCAAGGGCTTTTTCCCCTCTTGGCTACTTTTTAGTTTATAGTTGCAGTGTGAGTAGTAATTTTCTTTTTTAACACCTCCCATGCTGATGACAAGCTCAGCTCGTCATCAGCCACGGTGCTCATGAGCTGATGACGAGCTGAGCTCGTCATGGCCATTAGAACGCTCGCACGGTGGGCTAATTCCCCTGCTGTGCTGAGCGTTCGATTGAAACGGGTGTGGCTGTGACGAGCTCAGCTCGTCATGAGCACAGGAGCACTGTAGCTCATGACGAGCTCAGCTCGTCATGAGCACCGTGGCGCTGTGCGCACCCCCGCCCCCTAGCACAGCAGGGAAATTACCCCAGCAGCCAAGGGGTTAATCAGAGATTGCGATAATAATTGGTGCACTAACTACTTAATATTTCATGCTTTCCATTATGCCACCTACCTGAGATTTGTTTGCACTGTCATTGCCGTCTTGAATTTTGGCTATGCATTATCTGTGACAGGGCCCGACTTTTCATGTGGAACATCAGGTATACTCCTGAAGCCCTATTATGTAAAGGGCACACTTTTCCTGTTTGCGCCTGGTGCTCCTAAAAAAAAGTGCTCCGGAGGCAAGCATGGAAAATGCACCCTATTACATGGAATGCGCTGTCCCCAGGGCAGCCGCAAACATACGCTGCCCTGGGGGCAACACATTCATGTGAGAAATGGAGCAGATTCTAGAAATCTGCCCTGTGTTTTCACAGTGAGGGTGGCAACCCGCGCGCACTTTTAAAGGGGTTAGAGATCCCCTTGCAGGCAGGTGAAGTCAGTGATGCCACCCGCCTGCAAGGGGATGTCGGGTTGTCCATGGTACTGTCAGTGCACCCCCTGACTGCTTCTTTGCCACTACGCCTATGTCTATTATACGACACGGGCGCAGTGTCACAGGGGATATATTCATTTGAATGGGGCACACTTCCATGCAAATGAGGGAACGACCCCTGAAGATTGTGCTAGTACTTTACGTGGCCAGCACTATCGGAATTTACAAAAGGAGTCATGCAAGCGTCTGTGCCCCCTTCTGTAATACCATGTGCCCTGGGGTGTGCAAAGTGAGTACAAACGTCCATTGCCCCCCTGGGCACTTCCATATAACCGTCCCTCCAGGTTTATAAGTATTGGAGATTGATTGTTGAACGATTCACGTTAGGTCGCAGATTGCTGTCAGACCCAATCTACCCCATCAAGGTAATAAGTGCACAAATGTGGTTATCTGCACTTGCATGTGCTTCAAATAACAGAACATTGAATATGTTGCCTCTGTGAGAGACAGCAGCCAGTTTTACTGCTGCTATTCTCCCATGCTGTATCTCTTTTGTGAGGAAGTAAAGCCTACAATGATGCTGCCTAATTTGCACATGTTCTGTGATAGGGAAATACTGTGCTGCTTCTCTCACTGTGACTCCTAGTTGTATTTGACCCTTGATGGAGGGAAGTTTGCACTATTTTTGCCTAAAATTTCTCTTCTCTCCAAATAAGTGATATTTCCAGTGCTGTTGCTCCACCTTTTGCAAAACACAAAGGAAAGCTTGAATGCACTTGCATCATAAATTATCATGCCCTTTGAACCATGGACTGTTTCTCAACATTTGATGTCAGATACCAAGACCTATAGTCCTGAAGAAGGTTCATGACCCTGTAGGGGCAATATTTGAATGCTGAAAAATGTCTGCAGAAAATAGAAGCAAAGTTTGCTGCTCGGCCCTCCTGTTAATAATCATGTGGTAAAGAGAAAGTAGTAGAATTTTTTCAGCTCACCAACACACAATTTAAAGTGAAATCATCTGAAAGATCATCAAAAAGAGAACATAAATGTTGAGGCAACAGACTTAACCTAACCCATGTTAAGGAACCCATAGGAGACTGTGCACTCAGTGAACGGTAGAACTTTCATGTGCTTCCCAGTGCTAGATGTTGAACCCACTGTTCAAACATACCACACTAGGTAGGTGAGGGCTCTTTATCCTACGTGAAAACATGATTATATAGACCTTTGAATGTTTCTTTCAGGAGTTTTGTGCTACATGTTTATTTATATCTGTATACAGAAAACTCACACCAATCATTTACTTCCTCTCACTCCCTTTTTAGGGTCCGATTCCGATGTCGAACGGACTCAGGTCCGTCCGACATCGGTCAGGAGCCGTAACTGACCGACCTGCTGTGGTCTGTTTGTGCCTTGCTAGTATGATGTTTGGTCGCATTCGTATGGTTCACAATGCAAGCATGCATTTCGACTGAAAAGCATGCTTGCAATGTGAAATGCAGGGGTGCAGTTCATCCCTGCACCTTGTGGGCGGCACCCCAAGGTGCCTGCCACCGGGTGCTGGGATCAACGGAGGGGCACCATTTGGCGGCCTCACACCCAAGGGAGCCCTGCTGGGGGCTTCCAGAGACAGTTTCCGACAGCACGAAAAGGCAGAGGAAAACTGCCATCGTACTCCCTCGGTCGTAAAGAGGCGACCGGGGGAGTACTAGAGGATTTCCGGATGCCAGACAGGCTCTCCGAGCCTGTTGTAGGCCATCCGGAAATCAGAGTCGGATTCCTTTCCAACCAAGCCCATCTTAATGGCTCGGTCAGAAAGAAATTCGTCCGACACCTACTGATTCAGTCGGAAGGGCTCCGAACATGGTTTGGAGCCATTCCGACCCGAATCGGAATCAGCCCCTAAGTGTGTTAGGTTCTTTGTTCTGCATGTCCTGCATGTTGGAGAGAATAGTGTGATATTCCTCTGCTGGCACCTGCCATGTACTTATTCTTTACTGTAGGGAAGGTTGTGTTTCTGCAGATGCCCATGTTGAACCTGTGTTGTGTTAGGGAGTTCAGTGTAAAACTTTCCAAAACAGAAAATACAAAACAACTTGTATTGCCAATGCTAATTTTAATTCATGATGTGAATGAAAGACTGGACCCTCCCATACATAATATGTGACCACTGTTCACTTTTGTTTTTAGATGTCTGTGGTCAGGCTGTAGCGGTGGAAGGACTCCCTCAGATTAATCACATGTGGGGCCGAATTACACATTATCACTGTTTGCGCCCAGCGCACCTTTCAAAAGGTGCGCCAGGTGCAAACAGTGATAATGCGCCCCATTATGGTGTATGTGCTGCCCTGGGAGCAGTGCATTAATGTGAAAACACGGAGCAGCCGCTCTGTGTTTTCACAGTGCAGGCGGCACCCGCCTGCACTTTCACAGGGGTTTAGAGATCCCCTTGCAGGTAAGCATGGGCGAATTTTGCGAATCTCGCGTTCGTGAATTTTGCGGATTTGCGAACTCGCAATCCACAAAATCCGCGAATTCTCGCGAATTTGCGGATTTTTTTTTTTGTGTTTGCGCGGGTTTCTGCCAGTTCGCAAAGGTTTTGTACAATGTCGCAAATTGCGAACTTACCTGTCGGGTCGCAAGTTTCGCGAACTTGTTGTTTCTACGTGTCCAGCCTGTTTGGGACACTCTTCTTCATCACTGCCACTCTCTGTCACCACTGCCACTCTCTGACTACTCATGCCACCCTCTGGCCCACCCATGCCACCCTCTGTTTCATCACAGCACCCTCTGGTTGTCCAGTCAGTGTACATTATTGTGGCAACGCAAGCACACCTTCCCTGCCTCAAGTGACCTGAATTAATTTGGGGCTGATTAATGTGTCACAGAATATTTTTTTAGCTGGCACCTGCTTCCTTAGTGCTTCCTGATTAGTGAACTTTTGCACTTGCTAAGTGCTTTCATTGTTGCAAAATTAGTTACAACACCTGCCCTGCCCCAACTGACAATAATGAATTAGGGGCTGATTAATGGATTTGAACTGCCAGCCTGGCTCCTGCTTGTCTCCCTTAGCTGTAATTCAGGACCTTTGTGGCATATGTGTAACTATTCTGAGGTTCAGAGCAGGGTCACATAATAGTTGCAACTGGCAACTGAACTCTGGAGGGGCCCCTCAGCAAGCACTACAGGAAATGGCTACTAATGATGAGCCTGAACTTTTGAACCTGGTAAGTAGTTTCAGTTTTGATTAGATCGTATTTCTGCAATTTTGCACTTATTCGCGGGGCGCGAAGTTGTACTGGGAAGCCGCGAACTCACGCGAACAGTGCGAGCAGTGCGAGCAAAATCCGCTGCTCGCGGATTTGCGGATTTTGCGGGAGATTCGCGAATCTCGCGGATTGCGAATTTCCCGAAAATCCGCAAAATCCGCGAGCGAAACGGATTTTCCGCCCACACCTACTTGCAGGCGGGTGCAGTCAGTGACTGCACCCGCCTGCAAGTCACCTTTGCAGCGTTTACCTTTTTTGCACCCCTTGGGATTTAAAAAAAAAACTCCCGTATAAAGTGCTCCTTAGGTTTATATGGGGCTTTGTCTTCAGGTAGGAAATGCCTTGTCTGCCTTCTCTCCCCCTCCTTCTCCTCCTCCTCCTCCTCTTCTTCTTGACCACCAATGTGATGTTGTGGTGGTCCTTGTGGTGGTGGTGGTGGTGGTGCAGATGCTCCAGCTGCTGCTGCTACTGTAGCCATTTTAAAGTTCAAAATAGTCACAGATCTCCAAACAGGTCTTCCTCAGTCAAAGGACAAAGTCAGAACAAGGAAAAAAGGTGGGGGATTTCATCATTTGGAAACCAAAAGTGTTCTGAACCAATGAAAAGTGTTATTTTCAGGTCACATGACCTGACGCGCTTACGCTATGCGCCCCGGGGCGCGCCCGGGGGCGCGTAACGTAAGTGCGTTAGGGCGCGCCCTGGGGAGCTTACGTAGCACGATCGTATGTGCTCCGGCGCTTCTGGGTGCGCTTACGCCGTGCGTCATAACACGCATCACGCGGCTACGCGATACGTCACGATGATGTTTTCATTCGCAGCAATAGCGCTAACAGGGCACGAACCGGTACGCGAACCGGGGCGCGGCAAAACTGCGCTTACCGGTAAGCGCATCGGTGCGCGCCAAAAATGAAAACATAAAAAAAATAGTATGATATAAATATACAATATAAGATTCATTTAAAAAAATATTACATTTCATAGCTATAGAAATTTGCTATTAAAAAGCCTTTGAAATTCACTGAAAAAACCATAGGTTTCACACCAGTTATAGTTAGGAATTAGCATTTACAAAACCTATGAAATTGACTGAAAAAACCATAGGTTTCACACCAGTTATAGTTAGGAATTAGCATTTAAAAAACCTATTAAATTCACTGAAAAAACCATAGGTTTGACATCAGTTATAGTTAGCTGGAAATGTTACTGACATAAAACCATTGAAATTCCCACGTTATAGTTAGTTGGACTCACTATAACTTGCGCACCTGCAATGCACTGCTGATGACGTCACATATTACATCACTCATGACATGGTCAGTGACATCACTCATTACATCACTGATGACACCATCCTTGTAACAGACTGACAGACCTCCTTTCAGTGTAATGTAACCCTTGAAACACATATTCAAAAATAGAAACTAACATTTTTAAAAAAATGGAGATACCCATACCAGTTACAACAACCAATTCAGTAATTCCACCATCTATATACACATCCACTCATTCACCAACAGTTCTATATAGTCACTCATACATATACTCACTCATCATATGTAGTGATACACCTATACATCCTGTTACACACTGACAGTCATCCAAAAGTTACTCACACACATACTCACACATGTAAATAAACTATTGAACATCCATGTATTTGCATATACAAATATACACACACTACCACCTTACTTCTAAGGAAACTTAAACATACTTACTCTCTTAAACAATCACTTATAGAAACACATACTTATTTAAACAGGAACTCTTACAATCTCTCACTCTCACATATACTCATTTATATACATCAATACTCACATATACTAGATTAAAAAATATGTTGTTACTGATAAAGACACTAGTGAGACAGTCATTCACTCACTAACACACACATATACACACTCATCCACCCATACAGTCCTGCACATATGCTGTCTTCAAAACACATACAAACAGTGAGTCAGTCATTGATGCATCTATGTGCTAAGTAATACCCCCACCAAACCATACAGGCACTCATACTGATACTAAAAAAAATCTAGTAACCCATATACACACACGTGTAGCTACTCACCAACCCATGCAGCCACTTATACACAAAGTGAAACACTGATACGTATATTTAAATATTTAAACACTACTCGCTAATATATGTATTCACTAAGATACACTTAATAAGCCAGTTAACCAATCAATTTTTTTTTTTAAAACATTCATTTAGACACTTATTTAAACATTTATTCTTCCATCGACCTTTACATATACATATATAAAACATATTTATTTTTCAGAAAGACACACATTCACTGGATGGTGTCATCAGTGATGTCATGAGTGATGTCACTGACCATCTCATGAGTGATGTAATATGTGACGTCATCAGCAGTGCATTGCAGGCGCGCAAGTTATAGTGAGTCCAACTAACTATAACGTGGGAATTTCAATGGTTTTATGTCAGTAAAATTTCCAGCTAACTATAACTGGTGTCAAACCTATGGTTTTTTCAGTGAATTTAATAGGTTTTTTAAATGCTAATTCCTAACTATAACTGGTGTGAAACCTATGTTTTTTTCAGTGAATATATATATATACATATACATATATAGATATATATATATATATATTTATATATATATATTTATATATATTCACTGAAAAAACCATAGGTTATAGACCATATATAGTTAGGAATTAGCATTTACAAAACCTTGAAAATTCACTGAAAAACCATAGGTTATAGACCATATATAGTTAGGGATTAGCATTTACAAAACCTTATTTTACTCACACAAAACCATTGAAATTCGCATATATAGTTAGTTGCACTAACTATATATCGCGCACCCGCAATCCACTGCTGATGATGTCACATATTACATCATTCATGACATGGTCAGTGACATCACTGATGACATCACTGATGACATCATCCAGTGACTGTATTTTTCTGTAAAGTTAAAATATGTCTTACATATTTAAGAATGAGTGGATGTATAAGTGTCTTTATGAAGGATTTAGTAGGTGCATGACTGACTGTATGAGAGAGTGATTAAATGTGTCTCACTGAGTGCATGGGTTAGTGATTAAACTGTCTTAATTTGTGAATCATTATATCTGTTGTTCTGTAAAGTGCTGCATGTGTTGATCAGTACCTATATGAGTAACTATATGGGTTATTGATTGGTTGCCAAAGTATTTGTATGGGAGAGTGAGTGTGTGTGTGGGGGTGGCTGGGAGGTGTGTGACTCTGTGCATAGATGTGTGAACAGTTGATTCACTAGATGTATGGGTTCAAAACTGCATGTGGAAACAGCTGTATGGGTGGTTGTCTGTGTACAAGAGTGTATTGGTGAGTGAATGGATATCTCAGTGCTACATGTCAAAGTAAGTACATTTGTAAAACACAGTACATGTGAGAGTTGACATATATAAATTACTGTGTATAAGAGCCAGTGAATGTGTGAGTGGCTGCATGGATCATTTAAAACTTGTATCAGTGATTGTAAAAGAGAGTAAATATGAGTTAGAATATGTTTGAATAAGTAAGGTGTGTATAACTGTATAGTTGAGGAAATGGAGGTGTGATTGATTCTTTGCATGACTGACTAGGTGTATGAGTAACTCCATGGATGAGTGACAATCTGTGAGTGTCTGTTTACACTGAGTGTATCTAAGGTTATATTAGAGTCTGAAGAGGTTCATCGTATTAACACATGAATGATGTCATCAGTGATGTTGTCAGTGATGTCATGTGAGTTGTCATCAGTGATGTCACTGACCATGTCATGAATGATGTAATATGTGACATCATCAGCAGTGGATTGCGGGTGCGCGATATATAGTTAGTGCAACTAACTATATATGCGAATTTCAATGGTTTTGTGTGAGTAAAATAAGGTTTTGTGAATGCTAATCCCTAACTATATATGGTCTATCATCTATGTTTTTTTCAGTGAATTTTCAAGGTTTTGTAAATGCTAATTCCTAACTATATATGGTCTCTAACCTATGGTTTTTTCAGTGAATTTTAATGGTTTTTTAATAGCAAATATCAAAAGCTGTAAAATGTATTATTCTTTCAAAGGAAAAATATATTTTATATGTTTTTAATATAATTTATTTATGCATCTGCCAAACCCTGACCTCTTAATAGTGCACTGTGGTGGAAATGATTTGGGCACTATGACTGGGGTTGGTCTGGAAATGCTTTTAAAGGACACCTTTCATCAATTGATTACACTTTTTCCCCAAACTGCCTTGGTATATTCCAATATATGCCAAAGACAGAAATGGAAATGGTCCAACCAATTTTGTCACAATTTGAGAAAGCACAGAAATATGTGAAAAAATCTGTTTCTGCTTACATGAGAGACTTTAGAATGGGTTCAATATTCAACAATAACTTGCGTTACAACATGCAAGACATCTACAGAGGAGATGGTGTGCACTTCTCAGATGAGGGGAATAGAATATTCCTCCTGAATTTAAGACTGTACATTGGAACCTACTTGTAGGTACCTAAATCAGCCACAGAACCAAATAGCTCTTTTCAGAGCTACCCTACCTCTGATCTTTCTAAACGTTTATCTTTTTCTAAATTTGTTCACTATTTTTCACCAAAGTACGCTCCCCGATACGCTTACCGGTGAGCGTACCGGGCGCTCTCCGCGTGATTTTTTTTTTGTTTTGCCTATATGAGCGTCCTAAGCCCCCCTCAGAAAACCTAGAGGGTCAGGAAGTGTCTACCATGCCCCCTTCTACCCATTCCGAACATTGTTTGCCCTCCATCTTGTGTCTCAATTCTACCGAAACACAAAATGGAGGAATCCCGTAACGCTGCCGGTACGCGTACCGCGGCGCGCACCGGTAAGCGCTCGATAAAAAAAGGTGGTAAAGTAATTTACAGTAAAACCACTGGAGACACTTTCATCAAATATAGAATAGGCCCTACTACATAGCAGTCCCTACCATTTACCGAAATTTGATGGAATTCCATTGAGACATTTATGCTGTAGGCCTGACTAAATATCCTGAGGTAAATTACATGACAAAAACACATATGAAGTGTTAGAATTGACAACCAATTAAAATGTTACTTTCATTTTCTACTATTATTTCATGACATTTGATTGGTTATGTACCTGAATATATATAAAGAAAGAGAGAGAAACACAGCCATTTTGACTACTACTTCCTGAAGTACATTTCAAGAGCATTTTCACTGACAACTTAAACTTCTTTTTGAAAGGTAAGATGTTATTTAAAAAATTTGAAAGGAGAACTATGTTATGCTAATTTGGGAAAACATTTTCAGATAGTTATATACTGTCCCTCTGTAAGAGTTAGAGATTGAGATAGGCTTCTCTGTTATAATTATGGATTGAGTTAGGCTTCTCTGGTATAATTATGAATTTACTTAGGCTTCAACACAGGCACGTTTTAATAGTTCTACTTCCTGCCTGAATCCATACAGTGCCCAAATATGCCTTCACTGTTAAAAACTCACAAGTACCTGTCTAAACTTTAACCCAACAGTGCCCTATCTCTACTGATATATTTATTTTTTATGCAATTTACAGCAAGAAAATGGAAGCACAACAGAAAGAAAATAATATTTCCTTTCAAATTAAGATTGAAAACAATCCAAAGGAAGAAAATGAAGAAATTTACTTTTTGGATGACACTTTAGACCAAGAATTAATTAAATGTGTTGAAGAATGTGAATCATGGAATGAAAAGGAGGACATACCGGATGAATTAATGTTACAAATTCTTTTAGATTTTGAAAAATCAGAACAATAAATTTAAATTTTAAAAGTTAAAATTGTTTGAGACATTATTCTTTTTTATATGAAAATTATGAAATAGTACCCAAAAAGATATAATATAAAGTGAGACTTAAAATATACTGTGCAACTTTTTTGTGTTACATAGTAAGTTTGCTCATAGTTACTTCCTTTCTCCAACTATATTATCTCCAATGTGTATTTATCATCTCTTTATCATCTCCTGCCTCCATATTGTTTCTGCTTTCCTGACAGACTATGGTATGAATTCCATATACCACAATAATTTCTGTAACAACATGCAAGATATCTACAAAGGAGATGGTGTATATTAATTTTTAGACTCTGCATTGGTACCTACATGTTGCTACTTAAATAAATAAAAAAAAACAACACAAAGAACAATCAATAAACACACAATATTTGAAAAGTCTATCATTCTTTTTTCCCCATATTACGCTCCCCTGACCGCTTCCCGGTGCTCGTACCGGGCGCTCCCCCCGCAAAAAAAACGAAAAAACTTTTTTTTTTTGCCCCGCGGGGCCCTTTTAAAGCCCCCACATCAAACCTAGGGGGTCAGGGGGGATCTACTCTGCCCCCTTATGGTCATTTCCCCCTTTGTTTTGGCCACCTCTTGTGTCTCGATCCTACCGAGACACAAGATGGCGGCCGCTCCGGACTGTTTAGAATGTTTACAGACATCCGAGAGCCAATCAGCTTTCCGCGTGCAAGTTGCGTAGCACGCCCGGAGCGCTCCCCGGTGCGCGTACCGGGGCGCGCTTACAGATATATATATTTTTTTTAACCTAAATTACTCAAAATCCACTACTGCACATATCTTGAGACCTAGCAAAGGCACATCGGGCTACCAGTCCCTACAATTTTGCCAAGTTCCATAGAAATCCATTCAGCCGTTCGAGCTAAAAGTGAGTCCAACCGCCCTATGGAAAACTCAATGTTAAAAACACGTTTTGGGACCCCCCTTTTTTCTCAGACCCCACTTCACAAAACCCCCCCAAACTTTCAGGGGACGCTCAAAAACAAAATGTGCCATTTTCCAGAAAATTTCAGCCAATTCCGTCCTTCAACGCCAAAGTTATTCAACATAGAATTTTCAGAAATCCCTATTCAAAAAAATCCTAACTATATATACCTACTGGCGACCACCAGTAGGTTATATATATATATATATATATATATATATATATATAACCTACTGGCGGTCGGTAGTTATAGTTAGGACCTAGTTTCCATATGAAATCAGCAACATTCGATTGGGAATAACTTTGACGCCGGTTGATGAATCTTGGCGAACTTCTCAAAGAAGATGGCCCGCTCTGCTCCGCTCCTTCCCTGAAAGTATTGGAGGGATTTGTCAAGTGGGGGGCTGAGAAAAAAGGGGCGTCCCAAAATGTGTTTCCCTCATGTTATTTTCCACAGGACGATTAGACACGAATACAGCCCGAACTGCTGAACGGAATCACAAGAAATTTGACAAAATGGTAGAGTCTGATTCGCAGATCACGCTTTTGCTCAAATGATGTAAATCCCTCCAGTAGTTCCTGAGAAAATCAAAAGAAAAAATATATATATATATATATATCTAGGCGTACCTTTCTGAGCACGAGCTGCATGCTGATTGGCTGTCAACTGTCTGTCAACACCCCAAACCAGAAATTGTTGGCAGCCACCTTGTGCCTCGGTAGACTGAGGCACAAGGAAGCAGAAAAACAAACGTTTAGAACTCAAAAAGGGGGTAGGGTAGAAGCAGTTTGACCCCCTAGGCTGTTCAGGGGATCCCACAAGGACAAAAATCGCGGGGTACGTGTACAGTCCACGTACCGTACGCGTACCATACACGTACCTTTCCGAGCATGAGCTGCATGCTCATTGGCTTTCAACACTCTAAACCAGAAGTGTTGGCAGCAATCTTGTGCTCGGTAGACCAAGGCACAAGAAAGCAGAAAAATAAACATGTAGAACGCAAAAAGGGGGCAGGGTAGAAACACCCTGACCCCCTAGGCCTGCTCAGGTGGTCAAGGCTCCAAATTTTTTTTCAAAAAACCTGGTCTGCTTTTTTTCAAATTCCCCCCCGGGGGGACCAAATCCCGGGGGCATAATGAAAAAGAAGTGTGGGGGGCCCCAACCCACCCCCACACTGCCCCGGGGACCACCACCCCCAGGGCAAAGCAACGCAGCCCCCTGGCACATACTAGAGGTTCCAAGGGGAATTGGTTCCCCCTCTGCAAACGCACCAGGGGGCTGCGTTGCAGAGAGGTGTAAAACTGGGTGTGGCCTCATTACACCTCTCTGCAATGCAGTCCCCTGGCGCATACTGGAGGTTTCTGGTGGGCTAGTTGGCCGCCATGGACCCCCAGTATGCAAGGGGAATTAGTTCCTCCTCTGCAAATGCGCCCGGGGGCTGCGTGGCAGGGAGGTGTGAAAAGGGGCATGGCCTCATTACACCTCTCTGTAATGCAGTCCCCTGGCGCATACTGGACATTCCTGGTGGGCTAGTTGGCCCCCAGGGACCCCTAGTACTGAAGGGGAATTAGTTCCCCTTCTGCAAACGTGCCCGGGGGCTGCATTGCAGAGAGGTGATAAAAGGAGCGTGGCCTCATTACACCTCTCTGCAACGTGCCTCCTGGCGTATACTGGAGGTTCCTGGTGGGCTAGTTGGCCCCCAGGGACCCCCAGTATGTAAGGGGACTTAATCCTCCAACTTAGAACACTCTACAGGGCGCGTTAGCACAGTGGTGGAGGTAGGGGGCGGGGCTTGAGGTGATGTGAGTGCAAATATGCACTGAGGCGCGTTTTAAGTTGGGGAATTAATTCCTGTTCAATCCAGAGGTCCCCTAGTGGGGAACTAGTCCAACAGGTATCTCCAGTATGCAGAGTGTTGTAAAAAGGGGGCATGCCCTTTGAACACCTTTCTGCAACACAGCTGCCTGGCGCATACTGGAGGTACCTGGTGGGCTGGTTGGCTCACAGGGGACCTCAGGATTGAAGAGGAATTAATTCCCCAATCTAGCTCACTACTATTCCTGAAAAGTAAATTTAACTATACTTACCAGTAACTTGAATTTCCGTCCATAGAATATCATTGCCTGCTATATAAAATATACATAAATTAAAAAAATATTACATTAAAAAATATATATTACAATTTAAATATTTTTTAAAACATTTTTTTTCAATTTATATAAAAAATATGTAATGTAATTTAAAAAATAAATATCTAAAAATAAATAGTTGAAAAAAATGCAGTAAATCGGTATAAAAAAATATAACAATTAATACATTTAATAATTATCATTTACAAAACCTTTGCAATTCACTGAAAAAAACATAGGTTTCACACACGATATAGTTAGGAATTAGCATTTAAAAAACCTTGCAAATTCAAAGAAAAAAAAATGATTTCACACACCAAAGAAAAAACAGGTCAATCAAGCACTCTCAAGGTTGTTTAGTATTCAAAAAAGTTATTATTATCATTCACAAGTTATGAGGTCAAAGCTCATTTGCAAGAAGTAGACTTCCAAAGTACGGATCCAGACCAGATGTTAGGCTTCAAATTCTTTATTTCATATACATTAGAAGTATTTCCAGCTTGCACTGCCGACACGTGTTTCGTCTCATGTAGACTTTTTCAAGGCAAAAAGATGTTTAGAAGTGGTGTTAGAATAACACGAGTCTTGTTTCCCAGTGTAGGTATGGATAAACTCAAGAGTCACACAAGCAATATGAGTCCAGTGGGATATTTCAAGGGGAAGCGAACCTTACAATCCTGGTCACTAAACCCAAGTTATATGAGGCATAAGGAGAAGTCCAATATTTGCGTATGATGGCTAAGGTGGTAGACTTAATAAGTTCAGAAGTCTTACTGCGTGGAGGTCAGTTCGTTATTTCCTAGTTCGTAAGGGGACCATGATAAGTCTCTCCTTCAGAGCTTCCTCACGGGAAAAACCTCCACTGCTATCACACACGTTATAGTTAGGAATTAGCATTTAAAAAACCTCACAAATTCCCTGAAAAAATCATAGGTTTCACACATGTTATAGTTTTTTTAATTTTTTTATAAACACTTTATTGAGGTCAGTAAAGCAATCTACATTGACAGCAATTCGATACACATCATGTATACTGGAATAGCAAGTGGCGGTATCAACAACACAAATTGAACATGCAACTGTCCAGTAAGATTGCATAGAAGGATAACATGTATACAGTAGTGTTATTTTTCTAATAAGGCAACAGGTGTGGATGCACTGTAAATCAAAATGCACGTAAATGACAAAAAAAGGTATAAAAGAAACAGAAATCATACGGGATGTCTTGCGAGAACAACACTTTAAGTCAGTTAGTAAGGCAATGCACATAACTATCGGTGACAACCATCCTAGGGCAATACAAAAAACGATGATGACCGGCACCATCCTGTAAGGGTACAAGCATCCAGCAAGAGCCAACACAAGTGACAGGGGACAGAACAAACCACGGGCTGGATCAGAACTGCACCACTGCCCACAGCTCCAGCGAGAATAGGCTCCAGTACCAGGAGGGGAGAAGAACCACCGGCCCACCCGAATCAGGCCATCATTCACAAGGAAAATAAGTGCGCCGCCTCGAGGGCAGTCTCAAAGCGGGTGCAAGGAGGGAGAGCTCACGAACTAACCCACCCCGGTCGGAGTGTTGGGATGTAAGGATTGAGAGGGCGCCATCTTCGCCTTCTCAGTTATATAATGGCGATAAGGTCCCCAGATATCCACGGGGCGGGAGGAGGTTGGAAGCTGTTCCGAATATTCCACGCTATTCATATTACAGTATGCCACGCTCCTAAGCCACGATGAGACTGTGGGAGCGCGTCGCGAGCACCAAAGCAGCGCCACTTCTCTCTTGGCCAGCAGGAAGCAAATGGATGCCAATCTGCGGGTTTTACGAGGGAAATTGGACACATACCCCAGCAGTGCAATCTCTGGCGTGACATTCAGTGATAGTGTCAGTATTTCACCCAACGTTCTGTGTATCTCAACCCAGTAGGTGTATAATTTCGGGCAGGTCAGGAAAGGTGTGCAAAGTCAGCCTGGGGGGCGCCACATTTAGGACAGGTGTGGGATCTGGTGGGGTCGATCTTATGTGAAAGCGCTGGTGTGTGGAATAGTCTCCGGAGAAATTTAAAATGTATAAGCTTGTGTCTGGCATTCATGGAGACCTCCCTGGTCATGGCACAACACGCTTCCCACTGATCGTCTGTGATCTGTGTGCCTAGATCTAGCTCCCAAGCGGTACGGACCGCCTCGTCCGATGAGGGAAGTGAAAGCAAGCACAGTTTGTAAAGTTTGGACACCATGTGGGCCCCTGATGTGTTCTGTATGATGTGCGTAAGGGCTGGAGTATCTTCGGGCGGGAGAGGAAATGTATCGAAGGTAGCTCTCAGCATCGCTCGCACTCTTGTAAGAATGAATGTGTCCATGAATGTGCGGTCTGTGAAGCGGGGATCTTCAGTGATAGTGAAGACGTGGCCATTGGGGAATAGGTCACCAATCGTGTGTAACTGGAACTTCGACAGGGTTCTACAGACCACCGTTTCGCCCGTTATAGGGAGCCAGTGGGAGTTGGGTGGCGGGAGGGCGGAGGAGTACAGTGCATCTATGCGAAGCAAGCGCCTAAGTTTGTCCCAGGCCCAAGTCATTGTGGTGAGTGGGAGTATGTCCTGTTGTTCACGGGGGAGACCCTTGGGAAGAACCGTCGCAAGGCTCACCGGGAGCGCCGCGTCAGCTTCAGGCCTCAAGTGCGGAATCCTGGCATCAGGATGATACCAAGAGTGTGCGTAGGAGCACTGGGCGGCCAGGTAGTAAAGGTGGAAATCCGGGACCCCGAAGCCGCCCCGCTCGTACGGTAGCGTTAACGTGCGCCAAGCCAGTCATGGGCGTTTACCCCCTCATACCAATCTCAGCAATGCAGTGCGCAATTGCGTAAAAAAATCTTTGGTAAGAGGAATCGGAATATTGTTGAAGAGGTACAAAAACCGGGGGAGAACAACCATCTTTACAATGGCGGTGCGCCCAGCCATTGACAAAGGGAGACGCAGCCATCTGTCAGTGTTATCCTCCAGAAAGTCAAGAGCTCGACCATAGTTTAAGCGAATAATGGACACGGTATCAAGGTGTATATGTATCCACAGATATTTAACAGAGTCCTCACACCACTCCAGCGGAAGGGAGCAGGGCCATTGCATGGTGGCGGGGGTGAGGGGAAACAACTGTGACTTGTGCCAATTGACCCTAAGGCCAGAGTATTCGCCAAAGCGTTCAATCTCAGATAGCAGGGGTTGCAGATTGGTCTCCGGAGTGCGGACATATAAGACTATGTCGTCCGCATAGAGCGAGACCAATAGAGGGCCCGTGCAGAACTGCAGCCCTCTGTGGAGATGTTGTTTAAGGGTGGGCGTAAAATCCGTTTCGCAGGCAAATTTGCGGATTTACCGCGATTTTGCGATCCGCGAATGTCGCGAAATCGCGGTAAAATCCGCGAATCAGCGGGGACGAATTTTCAGCCAAGCAAGGGTTACAGCAGCAGGTGCAAAAGTTGAACCTAATTTCTTTGTAACCTTTTACAAAAGGGTTACAAACAAATTAACTTCAACTTGGACACCTGCTGCTAATTGCTTCCTGGCGCCTCGTTGCCTACTTGCAACTATTCTCTGACCCTGCTCTGACCCTTGAAGCAGGGTAAGAGAATAGTTACAAGTTGGCAACGAGGCACCTGTCCAAGGAATTAAACCTCATCAGGAAGCACTTACAGATATAAAAAACAGGAAGAAGGGAGAGGATGGCAAATACACCCATTTTGAGTTGTCAGGAGGGGTTAAACTAAAAGAGACCTTTACAGCACAATTTTCATATGCATTTTGCTAAAAATAAAAAGCTGTATGTTCTGTAGGGGCAACTCAGGAATCTGGCCCTTCAGAGATCCGGCCTCTCGTTCTCTCTCTCCCTCTCTCTTTCCCTCTCTTTCTCTCTCTTTCTATCTATCTATCTATCTATCTATCTATCTATCTATCTATCTATCTATCTATCTATCTATCTATCTATCTATCTATCTCTCCCTCTCCCATAACCGACTGCATGGGTAACTTCGCTATGCAATCGGCTCGCGAAGACGCAAAAATCCCCGCGAACACGCAAAAAACCCCGCAAACACGCAAAAAACCCCGCAAACACGCAAAAAAACAAAAATCCGCAAATTCGCACAAATTCGCGAATTTTGCGGATCGCGAATTCGCAAATCCGCAAATTCGCGGATCGCGAATTCGCAAAATTCGCCCATGCTTAATGCTGTTCCTGTAAGTGTCGCACCAGGGGATCCATTGCCAAAATAAAAAGCAAGGGAGACAAGGGGCATCCCTGACGGGTACCTCTAGATAGAGTAAATCTGTCAGAAATGGTGCAGTTTATGCGAATGCGGGCCGCGGGAGCAGTGTACAGCAGTTCCACAGTCGCGACAAACATCGCGGGCATGCCCATCCTGCGCATCACATCTAGAAAAAGGGCCATTCCAGCGTATCGAAAGCCTTTTCGGTGTCCAAAAAGACCGCGGCAGCAGGGGTGGCTGGATCGATTCTGTGGAGAACCGAAAAAATTGTGCGAAGGTTCAGTGATGTTGACCGCTGAGGGACAAAGCCCAATTGTGCCGGTGATATAATGGTGTTAACCAGCAACGCTAACCGCATCGCCAACACTTTGGCCAAGATCTTATAGTCCAGGTTGAGAAGCGAAAGTGGGTGATAGGAGCTGCAGACCGTGGGGTCGCGTCCTGATTTGGGCAACAAAACTATGACCGCTTCGCGAAGAGTCGGAGGAAGAATGCCAGAGTCCAAGGCCTCGGCGTACACTTCCATAAGAATGGGCACTAGTTCTTCCTTGTATTCTTGATAAAAATCAGCCGTGAAGCCATCAAGGTCAGGCGCTGAGGACCCCTTCAAGGAGTCGATCGCTTCCGCGATCAATTCCGGCGTGATGGGATGGGCCAAAAAATCCTGCATGTATTTCTCCAGGTACACCATAGCGATCTCATTAATGTATGGTCCCGGGTCGCGACACTCCACAGTAAGGGCAGATGAGTAAAGATGCCGATAGTAGGCCAAAAAGGTGCTGCAAATGGCGGGGGTAGTGACATGGCGATCGCCTTGCGCATCCGATATCTCAGTAATATACGTCGCTTGACGGGGAGGGCGCAAGAGCTGAGCCAGCAACCTACCCGGCCGATCGACCCTCACCGTACTGGCGTGCCGTGTGGTATTTGCTCAAATACTTCAATTCCTTGTCTGCCGTGTCCCTGAACTCCAGGAGCAGTTCGAGGCGACGTGCCTCGTGGCCCGGGGAGGGGTTAGTAAGGATTACATGTTCGACAGCCAACAACTCCTTCTCCAGGCGAGACAGAGTGGCACGGATTTCTCGCAGCGCCCCAACATGTTTAGTGATGCATACCCCCCTCATGGTAGCCTTGAACCCTCCCATAGTGTGGCCCAGGTGGTCACCGATCCAGTATTCAGTTCAAAATAGTCCTCAATCGCAGCACCCACCCCCTCTGCAAAGACCGGGTCTGTTAAAGCCCTCCCAGGAAACCTCCACTGCCGTTCATAGCCGCCCAATCGAGGGACCGCAAGGGACAGGACCACGGGGGAATGGTCGGGAAGGGTGCGGGAAGAGTGCAATGATCCGTGACCCAACCCGCCAATCCCGGAGAAAGTAGCCAGTAATCTATTCTGGTGCTGGTATTGTGGTAGCCAGAGTGATGTGTGAAAACAGGAGAGGTAGAGTGTAGTTTGGCCTCAATGTCCAGAAGTGAGAAATGGGAGCATATGGACGCCACCGCTGCGCGGGCGAGTGGTTTGCGATCAGGGGAGGGGGACGTACTATCCCTACCGGCGTCCATCAGCATGTTGAAATCTCCCCCCATCGCCAGCATGTCTATGTCAGAGTGTAAAAGGGAGAGGTACAGGTCCTCAAAACAGGCCGGAGAGTCGACATCCGGACCATAGACTACCACAAAAGCAATGTTATGGCCATACAGCTGTCCAGATATCATTGCATACCTGCCTTCGCTATCAGATTTGCTATGTAAGAAGACAAAAGGAATCCGCTTATGTATCAGAATTGCCACCCCATGAGCATATCTGCTGTAGCAAGAAAATACTCTGTGGGAACCCCAGCCCCTAGCAAAGGATGACGTGCTCGCCTGAGTCAAGTGGGTCTCCTGTATCAAAAGGACATCTGTCTTATGCCTCTCAACGTATTGCAGTACCTGTTTCCGTTTACGGGTGGAATTCAGCCCTCTAACATTCCATGTCATCAACGTCAGCCTCGACGGACCAACCGGTAAGCCTACCCGGGCCATGGTGTCAGATCAAAAGGTGTGAGCAATAAACGGTTATGTAACCAACCAACAATATGTGCCTCGCAAGCAAAAGACAATGAAAAAAAAAATTGGGACCAGAAAAAACACACACATTCCCACCCCACCCGCCACCCAGCCTCCCCGCACTCCAAGAGAGGCAGAACCCAACCAGTTTTCGAGCAACAGGGCAGAAGAACAATGAACAGTAATACAAAGCTTCAGGACATTTCTGCAAATTGAAGCGTAATACGCCCCAGAAAAAAGAGCAAAACACATAGGCATATGCCATGGGGGGAGGCAACGCCATCCCCGAGCGGGCAACCCTACAGCACAAAATTGGAGATATTAGCAAGCATGGTAATCCGGATAAAACAACACACCCCGGCTAACAAACATAAAACCACAGCTGGAGTGTCACAGGTGATCAGCCTCGGCCAGAGTCAGCAAATAGATCTGCGCTAGCTTGTGTGTCCGGCTGCTGCGGAGATGTAGGCCTCGAGCCAGAATCCGAGCGCGGCCCCTGTTTGTAGGAGCGGCAGAATTTTTGAGCGACAGCTGGAGAGTCAAAAATACGGAACCTGCCATGAACGTCCACCTTTAGACGGGCAGGGTACAGCATGCTGTATTTTAGGCCGAGATTGCGGAGAGCCGCCTTAACACTGTTGTACTTCCGACGAGCTTCCTGCACCATCAAAGTGTAGTTCGGGAAAAAGGACAGCTTACTCCCTTGCCACTGCACATCTCCCATTTCCCGTGCAGCACGGAGGGCGGTGTCGCGATCTCGAAAGTTCATGATCCTGGCAATGATGGGCCGAGGCGGCAGCCCCGGGTTCGGCTTAGGCCCCAAAGTCCTGTGAGCCCTTTCCACCACGAAGCCGGTCGTGAAGGTGTCCTTGCCAAACAGGTCAATGAGGAGCTTCTCCACAAAGGTGTCGAATCGGCCCGTGGCTGTTGTCTCCGCCACGCCAAGGATTCGGATATTATTGCGCCGGCTCCGCGCTTCCAAATCTTCATTCTTGATGGCCACGTCCTTGAGAATCTTCTCGACCCGTTCCAGCCTCTTCAGAGCCTTGGATGACCCGTCCTCCAAATCAGATACCCTTGATTCCGCTAAGTCCAGGCGCCGATCGTGAGCCTGCACCGTGGAGCCGATGTCAGACAGTTTCTTTTCCAAACTATCAAAGCGAGTGTCCAGCGCCTTAAAGCCGGCGCGCATCTCCCCCATCATAGCGGCCATCATGGACGTTGCGTCGCCAGTATCTGGTGCCCCCTGTGCACCTGAAGCCGCGCCCAGAGGGGGATCCGCAGCAGGCAATGGGGGTTTATCAAAGTTAAGTGTCCTCTGAGCCGGGTCTTTCTTCCCCATGGCTGCAGATGTGTGGCGGGGTCGCAGATGCTGCGACAATGGCGGAGAGCAGGGATCAATTGTAGTGCAGGTGGTCGGGTATAACCCCCACTCAGGCAACTGCAGCAGAGAAGTGCAACAGGCAAGTAGTGTGGGCTCAGATCAGGAGAGTGAGTGTAAGGAGGCGCGGGTCAGTCACAGGTAGGTTAACGGATCGCTTCTAAGCAGGCACCACGTGCAGAGCGTCGCCACCTCCGTCGTGGGTGTGCACCGGGTACATATGGTGGAGCTCCTCGAGGCAGCTCAGTAGCGTAAAACACAGAGGCACAGCGGGGCCGCCGGGCAGCGCCGAATAAAGCAGCCAGCCCCCCCAGCAGCCGCGTAACCCACCCCCGCCACCCCCAGCAAGGCCCTGCAGGCACCACCCCCGATTCGCGCGAGCCCAAACCCCAGGCCCCGGCTCCCCTACACGCCCGGGCCGAAGGCCCCGACCGCAGCCTGGGAGCAGGGAACCCGGGGAGCAGGGACCGCGCAGCAGCAGCGGCGCCCACAACAGCCCAGCAGGGAGGGTTACCGAGGGGGAGGGGGCCGCGGTCGCCAAGGCAGAGCGGGACTCACCCGGTGCTCCAGTGCAGAGGGAAGATGGCGCCGACGCCCGGAGGCTTCAGGTCCCCTCAGCCGTGATCTCTGCGTCCGGCCGCTCCAGCTGCTTGGAAATGGCTCTACTGTGGTCCGCTGTCATCCGGAGGCATTGACAGGCTTGAGGAGCATTCAGGAGCACCGGTCTGCATCTCCATGTGCCTTTGCAGGGCGCCCGCTCGGAGGAGCTTCACTGTGGAGCCGCCATTCCGCTTGCCGCCGTGCCCACGCCCTTCACACATGTTATAGTTAGCTGGACATTTCACTCATACAAAACCTTTGAAATTCCCCCGTTATAGTTAGTTCAGCTAACTATACCTTGCGCGCCCGCAATGCACTGCTGATGACGTCACATATTACATCACTCATGACATGGTCAGGGACATCACTCATGACATCACTGATGCATACCCTAGGGCGCTCAAACCAATGACAAATTGAAAATTAATATCTAATGCTATATATATTAAGCTGATTTTCATTTAGAGCAATAATTCGTGTGAAGTTATTTTAACTTTTATGTCCATTATTTTCTGCCATTTCTCATGTATGGTGAAATACTGGTGACCAGATCAAACTCATGAAATACACCCTATTTTCTTTGTTATGCAGGTTCCCATTGTGACATTGTAAACATTGGCAATCTTTAATTTAACAATTGATTTATTTAGACATGTATTTTGTTCTCTATGTATTTTTTGCACTGTCATGTATATATCGGCATACACTAACCTATATGTCTACTGCCGGGAGTTGGTTGCTGTGAAAACCAAATGAGAGTGATTTACATAAATGGTGAAAATGGCAGAGTACCTGATGGAGTGATCAAGGCTGTTCGCTGTCGAAACGCGTCTGGATTCTTGTTGGAATAAAAAACATACTATGCCAAATTCTCACTGAGTCGGTGCCTGTCTACGGATGTTGCCAGGATTGGTTGTGTGTGTGTGTGTGAATGTGTATATAAATATATATATATATATATATATATATATATATATATATATATATATATATATATATATATATATATATATATATATTTTGTAAAAACAAAGACATCAACCCCCCCACCCAAAGGAAAAGGAAACTTATCTCCAAATACTATAGCATAATAAATATCTTAAACAACCTTAAAATCAAACACTAACTATACCTACACTACAACTACACTACCTAACATTTAAAATACTTACCTAACACTAACTAAGAACAAGATAAAACATTGGGGGAAAGGAGAAGAGGAGGTGTTGCTCAGAATGTCCAGTCATAATGGGAGACCCAGGGCTGCCGTCATGTCCTGCAGGTGCCTGGGATGCTCTGCCAGTTCCCTCCTTATTTCAGCCAGCAAAACATTGTTGTCCAATATAGTGCACCGGTCCCGTACAGTGAACAGCACCACCTGATCTTCTGGTGCAGGTGGCATTGTCCCTTGGGTGTGCGGTGTTGAAGGGGGATGGGTTACTGCCTGTTCACACTGGGAGCAATGCCTGTCACCAGAAGGGCCAGGGATGGCCTGTGTGCCACTCTTGCTACCTTGTGTCATCACCTCAGGCACCGACTTCGAACTTCCATCTACCCAGCCTTCTTGGTACCTCCGTTCCATGTTGCGAAATCCCTTAGTGACCCTGCAGATGTGGAGGTACCGGTCCTTCCTCACCTGGAAGGCATGGGACTCCTCTGGCGACATGTTGTCTGTAAAATAGGAGCAATGACAAAATGAGAGTCCTGTAGACTATGTCAATGTTCTCCATTTAAATTCACAAACACAAGTTCAGTGCAACATGGGAGCCTACACTCTAACATAACATTGTGAAGTCAGAGAGTGACCTGAACAATGATATGTTGAACACAGGATCAGTGACTACACGCTGGGGAGACTGACATGACAGTGCATGGCATGTGACATGTACTGTCACAACTAAATGAGACTGTCAGTGTCAAATGATGGTGCTATATACATGTGACATGTACAAGGAATCGGCGGAGGGAGGCATTAGCCCTCCGGGTGTAGTGCCTCCCTCATCCTCTTATTTAACACAGTGCTGCATAATATGTAAAATGATCAGGTGCAGCCCTGCTTGTTCCCCAGCAACGGCGTGAAGTTACCCAAGTCAGCGCAAACGCAGCCACTCTTGCACAAGAGTTCAAGGGTGTCTGTGGGCAGGGGAGGCTTGTTAATGTGTAGGAAGGTTACCCTACCTGCACATGAGCAATTCAGGAACATCCCTACACACACTTTAATCTGTGCTGCATCATGCATCATGCAGCACACATGGAAACATGTTAGGTGACTGAACACTGACTTGTACATGAGATGCTGGCCCTCTCTCGACTACAACTTCACAATAGGTAACGCGTTGCTGGCGAGCGGGGAAAACATTGTTTGCTCAAATTTATAAATTTTCCATGTCTTTTATCAGCTATTATCACTCAGGTGACAATTTAACAATGCAGGCCTTTACAACGCAAACTGTTACAATGCATGGGGAATACGTTTTAAAGAATAGCGTTATAGAGCCCAGCATTGTAATATATATAGCACAGCAATAAATGCTGAGCAAAAGCATGCCGGGTAACTGCTTGAAGAGTGATGTCACTAATTCGGACTGAGGGGCTTGTATACTTGAGCCTGAGGCTACCAGGGAATGAGCCCAAGGAGACAGCTTGACAACACCATTGCAGTGGCCAAACATGCCAAGGAGATTCATAGGTCCGTCATTGCTCGGTGTTTGGGGAACTTGCTATTAATATGCTTGGCTCAGAGGTACGCACTGCTACTTCTGTGAAGCTGGTATGCAGCATACCTACAATATTACTGTGCCAACTTGCGCAGTCATCTCAGTCAAGGATGTTCATGCATTCTATGTCTGGTTATACTCATCAGCAACAGCACTCACATGTCTCCTCTCCTATCTGTACACTCTGTAATCCACATGCATGTGCTGTAGTAACAGAACACATAGAATTTGCTTGCATGTGTATCACTGACTGGGGATGTGCAAAGTTACATCTGGAAAACAAATGCATAGCTCCATCTTCACTTTCTGATTTGTACACACTTCACACTTCCACAAAACATCATCACACTGTAGGCAAGCTACATGTGATACACACCCATACTGCATACTACTACGTCTATGATTTGACCCAGACATTCATGACATCGCACAGTGCCAATATTTAATGGCTAAACTCACCAGTGGGGTGTGGGTCCTTGAAGGTGTCGATACCCCCCTGTGTGATGAGAGGTCTTGCAGCTGTAAAATATGAACAGAAAAGCTGTAAAACATGAAAAGATTAGAGGGCCACACCTAGTTTCATGGTGGGCTGCTTCAAAACGCAGCTGAGGTTGTAACTAAGGAAACGCTGCTAATTTTGAATGCTGTGCTATTGAATGTCTTTTTTTAAAAAACTGTTACCTTTAAATCTGTGTATTGAAACCTGGAATCCCAGCATCTCGCTCCCAGCACCCCCTCACTTCCACTTTTTGCACTTCCCGCAGTGACACGGTCTAGTGTTCGGTACAGGCAGCCGCTGCACAGCAGGGCTGAGTGGTGGGTGGGAGGAGTCACAGGCATATAATCACTACTGAAGCAAACATGCTGATTAGAGGGCCGCACCTAGTTTTATGGTGGGCTGCTTGAAAACGCTGCTGAGCTTGTTACTAAGGAAACGCTGCTAATTTTTAATGCTGTGCTATTAAATGTCTTTTTTTTAAAACTCTTACCTTTAAATCTGTGTATTGAAACCTGGAATCCCCGCATCTTACTTCCAGCGCCCCCTCATTTCCGCTTTTTGCACTTCCTGCAGAGTCACGGTCTAGTGTTTGGTACAGGCAGCCGCTGCACAGCAGGGCTGAGTGGTGGGTGGGAGTAGTCAAAGGCATATAATCAATGCCTGAGCAAGCTCGCAGCGGGCGCGCCGCAGGCCCGCCAAAGGCACACCTAAGGCAAGCCGTCTACGACCGTCCGTGCCCTGCTGGACCCAGGGTCAGTATCAGGAACAAGGGTACCTGTGTAGGTAGTTGAGGACCTCGGGTAATTTAATGTTTGAAAAGAACAGGGGTCCTAAACTTTTTGAATACAATAAGAAGTGATAAACATAGACTTGAATAAGGACTATGTTGCTTTTTTTGTCCAATGTCCAGCCGGACAGAGGAGTATTTATTGCCAGGATTAAATACGATTAACAAGTAACGTGGGACACGACAAGAATCAAACAACTGGGCACAAGCCTGTACCAAGTAACAAGAAGACAGTACAGGGGAAAAAATAATAAACAGACAAACAGAGTGGGGAAAAAGGTGGCTTACAATACAATGCAATATTGTGTAAGCTCAAACCAACAACTACTGCAACACCAAATACATAATTCACAAGTGCAGTATTGTTTAAACAGTCCCTGTTCCCCGCCATACATACTCCAAGAAGGAGCTCCTGTCTTTAAGCTAGAGGAGTGCACCGCTACATAACTCACTAACAGACAAACTCGGAAGGGAAGGGCTGCTGAAACCACAAGCAGGCGTCAGGAGTATAAACTACATCACACATCCCCCTCGGCTATCAAGGCCGGCCAGCTCGCAAGGGTGTAGCTTTGCCTTGCTCAACACCTGCTCACTACAGAAGCGCAGCCTAGAGGTCTTTACGCACCTCCAAGAGGATAACCTGGACATTCTAGGTATCACAGAAATGTGGTTGGAAGAGTCATCAACCCTGGACCTGGTAGCCACGCTCCCACCAAATTTCACAGCTATCCACCACAACAGACCTAGTAGCTCGAAAGGGGGGAGTTGCTATTCTCTACAACTGCTCATTCAAGACAGAAACCCTCAGCGCAAAAAGCATTGAAGGTGCTGATGTGCTGGGGTTACGTTTTTTTCTCCAATAGACTGTTTTGTAATACTAATTGTCTATAGGCCATCACGCACGCCGCCGGGGTTCATGGAACCCTTCCTGGAGTTAGTCCACGATCTACGCTCTCGCTATCAAAGATTGGTGGTGATGGGATATTTTAATTTCCACTGGGAGAACTCCCCGAAAGACAGTCAGGCAAAGCAACTGGAAGAGGTCCTCACCTCTCTAGAACTATGCCAAATGGTGGTGGGTCCGACGCATGAGAAGGGCCACACACTGGACCTGGTTTGGTTGTCTCACCCACGGTCCAGCCCCATTGTCATCTTCCTTTGCTCCTGGTCGGGCCATCATCTAATCCAGGGCTGACTCCCCCCTCCCAAAGGAGCGCCTAACGCTCGGCCGGAGTGGAAAGTACTGCGGAGCTGGAACAAGATTAATGCAGATGTTTTAGTAGCCCCCCTACTCCACCCTGGCACATCTCCATCATTGAAGGGAAATTTAGACGTTGACAGTGCCACCCTTTCACGAAGGATTAAGGATGCCATTGATGTTGTGGCACCAACTCATAGGGTAAGAATCACAAACAAAGGGAAAGGGGCACCTTGGATCAACGAGGCACTCAGGGAACTGAAACAAGCACTTCACCAGTGCGAGAGAGCCTGGCGCAAAGCTTACAAACCCAGCGCCAAGACAGCCTATGTATTAATGTTTGCCTCCTACAAGAAGGCCATTATATTGTGAAAGGCTGAATTCTACAAGACTAAGAATCCTTTAGGGTCCTGAATGAATTAAGAAAGGACAAGGGGCAAAAACCCTCCTTTAGCCAGGAAGACTGTCACAAATTCCAGTCCTTCTTCTCAGGGAAAATTAAGGACCTTCTGATAGAAATACATTGCACGCCAACGCTTCCCTGTCCTACAGGCCCTACCGTCCCACCCCCTATGTTCACTAAACCCTTAACCGCCCACCCACTACTCACTAAGGAGTCCCTGACCACGCTTAGGGGCCGGTTGAAATCAGGCTCACCAGCGGACCCTTGTCCACCAAAGATTTTCAAAATGGCCTTTCTGGGAATTGAGGATAAGGTGCTCTTTCTCCTCAATCAAGCCCTAGAAAAAGGGCTTGTCCCATTCAGTTTCAAGGAGGCCCGTGTTATCCCGCTTTTAAAGAAATTTAGCGCAGACACCACAAATCTGAAGAACTTTAGGCCAATTTCACAGCTGCCATTTCTGGCCAAAATAATTGAACAGCACGTTCTACAGTCTCTTTCTCACCACCTTGAAGATAATCACCTCCTAGAATCAAACTAGGCCGGCTTCAGGGCCCATCACAGCACGGAATTAGTCATGCTTTCAGTGCTGGAGGATCTGAGACTCAGGGCTGATAGAAAAATGCCATGTGCCCTGGTATTGTTAGACCTATCCGCGTCATTTGACATGGTCAATCATGACCAACTATTGTCGCGGATCTAGGAAGCCAGGGCACAGCGCTTGCCTGGCTCACCTCCTTTTTCAAAGACTGCTCACAGAGAGTCCAGCTAGCCGACCTGGTGCCCAAGCCGGCCACACTTTCATGCGGAGTACCTCAGGGCTCAGCACTCTTGCCTCTTCTCTTCAATGCTTATTTACAGCCCCTGATCTCCGCATTGAATCAGATGGAGTGTCAGATCTATAACTACACTGATGATACCCAAATCATTGTCTAGATTGACAGTTCACCTTCAGCTCACCTAAAGATGCAAAACATTCTAAAATGTACTGTCAACTGGATGGTGGCAAATTCTCTAAAGATAAACCCGGATAAAACAGAGGTACTGGCGGTCACCACAACCTCCAACCCTTGGAACGACCTCCTATGGCCCAAGGAACTTGGGTCGTTTCCAGAACTAGCTGTGGCCATGAAAAGCCTGGGCATCAATATTGATGCCAAACTATCCATGGCACAACAGGTGTCGGCAGTCGTTGGAACTTTTGTCGGACTGCTGAGACAGCTGCGAAAACTATCCCCACTCCTCATCTTTGCCACTCTTAGACGGGCAGTCTCAGCATTGATCCTGTCGCGTCGGGACTAAGGCAACTCCCTGTACCCTGCCATCCCACAACAACTACTGGCCACACTACAGGTTGTCATAAATGACACAGCCAGATTGATTTTTAAAAAACCAAGATGGGCACATGCCACGCCTCTACTACGCAACTTACACTGGCTCCCGGTCAGGCAGAGAGTCAAGTTCAAGGGTCTCTGCATTACACATAAATCCTTGTATGGCCAAGCCCCAAGATACATCAAGGACCTCCTAACCAACTACGTCCCCAGGAGGGCGCTTCGGTCAGCAGAGGCTAACATACTGGAATGTCCCCGCTTCAACCTGTCCTCTATGGGCGGGAGAGCGTTCTCAACATCTATCCCCCATGTGTGGAAGTCTCCCAGCAAACCCTCGCAAGGAAGCAAATCTCCTTCCATTTAGGAAGAAGCTGAAGACGCTGCTTTTCTTAGAGACTTGTGGCAATATCTAAGCAGCTTTCCACTCACTCCTTAAGGCTCTGGTGCACCCTCAACACAGCACTTAGAGACCTCTGGGTGATAATGCGCTCTATAAATTACAAATTACAATTACAATTACAAGTGTGTTGGTATCAGACGTAAAATCACACGTGTCCTATTCATCATACAAATCATCACCATCACTGACAATGCTCCGTAACTGTACTGTTGCAGTTCATGTTGCCTACATGATTGGGTCTGCTTTGCCTGCCATTCACACAAGATCTGTGAATGCTGAGTTGGTCCAAACAAGACAATATTGCTTGCAAACTTGCACAGACTAGTTGTGTGACACATTCACAAGCCCCATTTCTACACGCAGCATGATGTTATACATGCTCTGTGTACAACTGCATCAATGCAGATCGCACAATGCTGTTTCACAAATGTTGGTGGTGTATGACACTCCGGAGACGTTCTATTTCCTTTAAACTATTGTTCCTATCTCACTCATTGTCACATAGAGCCTGTAGAAAATAAAACGACAAATATGAACATTGCCGGCGCCATCTTTCTTAGTGAGGGCCTTTACGTGCGCGTAAGCAGCAACCATTTTAGACATTGCGGCCATTTCATACTCTGCTGGTCACCTGTAAATCAGCCCGACCTCGCTATCATCCCCCTGCGCTCTGAACAAGCCTGAACACATGTACCAGGGTCGTAAACCCTTGTCAACATGACAATGCCCCAGAGTCACTTCCCCTCACCTGGTCACTCAATCCGGTCCCAGGTACTAACCAACCCCTGTGCACATAGTTTATTACCTGCACACGGCAGGGCATGTTTCACCAACAAAGGGCCCTGACCTAATCAAAGACACAAACCCTTAGATCTGACCGATCCCACATACTTTTAGATCCTGTCGGAATGTCCAGCTGCAAGATAGCGATCATCTGTTATATTTGGGTGGAGGGACGATTGCTGCTAGGTTTGTGTGGGAACTAGCTTGAGGCGGGGATTCCAAGGATGTTTGACTATGCAATAAACGGATGCCAGGAATGTTTGACCATGTAATAAACTGACGATAAAGCATATAAAAGGCCATGCCACAGAGATGCAGTTAGAGCACCTCCTGATGATAGCCCCGGTGTCTGATATGATGTACTCTCCTCTAGAGAAATAAACCTGTTCTTCGCCTTCCAGTTCCCAGCACCTGCCTCGTTATTTTGATCACTAAATATTAAGGTGAATTAGAGGTGGTTTGCACCAAGCAGCATCGAAAGTCTTGGGAGTCACGCTGCTGTTCATCAATTGACGCACCAGCATCGGGCCCATCAGCGACACGTGGGTCCGGTGTGAGAGGTCCTAACGATGGAGTGAACATCTAAACGATTGGAGTGCACCTGTCTGAAAGAGACCCTCGTCTGGCTGCCGATCAACTGAACTTCACCGGTTCCGAACGGACCTCTCTAGAGTGACCTGTGGTCATGTATGAGACCTTACAAGAATGCTGCATTTTTTGGAGTGAGAGGACAAACGGGCGCTGGAAGGGGACGACAAAGAAACTGTCCATAACGGTCTGGGTAAGGTCGTGATATACAACAAAAACAGATTGTCTGATTGTATTGAAATTGTTTGCTCGAATACTAGTATTCCGCTCTTTGAAGTTATTGGTAGTAATTGAGATATTCCCTGCTTGCAAACAACGTAGAATAGGAATATTCCCTCTTTGCAGGCAGCGAAGGACAGGTAGTGCGGACCTTTGTCCACGACCTATTGAGATATTTCTATTGACCGCTTGTACGTCATGCCTGACTTCTCAAAATTGTTTGATTGTTTTGGACCTGACCGTTTGTTAGAGGTCAGTCATTCAGCACCGCCGGAAGGCACCCCTAACAAGGACATGTATGTTAAATATGGAGTAGCCATCGTTGCTTATATCAAACTATGGCACAAATACACTAGAAAGGACCGGGTAAATCAGTGGCCACTGATGGGATCTTTTGATCTCGCTAAAATAGAAATCTTAGAAATAGCGCTCCACAAAAAGAAATCTACGCCAGCCATGCTTGACAACTTTGGTCTGTGGCAGAAAGAAGCAACCCAACGAAAGAGTAGAAACAAAGCTAGACTAGATAAAGAGATGCGAAAAGCAGCTCACCAAGCTTGTAAAAAGTTAGAGGAAGATATAAAAGAAAGAGAGACTGATAGAAATGAACAAGAATCGAAAATATCAGGCCAGTGACCTGTCAGAATGCCTTCAACTCTTTACCCCGAGTTACTGGCTAAACAGAGAATAAATGATGACCTCTTGTTGGGTACCCCGATCATCTACATTGCACCTCCCTATGCCCTCACTCATCCCGTAGTACAGCACCAAGAACAGCAAGGTAGCAACGGAGACGCCACAACCATTTCCGCTCCAGTCGAACCAATTGCACCAAGTGCCTCATCAACGAACGCATTAGTAGAAATAGGATCAATGAAAAAAGGGTTGCCCAGGGTTCCACGATTAAGTACGCATGAGCGGGCAAACATTGACAAGATAGTCAAAACCCTTGTGACGAGAAGAGAAACGGAAGAGTATGTGACTGACATATGCAATTCTTATGTCGAGAGCCACAAACGATTCTTCATTGTGCGCTTCTGCTACTACACACTTACTGCCTATGAAGAGAAATATCAGGATGTAGGACCCGGGAAGCTAATGGCTCTTTATAGAAAAGTCGACATAGGAGACGAAAACAACAACGATGTAGCAGAACTCTTTTTGTCCACGTTAGAAGTATTCCGCCACCTTGTAGAAAAAGGGCGGGTAGATACAGACAGAGCATTGAAGCCAGTAACACCCCCAGTAGAGAAGCTACACAACATGATGCTGATATAGGAAGCCGCTCCGTATTGGGTCCCCCCTAAGGGACAAGGGACTAATGACGGCATAAACGATCAGGACGCTAAAGGAAGGGTGGTCTACAATTGGGTGTATCAGCCATGGAACCGACAGGACATCCTGAGGTTCCGTAAATATCTTCCAGATTGTCGAAAGAGTCCCACCGCCTTTTACACAGAACTAGGTACTGCTCTGGGGTCCACAATAATGACACTTGCCGACACTGACTTGTTCTTCGGGTTATGTTTGTCAGCTGATGTGTGGAAGCAGATTAGGTGGATAGACCACACAGAATTGCTCGGTCATACCTGGGAACAACTCAGCACATTAGATAAACAGCGGAATCCTTGCCAAAAACCAGTTAAAGCTATATTGGACCTCCCTGATAAAATAGTGCGGAAGGTATGACGAGGAGCACCAAAAGCCCGATGATGAAGCATGACATCCTTCTGGGTGTATGAGGGCGAATAAGAGGCAAGACTTGGTCTTCCACTTCAGGATTGGATCCTTGAAACCGGGTATAAACAACTGCCTCTTTTCTCTCTCCCTTCCTCTCCCTTTCCCTCCCTCTACCACTACTCTCTCCTTCGACCTCAATTTCTTTCTTAATCCTTTATCCTACTTCTACACTCTCCTTTTTTTTGGGTGACATACATGCACCCATTACCACAGAATAGTGTCCTCTTTGACATAGCCATTAACAGAGGAGCACGGACACTGGACCATAACTAGCTCCTGGTCCCCCTCTTTTGTGTTGCTTCAGACAATTGCCCAGCATCAATGCAAATTACATTGCCTCACAGCTGCTCGTCCCACCCCCCCTTAGCCTATTTTATTGTGTGCGCTGTGCGGTTGCATTAATGACACTTTTACGACGCAGCAAAGGCAAGTCCGTCTGCATCAGGGACCCTGCATCTCCTACCGTCTAGCGCTATGACTCACTTGCCCTCCTCGCCGTCAATGCTAGGAGAACGTACAACTGCCAATAGGCCGCACCAGACATGACTCACTTCTAGTTCTGCTGCTGCCGCTGCCACCAGACCTTCACCACCACCCAATACCTGCACTTTCAGATCTAGACCTGCCACAAAGCAACAGTCTGCGGCACCCTCACCTGCAGAGTCCACAGAGGCCGGGAACACTTCGCCCACACTTTCAACATCATGACACAGCAAGCCATCTACTCCATTGGCTAAGTACTCATTTCAGACCTGAGTCTCCACCTCTCAAACCACAACAACTACAAATCCATTACCCTCTGGTAAAAGCTTGCTAACATCGGACTGACCCAACTCTTCACCACACTGAGCCACAAGGCAGGGCACTCCTTTGACCCCATCTTTGCATGTGGCAACTGCGTCCATTTCATCCACACCATTCAACGCCCATGGAGTGACCACCAATCTGGTACTGGAGCTGAGCCACCGAGGAGCTGCTACACTCCACCATCAATGGCAACATCCACACCGCTACAGTCAACACCAACGGCGCTGCCAGGCATTTCCACACATGAATCTCCAAGTGCCCATACAAACTTCTCCCCACTATGCAACTCAAACATACAGCATGCAAGAAAAGCCAACTCAGTCACCACCGACCTCCATGATCAAAGATTCATCTTCAGACGCCTGGAGAAGAACTGGAGCAACATCAAGACACCAATTAGACATCACCACCTACAAGGACACCCAGCTCATACTATCCCTCACCAAGATACCTACAAACACCAGACTGGGCTTCCAGGAAGGATTGCAGGAAGTTGCAACATGGATGGTCAACAGCTGCCAGGTCCTCTACGCAGAGGAGACATAAGTCCTCATCTTCTTAACCACACCATCAGCATGTGACAACACCTGGTGGGCCATCGCCTTTGGCAGCCCCCCCCCACCAACAACCCCAGGTACTTAGGCATTGTACTCAACTCTTACCTCTCCATGAACCAATATGTCTATGCTGTGGCCTCCAGCTGCTTCGACACCCTCTACATCCTCCATGAGACCTTCAAAAGGATTCCCCCCAGTCAGGGAAGACAGTCACCCATACAGTCATTACCATCAGATTGGTCTATGGAAATGCACTATATGCCCACATAGACAGGTCTGTGCTCTGCAAACTCCAGACTATACAGGACACCGCCGCAACACTTGGCCTTGTATACATACTTTCATCATAGGTTTAGTACCTCACTCGCACCTACTTGGTTCCCACCTCTCACAGCATTTGCAAATGTGTGGTGGAGGGGCTGTGCCTTTCGGGATGGTTTGTCTTAAAGGGTAGTTCCCGTACCACAGTAACTTGTGTTGTTTTTGGTAGGTGGACATGTTACTTGACATGTTGTATGTGATATTGGTTCATGTGCATTCTCACATTTGTGAGTTCCATGATTGTGGATTTGAGGAGTTTGGTGTGTTCAGTTAGTACTTACCAACAAGCAGTGCAATTCCATATGTGCCATCCTGAAACCACTGGTTGATGATGGACTGGTGGAAGATGTAGGGCTCATGCACACACCCTGGGAACTTGCCTACAACATTGGTGAACATGCCCCGGTGGTCCACTATTGCCTGCGCATTGATGCAATGTGTGTGCTTCCTGTTGCGGCATACATGTGCAGTGTCCGTAGGGGGCACAAGTAGGACATGTGTGCAGTCAATTGCCCCCAGCACCTGTGGGAAGCCAGTAATGGCATAAAAGCCTTGCTTGGTCTCAAGCTGTTCCTTTGCAGTGTTGGGGAAGTATAGGTGCTGGGGCGTCAGACTGATGATGCCATCCAAGACAGTTGGGAGGAACCTTGATAGGGCTGACTGTGAGACTCCCCCAACTCTGGCAGATGTTGGTTGGGAGGTACCAGAGGCCAACATGTGCAGCACAGCCAACAGCTTTGTCTGCAGAGGCATGTTGGTTCTCCACTCAGTTGGGGCCCGCGGCCTATGGGCTATCTGGATCAGGATGTGAGGATGGATGTGCTTTTGAGCCAGTAGTGAGCAATTACATCCTCTGTCGTTAGGTCTGTGAGGCTGAGGCATTAACAATGGACCTGATGTCTTCTTCGGCGCTGCCTCTGTGTTGGTCGTGGGGGAGGTGGTAGTGGCGGTGGTTGTTGTAGTCTTCTTGGTGCTCCGAGCTGCATGAGTAGTACCTCCATGGCTTTAGTCGGTCTTCAGATGAGGCTCTGGGCTGGTCTCCCTTATATAGTGTTCTTTCTCACCATTTTCAAGACCAGCTTTTCTCTGGCCTTAAGTCCCAGCCGCTAACAGCCTTTAGCCGATGTTTTTTTAATGGGCTATTGTTGTAAATATCGCGAAGTGGGATTAGCGTGCGTTTTTGCACGGAATGCCTACCTTGCATGTCATTAGCAAAAGTTATCACTAACATGGGTGGCAATGCTGAAATCGGTAGGTATCGCCAGAAAGCTGTCACTAACGGCAGTTAACAACAGCTTATTATTAGGGCTATATTGCCGCAGTAGAGCAGTAAAAATGCCACTAACGCGGCATTAACTGGTTGTACATATGACCCGTAGTGTTAAGCCAAGGCTGAGACTTGAACATGGTCTCCCATTTCCAGAGGTAACAACTCTGGTTGTTAGGGAAAACTTCACCCTTCATTAATCCTTTTGTACATTGATACATATTCGATTTGTAAAAAAATTATCATTCATAAGATTTTATATCCATAATTATACTATTGCATAGTCCCATTACGTGTCATCTTGATACATGTACAAAAGGATTGATGCAATACACATTTCTTTTTTTGTTTATTGTATAGGAAGAAAGCCATGGAAACAAAAATAGAAACGCTTCTAGTCATTCCAATGAGTGAAATAGAAATTAATAATCAGTTCCATAAAGTTAGACAAAGTGACCATACTACCTAGTCTGCTCCCGGAAACCTTTAAAATCGTGGATTCTATCTATATCAGCATTCTACATTTGTTTTGCGTTGCGAGCTGTCTGGAAATCAATAGCACCTGGAATGAGCACACATTTTGAAATCACACTGACATTCTCGAGTAGTTACAGAGACTGCATGCCTAAACCATGAATTACAGAGAAAATATATTTTGCGGAGCCTGTTTGACAGGCAGGGAGGGCCTGCTCTTGTAAATTGCTTCTACTTGTACATTTCTGATCTCCTGGGCCTTTACAGAGTCTCCTATTGTGCAGCCAAGTGATCGATAAGTATGCCTCTCTTCTCAGTGGAATGTACATATGTGCAGCGGTGCTGTAGTTTTATGGTACAAACTTGTATATAGTCAAAAGCAAAGAAGTGACCGGAAGGGCAGTTGGGTTCTGAGAGCGGAAGTAGACAAGTACTACATCCCCATGTAATGCTCTCCAGAGAGGTGCGCAGACAGGCACTACTGAGGTATTTGGTGTTGTCCATCGACAAGTTAAACATGCTACCATCTTTCTGTTGCAAGAACTACCATGTTGCATGTTATCAGACGTTCAAAAACAGTGCTTAGAAGTCACCGAAGCAATAACCATAGTTAGTGAATAGAGTGTGCACCACTTCTTTTGTATTTTAGATCTGGTCCATCCTGTCTTCTGCATGAGCTTCCATTCTTTGGCAATCGCACTTAGATTTTGGCAGACTGAATACTCTTTCACAAAATTGACAGATGCTCCATCCGCCGTATTACAAGTGCGTCATAGCTTGTGTGTCCTGCTGTTCACAGTCTAGTGTTTTACATGCTCGTGGCCAATTGTAAGTACAAAACCTAAGTGTGTGTCTCACTTATTTACAAAGTATGTGGGTCTAGAGCCCACAATTTTACTTTACCGAGTGCTGCAGAACCCCTACGCAGTGCTGTCTGCGGACATCTGCCGTGAAGGAGGAGAGGACATAGCACTGTAGGTTCTGCTGCCTCTCCTGCTTGTGGAAGTAGGCATGTCCCCCCAACAAGAGGGTGAACTGTAGTCTTGCTGCAACACGCGTACTACGAGACTGTGTGAGTTAAGGAACAGCATGCAGAAGTCCATGCAGAGCTATCAGCAGGACGCCAATGCGGATACAAGCAGTCACATAAACCCCTGAAGGCAGCTAGCCTGAGCTCATGAGGGGAAGAGGCAAGCTTGACCAGTGAGTTATAGATCGGAGGAGTGCCACCAGCTTGAGAAAGGGGAGTGCAAAGAGAATGCAGAGCAGCGGAGTCACAATGAACAGTTTCCCTGCCCGTGCTGTATGCAACTGCTGCTGGTAATCTGAGAAGTAAGGCCGGACTGTCCCACCCACGTGCTGCCACTACTTGCATCTGACCTCGCTGTGGGGCCTCACGGTGGGGCAATGCCTCTTCCAACTCTCCCGCCTGGGAAGGCCCTTCGTTGAGTTTGCCACAGGACTGCTTGTAGGCTGCGCTGGGGTTGCATGTGTGCCGACTGGGGCAGCTGCAGGACCACCTATGAGCCGGTACCTAGTCGTTCGCACAAACCTCAAGGGTGCATGAGTCTTGCTCAGGACATGCTCTCGCTGCCACAGGGTTTTGTTAATCGACAAGGTTGGTGTTAGAACTGGCTATTTTTGGTTGGCTAAGGCTTACGCCAAAGCCAGGCAGAAACCACCATTCTAGTCAGGGCAAGGGAGTCACACGCCAAGATAACCCCTGCTCACCCCCTTGGTAGCTTGGCACGAGCAGACAGGCTTATCCCGGAGGCAATGTGTAAAGCATTTGCGCACGCACACAACAGCAACAACATCCTATGCACACCACAAAAGGAACTCCACACAAGGTTATATAAAAATAACTTTTGTATTGTCAAAACACATCAGATAGTAATCACACAATACACATTGTGCCAACTGGCACGGGCAATATTCACACAGGATTATTTACACCAGGACAGGGCCACATGGGCCACTGTCAGAATCAACACTTAGCAGAAATAGCACTTCTAGAACTTAGAATAAGTGTAGCACAAAATAACCATTATAGGTCACGACCAGTTACCACTGGTATAAGGTAGGTAAACACTACGCAATACTAATAACCATAGGCCTAGATCACGCATGGACACATAACCTCTCTAGTATAAACTATACTAGGAAAAACACAACCACCTAAGAATAAAATACATTTAGGGGTATAGGTCAGAAGCATTACACATGATGCATAGAAACATTCAGAGGTGTAGGTAAGACACATAATGCATAAAACACATTCAGAGGTGTCACAGGCATAATGGCTTAGCCCATTAGGTATAACTCATATTTAGGCCTAACCAGTAAAAATACAGTAGGCCATCTCCTCACTAGTCTAGACACATTAGACTCTGCCTCCTAAGGATTAATCACATTTAGGGTCGTAACTCTCAGTGAAGTAAACTCTCACTAACGTAAACCTACATAGGTAAAATAACCTCATAATCATAGTAAAATCACATTGCGCAAAAATCACATTAGGCAATTACCATTATAAACATAGTAAAGTCACATCACGCAATAATCACATACCAGCCCCCCTGGCCAACTGGCCATCTCAAGAAGGGGCTTGAATATCCTGTGTCCAAAATGTCAGGGCGCGCTACCAATGCAGCGCCAGTCAGGGGTGCGCCACCGGCGCAAACCTAAACGTTGCAGCTGCCCACTAAGTGCTGGGCAGCTGGGAACAACAACAGGGCCTAAACGTAGCAGCTGGCACTAAGTGCTGCGCAGCTGTAGCAGGCCTGGCACCACTGTGCCATCTCTGTCCCACACAGGGACTCTCTCTCCCTTGGCGCCCTAACGGTGCAGCAGCCCACTAATTGCTGGGCAGCTGGGAATGTAAAACTGCGGCATGGGCTGTCAATGGCCCTTGGGACAAACTGCGGCCACTGCTGGAGCCACACAGCTCTGACACAAAACATGCCCATCGTTGGAGCAACACTGCTCTTCCACTGAAGCAACCACGGGCCCCTCTTGAGCAACTCAGGGGCTAGCCAGTGGAGCGGTAGACAAATGGTGCCACCCAAGCCCCCACTCACGGGGACTTTCCGATAACTGGTGGTCTTTAGGAGCAAGGACTTGCCCCATAGCGGGCGGGGGCTTCTCAAAACAGACACATCACCTTGGCTGGGGCGGCCCTTGGCCAGTCGGGCCGCCCAGCACCGTCACTGTGCCTGGGACAGGCACCCACACACAGGAGCCCCAGCAGAGCACCACTCACCTGCTCTGGGGGGCAGGACACTCCGGGCGGCTCTGTCCTAGAGTGGGCTCCTCTCCGCCCGGTCTCCCTCCCTGGGACCAGGCCTCTTCATCAGCGGCGGGCGGGACTCTCGTACTCACGAGAGCCTGGCTGGGGGAGCATGCCCCCTTTCCTCTGCGGTCTACATCTTGGGGCTCTCATCGCTCACGGGAGCCCCGCACCGGCGCTCCACACTTCCTCATCCGGCCGCTGCCTCGCTTCCGCTTCCTTCCAGTGGCCCCGCCCACAAACAGGCGGGCTGCAGACAACGGCGGGGATCTTTGTCTCGGGGCAGCACCGAGGGGTGGGCACCCTCGGTGCGAAAAACTACCATAGAAGCGGGGTGGGCACCCGCTAGGGACACCATAAATGGGGTGGCACCCGTAGTTAAGTAAATAAGCGAGAATCAGGCACAAAAAGCAGCGAGGTGGGCTCTCGCAATGACGGCATCACGGGGGAATCCCTCACAGGGGATTCCCTTCTCCTCGTCAGGCCTCGCTGTGCTGCCACAATCCACGCATCCCTCCTGGGGCATTTAAAAATAAAGCGCTCACATCGCGCTGGGGGCACTGACAGCCTCACAAGTCCCCAGAGATGATCCCTGCAGAAAGAAAAGGGTCCAAAGAAGTCCTGGAGCATTAAGAGGGAGCACATCCACTCCCAGTAAAGGCAAGTCCTACAGGAATCCAGGGGCTGGGCAGGGCCCAGGGAGGCAAGCCTTCCCCTGGGCCCAAGCAGCAGTACGCCCCTGGTAGTTTCAAGTTTGGCAAACAAGAACATTTTCAGAGTGTCACTGCACCCTTTTCATACCAAAAATCCTTTGTCTAGCAGGGGGCAGGCAGTGTGAGAACCAGCTACAACTGGTTATGGGGAACTCCTTTCACTGGCCAGGCTAGGGACATCAGACGCACCACAGGGGGTGGAGCCAGCATTGTGGAGGGAAAACCCAGCCCTATTCAGGTCCCAGGTGTACCCCTCCCCTCACATTAGCATGCTAATCTCTCCACTCACCACAGGGCAGACCCATCCAGACTCTTGGAGCCAGGCTCACCAGCCAGCTCCAGCCAATCATGTGCCAGCACACTCACTACACATGCACACCCATGTCTAGAAGTGGCACTTCCACACTAGACACAATCATGCTGCATACATCATTGCGCAGCATTCAATCTCACGAGTTTGCACATACCAAACTCGACCCTGCACTCCCCATACATCAGGAACTACCATGGTCACACATATTCCCCATGCATTCCTATGGGAGGGCAGGTCACCACACACACAGAGAGTGCCCGCACTTTACACTGGACCACAGTGAAAAAGGGCGCAGAGACCTAAAATCACCAACACCAGGTTACAGAAACAGGCTAGGCAAAAGAAAAATGTTTCGGAGTAAACCTGCCAAAAAGGTCCGGGTCCAACAGTTGGCAACAGTGTAGGACTCCAATCCATTGGCATTTGAAATGGTATTGGGTGACGCTCTTGATGAGGACTGGCATGATGGCATTGCCAGCCGGGTGATAAATCTGGACAATGGCTGGTGATGACTCGCCTTGATGGTTGCAGGCTTTCAGTCTTGAGTTGATCAGTTGAGGCAGAGGGTGGCTGGATTCCTCCATTTCGGTTAGAAAGGCAATTACATCCATGTGCTTGGACTTCGTTAACAACTAGGATGTTGGTGACAGTGACGTGATGAACACGCTGTGAAAAGTGAGGCATGACACTCGTTTTGCGTAGGCTTGCGGCATATTCTTGGTCTCCTGCTGCGCAGTTGCCAGTTCCTTCTCTGATTGTCACCCCTTCCCTTTGGATTCACTCCTGTTGTCACTCGACTTGCCTTGATGGTTGCAGGCTTTCAGTCTTGAGTTGATCACTTGAGGCAGAGGGTGGCTAGATACCTCCATTTCCGTTAGAAAAGCAAATACATCCATGTGCTTGGACTTCGTGGACAACTAGGATATTGGTGACAGTGGCGTGATGAACACGTTGCAAAACGTGAGGCATGAGACTCGTTTCACGTAGGCTTGCAGCTTACTCTTGGTCTCCCACTGTGCGGTTGCCAGTTCCTTCTCTGATTGTCAACCCTTCCCTTCGGATTCACTCCTGTTGTCACTCAGGTTCTTTTCATTGTCCGGTCCGGCCACTCAGGACTTCCCATTCTGAACTTGGCCGTTTGTCCGATTCTTGGTGTAGACCCTCCGGTCACGCTTCCATGTCTCTTGCTGAGTGCGGTGTCATGCACATAGTACTGATGATGTATTAGCCATTGGGCCTGTAAGATAGTTGGTGATAGTAGACTAGGAGAGGATGTGTCCGGAGGAACTGCGCAGATGACTGTCTTTCCTTGCTGAAGCTGTTCTTTCACCTCTGTCATTTGCAGACAAGAGCAGGGATGCCATCTGACTTCTACTGTCAACACTCAGGGCCGGACGGGGGCACTGTGAAGCGTTGAGAGCAATTCTTTTTTTGTTTGCTGCAGCTTACATTTGGTTCTCCCTTGGGGCTGTCGCCAGGGACGTCTGTCTGCATTGGTGGCTGTCTGGTGTCTCTGGGTGTGCTCTTGGCTTGTGGCGCTACGAGTCCTCGTGCTTCTCCTCTTGTTTCCTTGATGCACCTATGTTTGTCCGGCTCTTCCAGGTGACAGGATTGTCATCCTTACTATTTGCTTCTTCTCTGGGTGCAGTGACATGCACCATGTCCCAACAAGGCCAACAGGGCCTCTTAACTTTACTGGTCTCTGGACCATGCGGGCGAGATTTCTGTCGCTCTTCTCTGCTGCGTGCCGAGCAGCCACTCGTCTCGGGTGCTCCTTCTTCAGGCCGTTTCTTGAAGCTCCTACTCCGTGTGTTCCCTCTTCTGGTAATGGCTTCCACGGGCAGTAGGGAGCTGTGGTAGTCATTGGCCACTTGGAGTGTGCGACTCTCCTCTTGCCTGTCTTGGGTCACCAACGACTCCGTCTTGAGGTAGTGTGAGGGAGGACACTGTGCTGTGTTTGGCATGCTCGGGGCTCCATTGCTGCTGTGGAGATGTGGAGGATCTCCCTGCTGTCTCCAGTAGTGCTTCTTTTCTTTGGAGAGGTCTCCTTTCCTCCTCGGCATTTACCTGTGCTGACGCGCTTCTGGGTGCATGTGGCGCGCATCTCCATTTGCGCACACCTCGTCTTCGGTTAGGGCGCCCTCTTCTGGCACCTAGCGGGCCTGCTGTTCCGCCTTGCAGTGGTAGTGGTTCGCCACCAGAGGCATGTGACACGCTCTTCTCACTTGTGATGGCGTTTGGACATCACTGATGGCTCACTCTCTGCGCCATTTTTCCTTTGGCAGGGATAGCCACTTTGAGAAGCTGGTGTCTTGTGGATATTCTATCCTTGTTGGTGGTAGTGATCATTGGCATTGCTGCGTTGGACCTTTGGTCTCCCTGTTTTGGCTGGGCTTTGCATGGTGGCGCATGTGCAGGCTTCATGCAGGCTCTCTGCAGAGTGAGCAGTCTCTCTCCAACAAGGCGCTGAGGGTTGGGGCAGAAAAACACTCCACTTGCCACACCAGTCTCTTTGCTGCGGATTTTGCAGTCTCTCCCTCTCAACCTGTCAGGCAACCCATGGGGGCATGCTCAACCTGACAGGCTGCCCATGTGGGCATGTGGCACTATCTTAATCAGTCTATTACTGAGACATCTTGAGCTGAGCTCAGTGCCTCCCACTCTTTCCTCTTCTAGTGTTTGGGCTGTGCATTGTTCTGTTCAGTGGGTGTGGACACCTGCTCCCTCTTTTATCGACTTTTCCAACTCTGTGTACAGTGTTTTGTTTCTTCATGCACTTTCTTGTTGCTTGGGCACTTGGCAATAGGACTGTATTTTACTGGGGGCCTGCTTTGCTTTGACAGGCTTGTGGCTGCAACACGCTGCTTGATTTGGTCCAGCTGTTCTTTTGAGAGCTGTCTTTCTCTTCCCCAAGTGACAACCGGCCCGGGCTCTCATGTGCTTATTTTATGGGGTGGAACCACTGATGGCCAACCGGTTGCGGTGCAGCGTTTGGGCTTATGGCAGGCTCCGGTATTCTTTCCTGAAGCTGCTGGCTCTTGCAGCTCACTGCTGCTGAGAAGTGGCACCACCCTCCTTTCTGTGGGCTTCCAAAAGGTACATGGGGGCACTGCAGACTATTCTGTGATCCATACTGTGCAACTTCCTGTTTAGTTCTCCTCTTGACAGGGCAGTGTGCCATGCAGGCACTTTTCTCGGGAGTCGTGGCAGCTTCCCGGCTCCCTCGAGCGGATCCACGCTCCTTTTCAATGCTAGGGGCAGAGAGAGTGCAGCAACTATGGCAGGAGTGCTGCTTTCCTGGCTCTGCCTGCCTCTCTTCCATACTGCAGCAGCTTTGAGCAGACAACTCTCAGGGCAATCTTCCCCTGCCTTGGTGCCTTGGTGCGGTGCGGTAGATGATGGCCCGTTGGCACTACAGGCACTCTCTCTGGTGCGTTACAGGCTCACTATTGATGTGACTCTCCCCCATGCTAGATATTGAGGTGCTGGGGGCAGTGATTGCTTCATGCTAGCGCTGGGTTTTCATTTGTGTCAGCTTGTGTATCATGGACACTATAGCTACAGGCTAGGCTCACACCGCAATTGTCGGGTCTGGACTATGCCGGGGCAGCTGTTTTGGGCGCTTCTTGCCACACTCGCTTCAATCCACCACAGGCAAGCTACTACTTCAGGTGCATTTGATAAGGGCTCTCTTCCCAGCACAGGCCGCGCCTGTAAGGGGTGGTGCTCGATAAGGTCTGCCGTAGGGTGGCCCACTCTTCTCACTGGCGTAGGTGCTTCAGGGGGTGTGTTGCTGCCCCACAATACTTCGCCACCCGGCTGACGCTACAGCTTACCGCCTCTGCACTCGGGGTGATGCAAGTGTCCCAGTGGGGGCAGCGGGCTATTCAGCTCCTGCCGTGGAAGCCTGGGCAAGGCAGTAGGCTCATCACACTCTCATCGGAGCTGGGTATCAGCATTCCCTCTCCTTTTTCACCCAAGCCCGTGAGGGTGGGAGACAGCCAGTCTTCGGTCATCACACTGTGACGGTGTCGAGCTCGCTCCTCAGGCTGTGGGAAGGTCACATCCTGGGCACATTCCCACCCCATGAAGGATGATGAAACGCAGAGACGCAGGCACGCGGGGTCAGACCCGCCTCGTTGCCAATGATATGTTGTGGGCTCTAGGCCCACATGCTGCTAAGGACTGACATAGACACAGTGGCTATGGTTATTCAGCTGGCCCCGAGCACTTGCACCTGGGCCCTTTTATTGACAGGCTCACGTCACTCATGATGCCTGTGAGGGATGCGTGTGGGGGTGCAAGTGTGCCCACTCCCATAGGGGAGTGGCTACCACTTTGTGTCTGTCGAGACACTAGAACCTGCCTCACAGGACACCACATGGGTGACACGATTGGGTCACCCTACAACAGCTCGAGAGCCTGCAAGTGAGAGGAGTGTGGGTCTGCCTTAAAAGCCATCACTGAGTAAAGCTGCCTGACACAGCAGCAGCAGGAGTAGAGCTGGCAGTGTGAGCAGCAGATGCTCCGACAAGTGAGCAGTACACCGTGCACCCATGGCTGCTGTCTACCTGCTGAGTTGTAGGTTGTGCATTTGACAAGGTGCTGCCGCCTGGTGTGAGGCATCCCTCTGCAGGACGGCAAGAGGACACAACTGAAATTTAACCTTGCTGCACCAGCACAGTGAAGACTGCTACCCTGGTATTTCCAACTACTGCAAGGCCTGCAACATTGGGGAAGGCTGCTGCAACTCTGTAAAGCATTTGTAGAACCACCTAGCAGCTATTTTACTGCACCGCACCCTGCAATAGGGACATGTGCAAAGTGCCCGGAAGGTAGCTGGCCTATTTGGATGAAGAAATATTGCCTGGCATTTGTGGCACAGCCTGCAATGCCCTGTTACAATTGCTTTGAGTTCACCCACCTGCTGCGCTCTGTGAAACCTGGGTGAACATGACTGAAATGCACGCAGTGCCAACTGTCTGGGAGGTGAAGAGACTGTTGGTAGAGCATCAGCGGTACTGGAAGAAAGGAAGCGAGGAGGAAAAGCGAGAACACAGTGTGTGCCCTCTGGTGGCCGTCTCCTGCTACAGCAGGAGAGCCAAGTCCCTAAGGCACAGCTTTCCAAACTTTTCATGTTGGTGACACGCCATTCTGGAAAATAAAATTTCGGGACACGGTAACGCGAGCGAGCGAGCCCGAACCACCCATGGCGCTTGCCAAGGCCGAGCCTACTGAGTTTGTCAATGCTTGTTTCAATGGCATTCAATCAAGATAGATTGCTGTTGTTTGGCACAAAACCATTTATTTTTCAGCACATGAGTAGGAAGAAACTGAAAATACCCCCACGTCGCACCAAAACTCTTATGGCACCAAGCAAATGAAGCAAATTATCATGACCCTCTTTAGAAGATATCTCTTATCTCTTCCACAGATCTATCCATTCATCCTTTCATCCTTCCGTTTACCTGCTGATGTCCACCATTTAATCTTTACATTCTGTCGTCTATTCTGTCTTTCATCCATCATTCCGTTTTTCACCATTCTGTCTGTCCACCTTTCATATACAGACCTATCCATCGAACTCAAAACCTATCCATTTATCCTTTCACTCATCCATCTCTTTATCCACCCTTTTGCTCATTCATCAATCCTTTCGCTCATCTGTTCATCAACCCTTTCACTCCTTTATTCCATCCGCCCTTTCATTACATCACCCTTTCACTCAATCCCTCCTTTCACTCATTCATCCTCCATCCCTTTCATTCATCCTCCCTCCCTCCCTTTTATTCATCCATCCAATCCTTCATGTATCCACCCATCATCCGCCCTTTTATCCAATCATCCACCCTCTTTCACCCAGCAATCCATGCTTTCACCCATCCATCCATCTATACATCCACCCTTGCTCACTCATCCATCCACACACTCACCCACTGAAAATACCCCCACTTCGACCCAAAGCTCTTATGGCACAATGTAAATTAAGCAAATCATCATGACCCTACCCAGAAGATAGCTTGTCTCTTCCATAGATCTACCCATTCATTCTTTCATCCTACCATTTACCTGCTGATGGCCGCCATTTAACCTTTACATTGTGTCGTCTGCTCAGTCTTTCATCCATCATTCAGTTTTCACCATTCCGTCTGTCTATCCTTCATATCCAAACCATCCATCCATCTCCAAACCGATCCATTCATCCTTTCACTCATCCATCTCTTTATCCACTCTTTTGCTCATCTATCCATCAACCCTTTCACTCCTTTATTCCATCCACCCTTTCATTCCATCCACCCTTACACTCATCCATCATCCACCCTTTCATCCACCCTCCCTCCCTTTCATTCATCCATCCAATGTTTCACTTATCCACCCATCATACACCCTTTTATCCAATCATCCACCCCCTTTCATCCAGCCATCCATCTATTCATTCATCCACCCATCCATACACCCTTGTTCACTCATCCATCCATAACATTTACACTATCAATACAACTTTCACTGCCTCATCAGGTTCTACATGAAAGTTGTGACTCGTATCATGCCCTTTTTTTGACTACTCCCTCAGAAACCTCTGTCATCTGACACTTGTTGGCACAAATGCGCAGGATAGTGTGACTGTGATGACACCACAGGGCCTGGCCAGACCCTGCTCTGTCAAGCACAGCGTGGTGTGAGCACCCGGCAATTATTCCAATGAGCCCGGCTGAATGGCTCAGCTGGGGCTCAGATCAGGGCTGCAGAAGCGGCGCCTTGTTAGGCAGACACACATTCCACTCCGGCTCACCAGCACAGCTGCGATTAGTCTGTGCAATCTCTTCTCGGGAGGTGAGCAATGCTTCCCTTATCTGTCAAATGAATCTCTTTACGAATGCAGCGGGGAGGGGGCAGAGAGGTGTCTGTTTGTGACTAGGAATGTGGGAGGCTGCCTGCAGTGCAAATATGGCTCATTCTCCTCATAAATCTGCCCTCATAAATCTGATAGCGCGACACACCTACGCATGGGGCGCGACACAGTAATGTGTCGCGCCACACAGTTTGGAAAGCTGTGCCCTAAGGCATACATACATGCCCACCAAAGGGCGCTATTTGAAGAGATTGCACCAAGTACTACAGTGCAATGCTGCCAAGAACAGAGACACCATGCAGAAGAAGGAAAATAAATACGGCTCCAAAAGAGGCAGTGAGAATGAGCTCCCATCTACCCCAGAGACTGTTAACTCCCCCAAAGAACTCCTGAACCCTCATATTCCCCAGCCAAGAAAGCTGCAATGGCAGTGAAGAGAAAAATCACTGACTTTCTCCTGAAAAGGGGACAAGAGCATTTATTCCCACTGGTGATAGGACACCACCATGCAAGAGAAAGCAAACATGCAGGGCACCAGCAGATGGCACCTGTAATGTTGTGACATGTGCTGGGGGCTAGGATCAGCACATGAGAGTAAGAGATGGGAGGAGAGGTGGGTGGCGGAAGAGGAGGAGCGAGGGAAGCTAGGGAGAGCAGGGATGGTAACGACCTAGAAGCACGTGGAAATAAATCTTCTACATACAACTTAGTGTCTGCGTCCTTTGTGCTGGCGCAGCAACATTACAACTGGTGACGACGGTGGTCACAACCTGTGCATGCTGCCTACCTGCCTCCTGTTGTGCCTGCGCTCTGCTGCCTCGGAGCTGTGCTGTGTCATGAGCCGACTGCCCACCCCAGCAGCGTTGTGCCCGCTGTGCTGCTGTTCCGCTCCGCTGCCTCGGAGCTGGTGGGTCCGTGATCACGCCCTGGGAGTCCTCCCCATTCGCGTGCATTCCTGCAGTGGGAGTTGCCGTATTTGGGATCCTGGAGCGCACCCCGGTCATGTGTGGTGAGGAGACTGCTGCGGACCGATCGGTATCCGGGAGCCCACCCTGGTCGCTTGCTTTTGGCTGGTAATGCCCGTGACTTAGTGCCGCCTGCTGGGGTATGCGGGGCCCATTGCTGTGCTGTGCCCGATGAGCATGCATTCCTGATGCGCAGTGTGGAGACTGTGGAAACTCCTGCGTTGCTGCTCCCACCGGCTTTCTTAAGCCCGAAATCTAGCGAGGTGCGAGATCTCACTGGCGGCCATCTTGAAGTCAGGTGCCTAACCCAATCCCCTGCAAGGAGTCCCCGGTGGCCATTTTAAGGTTAGGTGTCTGCTACAAAGACCATCAAGCATTGGCAAAAGACTGTGTGAAAGATTTTAGGTGGTTTATAATACATTACAAAGTTGTTTCTACAGACTTATAGGAGTGCCTGCTCATCTAGTTGCCTGCCCTTGATGTTTAGTAATACAAGTGGCCATATAAACATTTTCAAATAGCTGGTGGACTGTTCTTTCTTCATAAGTGACCTTACATAATAGTGCAATTAAAGAGTGGCGCGGACTGTGACATTGTGAACTGTGAGGCAGGCGCCGAGAGGGTCTCTGTGATTCAACTTTCCTGCACCAAGCATCTGCTTCACCATCTTCATATGTGATGTCTGGATCGCCAACATCAAGACAGAGTCATGCCTCTGCCGGCGCCAGCACCATGCCGGAATCACCTACGTCCACAGGGCAAATGGGTGGACACCGACTCGGCTTGATCCGAGTCCCTTTTCTCCCCCTGCCAGAACCCTTGGTCCTCATATCATGGGGGAGATATGGGCTTCCGATGGCAGGAGTGGCTAGAAGACTTTGAAGACTTCATGAAAGGGTCTCATGTGACCGAGGTGGAGATGCAACTGATTGCCTTATGCAATTTAATTGGGAAAGATGTTGTCCAGATTATAAAGGAGCTTCCGGCTGACGCGGCTTCGTCCTATGCCAATATGCGTGACGCAATAAACAGAACATTTCTTCACAAAAGGAACTACGAAAGATATACCTTCAATTTGGCTTATCAAGAAAAAGTCGAGCCCATTACTAGTTTCATCATGCGACTTAGTCGTTTGGCCCGCTACTGTGAATTTGATTCTTTCTCAACAAAAGACGCCCTTCGCCTGTGAATCATAGAAGGATGCCAGTCTGAGTTGTTACGCAGACGTCTACTAAAGAAGAGCTACTCTCTGGATGAGATCGAAGAAATGACGCGAGTACATGATCAGGCAGAAGAACATGCCAAGAAAATGGAAGCTGGAAGAGGCGAAAAACATGAACAAGCCTTTTGGCTCCAATCCCGTAACTCCAACAGGTCCTCCCCTGCAAAGAAAAATCATCCAGATCCAAAGTTCAGTCACATTATACAAGCCATCGGCGTCGCAGTCCTAGCAGGACTGATAAACGACAGGAACCTTAACTTAAATGCTATCGCTGTGGATATGACTTCCCTCACACAGAGAGATGCCCTGTATTAGGCCAAAAATACAGGAAGTGTGGTCGGGACAACCCTTTTGAGAACGTATGCGGAGCCCCTCGCAAAGACACCCACAGAGACAATTACAGACAATCCAGACCGCCTAACAATCTCCATCATGCCAAAGCAGTGTGGGACTATAGGGACTCTTCAACTGGTTCTTCACAGTCCAGTCGTCAGTCTCATGGGACATATCGATCTCGTCGATCACAATCTCGTGAGTCAAGGTCACTGTCACCAATATTGCAAGACAGTTATGAGTATGTCTGCATGGTTGCGGAGCCGGACCGGCTGAAGAAATACCTGCGACTAGATATTAAAAGGGACACACACTGGGCCAAATTTGTTCTGGATAGGGGAGCATCTCTCAACTACATTTCAGTAGCAGAATACAAGAAGATGAGTTCACCAACGCACTTGCATAAAGCCAACGTTTTTGTGTACACTTGGATGTCAAAGAAACCTCTTCCGTGTTTAGGGCAATTCCTGACTAATCTCACGTACAAGGACAGAATTATTCCAGCCCACACTCACGTAAGTGATGGCCCTGAAGCGGATTGTCTTCTTAGCTTGACCACGGCGGAATGACTTTGATTAATAGACATTTTGTATAAAGTCAATGATGAACCAGAGATAGTTCATACGTTTCCAAACCTATTCACGGGACTTGGAAGGATGGCTCACTGACAAGTTTGATTGCACATAAACTAATAGCGCAACATCACACGAGGGAAAATTCCATTTCACCTTCAACAGTCTATAGAGGAGGAACTGCAGGATCTTCTCCAAGCTGACATTATTGAGAGAATGGAAGGACCCACGCCCTGGGTCTCTCCAGTGGTCGTTGTGCCTAAGAAGAGCTGACATGGCAAAGTATGCCTCTGTGTCGATATAAGGGCACCCAACACCGCCATTGAAAGAGAAAGACACCTAGGACCTCATATTAGCGACATGATTGCGTCACTCAGTGGTGCGCAAATATTTTCCAAACTAGACCTTAACAAGGGCTATCACCAATTGGAACTTCATGAAAAATTGAGATATATTACCACCTTCTCGACTCATCAAAGCCTGTTTAGATACAAAAGACTTTCTTTGGGGTCTCTTCTGCTGCTGAGATTTTTCAGGAGGCCATCAGAAAGGTAATACATCACATTCCCAACACTCTAAACTACAGTGACGACATCTTGGTTCATGGAGCAACAATGCAAGAACATGACACAGCACTGGACCGAGTCTGTCTCGCTCTATTGGATGCCAATCTCACTTTTAATAAAGACAAATGTGAATTCCACAATCCACCTTGAAATTCTTCGTACACATCTTATCAGGGGCGGGCATGAAGCCAGATCCAGAAAAGATTGCCGCTCTGAATTACACCCCAGGCCGCGAGACGCGGGCGATGTATTCTTCTTCCTAGTCATGGCAAGCTACTGTGCGTGTTATATCAAGGACTATGCCACTATTAGCTATCCCCTGAGAAAGCTGACAAAACAAGGACACCCATTTCAATGGACCACGAGATGCGAGCAAGCTTTTCATTAATTCAAAACTGCGGTTGAATCTGCCAACAATCTTGTATATTTAATCCGAGAAGAAAAACTGAAATCACTGTGGATGCGTGTCCCGTAGGACTGGGAGCGATTCTAGCTCAACATGACAAAGAGAGCGATCAACGATATATTGCAGCATATGCCAGTCGGAGCCTCACAGACACTGAGGGCCCGATTCACAGAACTAACTTAAGACAAAATCCTAAACTTACTACCATTTTGGTATTCACAGAAGGCACTTACTCATTTTGGTATTCACAGAAGGCACTTACTCATTTCGGTATTCACAGAAGTTAGGATTCCTAACTTTTGGACTCCTAAATGCCTTCTGTGAATACCGAAAGTCTTAAAGTTTGGACTTTTCCCAGTTTAGGAGTAGTGAAGTTAGGAGTCCTAACTTTAGGGCTCTTAAATGCCTTCTGTGAATACTTCAGTATTCACAGAAGGCATTTAGGAGTCCTAAAGTTAGGAGTCCTAACTTTACTACTCCTAAACTGAGAAAAGTCCAAACTTTAAGACTTTCGGTATTCACAGAAGGTATTTAGGAGTCCTAAAGTTAGGACTCCTAACTTCTGTGAATACCGAAATGAGTAAGTGCCTTCTGTTAATACCAAAATGAGTAAATGCCTTCTATAAATACCAAAATGAGTAAGTGCCTTGTGTGAATACCAAAATGGTAGTAAGTTTAGGATTTTGTCTTAAGTTAGTTCTCTGAATCGGGCCCAGAGAGAGCCTACTCTCAGCCTGAAAAGGAAAGCCTGCCGGTATTCTAGGCCTGCGAGCATTTTCACATTTTCATATACGGAAAACACTTCACACTTATCACGGATCACCAGGCCCTGATAACCATCTTTGGAAATCCCCGAGCTAAAATGTCACCCAGAATAGAGTGCTGGGGTATCTGTCTTCAGGAATACATGTATACTATCATCCACAAGCCGGGAAAAGCTGCAAATCCGGCTGATTATATGTCACGACATCCAAAGGCAACCTCCAAATCCAATCCATCACTAACTGAGCAATATATCCGTTTTGTAGTGGCTCATGCCAAACCACATGCAGTTCTCTTAGAGGCCATCCTTGACGATACTAATAAAGATGTCACACATCAAAATGTAAAATATCACATTCGAACAACAGTTGGAGGCACTTGGAAGAATTCGGACAGAGTGAACAGATTGACAATCAGGAACTGTCCTCTTTCAAACATGTGAAGGAGCAGCTGTCCATCACAGCAGAGTGTCTTGTACTAAGGGACAAGCGGATCATCATCCCGAAACAGCTGCACCAAGGAGTCATCAACCTAGCGCATGAAGTGCACAGAGGTATTGTAGCCACGAAGAGAGCGTTGCGGGAACGGGTCTGGTTCCCTATGCTGGATCAGGTGGTGGAACGTACACTGAAAGATTGCCCACAGTGTTAGCTAGTAAGTAGAGAGGATCCCCCTGCGCCGCTTCAAATGTCTGAACTGCCGGATGGCATCTGGCATCATGTTGCAGTGGATTTCTTTGGACCGCTACAATCCAGCAAGAATGTCCTCATCATAATAGATGACTACTCATGGTTCCCTATTGCGCACCTCATTGCGCCAACCAAAGCCGCCACCACTATACCGGTACTTGATGAGGTGTTCACAGCATGGGGCATACCGAAGGTAGTGAAAACAGATAATGGCCCCCCATCAATGGACAAGATTTTGCTGAACTTGCTAAGCACCTCAATTTCAGACACCGGAAGATCACTCCTTTGAGGCCCCAGGCCAATGGTATGGTAGAAAGATTTATGGCCACTCTAAAGAAGACCATCCAGCAGGCAGAACTTTCAAAGCGTGATGTGCAAGTGTCTCTAAATGAAGTATTACATGCCTATTGTACCACACCTCATTCCACCACAGGCAAATGTCTGGCAACCTTAATGTTGGGTCCCACTGTGTGCACCAGAATACCAACTTGGGAAGATGCAGCTAGTGGATTGTCTCAAGACTCCGAGCACGAAGAAGTAGCTAACTAGCAGCCCCTGCACCAAATGCCCACTATGCGACCACTAATGAGAGTGTGACGCTGGAACCTCAGAAGGATACAGTGCCATGACAGTGCAGCATTGAGGTGCAAGCACTGCGCCATTGAGAGAAGAAGAGGCCGAAGGGAGGTTATCTGCCGTCATTGAAGTGAAGCATCAAGGGGGTCCCACAGAAAGGGATCCAAGGTGAGGGGCACAGGGTGGCCTGAACACATTAAAGAGATAATGTTCACCCTAACTGCATTAGCACCACCCTATAGTAGGCCAGAGACTTTTCAGGTAGTACCCCCACTACTGCCTTAAGACTGAGTTAAACATTGACATATTACAGGCATAAGAAGAGTCGTACGTCCCTGTGTGGCAAGCCGCCACCAATGCAAATGAAAGGAGACTCGTCTCCCGTAGCAATCTTGAGTTTCACCCAGAATACCTTGTAGAGGAAAAGAAAGGTACAGAAGAGGCTGCAGACAAAATCCATCAAACCACACCTACCCCCACTGCCGTCCACGAAATGCTGGCATCCTCAAAATGGCTGATGCACATGAGAAGACACCCAGTCCTACAGACAGGACCAGTCTTGTGAGTGGTCTGTGGAGAGAGAAGATGCGCAGTTCAGCGGACATGACTGAGCTGGCTGGAGGTCCCCATGTGAAGAGCTGAGAACACGTGGCCTGTCACCAATTTGCAGCATGTGCAGAGAAGACATGTTGCTGGACGCAAAATCATACTGCAAGCAAGTAGGAAGAAGAGAGCGTGGCACGTTGGCACATTGTGAATAAGAAGAGGAGTGAAGAGAAAGGAGTGTGACAATCTTGCCACACAGAAGAACGGATACCCACAGGTGCACAGGAGAAATTAACAAGGAGGCAAGAATGAGGACTTGTACCGCTATCTTAGTGCACATACTAACGCACGCCAGGCACCAGGTGAGGTGATGTTACAGGAGATAGCTCAGCAGAAGTACCGAATGGAAGATGCCTCCATGAGCAAACTATGTATCTGCCCCATGCCTCACAGTGTGACTGTCCAGCCTACAGCTGCTTAACATAAATGGTATCCCTGCTTGCAAACACACATGCGAAAGAAAAAGAGCTGCACCAAGTATATAATAAGCTACATGGTTGCAAGTCGGTTCAATCAGCATTCCTTCATAAAAGTCCATGCTACCTGTCATACAAGTGGTTTAAAGGCAGCCACTCCATCATTTGCCATGTGCATCACTACCACCCCTGGAGCATCAGGTAACAAGACTGGAGTCCTGTACCATCGCCATACAAAGTGGCACGAAGCACCAGTGATAATCTGAAGAACCTGTGACCACTTGCTTATCTGGCTTGCATCCTGATCACGGTGGGTAGAGTAAGTTCTGACCCGAACAACACTGACGTTGCACAGCTAGGCAGTGGCTCTAAGCTGGTATTGCGGCTGTCAAGATGCAGCAAGTATGCAGCCCCAGTGGAGCCCACAGGCAGTCCTGTGACAACTCAACCAAGGGGCCTCCCCCAAGCATGAGAGATGGACTTGAGTTTGCCCCACCGCTGGATTTCTGGAGGTAGCCAGGCCATGTAACAGTCTCCAACAGATCACAGCACACCCAAGACTGTCTTCAGTGGATCAAGCAACACATCGTCAAGTATTCACAATGGACTCCACCGATGCTCTTGATGCACCAAGTTTGAATTGTTACTCATCAACTACATTGCAGCGAGAGCACGCTGGACGGATTTACATCACATAGGTGGACTGTCACTCAACTGGCGTAACGCCGAAGGTTCTGGACTTCATGTACCGTGTTTGTGTCCAGACGTACCTGGTTAAATTATGGACACGTGCCAAGATGCCAGGGTGCTCCCAGCTGCACCTGTCCACTGCTGTCCTGCAGCAGCCTCTGAAAGCTGTGACACCTCAGTTGTTTAGTTGTTTTTCATTAATTCCCACAGGTTGGAATTTTATTTGTTGTTTTTGTTTTTAATTAAATTTGGTAGGAATATTGTGTCCTGCTGGACAAGGTCTAGTGTTTTAACAGCATCTCCCACCTGGCTGGCCCATACACCCACCCCACACCCATTCAACACAGGTGTCACCAGTTAGGTGACCCTGCCAATAAAGGAGCCCAATTTAAATGGTCTTGGCCAGTTCTAAGTACAATACCTAAGTGTGTCTCACTTATTTATAAAGTATGTGGGCCTTGAGCCCACTATTTTACAATAGCATTTGGGACTTTTACCACAATGGATAGGACATATGTCATGTTCCGATAAGGTATCCTTTTTCATCAAACTCAAGGCCCTTAGATGCACTGCATCCATAACGTAGTGTGCAGTTACATAATATATTGAAAATCGATAATTTATTCAGTTTTTCACACATTTGAGAAGTTTACATAAGTTGTCCCCTTTGTATGTTGTTGGTGCTGATGGCAGACTTGTAACTCAGCTGAATTCCTGGTGCATAATGTAATTGGTTATTTGGAGGGTGGGTACAATGGTTAAACTGTATTTTCCACTACTAACGTTGATATCCACAGTTAATTGCTCACTCCACAATTGTGTACCTGTGTGAGGGTGATGGTGGACACAATGAGAAAAGGACAACTAGAGCACTTAAATTCTGGCAACAGGAGGGTGGTAAAGCTATTAATAGCTAATACCCTATTCCCAACCCCCTCAATGCTAACTTTAATACTGCAGTACCTCTTGAGGGCCTGGTGGATACACAAGGGCTCAGATTTGCAAAGAATTGATGAAATTCAAGGCACCAAGTAAAGTTGCTATGCTGCCTGTTGCAGAAATTGGAGTGAGTGGGGCTGCGCCATATCTACAAAGAAGTGATGCAGTCCTGTCCTCACCGTGTTCTGGTGTACTTTCAGCAGCCATGCCCCAACACGGTTACCATTATGCTATAGTGCAAGGGGGTCAACATTGTAGTCAGCATAGCTTTTTTTGCAGGAAGGGGTGCCGCCGTCCTGAACAGAAATTATGCTTCCAGGCAATTTTCTCTTTCCATGTGTGTTGCTTGCAGCACACATGGGAAGAGGAAGAAACGAGGATAAATGAAAATATTTCTTATTTAGGGAGGTTCAGGACTTTGTAGCAAATCCATGTTTACAATTATGTTTAGAAATGGTTTTGCATCACAATCCTTGGGTCGATGCACAAAAATGCTTATGCACCACTCACGGAACAACTCTGGATGAAAAGTTACGCAAGGCAGTGCATTTGGTTATATAAAGTGCTTACAGTATAGAGAAACCAGAAGTAAGGATGAGAGGATCAAACATTGAGACAAAAGGGGAAAAAACAAACAGAGGACAGAGCAGATGTATAAAAAGAGATGAGAAGAGAAAGAGGACGGAAAAAGGAAGTATCATGCCTTTTTCCAAATCCTTGAAGGAGTAGCGAATGCAATATCATAGATGAGACAGCATATACTCCTTGTTGACCAGGGTATTAAATACTCGGGGGCAAATTTACAAGTCCCAGTGCATCACTCTTGCATCATGCAATGTGGTGAAAGAGTGACACTACAAAAAAAGCCACGCAAAGCCATTCTGCGTGGCTTCATAAATCTATAGCAATGTAAAGCAGCACAAATCGCTGTGCTGCATACTCTCAGCCAGGGAGGTGTTTTCATGGGTGTTTCAAGGGTATTCCCAGACAATATCCATAGATTTTCTTTGCATTCTGCTGCATTCTAGAGCAATTACTGAATGCGAAAAAAAAACATCAGGATTGTTTTTGTGCAGGAAGGAGCCCATTCCTGCACAAACCAATTCTTCATTCAACACAGGTACCCTAGCAACATGGTGCAAGGATATCTGCACTGGGCAGCCCATTGTGCGCCAGCACAGGGGAAAGGACAGGAATGCGTCATATTTCAAATACATCGCATTCCTAACCTTTCCCTGTCAGGCCTAACTCATGGAATATGGTGAGATGACTGAGAATGATACAATGTAAAACAGATATTACAGACACATACACATAAAATCCACCCAACCACCAACCAAACACAGCTATTTAACCATACATCAGTAACAGTTATTAGTAAGAAGAATGGTAGTTTCACAGGTCAGTTTAGATTCGGTTTCTGGATTTTGTTCAGTGGGACGTCCCTATTAGAAAATATTGGGCTAGGTTTAAGCAGTAAGCATTCAGAGGGGAGAACGTCTGGTCTAGAGGCTAATGTTGCTTACTTATGAACCTTGAATCAATTTTTGAGTCCAGGCCTCAGCTTAACATCCTGTGGTTCTTCAAAAATCCTTTAAATTAATGTTCTTGAAATGGCATGTAACATAGGCTGTAGGATGTAAAGTGCTCTAATTTCCTTTGGCCAAACTCGGTGCACAGTCTAAAGATCAATTCCGAAATATCGACCCACAAAAATATCGAGTTTCAAATATCGAGGGTACAGAATAGCGAGTTTAAGAATATCGTTTGACAGAATATCGAAGCTAAGGTAAGTAATTTCGAACTTTTTTTATATCGATGTAAGTAATATTGAAGTTAGTAATATCGATATCAAATATATTGATGTTACTAATCTCGATGTTACTAATATCGATATTTGTATTATTGTTATGTATTTTATTATGTATTTAATATGTATGTGATATATGTTTTTTGTTAAGTATTCTACTGGTTTCAGATTATATGTATACTATTTTCATATTTTAATAATGTTATTTTTAGGTCAATTTTGTGTTTTAGTACTGGAGCTGGTTGTGGGTTTATTGGGAAATAGGGTGGGAAGTAATTTAATTATACTAAATTAATTATTAATCTTTAGGGTGGGAAGTAATTTAATTGTAATTAAGCAATGATTTATTTTTATTTATTGGTAATGATAATTATTTTATTTTGAATTAATTATTAATTGGCAATTACATTTTTTAATTAGTAATTCATTTATTAATTGGTAATTAATGTTTTTAATTGGCAATTCTTTTTTTAATTGGTAATTCATTTTAGTAATTGGTTATACATTTTTTTAATTGGCAATTCATATTTTTAATTGGTAATTACTTTTTATTTATTGGAAATTATTGTTTATTAATTGCTAATTAATGTTTCATAAAAAGTATTTTTTGTTAGAAAAAATCATTTTATTGTCAAATCTTTTTTAATTGTTAATCAATTTTTTAAAGTTATTATGTTTTATGTTATGGTTCAATATTTATTATTTTGTGATTAATATGTATTAATTAATATGTATTGTTACTTTATTGTTAATGAATTATTCAATTGTAATTATGTTTTTAATAATTATAAATGGGTATTTTTAAATGATGTGGTTATTTAAAAATTAAATTATTAATTATTTTAAATACAAAAATTATTTATAAGTATGTTATATTCAACTTCTACGCTACCAACACTTTTTCTACTGTTGCACTCTCTGGAGTTGGAATAGTAATTTTTAACGCTACGCTATCCAACGCTTTCCCTCCTGTTGCACTCTCCAGAGTGGGAATAGTAATTTTTACTCCTACGCTATCCAACGCTTTCCCTACTGTTGCACTCTCTGGAGTGGGAATAGTCATTTTTAACCCTACGCTATCCAACTCTTTCCCTACGTTGCACTCTCTGGAGTTAAAATAGTATTTTTTACCCCTACGCTATCCAACGCTTTCCCTACTGTTGCACTCTCTTGAGTTGGAATACTAATATTTACCCTTAGGCTATCCAACGCTTTCTCTACTGTTGCACTCTCTGGAGTGGGAATAGTAATTTTTACCTCTACGCTATCCAACGTTTTCCCTACTGTTGCACTCTCTGGAGTTGGAATAGTAATTTTTACCCCTACGCTATCCAACGCTTTCCCTACTGTTGCACTCTCTGGAGTGGGAATCGTAATTTTTACCCCTAAGCTATCCAACGCTTTCCCTACTGTTGCACTTTCTGGAGTTGGAATACTATTTTTGACCCCTACGCTATCCACCGCTTTCCCTACTGTTGGACTCACTGGAATATTAATTTTTACCTCTACACTATCCAATGTTTTCCCTACTGTTGCACTCTCTGGAGTTGGAATAGTAATTTTTACCCCTACGCTATCCAATGTTTTCCCTACTGTTGCACTCTCTGGAGTGGGAATAGTAACTTTTACCCCTACGTTATCCAACTCTTTCCCTACTATTGCACTTTCTGGAGTGGGAATAGTACTTTTTACTCCTACGCTATCCAACGTTTTCCCTACTGTTGCACTCTCTGGAGTTGGAATAGTAATTTTTATCCCTACGCTATCCAACGCTTTCCCTACTGTTGCACTCTCTGGAGTGGGAATAGTAATTTTTACCCCTAAGCTATCCAACGCTTTCCCTACTGTTGCACTTTCTGGAGTTGGAATAATATTTTTGACCCCTACGCTATCCACCGCTTTCCCTACTGTTGGACTCTCTAGAGTGGTAATAGTAATTTTTACCTCTACGCTATCCAATGTTTTCCCTAATGTTGCACTCTCTGGAGTTGGAATAGTAAATTTTACCCCTACGCTATCCAACGCTTTCCCTACTGTTGCACTCTCTGGAGTGGGAATAGTAATTTTTACCTCTATGCTATCCAACGTTTTCCCTACTGTTGCACTCTCTGGAGTTGGAATAGTAATTTTTACCCCTACGCTATCCAATGCTTTCCCTACTGTTGCACTCTCTGGAGTTGGAATAGTAATTTTTACCCATACGCTATCCACTGCTTTCCCTTGTGTTGCACTCTCAAGAGTGGGAATAGTCATTTTTACCTCTACACTATCCAACGCTTTCCCTACTGTTTCACTCTCTGGAGTTGAAATAGTAATTTTTACCCCTACGCTATCCAACGCTTTTCTTACTGTTGCACTCTTTGGAGTTGGAATAGTAATTTTTGCCCCTACTCTATCTAACACTTTCCCTACTATTTCACTCTCTGGAGTTGGAATAGTAATTTTTACCCCTACGCTATCCAACGCTTTCCCTACTGTGTCATTTTCTGGAGCGGGGATAGTAATTTTAAGCCCTACGCTATCCAACATTTTCACTACTGTAGTTTTTTGGGACTTTGAATAGTAGTTTTATTTCTTTAGCTATTTAATATTTTTTTATATTATTTTAGATAATGTAGTATATAATACATTTTAAAAATATTGAAAGTATATTCAAGTTTTTTTATTTATTAAAAATAATTATTTACTTTTCATTTATGTTATTGTTTTATGTGTGTAGATGTATTTGTAATTTATAATATTTTTAAATAATTTATAAGTTATTAAATTAATTATTAAAACATATTAAGTAAGTATATATTATATATTTTATGTATATGTTTAATTAATGTTTTATTATATATGTATTCTTTATTAATTTTAAAAATGATTAAATATCTTTAACTATGTTTATTTTATTTATAAGTAGTATTTACTTTATTTTACACTTTTTTACCAGAAAAAACACAATATTTTTAATTACGATATTTTTAACATCTATATTATATTTTCGATACTTTTGTATTTACCATGTTGTAGATAGGATGTCGATATTCTTGCCTTCGATATTGCGGTGTCGATATTTCTGTAGGCCGATATTTTGTATGTCGATATTCTGTCAGTGATTCGGCCAAGATCACACAATAAAACACTAAAAACAAAAAAATATATTCGACACTGCTCACGCCCCTCTCTCTCCACCTGCTGCCCTTGTATTGCTGACAGGTGAGGCAGGTCCCTACAGTGGTAAATGCTTATGTATTTGGCTAAAAATGCCTATAGTACATTGACTTAGACCAGGAATCAGAGGTTGTCCATTTCATGAACTGTACCGGTTCACCCCTGGTCTATGCATTATAGGTGCATTCTACATTGGAGCAGCAATTCCACCTTGTGCCTTTTTCCTTCAGCTGTCTTATGAGGGGACCTGGGGATCCACAGTGTCATAAGCCACCTACCTGGATCCCAGATGATTCCAAAGGGGTAAAGGCGCAAGTTCCTGCGTCCCCCTGGAGACCTGCCCTCCGTTTATAGGAAGAGACACTGCTCCGGTGGCAAATCCAAGGTGAAACGGGGTTGAGATGGAGAAAGCGAATAGACTCAAAGATGCTGTGGCTTGTCTACTCAAAAGCAAGACAGCAGCAGGCATTCACCTCAGTCTGACGAATTGTACTGGAAGATATGGTACCTATAACCAATCAAATAACAAGGCTTTAGTCTAGTATTAACTCTATCTCTTAAGGTATAACCTCATGAAAGTGTTTCAAATCTCAACCAACTTATGGTCTATGTTGTGGTATTGTGTTCATTTAGATTTTCCATAGAGGCTTCTTTATCATGTAATATATTCAATATTTCCATCTATGTGTGCTATGATTCGCTAATTTACTCATTAGTGTTTTTAATATTGGATTTATTTGGCCACAATTCGTGGTTGTCTGAAATCTCTGTCATACTTATGTTCCCACTTGAATTTTTCTGTTAAGTCTTACATTAAATATCTTGTCCAATAGGATACACAAAAAATAGTCATCATTTTATTGCTATTTGTATATATTATGAACTATTCTCTTTTGCTAGGGACCACTGCTCCTCGAAATATATCAAACCCAAGGTCCCTGACCATTATTGGCTTCTCTTGTTCTTCTAAACATATGCATATAATATATGACAATTCGTCAAATTGCCCTGGATGTGGCTCCCAGGATGCTGATATGGTACACATCTTTTGGACTTGCTCAGAAGTGCAGCTGTTGCGGAAGCCGGCAAGAATGCCTTGACAACTTTCACGGGGAGGGAGAACTTATGCATTGTGGAAACAGGCTTACTGGGATTATGTGAACATAAAAAGGTGGGAAGTGGTGCCAATCGCTTTATTGATCTGGCCCTACTCATAGCTTGAAGAGCCATCGCCATGAATTGGAAAGATGCCTACCTCCACAACATATCTTATTGCTTTGCGGCTACTCTGAAGTAGGGCAAGGCCAAATTGGTAGCACTCCATAGAGAAGAGGGTAGAGGCTTGCGCAAAATTCACATTGCACTGGGATATGGTCCTGCATGAATTACAGGTGCTCTCTGAATAACACCAAGATGCAACGTTGAATGGAGATCCATGAACATTAACGCCCTGTAGTATGTGCTGATAATGATGTTTGGTGTTCCTTTTCCAGCCCTATTCTTCTCCTTTATTGTTCTCCACCCTATACTTTGCGCTCATGAGTCTTGGCATATGCATAATGGTAGCAAATCCCTCTCTCTTAGTTGTGGGGACTACAGGTTCTTGCTCAATGTATGATCAGAGCTGCTTTCGCGGGTGCTCTCAACCAGTGCCAAACTGATACCATGGAACATATGCAGAGATCTTGATAGTTTGTAATTGTTAAGACCTGCTAGTTGTATTTGTCTTAAACACTGTTTGCTGATTGTGTAAAGCTGAATAAATGTCTCCTGTTGCAACAATTGCCATTGCCTGGAGCATATAGACCCTCTGGGAAAACGTGCACCGAAGGTGTCTTAATTTCTACATTGTCATGGCAGTAATATGGTTTGTACTATCTAAAAACCAATAAAAATGGGTTAATGAAAATAAGGTGAGACAGTAGTGCATTGGAGAGGGTCAAGGGTTTCTTTTTAGTTTTTTTCTCTTGATCTTCTAAAGTGGAAGTAAAGTAATACATCTATAGCTACATAGCTACGTGGAAAGGGTATACATGTATGAACATATATTTTTTTCTTCTTCTACAGTAGGAGTAAATAAATAAATATATAGATACATAGGTACATAGAAATTCTGTACATGCATAAGGAAGATAATATTTTGAGATTTAAAAGTTGTATTGTACAAACGCAGACCTTCAATCTGTAGCTATACTTGAAATTGATTATTAATTAATGGATTTATTTTTGTATCGATTTATCTACTTATTTATTTACTCTGATTTTACCCTTTCCTCAATATTTCATTAGTGAAGCACTTGTTGTTAAAATGTTCATGATAATTTTTAGGTCAAGCATTCGAGACCTCTTGTATATACTTTAGTATATACTTCTCTTGTCGGATTAAAGCCACCCCCCTGCTTTTCATTCGTTTGTTTCACTGTCCTTTAAACATCAATGGTTGCTAGTGGTCAGTCCTGCCTCTATGTCCTTCCTTTTGCTCCTTTGTTTACTCCCAGTAGCAGGGACTAAGTACTGTATGTATAAGCTTTGTTGATTTATCACTTGGATTGAGGCACAGCTTATTATTTCTTTCCTGCTTGTGTTACACCTTGGGTGCTTCAGGCCCATAGCTGCTTGCAGTTTATTGCAGCATTCCTCCCTCCCACCGCCTCTCAAGCCAGATAAGACCAGCCGTTGTGCTCCGATCGAAGCTGGTTGCGACCACCATGCTCAGTGTTGCGCCCCCCCTTACATACCACACATACCACAGGAGCCTGGAGTGATGGTTGACACGTCTTTATTTACTTGTGTCCTACTCCTAACTAACTTTCGCTTCTCCTCACTTCCTCTTCCTCCCCACGCCCCTTCCTGCCCTGCCTGTCCTGTCGCAGACAGGGGGTCAGGCAGTTACAATATGACATCTTTCCCTTTTGTACAAAGTCTTACTGCTTCTTAGATCACTTCAATGAGGCGCACTGGCCATCTGGTCTGTCGCCTGGGGCGGTCAGCCTGTTCCGGTGTCCTGGTTCGGCGGCGCACGATGTTATCCTGTCTTGTCGGACTGGGATGACTTTGGTCACTGCTTCTGCTTCTGCTTTCTGAGTCAGTGGTGGACTCCCAGTATTGACTTTCATGCCGTCCATGAGGGTTGCATTTCTTGAAATGTGAGATGTTTCGAGTGATCCGTTTGTGATCACCTTCTGCTGTAATCATAGTTCCTTTCTGGCGGCTAACCTTCAGAGGATGGGCGAGGTAGCGGCTGTCCGCTTTTGTTCTTCGTTCACGTCGGACCATCACCCAGTCTCCCTCTTGGATGTCAGTGTCTCTTGCGTGTCTGCGCTGATCAGCATATGTCTTCATTTGTAGTTTCTTGTTGTAATCTATTTTGACCAGTGTCTCGTGATCAATGTTTGTAACTTTTGGTTGGAGTGCACTGTCCAGGGTGGGCAGTCGAGTGCGTGGGACTCTTCCCAGCATCAAAGTGGCTGGGCATCGGTTGGTTGTGTTATGAGGCGTGGTGCGGTATGCTCTTAGCTCTTCATTCAGGGCTTGTTGGATGTCCCGGTGATTCAATTCCGCTTGTTGCACTGCTTTCTTCAATGTCCCCATGAAGCGTTCTACCATGCCGTTAGCTTGGGGCCATAGGGTTGTGTGATCTTTTGATGTTTGAAATTAAGGTGTTGTGCGAATTCTGCGAATTCGTGTCCATTGAACGGTGGTCCGTTGTCTGATTTGACTCGCAATGGGATGCCACATGCTGCGAATGTTTCATCAAGAACTGGAATTACTGCAGTTGCTTTGGTAGATGATATCAGATGTGCAAAGGGAAACCGGGAGTATTCGTCCATAATGACGATAATGTATTGGCTAGATTTTAGAGGGCTGAAGAAGTCGCCTGCGACCTGCTGCCATACTCCTTCTGGTAGTTCTGACATTTGTAAGGGAGCAGGTGGTTCATCACGGCTTACCAGCAGGCATGAAACACAGTTTTTGAGCGTGGCTTCTACCATCTGGTCGAGTGTCGGAAACCAGACGCGTTCTCGTACAGCCTTTTTCGTGGCACTTATCCCTCTGTGGCCCTCATGAGTGAGGTTGATTACTCCTTGCCTTAGTCTTTGGGGAATGACAATCCTCCTCCCTCTCAAGGTCGAACCGTCTTCACTGATAGACAGTTCCTTGGCTTTCTGGCCAGAGTCCTGAGACATGTCTTTCACATGTCGCCACGAGTTATTACGTATGCGATCCGTGACATCTTGAAGGATGGGATCCTGGGTGGATGCTTCTTGGATCGCTGCTAGAGGAACTGTGGGCGGGCATGCCGTGTCAATGACAAAGTGGATATAGTCCTCAGCCAGTGAGTGCACCCCACTGGTGGTTGTCCTAGGGTGTCGGGACATATAGTCCGCTGGATTTTCCGACTTCCCTGGCTTGTGGACAATGGTGTATATGTAGTCTTGGAGTCGCAGTCCCCATCGTTCAATGCGTGGAGGCAGCTTGGCTTTTGGATTACCAAAGATGGTGATGAGAGCTTGGTGGTCTGTAATGATGGTTAAATGTTTGCCGTAGACGAAGAGATGGAAGTGTTCGCCGGCCCATACCACCGCTAGACTCTCTTTCTCCGGTTGAGAGTATTGTTTTTCAGTGTTGGTGAGACTGCGACTGGCATAGGCGATGATGTGGCGTTGGTCTGAGTCCTCCTGATATTGTGCCAGGATGGCGCCAAGGCCCACCGGGCTGGCGTCAACAGTGACTTCGGTTCGTTTCTTTGCATCAAAGTAGGCCAGGTTGATGGCGGAGCCAACGGCATGCTTGATTTTGTGAAAGGAGTGGTCACACGCAGCTGTCCATGTAAAGGGTTGACCCTGACGAGGGAGCTCTCTAAGAGGGTGGCTGATGGTGGCGAAGTCCTGGATATATCGTGCACAGTAGCTTGCCATTCCAAGGAAGGAACGGAGGTCACTGACGTCACGCGGTGTTGGTGTGTCCTCAAGGGCAGACAATTTGTCTGGATCCGGCTTCATGCCATCTTTAGAAAAGATGTGTCCGTAGAATTTCAGAGTTGACCTATGAAATTCACATTTTGCTGCATTCAGAGTCAAATTTGCCTGCAGTAGTGCGTGGCATAATCTGTCTAAAGCCGTGTCGTGTTTGGTCTGGTCTTTTCCGAACACCAGCAGATCGTCACTGTAATTGAATGCATTGGGGATCCCTTGGATTACACGCCTGATAGCCTCTTGAAATATTTAAGCCATTGACGAGATGCCAAAGTTCAAACGCTTGTAGCGAAAAAGCCCTTGATGTGTTGTAAAGGTTGGAATGTAGCGTGACTTGTCGTGCAGCTCTAGCTGATGGTACCCCTTATTGAGGTCGAGTTTCGAGAATACCATGACTCCGTTGAGGCGATTGATCATATCACTGATGTGTTGCCCAGGGTGGCATTCTCTCTCAATGGCCACGTTGGGTGCCCGCATGTCTACACACAGGCACACTTTGTTATCCTGCCCCTTCTTCGGTACAACCACTACGGGTGACACCCATGGAGTTGGTCCCGAGGTGCGCTCAATGATGTCCGTCTGTAGTAGGTCCTGGAGCTCATCATCAACAGCCTGCTGTAAATGGAACATATTACTTGGTCGGATCATAAACGTATTGACTTCTCCATACCACACCTATCCAATTCCACTAACCGCCCGGCTACTCACTCTATTAAACGTAGGCCATGGCACAAAATCACTCTTCCCAAACTCACTCAAATTTGGGAACAGCCTCTACTTACCAATTTTGACAACATCGACACTGCTCTCTCCATGTTTAATTCTACTCTGATGACAGCTATTGACTCACTAGCTCCACAGAAAAATGCCAAAAAACCCACTATAGCGAAAAGGGAAACATGGTATACGGAAGCTCTCAAAACAGAAAAGAAGAAATGCAGAAAAATGGAAAAATTGTGGAGACGTACAGGTAATAGGGAAGACAAGAGTCACTACCTGGAGGCTATGTCCTCCTACTACAAAAATATCAAAAAAGCTAGGAAAATGAGTCTGACCACTCAAATTGCAGAGGCAGGCAACTCTACAAGAGAGCTATTTAAAATCATTCAAACTTTCACTAGTCCTGAAGTATGTGAAAGTCCAGACATTTTTACCCAAGAACTATGCGATGAAATATCTCAGTTCTTTGAGGACAAAATTGAAGCAATATATAAAAAAATCACTATAGTCTCTGACACCCTGGGAACTGAGATCCCTGAAACTGCCCCGCAACTGACTCCTGGAGAAACTCTTCTGGACATCCCAAAAATAACTATTAAGGACCTGACCACTCTTATTAACCAAACTAAATCTGGTTCTCCCACTGATCTGATACCAGCTAAATTCATCCCCCCGCTAATCGAGATACTGGGTCCTCATATTCAGAACCTACTTAACCTGTCTTTTGCCAAAGGCCAACTCCCATCAGCCTGGAAGGAAGCAGTAGTGAACCCTACTCACAAAAATTCCACCTTGCCCTGGTCTACACTCTCCAACCCTTGCCCGATTTCTCTCCTCCCTTTCATCAGCAAACTGGCAGAGAAGCACGTCAACACCACCCTCTCCAATTACATCGAAGCGACAGGGGGCCTGGACCAATCTCAATCTGGATTCAGGCCCAACCACAGCACTGAATCAGCCCTCCTCTCTGTGACAGACCAGATCAAAATGTCACAAGATAGAGGGAGCTCCATGATTCTAGTGCTGTTGGACCTGTCCGCAGCCTTCGATACCGTGTCTCACATCACCTTATTGAACCGGTTGCAGGGAGCAGGAATCGGAGGCGTCGCTCTATCTTGGTTGGAGAGTTTCCTCGCCGGGAGATCACAATCTATCAGCCTGGGCCCCTTTCGTTCCATCTCAAGGGGGCTCACGAAGGGGGTGCCACAGGGCTCATGCCTTAGCCCTACATTGTTCAATGTTTATGTGGCCCCCCTTGCTGAGATTGTGCGGAAATACGGGTTCATACCGGTCTCCTACGCTGACGACACTCAGCTCCTCTACCCTTTCAGCTCCCTTGACCCTAAAATCAAGGGGAATTTTGCTGAGGGTATGAGAGCGGTGTCACACTGGATGGCGAGGAACTGCCCCCAGTGTAATGTAACAAAGACTGAGGTCTTGCTCTTTGGCAAAGCAAGTATCCTTTGGTCCCCTGACTGGTGGCCACTCGACCTTGGCCCAGTACCTGTACCCAAATCACATGTTAAAAATCTTGGAGTGAAGGTGGATCAAAAACTGACCATGAAAGAACACACCAACTATATCGCGGGTCTATGTTTCCACACCATTGGTCTACTCAGGCGTGTCTTCCCTTTTCTTCCTGCCACATGTAGAAAGACACTTGTACAGGCCTTGGTAACCAGCCGCCTGGACTACTGTAACGGCCTGCTGACATTAGCCAATACGGATGCAGTAGGCCGTTTGCAGGTGGTCCAGAATACGGCAGCCAGACTGGTCATGGGTGCACCTGCCAGGACTCCTTCTAAGCCCTTGCTGAAAGAACTGCACTGGCTTCCCATACGACAGCGCATCCACTTTAAGATCTGTTGCACGGTACATAAATGTCTGTATGGAGCAAGCCCTAAATATCTAGCCCAGTCTCTTGAACTGTACCAGCCCAGCAGGTCCCTTCGCTCCTGCAACCAAGCCCTGTTAAAACCTCCCAACACAAAGAAGACTAGGCATGGAGACCGTGCTTTCTCCGCTGTTGGTCCTGCCCTCTGGAACAACCTTCCCATTGACCTAAGAACCACCACAAATCACTTGTCCTTCAGAAGGGCATTAAAAACCCTTCTTTTCCTAGAAGCATTTCCATCCACATAAACCTAGGCTGCTCTACCTAATACCTTCTTAGCTGGCAAAGCGCGGAGATACCCTTACGGGATTGATTCCTGCGCTATAGAAGAAATTAAAATAAATAAATAAAAATACCTTCCTGTGGTGTTGCGCCACCGGAGTCACCAGCTCATCAATATGTAGTTACACCTTGAATTGATTTAGTTTTCCTAGCCCCTTAAAGAGATTTGGAACTTTGCAACAATGTCTGGGGCATCTTCAGTCATGTAGAGGAGTTCCACGAGCCTCAATCTTTCAGCTGTCGGCAGGCTGAGCAGACAGTCAGCTACATCTGGGCCTTCGACAACGTGAATATAAGCTGGGATCTGTCGGTCCTTGTACGACAACGTCGTGTGGAAACGGCCTAGGCATGGTAATGGCTTCCTTGACATCCACGTGAGTATCCTGACAGCTGCAGGTTCTAGTTTCGGTCGCGGTTTCATGCTCTGATATTCCAGTGCTCCAGAGTCTAAAACAAACTTAGCTGGATGTTCTCCTATCCGGATGTCTAGCTTCTGATATTTTTTTAATCGATCCGGGTCAGATACCATACATATATATTCGTCACTGTCTTGTGAAACAGGCGTGCGGGACGACTCGCTGGATGTTGACCTTCGTGACCGGTGTGAGCTCACAGATCAAACGCTCGATCGGGAGGAACTGGAGGAACATTCTTCTCTCCCTTTCACTGCACGGGCGTGATGCTGGGTGGTTGGTCGAGTTTTTGATGACCTTCGCCCTGAGCGTTGAGTCTGACAGACACTTTCAAAATGATTTTCCCTGCCACAGCGGTGGTATCTCTGACCAATGGCTGGGCATTGTCCTGAATGAGGATAGTCCTGGCCACATCTGTAACATGCAGGTGCAGATCTGTTAGATTTGGTGTGTCGGGATTTGTGTTGTGACGACGGCCTCTGAGAAGACTTGAAGTGTGTTGGTTTGTTTGTTTTATGGTGGTCAGTCCGGTGTTTTCTTTACTTATGTACTTGCATTCTGAATGCTTGCTCTTTTCTATCCGTTTTATTCGTTTCCATCCATTTTGCGTGATCCTCCGCCTGGTCGTTGATCCGTGTCATTTCTTCAATTTCTTCGAGATTGTAGTGCTTCTTCAGTAGTTGCCGACGTAGTAACTCGGAGTGACAGCCTTCAATTATGCGGAGCCGTAATGCATCCTCGGTATTGAAGTCGTCGAAGTCGCAATGGCGAGCTAGCCGTCTGATGTGCACGATGAAATCGCACATGCGCTCATCTCTATCTTGAGTGGCTAAGTTAAGTGTGTAACGTTCGTAGTCTAAATTGCGCTTGTGTAGGAATCTTCGGTCAAGGGCTCCCTTGACATCATCATATGAGGCGGTGGCCGCGTTGGGCAGTTCTTTGATAATCTGCGCGATGTCTTTCCCCACCAAGTTCCGCAGGGCTATTAACTTCTGTTTGGAGTCTTGTACCTGAGACCCAGTCATGTAGTCTTCAAAATCCTTGGCCCAGCTCTTCCACTTGGGTCCCATGTTGTTGCCGGACGTTAGTTCCAGGGGGTCCAGAGGCCGTAGGTATGGCACCCCCATGAATGCCTGTGGGGTTGGTGCAGGCGGTGGCGGGTTGCCTAGGGCTGCCGGTGCTCCTCCTGTGGCAACTCTTGAGCGAGTGACCGACATCTCTGTTTGTGGGTTTACTCAGCTGGGTGCTGTTGTTTGAATCAGTATTCCAGCTTCTCCAGTGTCCATGGAGTAGTTTATGCAAAGTTCTTATTCCTTGGCGATGCCTGACTCTAAGATGGCCAACACCAAAATTCTAATGGGTGTCTATGGACAGTGCCTGACCTTAAGATTTTCTGCCATAGAGAGAATAAGGCCCAACAAATCTTAAATTAGTTTTTTTTTTTAAATAGCTGGGTTCCAGCACACGTGTCAATACCCCCTTAGCAGCATCCCCAAGTGCTAATTCATATATGGATGGGGACATATAAATAGGAATCTCAAAATTATCCCCTAAAGGGGGAAGGCCAAAATGTCGGATTAAAGCGGCCCAATAATAATATACCAGGTTGGGAACAGTCCAGCCACCTCGCTCCTGGGGAAGACATGTCCATTTGGCAGCCCTTCTCGGCCTACGATAGCCCCAAAGAGACCGTTGAAATATTCTATCAGCTTTCCCCAATGTTAAGTTGGAGATTAGAAGTGGGATGGACCTAAAAAGATATAAAAACTTTGGAAGAGCGAGCATTTTCAAGATATTACAACATCCATATAAAGAAAAATGTAGATGGTCCATTCTCTCTAGTTTCCTATGTAAAGAATCAATTACCGGAAGGTAGTTTAGATCTGGAATCTGATCCACATCTGCGGAAATCTGAATCCCAAGATATGTAGCCTCTTTAACTATGGGAACCTGGGAAGAGGGCATATCTTTTGATTGAATTATTTGGGTCTTTGAGATGTTAAGCTTATACCCAGACAGAGAACCAAATTGAGCTGCGATTCTCTCTAATGCAGCGAAAGATGAGCCAACATTATCAGTTAAAACAACAATGTCATCGGCATATGCCAATGCCTTGTAGTCCACTCCGCGGACCCTGACTGGTGTGATCTCCTGGCAGTTTTAGATCAAATTCAGGAAGGGATCGATAAACAGAGCGAATAGCAGGGGGAACAGGGACAACCCTGTCTAGTCCCCCTGCTGATGGAAAAGTGAGTAGATTCTCTCCCTGAGATACGGATAGCAGCGGTTGGTGCTAAGTAAAGTGCCTGAAGTGACTGTATGAACCCAGGAGAGAATCCCTTCCAGCGCATTACTGCCCAGAGATACCCCCAGGAAACCCTGTCAAATGCCTCGTAGCCTGGGCCCAGTCAAGAAGGGCGATGACGTGCCGAATGTGATCTGTTGTGTCCCTTCCGGGAATAAACCCATGTTGCCTAATTGAAACTAACGGAGCTATGACTTGTGTTAATCTGAACGCTAAGATTCTGGAATAGATCTTGCTATCGGTATTAAGAGGAGCAATCAGCCGATATGAAGCGGGATTTAACTCATATTTACCCTTTTTTTTAAACAACACGATGGTGGCTCGGCGCCAAGAATCGGGAATAACCCCAGATTGAGCAACCCTAAAGACAGATAGCATATCTTGTGTTAAACAGCTGCAAAAATGTTTTATAAAACTAAAGATGAATAAGATCAGGGCCCGCTGCCTTACCATTAGAAAGAGATTTGATAGCAATTTCTATTTCATCCCAACTAATGGGTGCGGAAAGGACTTCCTCCTGTTCTATTGTTACACGCCCGGTATCTAGGTGGTAAAAAAAATCATTTAGAGCTATTTGGTTTTGAGACATACTAGGGTCTTCTGTGTATAATTTAGTGTAGAAACTCCTAAAAGCATCTAGGACCCCCCCGGAGTTTCCTGAAGAGAACCTTGTTGATCTATAATTCGGACAATTTGATTCGCCATGGCCCTTTGCTGTAATCTCTTTGCAAGTACCTTGCCAGAATTTTCCCCAAACTCATACATTAGCGTACGAAATTGAACATATTTGGCTGCTAGATCTTGATAAAGAGGGTCTAGCAGATTAGATTTAGCTATAGCAACCGCATTGAGGCTATTTGATACATCTTGGCCCAAACTAATATTATGACAGAACTCAAGTTCAGCTTGTTGCAAATCTTTAAGTCTGTCTTTAGTGTATTGCTGTGTCTGTTTCCAACGATGGGAAGCAAAGTTTTTTGTTTCCCCACGTAGGGCCGCTTTGAATGTATCCCAGACGATAGGATCAGAAGAAGTACCCCTATTTATATTAACGAATTCTGGAATCCAAGTGGCCATGCAGTCCTGATATTGCAAATCTATAAGAAGTTTTCACTCAAAAGTCCAGGGCTGGATCTGATTGATAAGACGGTCCCATAAGAGATCTATAATTAAGGGATTGTGATCGGATATGGTCCTGGGAGCAACCTCGATAGATGCCAGAGAGGCATTTTGATCCGAGAGGAAAGCGTAGTCAAGGCGGACCATTTTATTGTGTGGAGCAGAATAAAATGGATATCCATCCAAGTCTCGGTGGTAAAAATGCCATAGATCTATGAGACCATGATCCAACGCAAGAAATTGGAGAGCCTTAAATACTTGAGGCTTCCTGCCGGAGTAATTACGATAGGTAAGGAGATTTATATGACTAGAAAGATTAATATTAAGATCACCGGTAAATAGTATTGGATGGGACCATCCCACCAGTTCCAAATTTAGGCTCCGAAAGAGTTGCGGGTCATCAAGGTTGGGGGCATAAATTGAGCAAACGGATAATAAAGATCGATTCACCAGAAGTTCCACAATTGCCCATCTACCAAAATTATCTACCTTCAACCTCTTAACAGATCCGATCCCGTTCTTTAAGAGAATAGCGACACCCCTAATTGTAGACGTCTGCCTAGAGCAGGCAATCAGCTCATAACCAGGGAACCTTAACCAGGTACGTTTAGTCCACGAAATATGAGTCTCCTGTAAGCAGACTAAATCAGCCTGCAGAATTTGAAGTATCTTATAAAACACCCTACGCTTCTTGGGATCATTTAAACCACAGATATTCCATGTAACACAGCGTAACCTACCCCCCGCCATTCAAAAAATAGGGAAACCGGTGGGCTGCAAAACTCAATTTACTAGTAATACTGTATGTAGAAAAGACAAGGCCTATAAACAACCAAATACATGATATAAAGAACATTTGAGTCATTAGCGTATCATTCATGCTTCCTGAACCCAAAGACTATAATACACAAAAAAACAACCTCCTGAGCCCCACCACCAAAACACCACCCCCCCAAACCACCCACCACCACCACCCCCCACCTTCTACACCCCGCTAACCCCCCACCCCCCATGTAGAGCAACAGGACCATAGTTCTTTGATGGTCAGGCTGGTGAGAACCACAGCCTCCCGAAGCCAGGGGCCTCCCCCCATTAAAGCACTGCAGAAGACCTGACTGCCAGATAGACGAATAAAGAAAGAGAAAAAACGACCAATAACATACTATCTGTCAGGTCCTCTAAATCATTGAAAATTTCAAAATAAGCAGAAATCCCATCCCAGACTGATCCGAGATTTAGTGAATACAAATTAAGTTAATTAGAGCAATGCAAACTAGATATAGCCCAGAAATTCCTTGGCAAATATCTCTGAAGTGAAATACTTGGTCTGCCCTTTACAAATAACTTTCAGCTTAGATGGAAAGAGTATGAACACTTGAGCACCCTTAGCCTGAAACAAGGGCTGCCCAGCTACAGTTGAGCTGACGAAGGAGCCACCGTCTCTCAACTGTAGCTGGGCAGAAGTCCGGCCGAACAAAAAATTGACATCCCTTCGCTAACCGCTTCTTATCTGGTCTAGCAAGATCAAATATTTTCTCCCGTGCAAGGAAATTGTTGAAACAAATCAAGATAGCGCGGGGAAGGGTTTTACTTGAGCCAGAGGCTGCGGACTGGTGCTGCTGAAATGGAAAGCGGTGCGCCCGCTGGATTTCAAGATTCCAGTCCCATTGTGTCACTTCTGGGAACGCCTCCGCAAAAAGCTCAACTATAAACTGCCTGGGATCTCTACCTTCCATATTTTCTTCGATTCCTAAAACTCTTAAATTGTTTCTTCTCGTTCTATTCTCTAAATCAGTGAGTTTCCATAATATGTCAGTGCTCTGTTCCTTTATCTCTGTTGTAAGGTCTTTCTGTGCCCCCACTGCATCCTCTAGCGCAGAAATCCGTTCCTCGGCTGCCCCGACCCTAGAAGCAATATCAGTGCAAGTTTTGACTACACGACGCAAAGAGTTCTGCATTCTGCGACAGACACCCTGTGTGCGAATGTTCTCCTGTCTTGTAACCTCTCGATGAGAGAAAATAGTTTGATAAATTGTGGAAAGAGTAACTTCCTCGGGAGATTCTATAACCTCTAAGCACCCCTTTTTGGTTATAGATTACTTATTTGAATTCCCTAGACATATACTTGCGCATAGATCTATCTGCTTGATAGTCTATATTATGCACTAATCCTTGTTGGGACTACATATCCCAGCATGCCCGTGATCACGTGATCATACCATGTGATTGCCATCTCGCTATGCGCAACGAGGAAGTGCATATTAGTCCTGTTTGGAGAAACGTCGGTGCCCCCCCAGACAGTACAGCTGACTGCCAGGAGACACCGACGGACAGGTAAGCGAGCGCTAGCCCATTCTGAACACGCTGCCTGACTGACAATGCGCTGCTAGATACCGATCGCGCCACCATCAGGATCAGCGCACAGACGCGCTGGAACACCTATCGCGCTCAAGCACTCCCTGCCTGTTCTTAATAACGCCAAGCGCGATGTCTAGAAGTGATTAGGTTGACGGGTATTTTTACTCGAATAGTGAACAAACACACTAACGCTTGGTTTTCTATAACAATGATAGATATCGATCGCGCCAGGATCAGCGCAGGATCAGTGCACTAAAATGCTGGGACGCCCATCGCGCTCCTACATTTCGGCTGCCTGATGTCCCCCTCGCTGACCATTTACACCACAAGCGCGATGCCTAGAGGCGATCAGGCTGACACTTATGGGGTATTTTTACTCGACTAGTGAACTAACACGCTGACAAGCGTAGTTTTCAAAACGCCTAGCTTTCTATAACAATGCTATCCCCGACTTGGTCTGTCATTTTCGGATCAATAGAGTTGAGTACTAGTGGGATGGTCCACATTTTTACTAATGTGGACTGTGAAGGACATACCGAGCATTCTGCCACCTTGTGAACTCATTTTAACTTTTGATATTTTGCTCTAAAGATGTTACTTGTGAATTCTTTGTAGAGCGGTGCTCCTCATACCTGCGCTGTGGCCAGGTGGGGTGAAGCCTCTCAACCATCAAATTTGGGTGAGTCTGCTAATTGGCAATGTTTGTCTTTATACATGTGAATGTGTACTCATCACAGTATATTATTCATGGGAATATGACACATTCATGTTCTTTTTGTATTTTGTCTGTCTTTCTGTGTGGATCTAATATCGTGCGATGCAACAGTATACGGTTGAGTATGTACCTGAAGATCAGGTGATATTGTTCTTAATTTCTCTAATCTAAGTAGCAGTGTTTTTATATTTCCGGTCCTGAAGAATGCATTTGAAACTTTGTTCAACACAATGCAGAAACATATCGACCACCATTGAGTACGGTGATTATTTGAAACCCGCACTCACACTTGCTTTTTAAACCTTAGGGATTGGGAGACACTAATAAATGTTGTTCGTCCACCCGATCACCTAATTTTATATTTCTCCCTCACTTAACACTCTTACCACTATAACACTGCCTTTACAGTAGCCACGTTAATTTTTTGTACTTTATACACCACCCCTTATCTCACACATATCGGTTACGGTAACATCTGACCGGCCGTTCAGTCTCCTGGGTAAGGAGAACCCAAATGATGAGAAAGAGGGCGGTACAGTGTGGCTTTTGATGGGAACTATTTCTCAATATGCTCTTGAGCCTCAGTTTGGCCCGCATTTCACTATCGGAGCTCACTCACTGGTGTCTTTTGTGTAGCATTGGTTTTGTGATCCACCCTGTTTTGACTTTTTGTGACCCCCAGGTGTATTCTGTTGTGATAATATAGATTCTATAACCAAGCCAGAGGGGTTAAAAGATATTGTTCCGCAGTTAGTTGCTGATTGATCCAATGATATGTTCTGTATACCAACAGCGTTTGACGGTCCCTTAGGGTGGGGCACCTTACGGACTGTGCTCACATCATTCAAATCCTTAGAAGCCTCACTGAGGCACCAGTCCCCTGCCTCACCGTCGTAATCAGACCATTCGGGTTCAGCATCAAGTTCCAGATCCTCCTCCACTGATGAGTGCTCAGAAATTGAATACAAATTATCTGTAGCCTCAGTGCTTGCTGACCCCCTTGAATCGAAACCAGACTATGGGACAATAACTGTGCCATTGTTGGATAGAGGGTTAGGAGCTTGATCCAAATGAGAAACTAAGTGTGCATCCTGTTGTATAGATGTCTGAACTACAGATCCCAGGATGCACTGGGCTGAAGATGTTAGTGCAGAATTGGATGTGTCAGTTGGTTTTTGAGTAGACACTGCACCTAGATCTGTATTGAGTAAGTTAGGTTGCTGAGAGATATGCTGTAGATGAGAATCTGAGGTTACAGTAGCATTTATAGGCACTGAGTCCAGGTGCTGTATTAATAACTGTGTCTGCGATACTAGAGACACAGTATCAGTCTCGTTATTTATTTCCTTACTGGCAGAAGTCTGAGGCGTCGGCTTTCCTTTACCAAAGGTCTTCTACTTCTGAAGAAAGAGATTAAACAGGTCCGGAAGCGTCTGGTTCTGTTGCTTCTTCCCTGCCGTATTCTGCCCCGTTTTTGATGCTGGAAGCTGTGAAATGCTGATAGAAGAGGGCGGAGGAGGCGGGGATTTAGAGACGGCTCGCTGCTCATGAATCGAAGCCGAGCTAAGAGTCAGCTTTTTTAATTCCCCTTCAGCTGCATTCTGTGCGGAGCTACGCACTTTCGAGGCGGCTGCTGCACCTTTCACTGCGGTCTTCGGTGGCATTCCTGCGGTGAGGCTTTGCTTCTGAATGCGGCTAGTACAAAGAAGAAGCGGTCCGAGTTGCAATATCACTAATGTACTATAATCAGTCTGTATCATGTCAAACTGACACTCACCACATAACCATTTGCCATATATTTACACACATTTATCATAGTAAATCAAGAAGAAATTATTTTCATTTATTTGCGCAATATTGGTATTCACGCAATATTGGTATTTGCGTACATTAATCAGCCTATGGTATCAAATATTTCAAAAAGAACGATACTTAAATGCAATTGTCAAGTCATTACATTTCAGAGTGCTCTCAGTGGGAAGGGGAGGGGAAGTGCGAAGGTTGTGAGGGACCGGGTAAAGGTGGTGTGACTTTTTAAAGACATCACGTTAAAATCAAAACACGCCTTTACAATCAAAATGTACACAAGGTTCCAGAATTGCATCACACATAGGTCAAATTAATGTATTTCTTTGTGTCCTATGGTGTGCTCAGATGGCGTAGTCTACGTTTCGACCCCCGAAGTACGCTAGAAGGGTAATTTTAGCCTCATGTTGGGGTCTTCATCAGGACAGTGAAAAGGAGAGCATCAAAAGATGGTTGTCATCTGTGCCGTCTTGGGGTGTGCCTGGGCGGGCTCCTTTGTGTTTTGGACTCTGTTCCTTACAGGTGTCATGCCAAGGAGTCCAAATAACGGGGGCAAGTGCGAAAATTCACCTCGCGCAGTGAGGAGCCAGATAGCCCCTACACTGCTGCTGTCTTCCTGGCCAAGGGGTGGGTCTCAGTCATTCCAGAACCCTGGACAATCCCAATTTCCACAGAAGTGAAAAACCAGCGGGTCTGAGTGCTCTTGACGTTGCGGGGCCCCCAAAGCGCGCCACTGGAACACGCGCTAACAATATACAGCAAACATCTCCTCCGAAGAAAAGAATGAGGGCCACATATATAGTTTTCTTATTTTATGTTTCCTCAAAATGTAAACAGATTTCTAGTTTGTTGTTTTATCTTTTTTAATTCTGTATTTTTCCAAGGTGCATGTGTTCTTTTGACCTGCTCTGTTGTTCTTAGTGATACTAGGATTTCAAAAGCTTCCTGTAGCCACTCACAAAGATTTTGAATAGATGTATTGAGTCTAGATCTGTGTTGAAAGTTAGCTGTGTTTCAAAATTGAGTTTGTTCCATGGTCGATAGGTGGATGGATGTAAGGTGGTCTTAGGTGTGTTGATTTGTGGTGTTTTTTGTTTGAAAGCTACCAAAACGGTGGTCTCACCATGTGACTGGAGTAATCGTTTAAAAGGTAACTAGTTCTGGATTCAACAAAATTACATCAAGGATGTGTGCAGTGATGTGTGTGGGTTTGTGTACGATCAGATGTAAATACAGTGTGACTAATTCAGTGGTGATAGTTTCTTGGATTGGGCATATTGGGTTTGTCAAAGCCTTGTTTCTCCACTGAGTTTTGAGACGTGAAATCCTCCAAGAGCCGTCTTGCACCAATACCCTGACTACCAGAGCACCTGCATCAACCAAGGCTTATTTGCGTCCAGACTGGACAGCACCACCAAGGTGGACTGATCTGCACATTGAGGGAAATTATGGCCAGCTAGACCTACAATAAGAGTGACTGGGGTGTCTGTTTCTCCTCCTCTGCAAAACCGATGACAATCGTAAGAGCCAAAAATGCAAGTGACCATCCTGAAAAAAACACCTTTGCACCTGAGCCCACGGAAAATGACTGTGTGTCCTTGCATCAGAGTCCCTCACAAGTATATGTAGGCAGTGTACGTTTCCCCATAGGATAACCTTCCCTTGTTCAAGGCTCATAGCTCAGAAACCGGTATTTGAGCATGTTACTTTTGACTGCAAAATCTATAACTCGGAAGGTACCTGATTCCAATGATCTTGGTGCCTGAAAGCATATCAAAATCTGAATTGTTTTTCTAAGTTTGTCTCATATTTCCTTTTGATGTGTGTCTCATTTACTGACACAGTGTGTGCATCAACTGCTTAATACTCTCCTCTGATAACTGCTCCACCACACTACCACATAGAGCACTTGGGATTATGAAAGTAAACCCTGTAATCCAATAAGGGTTGTTTGAACTGTTTGGATGGTGTCCCTCTACATTGGCACACTTTGTAAAAAGGCAGTTTCCTACATTGGTGGTTTAGAGGTTGTGATACAAGACTTTGCATTTGCTAATACCACTTGGTCAATAGGTGATTCCACAAAGAAATTCACAATTGAGTTAAGTCAAAAAATATGTTTTTGAATTTTTGAGTTTTTTGATTCTTTCCAAATGTTCCAATCTGAGCTGTTAGTGCTGCGTGTTAAGTCCTCGTGTCCATCAAATTAGAAATTCAAAATGTATACTAGTCATTCAGGCCTTAAAAATCTTTTGGAGATTTTTTTCGATCTCTAAAAGGGTCCAAATTTTACTAAACACATCTGTCTCAGAGGAGATATAGCAAGATATCAACCTGATCTCTTCTCTACAACTTAGTATGAAGCAGTTGGGTCCTCTATAAAGTCAACAACATTGTTACTGGCTCAACCCCTACCAAGATGCAAACGCAGGAGAACCTTTCAGATTTTGAGGCAACCCTGTTAACAAAAGATCCTGACACCCCTACAGGAGGTGGACATTGACAAAGAGACTGTAGTCAGTACTCATGGGGTTAATCCCCCTAACCAGGGAAGAGAAGAGGGCCTAACCCCTAACATCTTTCCTAACATTAGTTCTAAAGTTCCTTCTACTTCTGGGACTAGGCCATGCATTTCCAGGCCTAATAAGATAGAGGAACTAGATGAGCTGGGTATATTCCCCGCAAGACTAACCAAGAAGAGAGCTAACCTTGATGCCAAAATCCTAGTTGTAGAAAAAAGAGGTCTAAGATCGGTCAAGGATCCACAAGTAGAGGCAGCAACAAAATAAATAGGGAGGTAGAGGAAACTTTTGATCCCAAAATCCCTAAAGGGATTTTTCCCATATTTGTTGAGAGTGATGACCTCATAAAATCATTTGCAGCCTTTAAGAAGGCTTGCAAATGAGGAATTTATACCAGAAGAACTGGGGCTCTCTACTGTGGGAATTATTATCAGGAAAGTACAGGGATAGACTCCTGACACGAGGTGAAGAAGATGCTGACTACTATTACCTCATGTAGGATACCCTGTTTGAGGGCTTGGACATACCACTGAGGAATACAGTATTAGGTTCAGGAAGACTTAGAAATCCTCATGTCAGTCCTAGGTAGATTTTGTTGACTTCTCAGTCAGAACATATGGAGGTTGGTGAAAAGGCGGTAAGGTGCAAGATAATGTAGGTCTCTATAATGTGATAATAAAGGAGGATCTGTTAAGAATTTGTACTTCTGAAAACTGCATTATTACCTAGCGGATTTAGGGCTAATGTCACCTCAAGAGCTGAGGAAGAAGGCTGACCAGAGTGTCAAGACAAGTGTGTCCAGAAAGACCCGAGATAGGGATGACCAAAAGAAGGGAGTTTACTGCTCCACCCAAGGGAAAGATATGGGACACCAAGGGGAAAAACCGAAACAGTCTTTAAAACACCAACTAAACCTGTTCAGAATTGTGGACCCAGAGACAGTTCGCAATCCAAGGGTGGGTACCAGGGTATAAACTGGCATCCTGAGAAGGCTTTGTGTCATCTCTGTAAGCAGAATGGACACCAATCTGGGGACTCTTCCTGCCTCAAAAGGGTTTCCACTAGTCCAGCAACCACTGGGGTTGCTTGTCTCCAGATGGTATACCTGGTGTGCCCTGTTCAAATCAGAGAGCCTACTGAAGCTATTTTAATCTCAGAGGGGGGTGGATAAGGCTACACTAGCTGTCTGACCAAGTAACCTAGAGAAGTGCAGACAAAAGCTGCTCATAAATGCGGTTGAAGTAGAAGCACTGGACGATACAGGCGCAATTGTCACCATGGTAACTGAAAAACTGATATCCCTAGAATAGTACTTAACTGTGCAGAAATATCCAGTTATCAATGCTGATAACATTTTCAAGGTTCATCCCATGGCTTTGGTGACCTTGGAATGCGGAGGGGTTACTGACCAAAAGAAGGTAGTTGTGCCCTCTGCAATTCCAGTAAAATATATGCTAGGGAATAATCTGGTGACTTCAGCATGGGTAGTGGTATGGATGAGAACTTACGCACCCATGCTGCGAATAACTGGGTGGGTGGGTGTAGAAATTAGAGAACAGAGCAAAGCTTATGGTGAAAAAATGTATTGAATCATGCAGTAATGGCCCAAACCTCCAAGAGAAAAGGCAAGAAGGGTGGGAAACAACTTCTGAAGAGTCACAAGATCATGTTCCCTCTCCTTATAGAGAAAACCTGTCAGCCCTTAAGGGACCTGAGCCTCATTAACTTGGTCCATGACCTGGCTGAGCTCCTGGGACCAGGGCGACCCTCTGCGAAAGATCTGTTCAAAGAACAAATAACCTGCTCCACTCTTTTCTTTCGTTAAAATTCTTTTTATTGTCATTTTGTGATAAACAACAAACATATTATTTCTGGGAGACAAGCATCATCTCATCTGAGTCTCATGTGATCTAATAGAGAATCTACTACTAGTTACAGCATCCTTTATTTTTTCATGAGATGATACATTTCAAGTTCAATCATCTCCCTTTATCATTGATATAAACTTCGATAATTCCCACTATATGCCTCAATTTTCTTCCCTCCCTTCTCTCGCCCTATTAATCCCAAAATAAGCCAGTAAACAGGATGAAAAAGAACCACAGTCTGATATCCGTACTAAGTTTGATAGCGGGGTTCAAACACAATTTTGTGGTGCTTAAGAGCTGGAATAGATGTAATGCTCAAGCTCATGCTATGGGACCACGTAGTTTGCTGAGATCATCCTAATGAAGGGGTCCCCAATTCCAAATTTCTTAAGGATATTAGATAAAAAGGGCCAATTCATGCGATTGAAAGCTTTCTTGGCATCCAGACCAAGCAGGATTGCCAGGACCGTCTTCTTGTTGACCTTCCCTATGAGGTGGATTACCCTTCGCACTTTGTCATGCGTTGAACGTCCCTTAAGAAAGCCTGATTGATCAGGTTGAATGAGCTCGGGTAATAAGCTCTCTAAGCGTGTTGCTAGGATTTTAGAATAGAGTTTCGCATTTAGGTTTCGGAGAGCGATAGGACGATAGGAACCGCAATTTGGAGGGACTTTACCTGGTTTCAGTAGTACCAATACCACCGCCTTCCTGATGGTTGGTGTGACCTTCCCTGATGTTGCCATGTGATAGAATAGAATTGTCAGGTGGGGGACCAAATCCTGGATGTAGGTTCTATAAACATGCTCTATGAAGCCATCTTGACCTGGAGATTTGTGTAATTTTAGAGCGGTAACTGCCTGTCTAACTACAACTTCTGTGATGGAGTCTCCCAAGATATCATTTGGTGTCCGATTCACTTGTGGTAGGTATACTTCTAGTAAGTAGTCCTGTTGGGCTCTTGGGTCTTATACATCAGCTGTATATAGATTTGCATAGAATTGTGCCTCAGTCTGAGCCTTCTCCTGTTCCGAAGTCCCGCAAACCCCTGAAGGTAGCCACAGTTCCCCTATGTATTCCCTCTCCTTCTTTATCCTAATTTGTTTTTCCAGCTATGCTCCTGTTTTGTTGTCCTGTGTATCTAATGTATGCTTGAGCCTTAGAAGTGTTAGCTCAGGCCTGTTAGTGTAAATAGCATTTAGTTTTCCCCGTATGGCTGTCACTTTGGAGGGCTAGTGTAGGAGCCTGTTTGTGGCCCTTCTCTTAAGAGCACAGTTCTTCTTTGAGTGCCAATCGTTCCTTAGTCTTTTGTTTAGTGAGGGCCATATTGGAAGCTATACAGTGTCCCCAAATTACAGCCTTGAATGCATCCCAGTTGTTTCAGGAAGATGTGTCCTGAGCCTTATTAATCTGAAAGAAGTCTCAAATGATTCCATGGAGTTCATCTCGTGAAGAATGTCTAAGCAATGCCTAAGGAAAAAAACACCATTTACCTTTCAGGGTGGACCTCTGCCAATTTAGGGTGAGTAAAATGGGTGCGTGATATGATAAAGTGATTGGGTGTGTTTTGGTTTTCCTAATATCTCATGCTAAGGTTTGACTTAAAAATATATAATTCAACCATGAGTATGTTTGATGAACATGGGAGGAGAACGCGTAGTCTCTGTCCTGGGGGTGTGACTTTCTCCAAGCATCTGACAAACCCATATTGTGGAAGGCCTGTGTAATACTTTTGGCAAAGGTACCTATTTGCATCCTGTGAGGGTTTGTAATATTTAAGTCTGGATGCCATGTAAGATTAAAGTGTCCCATTAGGAATATGTCTCCCACCATACACACCCCCCATGACCGCCAACAAATTATTAATGTGTGACCCTTGGTTTGCGTTTAGAGCATAAGTGGCCACCACTGTACACATCCTTCCACTTATTTCCCCCTTTACCATTACTATTCTTCCCTCCATATTTGTTTTGTAACCTTTGGGCTGGAATTTTATAACGGAGTGGAATAGGTGTGCCACCCCATTATTTTTTGTAGATGCTGACGACTTATATATCAGGGTTATTGTGTTGTGTTTTAGTCTTTGGTCTTCTGATTGTTTTAGGTGGGTCTCCTGTAGAGCCACTATATCGTAATGCTGGTCAGTAAGATATTTCCGGAGTTTGTGTCGCTTATTCGGGTAGTTAAGACCCATTATGTTCCATGAAAGTGTAGTAAGTGTCATAGCAACTATCTAGGGGACAATTCCTCCTTGGATGCTCTGCTCCCCTTTTGGGAATACCCTGTCTAACCTCCCCCTTCATTATGTTCTCTCACCATCTCCCCCTAGGCATCATTATCCTACCCGCAACAATTTGAGTATTAAAAAGCCCTACTTGTACATTATCTTTTAGACCCTGAGTACCTGTTAACCAATAAACCAGAAAAGAAAATTCCAAACAAAAACAATTCGGGGCAAAATGTCCCTGCGTTGGACCATAGGAGTCAAACTCCATCTCCATGGTGGGTGAATCGGTCCAGTGGCTTTGCATAACTTAATGGTGCTCCGATTTAATGTAAGAGTTCTTTTTTTGACCACCTGTGATTTTGGATTGCCCTTGTGGAAGCAAAGAGATGATCGACGTGGAGCGAGTATATAGGCTATGGTTGAAAGCATACCTTCAGTTCCGAGATGTCCTGAAGAACTTTTGTGATTTGGATGAGGTCTTCCATGGCTCAGCCTTGTCAGGGCTGCCTGGGGAGATCCTGTCTCTCCCTTATTGTGTCTCTGCCCTTCATTCCTTATTTATTGTTCCTTTGCTTAAAGGATCATTTAGATAGCCAATGGCTGGCTCCCGATGGACTCGTGGAGGGAACTTCTGTTGAGTCTGTTACATTATCTGTCTTCCCATTTACATGGGAGTGTATCCTCAAAAGATGCTTAGCCTCTTTCACATATGTGAAGTGGTGGTTCTGTTTTGGCATTTGAAGGATATCCAAAATGGATAAGTCCAGCTATATCTGATGCTGTCAGCTCAAAGTTGATCCGTAACTGGCCGAAATGTCTGTCGTTGGGCCAGGGTGGCTGGGGATACTTCCTGAAAGAGTAAATAGGAAGCACCTTGAAAGACACCGTCTCTCTTTTCCATGGAGCTTGCAAAATTGCTTCGTTAGTTTTAAGTAAGTGCACTTTAAAGAATGTCCCTTGGTCACTGTTTCTCAGTCGGTGATGATCTCCCTTTGTAGTCTGTCAATTTTATTGTCTACGGTGGGGGCGCTGTGGGGGCGTTTAGAAGTTACACAAATAGGCTTCCAAATCCAGTCCATCCACCCTCTCTTCCAGGTGTCGGATCCTTATGATTTCCCTCCGTGACCTTTTTTCCAGAACTTCACCTTTGAGAATGACTTCTTGTAGCTGTGCCTAGAGGGAAGCTGTAGTCTCCTTCATGAGTTTACTTGTTTGTTCCAGTTCTGCGATTTTGGTTCCCACGTCTGGCACGCTGCTTCCCTCCGAGTCCACATCGTTACATAGGGCCAGTAGATTTTCCGAGAGGTCGGCTTTTAGTGCTGCCATGGAGGAGGCCATATCCCCCTATAATTCTTCCTGTACCTCTTTTTTGAATTCACTCTAGAAGGACTGAAGAATCTCTTTCATGAGGGCCACTGGGTCAGAGTCCACCTTGTAAAGAGGTTACCTTCCGCCTCTGCTGGGGCAAAATAATTTGAAACCCTGTTGCTTTGTTATTTTTTTGGAGGCATAAATGAGCAGGAGTTCCCAACTGTTTATATTCAGGTACAGGGCAATCGTCCTTTGTGTATTCCAATCCTAGTTCACCAAGTTCGCTGTGTGAGCTGTTCTTCTACCCTGCAGTCTGTGTTGGTGTTCTCAATGGGGACTCCCGAATAGTTGTATGTCCTCTGTCGTCAGCAGATCCTCTGTGAGCAGGGTGAGATATTATGGTGCTAAATTTGTTCTTATCTAGACCTTTTTCTGCCTCTGTGATTTACTTGTGTTTTTTTTACCCTCATGGGATTATCTCTGGCTATCTCCAAGCACCCTTTTAGGGTCAGGCAAGAGCCTCTTGGGTAATCTCTACTTATGCACAGCAACTGATTTGGCATCTCTCTTGTATTCCCCCTTCGATACCCAGGGGAAAACCCAAGTTCAAACAATAAGCTCCCCTTGGGAGTAGCCTAGTGTCCAGTCCTTCGCAGCTCTTTTTAGATTCAATACTGTGCACTGGGCACCATTTTGAAGTCAGGCAGCCCAATGCTTTTGCCCTCTGAATAGCGGGCCTAGCACCCCAGGTTTGTGTTATTGGGAAGTGCACCCCTCTCGTGCCACTGCTCCTGGCCCTGACGTAGTTGCGTCTCACCTTCTTTGGGGTGGCTGCTTGTGATGGTGCGCGTACTTTGAGGGCCCTCATTACACTCTGACGAACTTCTTCCCTCACAGGGGCTCTCCGGTGGATTTGAATTCCTGTGTTTGCCACCATCGAGGATTCCCAGTAAGGCTGAGCCCCTCCCATTCACTGGAGGTCCCGCAGTGATGCCACTACATCTGTTCCTGCCCGGCTGGTGATGCAGTTTCCTCACCTTGCTCGCCACTTGTGCCGCATCGGTGCCTGATCATCCGCTCATCCAGCAGCATCTGATGTCTACGCTGCCCGATGATCCAAATTCAGTCTGCCTCCACTGTCGGCATGGTATGTTACCCTGTTGCGTTTCTTTTCTGATCCAAATTTACTGCTATTTCCTGCTTATTTGGAATGTATGCAACAGCGCCTTTGTGGATTACGTCCACTTGGCCATCTTAGCTGGCCACACCCCTCTGACCCACTCTTGAGGGTCTAAGACAGCAAGCTGCTGCACAGGAAAGTGAAGATGTCAGTAGTTCACACAGGAAGGACTCCTTGACACAGAGGCCAGAGATCCCACAACCGGTGCAACTTGGAGAGTGGTAGTTCCTCAATAGTATAGAGTGTTCTTACTCACTTTGGCCCTTGACATCCCCCTAGTTAGGCATTTTTTCCAGACTAAAACCTGGATTAGATTTGTTGCCCAAATCTATTGACCCAGCAGGTACCAGAAAGTGGAGGAGTTTTGTAACTCCTGTGTTACATGTCAGGCCAGTAGCAAGACAGGTAGTAAACCAAAGCCCCCCTTAATTTCACTTCCAGTGGCTGGGGTTCCCTTTGAAAGAACAAGGACTGACATTGTTGGTCCCCTTGCTTCTCAAACAGCTTCAGGGAACAGGTTTATTCTGGTGGTAGTGAATCATGCCACCAGGTATCCAGATGCATGTCACTTTAGGACTTGTCTGCTTACCGAAAAGGCTTGTGGGCTGAGTGTGGGGTTGCATACAAGTTCACCATCCCATATCACCCACAAACAAACTGCCTTGTGGAGAGGTTTAACAAAATGCATAATTTTGGGACTCCCTGGAAAACTCAGAAAAAGATGGGATGTCCTATTGTCATGCCTGCTTTTTGCCCACAGAGAGGTGCAGCAGAAAGAAGTACACTTTACACTCTTTTAACTTTTTTTTGGCCATCCAGTGAGTGGTCCTCTAAGCCTAGTGAGGAAAGGCTGGATGAAGCCTCTCAAACAGCCCAAACTGGGCATAGTAGACAATGTGCTTGACCTTAGCACCAGTACCACAAACAAGAAAGTCACAACTTTGAGTCAAGCCAGGAGCTCTAGAAACAAGGGTTTGACCAAAAGGCAGTAGAGGTTGAGTTTCAGCCAGGGCAGAAGGTAGAAGCTTTGGAGACTGTGGCACATAGGGCCCTCCAGGACAAGTGGAGTGGGACCTGTACCTATCCTCGAGAGAAAAGGGGAGGTGACCTTCACACTTTTAAGAGTCCTCACAGCACCTCAGACCCGTTTAGACAAGGTTGATGTGATTACGCACATGGTCAATGATAAGGATCAGGAAGAAAAGAGTGAACCACTCACTGACCTCCTCTCTAATGACGCTAAAGATGGGTCTGTGGTAGGAGTTGCTTTTTCAGAAACACTCTCTCTCAACAGCAAACTGGCTGCAGGCATGTCCTTGGGCAGTATGCTGATCTCTTTTCTTTAATCCCTGGTCAGACAACCCGGTGTACTTATAATGTGAATCTGGAATTGGATGTGTTTCCTACAATGATGGGAGACATGTTAAGTTCTTTAAATACCCCTCACATACCAAAAGGGCCCTTGGTGTCATGCTTCATCATACTGGTCTTTGCGTCCCTCTACGAAATATTCACTCAGAAGGGGGGTATTGAGGACCACCACACACTTTAAACCAACATCTAAGAACTGTCGGCTGCTGTATGACAGCTGTCATCCTCGCCACCTGCGCAACAATCTCTCTTATGGGCATTTTTAACGCCTTCTTTGAAACTGTGCCAATCTCACTGATTACAAGAAACAAGCCTGGGATCTGAAAACCAAACTCTCCCACTGCAAGTACCCAGCACCCATCAAAGACAAAGCAACGAAGAGGGCGCGGAGTAACAACAGGGAGGCCCTATTGTAATACAACGTTCCTAGGGATCCAGACACCAGACTCATCTGTGTAACCACTTACAACACACATTCCAACAAGATTTCAAAGATAGTGAACAAACACTGGAGAACCCTTACCTGTGGTGACCCACACTTAGAGAAACCAATGTTAGCACACAAGAGAGGCAAGAACCTTAAAGACATGCTGGTGCACACGCGACCACGCGAGTACAGCCATGCATACGAACAATCCCACTCTACAGTCGGTCCATGGCCACCACCCCTGTGGCAACTGAAGCACGTGCCACCTGACCAAGAAGAGTAGGTGGTTGAAATTCAGGAATGGCAGTGAATGGGAGCAGAGGAAGTTCACCAACTGTAACTGCTGGCACGTTGTGTATATTATCACATGTCCCTGTGGGCTAGAGTACGTTGGTATGATGTCACGACCAGCTAAGATCCGTATTGGCGAACATAAAAATAATGTTAGGTGTAAAAAGAGCACCACAAGAATGGGGTCACACTATTTGGCCAAAATGCACACAGTGAATGACCTATAGTGGGCAATTATAGAGCAGTTACCATCAGAGTTTGGCCTGTTGGAGAAGGAGCAACGTTGGGTGTTCCGTCTGGGTACCAGCGTCACTGGGCTAAATGACTGTATACATTGGAACCGGTTCACCTGAATAATCAGAGGCCATATGTACATTTGAAACGACAGGGTCACCAGACTACTCCAAACCCTGGTTTTTTGTACCCCTTCAGCCGCGTAAATCTGAGAGATCAGACACATTGATTTACCCTATATTTAACCCAAAAAAATGTTCCCCTCTTTTTATCCATCCTCTAGCAAAAAATACATTTGAATGCATACTTTGTTTTGAGGAATTAATGGAGCAATCACTTTCTGTCACTTTGCCTTCATAAGTAAACCATCCAAGCGACCTACGTCTGGAAACCTAGTCGGTCATTCTACCACAGTTAGCTTGACCACGCACTGCGCAGCCACAGCTATTCCCCTTCAGTTAGCGGTCTAGTTTTATCAAGGCAGCAGGGCCCCTATGCCGCACATCACGCAGGGCATGTCCGGCCATGAGTGTTTCATACTGCGCGCAGCCAGAGGATGTAGAGGGAGTGGCCTCTGATCATAGTTCCGGTTTTAGAGCACCCCGGGACAAAGGCTAATTGAAGGCGCATTACTTTCCGCACGTACACTACCCGTGCGGCGGGAACTTTTTGGCAATTAGCGTCAGTATAAATACTAAGCCCTCCCGACTCCTCTTTCACCACAGAGCCACGGAAGGGACAGTTGTAGGAGGTAGTTACCACCCGCTATGCATATAAGTACGGTACAAAAGCGGGTGGTGCTGGACGGAGCATCCAAATCAATCAAACACTCGCACCCAGTCAAAAGATCTGGGTTTGATCCATCACTGTTCTTTAGCCCACTCTGCCACCCCTGTTCAAACATGGCTATATGCAAATCAGTCTGACCCTGTGCCTCATGGGAACAGTCCAGCCCGAACCGCCAAGCCATGTCTTCCCTGGACCGGAAACAAGCTTCCGAGGACCGGTTTCTGGCATTGCAGCCGTCTTCAGCCCGGCTTGCTTGAATCCAGTGGCAAAGTGAGCAAGGGACTCACGTCTGGGCATACCCTGCCACACTTATGGCGGCCAAAAGCGGTACAAAAAGGGGTGGTGATGGACAGAGCATCTGAATCAATCAAACACTCACACCCAGTCAAAAGATCTGGGTTTGATCCATCACCGTTCTTTAGCCCACTCAGCCACCCCAGTTCAGACATGGCAATACGCAAATCAGTCTGACCATGTGCCTCAAGGGAACAGTCCAGCCCAAACTGCCAAGCCATGTCTTCCCTGGACCGGAAACAATCTTCCGAGGACCGGTTTCTGGCATTCCAGCCGTCTTCAGCCCGGCTTGCTTGAATCCAATGGCAAAGTGAGCAAGGGACTCACGTCTGGACATACCCTGCCACACCTATGGCTGGCAAAAGCGGTACAAAAGGGGGTGGTGATGGACGGAGCATCTGAATCAATCAAACACTCACACCCAGTCAAAAGATCTGGGTTTGATCCATCACCGTTCATTAGCCCACTCTGCCACCCCAGTTCAGACATTGCTATATGCAAAAGTGTCTGACCCTGTGCCTCATGGGAACAGTCCAGCCCGAACTGCCAAGCCATGTCTTCCCTGGACAAGAAACAAGCTTCCGAGGACCGGTTTCTGGCATTCCAGCCGTCTTCAGCCCGGCTTGCTTGAATCCAGTGGCAAAGTGAGCAAGGGACTCAGTCTGGGCATACCCTGCCACACTTATGGCAGCCAAAAGCGGTCCAAAAGGGGGTGGTGATGGACAGAGCATCTGAATCAATCAAACACTCACACCCAGTCAAAAGATCTGGGTTTGATCCATCACCGTTCTTTAGCCCACTCTGCCACCCCAGTTCAGACATGGCTATATGCAAATCAGTCTGACCCTGTGCCTCAATGAAACAGTCCAGCCCGAACTGCCAAGCCATGTCTTCCCTGGACCGGAAACAAGCTTCCGAGGACCGGTTTCTGGCATTCCAACCGTCTTCAGCCCGGCTTGCTTGAATCCAGTGGCAAAGGTAGCAAGGGACTCACGTCTGGGCATACCCTGCCACACTTATGGCGGCCAAAAGTGGTTCAAAACATGGTGGTGATGGACGGAGCATCTGAATCAATCAAACACTCACACCCAGTCAAAAGATCTGGGTTTGATCCATCACCGTTCTTTAGTCCACTCTGCAACCCAAGTTCAGACATGGCTATATGCAAATCAGTCTGACCCTGTGCCTCATGGGAACAGTCCAGCCCGAACTGCCAAGCCATGTCTTCCCTGGACCGGAAACAAGCTTCCGAGGACCGGTTTATGGCATTCCAGCCGTCTTCAGCCCGGCTTGCTTGAATAAAGTGGCAAAGTGAGCAAGGGACTCACGTCTGGGCCTACCCTCCCACACTTATGGTGGCCAAAAGCGGTACAAAAGGGGGTGGTGATGGACGGAGCATCTGAATCAATCAAACACTCACACCCAGTCAAAAGATCTGGGTTTGATCCATCACCGTTCTTTAGCCCACTCTGCCACCCCAGTTCAGACATGGCTATATGCAAATCAGTCTGACCCTGTGCCTCATGGGAACAGTCCAGCCCGAACTGCCAAGCCATGTCTTCCCTTGACCGGAAACAAGCTTCAGAGGACCGGTTTCTGGCATTCCAGCAGTCTTCAGCCCGGCTTGCTTGAATCCAGTGGCAAAGTGAGCAAGGGACTCACGTCTGTGCATACCCTGCCACACTTATGGTGGCCAAAAGCGGTACAAAAGGGGGTGGTGATGGACGGAGCATCTGAATCAATCAAACACTCACACCCAGTCAAAAGATCTGGGTTTGATCCATCACCGTTCATTAGCCCACTCTGCCACCCCAAATGCATATAAGTACGGCATAGCCGTTTCTCAACAGGATCGCCTTCACTTGTACAAAGTGAGTACTCTCTACCATTGCAGTCTTTTTGCCTTTACCCTTTCAGAGTGCGATTAAGAACGAGGTCCATTTTTCGCAGGCTCATGATGCCACTCATTTCAGAAAGTATGCATTCTACCCATCTTTTTGAATGTCAATTGATTTACCTTTACCAACTCCAGGAGAACTTCAGAGATTTTTGGGAACAGATTAACATAGTGTGTGTGTTTTATGTTAAGTGTTATGTATGTCAAGTGTATGTCTTCCTTTCTTTTTACAGGGCACTGCACAAGCACTGATAAGTTGACAATTACGTTTAAACACTGTGTAGTTTTCAAATGCAGGTCACGATCTCCAAGAAAAGAGTGTTCTTCACCCATCTTTAATACTTTTATGTTCTTTTACAGATTGGCACTTGAGGTATTCACCTGGTTCCAACCCAATTGACCACAGTCGGCACATTGGGACACAGTGGGATATTAATTCTACACATAACATCATTTGTGTATAGACAGTTATAGACTGTCACATGTGAGTAGGGTATGGATCTGTGCACCCGTCCTAAAGAATAAACTTGAGGCTTTGAAACATGTTGACGCACGCAGGAGGTTATGTTCAATAATTACACAAACCTCCATCACACTATTTTTAACAATACCAGTACAGAGATAACATAAAATTCTTTTTAGTCCTTACGTGCTGGGTATTTTTTAACAATCATGTACCATTCACTTCTGACCCTACCACTCACTTCCCTCACACACCACACATAGTGATTACATCAGTGCTCCTGCGTACCCGCTGGTTATTAGCTGGTTATTAGCACGCCTCGTTCCGTAGAGGGACGCGAAGACCACTATGATGGAGCATCACACCAAGGGCCCTTTTGGTGTGTGACGGGTATTTAAAGAACTTAACATGTTCCCACCTTTGTAGGAAACACATCCAACTCCAGACCTGCTTTTGCCTATCTCATATGGGTGGATTCTAATTGTTTGTTAAAGTCTAGTTGGGGAGATTGAATCCACGCCTGGTGTCCACGTGGACACATTCCCTCTCCACTCCCTCTTTTGATATATATGGTACTTATAATGTGGACACTTGGGACAACCTACCGGTCAAAAACAAAATTTACAGGCACTCTGACCAAGTCAATGAAAGCATCGGGCTAAAGTCAGCAAGATGCTGGAGTTAGGGATTATTAACCCATCTGATAATCCACGGGCCAACCCAGTGGTCTAGTCCCCAAACCTCATTCCAAGTGACATAAACCAGAACTGAGGCATGTGTGGGCTACAAGGGTCTCAATTCAGGCAAGAAGACAGATTCTCACCCTATCCCAAGAGCTGATGAATTTATTGACAAGCTTGGTGCAGCCATGTTTCCCAATACCATTGATTTCAAATCAGGGCACTGGCAAACTGGTCTCACACCAGGTACCAAAGATAAATCTGCATTCCCCACCCCATATGGTCATTACCAGTTACTATATGCCCTTTGGTTTAAAGAAATGCCCTTGCAACCTTCCAAAAGCTGATGAACAAACTCTTGGATGGGTTAGAGTCTTTTAATGCAGCTTATCTTGTTGATGTTGTAGTCAGTAGCCCCACTTGGCAGGTCCTGCAGGCCATACAGAAGGCAGGACTCACTATCCAGGCAAGCATGTGCCAGATAGGGCATGGCTCAGTTATATCCTTGGGCCACCTTGTAGGTGGAGGCCATGTGCAACCCTTACAGCCCAAAATCCAGTCTATTAGGGACTGGGAGGCTCCAACCACCCAGACTCAAGTCAGGGCATTCCTTGGGATGACTTGGTACTACAGGAGGGTTGTGAAGGGGTATAGTTCTTTTGTGGTACCCCTCACAGAACTGACATCCGAAAAACGACCAAAGAAATTAAACTGGGCAGTGAGCTGTCAAAAAGGTTTTGACACTCTAAAGGAAGCAATGTGCTCAGCAACCATTCTAAAACTCAAAAATATTCAAACTAGTTCATTGTGCAGGCAGAAGCCTCTGAGCATGGGATAGGGGCAGTTCAATCCCAGATCAATGATAGTGTCCTGGGCCAACCTGTTGCTTTTATCAGCAGAAGGTTATTCCCCAGAGAACAGTGGTAGAGGGCTATTGAGAGGGGAGCCTTTACTGTGGTTTGGTCATTGAAGAAGCTGAGGCTATACCTGTTTGAAACTCACTTCCTTGTTCAAACTGACCACAGGCCTCTCAGATGGTAAATACAAATGAAAGGGGAACATCCAAAACTGTTGAGGTTGTCCATCTCCCTACAGGGGAGTGAATTTAGAGTGTAACGCAGACCTGGGACAGACCATGCCATCACAGGTGGCATTTCCAGGTTCTTTCATATAGACAAAGAAGAATCTCTTGGGAAAGGTTAGTCTCATTACCATTCATTTTAGGGGGTAGAAAATTGCCCCTTTTTGACATGGTCACCCCAATTTTTGGCCACAGTTACTGAGGTTCCTGATGGAATCTACACTGGGTCCCTGCTAAACAGGCCCCAGTGTCATTGTCCTTTCCCTAAACACAACAACATGGTCAATTGTATCCCAAATTGCAAGGACTTTAGCACCCCTGTAAGTCCCTAGTAAATAGTAGCTTAGGGACCCAGGGCATGGGGACTAAAGAGGGCCCCTATGGTCTGCAGCATGCAATATGCCACCCAAAAGGACCCACACAAAAAATGCATGCAGACCGCCATTGCAGGATGTGTGAAATTGTACAACCCATTCTGAAAACACAACATGGCATACTCCCGGTGTGCAACACCCCTGTAAGCTATAACTACATCACGCCTGAGAGCCTTAAGGCAGGATGCATTATATTACATGTGAGATCACATCTGCAAGATGTGTCCCTGTAAGGCATAGTATTGTAATTGCTAAGTATTGCAAGAGATCAGAAAACCATTTTAAGATATGTACCAGGCACTGGGCAATACGAGTTACTCAGCTAGATAATGGCTTCACGAAAAATATTGGCGTATGGTATCAAACACCTCCTTTCAATAAATCTATATTGGTGCTAGTATCAGATTTATTGTGACATGCACTCAGAGGGCGCCTTGTAGGTGCAACCTGAAAACCCACTAGTCCTCTAGTGTGTTCGCTGACTGGTATTGTCTTGTCTGCCACCACAGATATGTTTCTGACCCCCTGTAGGTGAGAGCCCGCACTGTCAGAGGCCAGAAACAATGCGCACTCCAGAGGGTGTCCGTACCGCCTCCATCAGGATGGCTAGAGATTTTGTATATCAAGGCCAGAAGCTTCAAAGCCTCTGCTGGCTTCAATATGCAACTCAGGCTTCCCTCCAGACCTGCAGTAGGCCACCTCCTGCCATGGGGTGCATTTGACATCAGGGCAGGTAGGAAATTACCTAGTCAGAGGCGTTTCACACTTACAGGCTAGGCACACCTCCATGGTGGGACACCTAAAGTGGACAGTCGAAGAAGAGTTTTTTCATCTTGGTTTTGGTGAATCTAGGAACTCTGGGTCAACATTATGCCCACTCCTCATAAGAATTAGTCATAAAGGGGGTGTAGACACCCCAGGGGTAGGCAGTCCATTGACTACTGTTTTATACTCCCATAAATGACACTAAGGTGAGTATTTAGGTATCCCCCCCAATATCAGTGTTTCAAATTCATCTATCTGGGACAGAAAAAAGACAAAGAAGAGCCGTCACCGTGAGAACAAGGCACCGGCTGAGAAATTGGCACAAAACCCTGCATCTGCAGGCACTGATTGCATCTGCCTGGCACATCTTGTTGTTGGCCATTGAGCCCAAAGGGAGCAGCACATCAGTAGGAGGTCTTTATTGCTCTAGGAGGTCGGCCCCATCTCTCCAATGAGTTCAACATGCTAGACCCTCCAGGAGCCTTCCTGCACCAATACAATGAGTACCTGAGTTCCCTCATCAACCAAGGCTTGTTTGCATCCAGACCGGGACTGCACAGGAAGACTAATCAGCATGTTGACGGACTTCAAGGCCAATGAGACCCAGAAACAAGAATGACCCAGCTGTCCTGTTGTCCCTTCTTCTGCAAAACCGACAATAACTGTGAGGGTCTAAAAGGAAAGCGACCCACCAGACAAAACACCTCGGCACCTGAGGCCCGCAGCCTGAGTTCATGGGAACCAACTGTGTCCCCTTACACCAGAGACCCTCATGTGCAAGCCCCCCTTAGGGTTCTGCCGGACTTGTCCCCAAGTCCCCACTTACAACCTTTTTGTTACAGGCATCCTTCCATTGACTTAAACAAATAACGCTTGTGGCTACCAGTGTGGCCATCACCTCTGCACCCGGACACACCAGGGCAGGTAGAAGCTGGTGATTCCTTGATCCTTGGTGTCTAAGCACCTTAAATCCTAAAAGGAACCTTCAACAACCATTCACAAGTATATGCATGCAGTTTATATCTCTCCCATAGGATAACATTACCGTGTTCAAGGATCATACTTCAAAAAAATTTATTAAGCATTTTCCTGTTTTACTGTAAAATCTATAAAACCAAAAGTACTTACCTGAGTCTGATAATCTTGGTTTCTAAAATTATATAAAAATCTGAATTATTTGTCTAAATTAGCCTCAAATGTCGTTGAGTGTGTGTCTCATTTATTCAGTCTGTGTGTGCAACAAAATGCTTAACATGCCCCTCTGATAAGCCTAAATGGTATGACTACACTACCACAAGTAGAGCACTTGGAATTTTTAAAATAACCCCTGTAAACCAATATGGGTCATCTGGAGTTTTTGCATGGTGCATTGCCTCACTACATAAAAATCCAGCTTCCTACAGACCTTTGTTATTTTATGTGAATATTTACATGTTTTTAATATCTATTTATTACTGTCTCTTCCACCTTTATTTTTTCGTAGAAGTTTTAGGGTATTTTGATGTAATTCACTGGCAGGCCTATTGGTCTTGTCAAAGGGGTCATTGCAATGTCAGTCAATAACTATTTAAAGATTGAGTCTTTATTGTAAACTGCTCAGGCCACATAATGCAGCCTTAAGACCATCTACAAGGGGTCACTGCTACCCCAAGCTAAAGAGCAAAAGCTCCAACTCTAAGAATGTTAAAAAATATTAACACATTTTCATGGGGTCATGTTCATAGGATCATGTTCTGCGGGCTGCTGCACTCCCTGCAGCCCTCAACAACACTTAGAAAATATTCTAGTAGTGTCCCCTGCCTAGATTGGAGCACGACCATCCTGCAAAATATAGTTACATAAGCCCTTGAAGGGTATTATACAGTGCTTCTTCCCGAGAGCAGTAAATAATAAATAAGTGGCTCCAGACCCAATTTTTTTTTGTGGGTGTCTCAGTCCCACGCAGGACAACCACATATGTTTTTGTTGAGGGTCCCTGAGGCCCACCGGCTCTCTAAAATCAGGCCCATTCAGTGGGGCCAGCCTCATTATATATTTTTTAATAAACACTGGGGTGCCCCGGACCCATCCAGGACATCACACAAAACCTTTAGATATAGGGGTTGCAGGAGGAGACCCAAGGACCCTGCAACCCCTTGCCAGCTCTCCAACCTGCACCCCTCTTCTGGATGCTGATGAGAGGCGCCTCTTTTACTTTGCTCCTAAACAGGGGGAGCAGCTTTTCTTTCTGCTTTCTGGGAGAGTTCTGGTAGGGAATTAGATTTACATTTCTTGCCCGCACTCACCTAGGTAAAAATTAAGAGTGTCCCAAAGGATGGGGTCCTTAGTACACTGTCTCACTTTGTGCCCCACGTGATGGGGTTTCCTGTTGTGAGGGGTGATGCCTGTTCAAGCAAAAGTCACACTCCCTGTCGGGGACAACCACAAAAATCACGAAATTAATTGGTGTTTCACACTCTGGTAGCTTGGTACAATAGCAGTCAGGCTTAACTTAAAGGCAATGTGCAAAGTATTTATTGTAGCACACAAACAGTAATAAAGTGACAATACAACACAAAAACAATCCCACACCAATTTAGAAACAGAGAGTGCAATTTACTAAATATTTTACACCAAAACAGCAAAAATCCAATCAGTAAAACCAGAGTTATATTTTTTAAAGTTTAAGGTAAAACTATTGCATAAAAGATAGATGTGCCAACCACAGACATTTAGTCTTATGAGACTGGGTCAAAGTGATAAAAATGTTTCCGACAGTGACAGAGTGTAATCCAGATACAAGAAGTCGATTGGCACCTTTTGGGGCTTACCTTCGAACTTAGAAGAAATTTGAAGAAAAGTGTTGTGAGAAGGTTACATTCAGTGGTGCAAGGCTGCATGTCTGAATGGTGGGCATCTGTGTTACAAGGAAGGATGTACTTTCTTGTGTTACTGCAGCATTCAATGCATGCAGCTGGCCGGGCTGTTTCTGGCTTCTCTTAGCCTCCGGCTCATGGCACCTAGCCCTCCTTCTAAGTCCTTCACCGAGTCCTGAGTGCCAGGGTCACTGGTTGACCTCGGTCCAGCCTAATTTGCCTCATGGATGGGAGAAAAAGAGTGGTATGTGTCTGCAGCAGTTGACATGGTCTCCCCACCACCATCAAGTAAAGGTAAAAGGGGCAATAGGCGATATAAGCAACGCATCAGTGCCTCACAGGAACAACCAGCAATGCATAGAGATCACAAGCCATGAATAGGCAGCCATGGCGGTGAGGACTTCAAGAGGTCCTAAGAAGCCCCCGAGGTGAGAGGCACAGGATGAGAGGTGGCAGGAGCACTAGGCTGCAGCTCCACCCATTTCGTGAAAGAACCCGGCACTAGGCCAGTGCAGCTTACGCTCAATGCTATGGTCGATACTGCCCTCACCGCATCATCCATGCTTCCAGCTTTCTGTGTCTAGGTCACCCCTAGATTGCTTTGCTTACCTCACCATCCTAGGCCATTCCCGCCTGCCTTCCTATTTGCCAGCCAACTTCCTTGTTTGATCAGACATTACACCTACTGGCAACCATTTAAGGCACCATCAGCACTTAGAGGATCAGGTGGAACAGCCCTATTGTGGCCTTGGGAGTTAGCAAGTCCTTAATGAGGATGCATTATCAAAGCTTACCTTTTTACCCCTAGGCCCAAATGCTGAGAGAATCCATGAGTTTGCCAAAAGTCACATCCCAACGGAGGACCTTACGCTAGAGAGGCCAACATTCAGTTTTTGTGTCAAACTGGAACATTTCACACAGGGCCTTTGAGTATCGCAAGCTCAATGCCAGGGCCAGAAGAATGATTAGGCTGTTCAACAGAACCAATAGGACAGCAATCACCAGAAAAGCAAGAAAATATTTGTGTGCATAGGGGGAATGACGTTCCTCCATTTGCATGCATAACATTAATGGTGACCCTAACAAAAACACTCCGGACAAATATTTTATGAGCTGAAGAACTACATATCACTATCATCCACGGGTAGACTGAGAGGACGCCTCAGGGAAAATGGCTGGAAGCACTGAAGAAAGACAAAAGTCACAGTAGGCCCTTCCACCTCCACCTCTGCCCTCCCATGGAGCAAGTAGGTTAGACTATAGGAGTCACTTACTAGGATACTACACCCACCGAGAGGGGTATCTGTAATCAAAGCCCCTTCACACACTAGAAGCAGGTCCATACACTCTAACACCAGGTGCCGGATGGTGGAGCTCAAGGCAATAACCTCCCCTTTGTTCCTGAAGAATGCTACGTACCCTTCGGGGACACAGAAGCAGAAACATGTCGACCCTATGTAATACGGTGAAGGGAGAATAATGTCCCACATCACTGACCCCTTCTTTTAACCACCATACTTTTGATCCCTGAATAAACTTAGGATTTGGACAAGATAATGGTTTTGAATACACTTTTCACTCCCCAACAGCCATCACTTAGATTTAGAAGTGCATCCCTGTCTCCACGTGTATGCCCGCCCTCTATCCAACCACGTTTTTAGAGGGCGAGGACAGCCGATGATGAAGCATGCCACCGGGCAGTGTGTGAAGCCAGTCCATAACTTTTTATGAGATGCCCCAATGGCTATGCATCTCCCCCTAACTCTGTAGATACCTATAGGAACACATTACAGGGGCAGCCCTCTTTTGTGGATTCTCTGAAGCACTACTCCCCATTGTTTTGCATGCCTTTATGATGAAGCTGGTTCCTCAATCATAACTCATCTATGTAGATACTCAGGGGTCACATATGACATATATAGTACAGGTCTCAAAATCTGGCGTCACATAAGATCGTCCAAAAATGTGACTTGGCCCAATGGATATGGCAGGGTATCAAACCACTGCTAGGGGTGCATCCGTACTAGCTAATATCCATGTTAGTACGATGCAGGGGGCTCACGATGATCAACTGATAAATGCATCAGGCACCAACGAAGTGGGCACACCTGAGTCAAAAAGTATAACAGTGGCGCAAATCTAATGTGCCACCCCTGAACAGACAAGCTTCACAGAGAGGGACTGTAATAATCTGGTGTAGGAGTATTCAATACCACCTGATAGTGCAGAAGCACTACAATCTATTAGCACTCGAACCACATATACCATTAAATGAAGGTGCCACTCACGTAGCCAGAAAGCACTTGAAAATTTAATGGAGGAGTCATTTGAATGGCCCTGTTTGAAGAGCCACTAAAGCAGCAAGGAAAGAAAGTGCATATGATTCACTTGTACCTATGATAAGAAAGTATACCTCCAAGTACTCCCCGGTCAGCTTGCAGGAAATAGCCCAGTGTGGCCCATCCACCTCCAATAACTTCGTTTTTACAACACTAAACCTAAATTCTACTCTACTTTCCGCAACATTTTCCTGGCATGGTAGTCACGTGAATTGGAGGTGAAGGTAGATCTAATAAAAACCTTAGCTAAAAACAATGATTACAGAAAATGCTAACCATATGAAGGGAGTGATTCCATCAAGGGAAACGTCTGATGTTATGGGAAGGAAGGCATCATGTACCTGGGAAGCAATAGTGAATAAGCTCAGCACCCTACAGACCATCGCTTTACAGTAGTGAATCACATGAAACACGTAGGGCCATCCAGCAGCACTAGTACAAATATAGAACATGACCTGCTGGATTTAGAGTACAGCCATACTGGAGGCCCCCACCGACCTATGCAAAACCCTCCTTCTATAAATAAGGCAAATAAGAGGAAGCAGCTTAGCAGAGACTATGGAGCACAATTATCTAGCAAGGACAACAAGGCTATGAGAATGGATAAAATAAAATGTACCCAAAATGGGCCCTTTGACTCCGCTGCCTCAGTCGAACAAGAAGCTGACACCATGAACTGGCCCTCCACAAACACAATCTGTGTGAAGGCTATAGGTGGTACTTCTAGTAGTAAAAGACCCTTAACTTCACCGCAAAACAAAAGGCTTCTAAAACACACAAAATAAAACGACCAGAAACATGATACGCCTAAAGACACAAACCAAGAAAGCAAATAGTTTCAGCAAGGCCCTCCAGGCCGGTGCACCTTTTGAGGAGGACAGCCAAGATAGGTCTACAACAAAAAAGAGGTGTATTCAAGTTTCCAAGTAAAGAGGGTTTTAAAAGAGAGTAACACATTGGAAGGCCAAAATTCGCCAGAAGTGCCCCCACCCTCCCCCCATCAGCACCAACCTGGAGTGGCATCAATGGGGGGTTTGTACTACAATCTATAAAGGACCATGGCTCAGAAGGTTTGGAGCCTGCAAACATGGGCGGGAGGAAAACAGAAGCATGGACTCTGAACCCAGGGCCACATCCAACCAGTTTAAAAATGTAAGCATTTGGTCAACCAACAAATAATATGGGCAACTAACGAAGCCCTTCACAGCAAGCCTTGTCGACAGGAAACTCCCTGAATTGCACATCCAGTAAAACCTAGCCTGTTGATCTTCACGCTTCAATTTACTTCCAGAGGAGCCTACGATATCCTGAAGTGGTCAAACGTATTGCGCCTTCTAAAAAGCATTCTATCATTAAAGTATCTCTTCTCCACCATTTTGTGGCCCTTCACTTTAATACACTATCTCATATTAGCACAAACGAATCAACCATAGCCATGTGGCTAGACATCAAGGACATGAACAACATATTAAAGGAGCTTAAAGGAGTTATTCAAAGACGGGGGCATACTCATCAGCCAACCCACACCCAAAAATATCCACATGGATTAATCCTCAAACAAAGGGTTACAAAATTAGAATCCAAAGAACAAAGGAGCATATTAAAAGGCATATTAAAAACAGTGGCGGCTTCCCTGCTAAGGCGGATAAGCCTCGTCCCACTGCTCAGAAAAGAAAAAGAAAATAACAATAACGTATCGTCATATTATTTTTATTTTGTCCTGTGTGCAGTCTTGGTGGGGAGGGGCTTCCCAGAGCACGGGAGAGGTGCTGTGCACTCCCTAGGTGTGCATGAATGGTTTGGCCAGCCCTCTTGGCCCGACCAAACAGTTCATGCACATTTTGCATGTTCCTACCGGGCTGCATTACACAGCCTGATCAGGAATATGCACAGACTCCCTGTTCAAGTCGGAGCGCTGATCACAAATCACAATGCTGCATAGCAGCGTTGTGAGGGGCTGTGGGGAGCCTGTCTGCCTGGGTGCCTCCTGCTGCCGCAGACCGGAATAGATGAGTATGAGAATGGAGGAGATGCGGCCACTGGCCATTACATTTTTTATACATTCCTCCTCTCTCCCCCCTGTCTAACCACCCCCATCTGGTAGCAGCCCCTACTGATTAAAAGGCATAATACAATCTGCTCTACCCACTTGGGAGGATAATATAAAAGTGCACTTGTCAAATGTAAAGAGCAGTAACAGCACCAGTTGTATGTATTTGAGCTTATATAGCGCACAGCTACCCGCAGTGGGTTTCCCGGCGCTTGCTTAGGGAACCCGTCCTGGTATTCCCCTGTGAGATAACCCTGGCAGGGTGTCCACAAGGTGAAAGCCAGGCATCCCGCCACGAGGGGCCGTTGTGGAGATTAAGCAAGCTATTGCCCAGAGTCGCAGAGGGTGAACCCGTGAGTCGAGAAGGCACCGGAGCGAGAATTATCAAGTCCGTGGAATTTTTAGCCCAAGACCCGCCAAGGCGGGGAATTGAACCCTGGTCCAGGGCCGATCTCAGCTTCCGCGTCTGCCACCTCTAACCCCTGAGCCACACTTCTCCACAGTTGGAGCTGGCTATCTGCTGCTTTGAATGTGGTACCTAAAGGCATATCAGTCACCTTACATGAGGCAAAAGGACTCATGTGAGACTAGATAATTAAGTAAATTAATTCGCTCATCTGTTGCTGGGTTGGCCACTGTCTAACAAAAAAAAGAAGCTCATGACTTCTTAACCAGCGGTGATCTCATGCTTCAAACAATGCGCAAAGACGGCATGCCTAGATCTAATGGTCTACCTGGGATCATCTATAGGGATGATGCAGACCTTTGAGCACCACAAATTCAAGACCTTTGTCACGGCTGTATTTTGTGATCTAATATTCCAGCATCATGGATGGGCTCCCTTCTATTTAAAATCCATGAAAAAGGTGACAGCTCAAAATCAAATCCTATAGGCTAATAGCTCTATTGGGCATTGTAGTGAAAGCTTTCACAGTGATCCTACTGTGAGAACTGGAGGGCTGGGTAACAGAAATTATCATCATTACATACTACCAGACAGGGTTTCAGCCCAAGGCATCCACTGTGGACAATGTTATACCAAGACCTTCTTGGCAAGCAAAGCAACAAAAAAAGGGTCAGGTCCATTATACGCATGTCTGCAGATTACAACAAATCATTTGATGGCATAAACCATAGCATCACTTGGACAAAGCTTCTCGGGTGGGAGATATCAAATAACTCTCTCAATGCAATAATCACCTTATAAACGGACACCTGAGTCCAAATCGAACTGACTCAAACCCATGCATCTCAATTAATTAATACAAAGAAAGGTTTAAAACAGGGCTGTGTTATAGCTCAAATTATGTTTTACCTCTATACTCCTGATCTAGGGCTGGCACTATCCAAGGAGACCTTGTACGCAACAATAATCAGGTCATTAAAACTACCAGTTATAAATTAAGCGGATGACTTAGACAACCTGGACCTCACCATCATTGGTAAGTTGAGGAGTTTAATCTTGCTGTTTTCTTATAAGACCAAGAACTGCCTAACAGCTACAGCTGCAATAACCAAGGTCCTGATCTTTAGGCAGCGTAAAAAAACCATCAACATAGATGGAACCTTGGGCCGCTTAATATAATACCAACAAGTAAATACAATTACCTGGGTGTATGGCTAACTGACACAAGTAAAGCAACCATATAGTTCAGGGGGATAAAGGAAAAAGCAGCAAAAGCAACATTTGCCTTGGCAAAACTTAATCAAAACCTACACAGTCCCACTACAGAAGGAATTTGCATAGCGATCTGGGGTAAATTGCAACCGGTATAAACTATGGGCACCTTGTTTTCCCTGGGGTGTTATCGACTGTAATGGAGCAGGGGCCAATTGGCAGCTTACAGAGAATGTTTCGCCCACCGAAATGCACACAACATCACCCTACTGTGATTGGAATTTGGCCTGGAATACTAAGAGATTGAGTGTATTGTAACATTTTACTATCAGGTCCACTTTGCCATGAAGGGTTCAATGAAAATTGCACTAAGGGCCATCTTAAATGTAGAGTCAGACTCCTGGTCAAACTACCTGCAGAATGTTCTTAATTCCTAGAACCTGGACATCAGACCCTCAATTCATACAGTAGTAGCTTACCAATATGTGAAGTGTATCCTAAAATATCATGGGAGTCACTTGTCCAAAGTGTTTGACCTGCAGGAAGCTATGCACACTCTGGTGGTTCCAGGTTTACTTCAATCACGCAAGGCAGTAGTTCTCCAGCCTTACCTGAAGGCCCCTTAAGGCAGGTCTACTCTTAAACACATACTTTACATAAAACTACTGGTTTTACCACTATAGGGATTCCAACTGCATTGGTGTTCCTGATTGTGAAAGTCTCTCCTTTGTGATTGATTTAACATCTTCGTTCACCTTCTCGGGCATTTTGACATATCGTCCCCCAGGACCTTTTGGGCATTTTAAGAAAGATCTGCCGGAGGTAGCAGCAAAGTTAGCAAACTCCTCCCTCATTTTACAATCCTGGGAGATTTTAATCTGTATTTGGAAGATGAGTCATTAATCTCCACACAAGGGTTGGTGGATGAATTGGCTATGTTTCAGCTTCTATTGAAAGTGAACAGCGCCACTCATTTTAATGATCACCTGTTGGATCCGATATTTTCCATAATTAGTTATCTCTCGATAGGAGATGCTGATCCTATTATATGGTCAGATCACTTTATACTCCCCTTCTCACTGTTACTTTCAGAGGCGAATTTATGTACGACCAGAGCCACGAAAATTGCTCGGCGCTGGTTGAAAATCCCACTAGACACGTTCATTATTAAATTGACCAATACTCTGCCTGCAGGCCATCTTAACCCGACTGTGGCAAATGATAATTTTAACAAGTGGATGGATCAGGCTCTTAACTTGGTACTCCCTAAAGCGAAAATTTCAGAAAAAACAGGGGATAAAAACAATCCTTGGTACTCCCTGCTCCTCCGCTAGCTTAAACAGACATGTAAAAAATGTGAGAGAGTATGGAGGAAAGATTTTGCTTCACCAAGACAAATTAAATATTGAGAAGCCATTAAAATATATAAAAAGGAAATAAAAAATGCACAAGCTCTGTACTCCTCGTGCAATATTTTTAAAACTGCTAACAGTCTTCTTTTCTCTGCCACATCCTTGGTTTATATTTATAACTCATTTCCCCCTGTTACGGTCTCTCAAAGGCTGGTAATAAATGGGGGAGTTGGTTTGCTTTTCCCGAGCCCCCAGCTTTAAAATTTTCCCCTCTTGGATCTTGAGACCTTGGAAGGGCTGTTTAAGGAGCTCAAATCGGGCTCTCCTCTTGATGTTGCCCCCCCCCCAGTGTTCTTCAAAAAGTAGCTGAAGTAGTGTCATCTCTTATACTTGATTGTATAAATTCCTCATTTAAAACTGGGAATGTGCCACCGCAATGGAAACATGCCAGAGTTAAAGGGCTTCTTGAAAAGCCTAACCTGGATCCTGAGAACTGGGGAAAATACTGCCCAATTTCCTTGCTGCCAGGGGTCTTTAAACCTGCGGAAAAACATGACAACTCAATCCTATCTGCATTTTTGGAAAATAATAAATGGTTACATGCCACACAGACTGGTTTTAGACCATGACAAGGAACAGAAACAGCTATGCTGATGGCAGTAGAAGAAATCAGGAAGATCCTTAACGACGGAGGCTGCGCTGTCCTTATCTTGTTGGACCTTAGCGCAGCCTTCGATACCATCAACCGGTACCGTGCACTTAGGTGGCTTCAGTCCTTCCTTCAGGAGAGGGCACACTCTTTGAAGGAGATTGCACTTCGAAAGCTATATCATTGACTTGTGGAGTGCCCCAGGGTTCTTCCCTGGGCCCCACGATGCTCAATGTTTATATGAGTTTGTTGGCGGAAACAGTACTCTCACTTGGGGTACAGGTTGTATCTTATGCCGAAAATACTCAATTGATTGTCTCCTTAAAACAGTCTAACCGTTCTGACCCTGATCTGGCTGCGTGACTTCAGAAAGTCTCGGGATGGATGGCCAGCTCCTTCCTGAAGCTTAACAGAGATAAGACAGAGCTTATGCTCTTTGGGAAATCTGCTCCTTTAAGCATCGGCCATCTTTGGCCTAATTGTTTGGGTTTCCCCCCCCCGTTCCCAAAAAAACGAGTTAAGAGCGTAGGAGTATGGATCGATTGTAAGCTAGATTTTGGAGATCAATCCCGCACAGTTGCAGCACACTGCTACAGGTTGCTTAGAAGGTTCAGGAAGATACTTCCTATGCTTCAGTTTGTAGCAAGACGATTATTGGTACAGGTCATTGTATTGTCTCGGCTCGACTATGCTAATGTGCTTTATTTGGGAGCACCCTTGGCCACTACTAACTGACTAAAAATGCTAATGAATGTTGCTAAGCGTAACTCCGCTAGGCCAGCCTTGTCCACTTTTCATTGGCTGCCGGTTCAGCAAAGAGTTCAATTTAAGGCGCTATGTATTATTCACAAATCTCTAGCAGGAAAGGGCTCATCCCTGATCTGTTCTTGGAGTAAACGGTATGTACCCAACAGGACCCTCAGGTCAGGGAATAAAGGCCTACTATGTGTGCCTAAAATCAAACATGCTCGAAGTGGAGGGCATCTGTTTTCATATAATGGCCCGAGACTCTGGAACAGTATTCCATTGCACATACGTTCTGAAGCGGACCATCTTAATTTCAGAAAACTTGTGAAAACTTTCCTTTTCCAGTAATTGTCTCGTGGAACACCGGGTCTCTTATTGCTGGGATGCCCTTGGGTAACCACGCACTTTAAAACTTCTCTCTCATTCATTCATCCATTCATTCAATTCTAAAAGTGAGTATCAGGAATGGTGTTGCTTGTGTACAAATAAAGCAGAATCTCTGCGCCATTTATTATGCTGCTATCCTGTGATGATAACTGGAAAAAGCATCTTGCTGAAACCGTAATTCATAAAGCATAAGCTAAGAACCTGCGGGAAAGCCGTTACCTACTCCACTGCATGTGATATCCCAATGGAATTAGCAAGAATGGCAAAGAATTGTTCCATAGTAGGGAACGACTATGGGAATGTAACACCAGACATATGTCACCCACTATTTTTCTATTGTCAGAACTCCTTTATAGGAATCTCCCTCATGAAGGCATCTTGGATTTTGATTTAATCTTGTAATGCTGTCATAACACTTGTACTTTAGATTAAACTTTGCATTTTGTTTCTTTTCTATTTTACACAAACTAATATGAAATTGGCGGTTGAACTTGATATGTTGCTATAACTCCTGCATTTAAGTACAAACCTTGAATTTATCCCTTCTTCATATTGGCACTGAGTGGAAATGGAAGAGGTGGCTGTAAAAAAGGTGTTGATTGAGTCTCCCCGCCTTAGGCACGTGTGTTCTTTTTGTCTGAACTTGAAATACCACCATAATATCTGTATTTTAGATCTAACTTTGCAGTTTTTCTCCTCCTTTAATTTGTATTAAGTGGTATGGAATAGGTGGGTGAATCTGATATGCTGCTACACCGCATCTTAGAGATAATCTTGCATTCTATTTATTTCCCATGTTTGTACTAAGTGAAACGGAAAAAGTGGCTGTAGAAAGGGTGTTTATAAATCTCTGTACGTTAGGCCAACCGAACAGCCACATATTTTTCAAAATTTCCCTTGAAAGGCACTATATGTTTCTAAATGTCTTCCCATTAAGGATGCTTAAAAGAATGCTCTTTATTACAAACTACATTTTTGCATGAGCCCTCAATGTGGTTTTACTTACAGCTCTGTTCATGTAATACACTTATCCTCTCCTAGTTTGTACCATCTCCCTATGGATATAATTTATGGTGTATAATTTATGGTGTTGATCATACTCATGCAATTGGGTTTATACCTTGCACTACACAACTGGCACTGTGCGTCAACATGTGCAATTATGTACACATATCAGGAGGTAGTACATATGCAAGGGACACAAAAACCACTTATGTGAGTAACTGTGTTACCTCTTTTCTCTCATGTTTTAATCACACTTTAGTTTTTAGGTATTTATTACAGTGCAATGTTTCTTGTCAATGTCGTGGACTCGCGGGCCGAATACTTGGTTAAGGTTTCCACATTTGCACATAGTCGCTTTTTGGAAGTTGAAAAGCTCCAGTGAGACAAGGCTGTGGCTGATGAGAGTTCCAAGAGGTTCGATATCCCTTTGGTGATGGACCGCTGAGCAGTATTTTCTGATAAGAAGAGCATAGTGGGAGCTGCAGCGAAGTCAGTCCAACCAGCGATGCACAATGTGTGGATAGATAAGCAGATTGGTCCAGATCTTCTCTTGGTTCTCAGGGAGGCTTTTAGCTAAAAGAATTCTACATCCCGAGTTTTGGATTCTGACTATTTGGGCACCTTTATCACCACCACCAAAGATCCAGCACTGCTGGGACTCCACTTGGGGGATTAGGACTCACTCAGGTCAGGTCCAGCTGTGAGTTCCCAATGGTTGGAGCCTGTTCTGTCCCTGAGGCTCAGATCAGGAGGCCAACCAACTAGCCCTTGGAGACACTCTGGTAGTCCAGGGTTCAGCAGTAGAAAACAGCTAAAATAGCAGCACAGGCATCTGAGGGTTCAAGGCAGGCTTCATGCAGAAAAGCAGTCTTATGAAGCCAGAGCAGCCCATAGCAGCAGACAGCCCTCTGAGAGTCCTTTCACATGTCCCGAAAATGAAATGAAGAGTGGTGTTGATGCCCATAAATATACCTGGTGCACACATTGAAGTCGTACAATTTTTTATAGGCTTCCACCCCCACAGTTGCTTGGAATTTCCTACCTTCCAGCCCTGACCCCAGCATGTATTGGATCACAAAAGATTAGTGTCAAACCCTTTGTTAGTGTGCTTAGTTTTTACAAGTTTGACCAGTGTCAAAGCTATCCAGAAAGAACTAAAAGAACAATATAATCTACAAACTCAATTCACTGGTATGCATATAACTTTTAAAATATTTTAAAAGTTTACATTAGAAATCAAGTTGTATATTGGAGTTTCAATAAACAGTATCACAGTAATGTGGAAACAAATATCAGATGAACTGTATCTAGCAGATGCTATATGTTTAAGATGTTAGTACTGTGGAAAGTTACCATAAGCAATGCCTTTAAAAATGACAATGTTTTAAATGTCTAAGCATCATGTGCAGAACAGACAGGTCTATGTTATATATATTTTGGGAAACTGTAGTACTTTTAGAGACATTATTAAATAGTAGTAGTGTTTTCATGAATGAAACATAAGACAATGTGCAGTGCTTGTCTATGAATTATGAGGTAGTAATACTCATTAGGTATGCATTAGTAAGTGTTTGTCAGAGTTTTTTTTTTAACTTGTATGACCACTTCGCATATGTTTAGATGGTCAGATATGGTTTTTCTGCATATAGATAGTTATATGTAGATGAGACTTTTGAGTTTACTTAAAAAGAACTATATATTTTTGGAAAGATATATAATATTATATATATATATATATATATATATATATATATTAGTTGGAAAGATATACATGTTTACAAGGTAATCTATGTTCTTTAAGGCTGTTGAAAATGTCATGTATCTGGTGATGGTGGTGAATTACTTTATACATGCTCTGCTAAAAAATGAGGAGTTTAATAGTGCAGGATGTCTCTTGAGAGTTTTTGCATTAGGTTCAATTGGTGTGTAACTTATCTTGGAGAAATGGTTAGTGTATGTTTTAAAGACCCAAGAAATATTTGAGAAATAATGTAGGTATGTCATTAGGAAAAGGTTTTGTTTGTTGAAAGGTGAGTATTGTTGTTTTAATAGAAATGTATCAATACATGTGCACACTGACTAACACAGAGCGAAGTATGCTCCTGAAGAGGCATGTATCGAATTATTTAACTAGTGTGATATCTAAACTTCACTCACACATAGCCCAGTAGAAAAGGAAAGATTCACTAAAACAGGCAGGTTCATACTGACAGGAGGACTTTAACAATGAGTCTGTGATATAGTCACAACTGTTATATATCTCCCAACAATGGAGGTACTTTCATAGTAAGCCAGGCACTAATCAGGCACTCATCCAATCAGGCATTCATCGAATCACCTATGCACTTTCTATGCACGTATTCCATTACCCGGGCACTACCTATACACTCTTGCAAACATGCAGTAACTAATTATGTAGTCTTTGAACTATGCATGCACTACACATGCATTCATCCAATCACCCAGGCACTAACCATTCACTTATGCAATCACCAAGGCTGTACCTATGCAGTCATTCAAATACCCAAGCACAACCCATACCCTCATCTAAATTTCCACTTACAACCTATGCACTCATCGAAAAACTGAGGAACAACGCATGCACTCATCCAATTATGCAGCCAGTGCCATTTAAGTTAACATGTCACCCATTCCAGTACCTATGCACTCATTCAAATACTGAGGCAATACTGTTGCACTAATAAAATTCCCCAAGTAGTACACTTGCTTTCATGTAATAACTCAAACTTTAACAATGGACTTATGCAATCATGCAGACAATAGGAATGCACTTATTTAATTAGCCAGGCAGTACTGATACACTAATTCAATGATCCACACACAACCCATGTACTTATCTGAACATCCAGGCACTACCTATTCTCTCAAACAAAAGCACATTGGTAGCAGCCATGTACTCATACAGTCACTGAAACACTACTCATGCACTCATCCATTCCGCCAGGTGCTATGTATGGATTAAACAATCACATATGCACTATCCATGCACTCTATAATTCACCTATATACTATGGGTGTATTCCTGCAATTATTCAGGCATTAGAGTTTCACTCTTTTAATCCATGCATGTATTAAATTATTGAGGCATTAGTGATGCACTTTTCTCATTATTCAGGTACTAACCATGCACTCATCCAAACACCCAAATAGCTGTGATATACTCATGCAAACATGCAGGCAATAACTATGCAGGTATGGAAGGGCCCATGGAATTCTCACATCCTCAGGGAATCTTCCAGGAACTAACTGTTTCCTCAGGGAATCACCTAGGCAGTACCTATGCACTCATCCAATCATCCTGGGAGTATTCATGTATTCAACCATAAACACATGCATTTATAAGTTGTAATGAGTAGTATGTAGTCTTTTAATACCATCTGGTGAATTATATATGCAACCTGTAGCACACTCTTTGCATACACTCGGAAGAATTAATGAGCTTAATGCTCTGATAGATCTTAATGTTCAGAATTTTAAACGCACCATTTCACAAAATTTAAATGTGATACATTAAGGAAGAAAATTAATGAGATACTAAATACACCAGTGGCACAATGGTAGAGAGGCTCACAAAAAGGTCTTATCTTGTTTTTTCAGATTTACAGTGTTGAGAAACTGTATGTACTTCTACACTTTCGTTGAGGTTTATTTTAAACTTACTACAGAATGGATTACTGGTCTTTCACCATGAATATTTGAGAACTGAGATATGGTGCAGCTATGTTGTAGGAGAGAATGCTATACTGTTAAAATCTAACTAACAAATAACGTTTTGTGTTTTGCTTTGGGTTTGGTATATTGAAGTAAGTGCATGACGTTATATAGCTAGGTTCAGCTGTAGATTTAAAACTGCAACATGACATATAAACTGCTTTTTTATGTGTAAGTCAGTAGTAAAGAAGTAGTTGGTACAATGGCTAGAGTAAAACACTAAATATACCTTTTTTAACCTCATAGATGCTATTAAACATTCCTCCCCAGTGCTGCGCTGTCCATTGGAACTAGTGCTGAATGGACGTCCAATGGTCGTGCGCAGCACTGGGGAGGTAGTGCTGCCGTCGGCCAACGCACCGAGGCAGCACTTAAGGGGCTAACAGAACAATATGTACATAATTACAGACAGTTAAAATACCTACAAATATTCAGCGAAAAAAACAACAGAGAATACCTACAAATAATCAGAGAAAAAAACAACAGAAGCAACTACAGCATCTCTGCTGAAATGACATGGAAAAGGGGAAAAATACAGATAACGTGGTGAAAGAAAAAACAGCTACTGGGAAGAGGACAAAGTCATTTCCTAAAAATATATCTGGACACCTGCAAATATTTGGAAACAATGTAAATAAAAACCAAACTATGAGAAACAATAAAAGTGAACACAAATCTATATTACAAGAACAGGAACGAATGTAACAAAGAAAGACACATCTTAACCAGGAGACAGTAGCTGTTTGAGGAAATCAGAGCCAAGATTTTCCAAAGTAGGGTGATTGTAAATTTAATGCGAAATATGAAGAAGTATAGAAGAAGGACAGATGCACTGAAACAGAAAGAACAAGTTGAGGGAGTAGTTGATAAGGCAGTTGCGTTGAAGGGGAAGCTTTTCATTTTGATTATAAATAGAATGAAGACGCTTGCCAAAATAGTGTTGTACATAAGGAGACAAAACCATAAGAAATGATTAGTCAATGGAAATTTCCTTTTGCACATTTGTGGAGAATGGATCCATACATCTACTCAAGAGCCTTTCTTTATTGAAGAAATCTATCTCCAGGATAACACATTAGTTCATGATATTGATGAAAAAGGATGATTTTATGAAATGAAGAATGGCATTACTATAGTGAAGGAGGAGATGGTATCAAAAAATGTAGAACAAGTAATTGCTGAAGAGGTACGGGGAAGGGGTAGTCAGGTCCTCTATACAAATTGTATAGTAATAGTGTTTGTAGTATTTGACAGTAATCCATTGATATAATAAGAACATTTCTACATATCTTTCTAAGGTGAAGTTTAAAGCACAATATATTTACTTTTTCCAGGATTGGATACTTGCAAGGTTGGAGAGCATACGAATTTGGAGGGACACTCAGTACCTTAATAATCAAAGATAGTGTGGCATTTCAGGATGTAAGCTGTAAACGTCACAACAATGTGAAGTTTACTTAGGATGTTGTACCATGTGAAAACTCCTGCTTTATGTTTAGAAGAAGTTAATAGAACATGTTTCTATTGTATTGTGGCAGAGGTAGAAAAGGTTTGTGAGGATGTACAGTTTAATTTATTTTTTACAGAACAGGACTCTACAGAAAATGAACAGTTGATAACAGGTGGAGTTGCAGAACAGGACACAGGTATTATAGTTGATAGCTTTGAAGAATATATTACAAAATGTATTACAGCGTGCTCTGAAAAACCGGAGTATGTTTGTATATGGTGTTAAAACAGTCACTACAAGATTAAAACATGGACTGTTGGTGTGTATGTAAAAGGTGAATAAGTCAATAATGATAACTGGCAAAAGTTTGCTGTGTACTTATTTGTAGAGGAATGCCATGTCTTGCCCAGTAAGTTCCATGTAAGTACTGTTACAATAAAATAGAGGATATGAAAATGCAAGCTAGAGCTGTGCATCACAATTCAATACTGGTTCTTATTCCAGAACCACTTCAAGGTTTTCAATGTTTATGAGTCAATTCGTATCCAAAGTATACTTCCATTTCAGGCTATAGTCTGTATGGAGCTAAAGACAGGCAAGTTAACACCAACAGAGCTGCAGACATGTCTAAAAGGTAAAGTATTGTTCTGGATCAGTAGTGTTTACTCAAAATGTTCAGCAGGATACTCAAGAATTTTTAATGGTAATGCTAGGAATATTAGAGGAAGAGGATGTGAATATCAATGAATTATTTGGTTTGTTATAAATGGAATAATAATTGTGAACATTGTGAATTCACCTGTAGCACTGAAATTAATTCGGAACAATTCCTCTATTTGAAAATAGCAGAGAGTAATGCTTTTGCCTTTGAAAATTTAACGAAAAACGCCCATCAAAATATGGCCTGACCAAACTGCAGGTTAGAATATAGGTGTATGTTGTTATTACAAACACACGGGAAAGATGGTAGTATATTAGAAACTGAAATTATAAACTTTGTAGCTGGACAAGTTTCCATTTCAAAAAGAAGTTTCCCAACTGTAGCAAACATATTTCATGAAGGAGTTAATATAACATTTACACACTGCAAAATATATAGCAATGACCTATAGATGTCATTTACATCAAGACTATGTAAAAAGCTAACAAACTTATATCTGCTATTTCTAGAACTGAAGTTTTTAGGACAATTTATGATAACAAAACGTGTTATTGTGTTGAACTATATATGACTTATGGGCTTTTGAGACATTATTCAGCCTTTATGGTGTACTGTCTACAGCATTTTGTTGGAAATGAAAGACTGTTTTTAACTGAAGGAAATTAATGTATAAAACATTAAAGGACTACATTTTTTACTACAGATAAAAACTAAACGGAGGTACTATAATACCACCAACCTTATTTGCATCTAAGAAGTCTCTTTTCCACTTCGCCAATGTGACTTATTTTGGTTTCCTAATGTTCAAGATGAAATGCAAATACATGTTTCTTTGTTTAAATTTTTTCACAGTGCTAGAACTGCTGCAATAAAAGAAGAATAAAAATTAACAACTATAGTTTTTCACATTCTGGAAAATTAGATCCACAGACTGCTTCCCAGCTGTTACAATAGTGTTATAATTTATGCAGAAAGTAGAAAAACGCTTTAGTTCTGGTGACATTTCACTGCATCTTATCTCCACTTAAGCAGGAACTTTGTTGTCAGGAGCAGGACCTGGAGGTTAATCAATCCTCTCCTTTTTTCTCTGTGGAATTTTAAATTGCCTAATGTGGTATGTTTTCAAGTTGTCTAACATACTTGTTGTACCACATGAATATTCTTTTGCTGTGACACGAGATAATGTTTTGTCACATATGCTACATTTCACCAATGTAGCTGCAAAACTGTGTACACTAATGACATTTTTTTGTTTGTTAATTATGTTCTTTTTGTGAGTTCCGATGTTAAAAGCTATTTGCTGTTTTTTACAAATGTGTTGTTAAAATGTTGTTAATCAATTATGATACTAAACCGATAGACTCAAACGTTTTGTAAAATATGTCTATAGATCTGTTTTATACTTTGTCATTTGTATTCATGACTACTTACATCATTGTGACCTCTGGTGTTACTGTGAAGAAGGAAAATGCGATTTTGATTTAGTTATTTCAACAAATGAATACAAAGGGGAAAGTTCAATTAGTATCTTACTAAATAGCTATGCTGAAACTTTATGTAAAATATGTCTATTTATGTGTTTTACACTTTGTCAAAAACACCCTGTATTTGCAGTGTGTCCTTGGCAATTGCATTCATAGAATCACATGGATAATACCTATGCACTCATACAATCACCCAAGCACTACTCATGCACTTACCTAATTACCCAGACGTTATACACTCACTCACAGACCCATACAGCCACTCAATCAATCAATCAATTATCTTTATTTAGATATAACACATATATCTTTAAAAGAAGGTTAAAAAATTCATATTATGTATCAATAAATAGGGTAAAAACAAGGAGGAATAAAAACATAGTCAGTTAAACAGTCATTATAAAAGCAGAAATTATCCTCTCTTAAGCCTCTTTAAATAAAGTAGAGTAGCTTAAAGCATATTGTACAGGGAAAAAAGTCATCTCTTCAACCCTTTTATGTTATAATCGGCATTGATGGTATCCTACATATAGAAAGCAACCGACATTCCTGAGGCTGCTGACCATTTCATTTCAACCTCCCTGAAGGTTGGAATAGGTTATGGGGTGAGTTGAATGATTAAGAAAAGAGGGAGGGACACTTTAACAGGGCCTCTTTTGATTGAAATTACAGTGTGCTTGCTGAATGAAATTTATAAGTCTTATGTTTAAGGCAGTGTTTTCCGGATTCAAAGCTACCATGATGGCTTGCCTGCAGGTCCGGGCACCCAGCCTATTCCATTCTGGTTTAAGTTCACGCCTGCGTTCTGAATTAAAGGCTGGGCAGAGGCAGATCACATGCGACATAGTTTCGGCTGTTTTGCCACACCCTCTACAAGTTAGATCTTCCGCAGTGCGAAGACAGGAGGGTAAATCTTGCAGAAATCGCAAGTCGCCCATTCTGATGGCGATAAAGCTGCGTTTTAGGTGCAGTGAATATGTACAAGCCAGGTAGGAGGCGGGGGCCAGCCGTCTATAAGAGTTTACAAGAGCCCAGGCATGACTACGTTTCAAAAAGAGTGCTTTGTCAACAATACGTGATCTCATTCTCACACCCTTTTTGATCCCTATTTTGAATGCTGTCTGACTAGGATTCAGGGCCCACAAATTGCTCGCTGACATTTGCTGAATGGCGTCTTTAAAAAGACGGCCGTACGTTCCACCTGGATTTTTCTGGGTTATTTCTTGGCAGACTAGGGATTCTAATGTATCGGGGTCCGCTTGTCTTAGTTTGTGACAGAGGTTAAGGTATGCCCCGATGTTGGAGGCATCGTAGTTTATTAGCCCCATCTCCAATCTTATCTGTGCAGCAGATGCAGACTTTGGCAGCTGGAGAACCTTTTATAAATTTTAGTTGTGTGCTGGTTCAAGGCTGTATTCATTTTCCCCCCGAATGTATCTATGCCATACGATACAGTATGGCCAATTTTTGCTCTCATCACCTCCAAAAGAGGCGATAGAGTTGGGCCTGAGAGATTTTTTGCAAGCTTACCTAGTGACACCGCAAGGGTTATTGCTTTAACTGCGATCTCGTTACGCTGTTTTATAAAGTTGCGTTTAGAATCCAGGTGGACGCCTAGGTATTTATACGACTGGCCTGTGACGAGGCTTATGTTGTTAAATGACCATCCACCACCTGTGTGTCGTTTCTTACCAAACGGGACGACTTGCGTTTTCTTTAAGTTGACCTCTAATTGGTTAATGATCGTATAGTCATGCAGTTTGTCAAGGAGCCTTTGTAGGCCAACCCTAGTGAGGCTAAAAAGGACCAGATCATCGGTGTACAAAAGGTTGCTTAGACCCAAACAACCCACCTTTGGAGAATGACTGTTGGTATCGTCCAAGGTCGCCGACAGATCTGCTATAAACAGGTTAAAGAGAAGGGGGGCCAGCACACATCCCTGCTTCACGGCTCTAGTTGTCATAATTTTCCGCGAGAGATGTTTGCCGGACCCTAACTTCACCCGAACCCATTTACGGGAGTGGAGTTGGATAATTGCCTCTAATAGATTCTCTGGAATCCCCCAATTCCTTAATTTTACCCATAGAGCCTCCCTGGGGACTCTATCAAATGCTGCTTTGAAGTCGACAAAGCAACAAAACACTAACCTAGATGTTAGAAGTTCTTTGTCGACTATGGTTGATATTGCTAGCACATTAGTGCTGGTCACTGAGTTTGCAACAAACCCTGTTTGATTCATTGGCAACAGTTTGTAGTCCTTTGCCGGACCCACGGTTAATCTGATTTAAAGAGCTACTTCCTTTGGAACCTGGGTATTCTGGAGACTTAAAGTGGTCGGATAGGAATGTTGCCCAGTCTGATTCCTGGATGTTTGCTGATCCAAAGCTCGATGTACTAGAGTTGGTATGGCTAATAAGGGCCCAAAATGTTCTCGATTTTTTTTTGCTTACTCTCCCACACCAGTTTACACCAAAATTGGTTTTCATGAGACCGTTTGTCTTTTGTAATCGCCAGCTTGAAGGATTTTTGGGTAGTTTGATAGTGAATTATACGTTCACTATTCCCCGGAGATTTAGCAAGTGCCCGCAAGGCATTGTTTCTGGTTTCCTTGAGTGACTTGGTCTGCTGTGAGATTGTAAACTGCTGCGTCTGAGTAACCGTTTGGACCTGCTGCTTTGCTGGAAAAAGGTTGGTCAGATGGAAACATAGCATTGTCCAGGTTACAGTCGGGATGGCCTCTTGCTCGGTTCCAGTTCCTATGATGTCCGTGCTTACTTGGAGGATATTTGGGCTAATATCTTCAGTCCACTTGAGACGCTTTAGGTTTTCCGTGTGTATTCCCTGGCATGTTGATGGTGCAGTTTTGTGTTTCACAGAGTTTATATTAAAGGAAATAACCTGGGGCCTGTGGTCACTTTCGGTTCTTGGATAGATTTGAAAGTTGGCTAAACAGTGGAGCAGGGCAGCATTGCAGATGGTATAATCCAAGTAGGATTGCTTGGTACCATTTGTCCAGGACCAGTTTGGAGGAGTGTCACCTACTGTCCTACCATTTATAGCAAGGTAACCTGCACTGTAAAATTTCATCACACAGAGCTCGCCCAATCCACTTTGAGTTTGGATGGGCGGTTTGGTTTGTGTTATAGCCTCTGTGATTGGAAATAGGAAAGGCCCTTCAATGTCTGCAACGTTCCCTTGAAATAAGTAGGTGTTAAAATCCCCCATGACAATACAGTCTGAGTTGGGGTGTTCCGCAGCTATATCGTTCATGATTTCCGTTAAGCGTGTCAGGTGTTCTTTTTTTGTACGCGTGCTGGGGTTAACGTACACATTTAAAAGGAAAACTGGGCGATGTTTCCGCCATGCATTGATTTTAACCCCAAGTAGCAAGTCTTCATCAAGGGGCAATCGTGAGATGGAGCCTTTTAAGGTGTTTGATATGTATATTGACAGGCCGCCTTTGGGATGACCGAAGCGTCTGTCCCTAAGTGCTGGATTCCATAGCTCGATGAACCCGATGACTGGACACCCTTGTGTGGCCCAAGTTTCCTGCAGAACTATTACTGAATGTTCACACAGGAAGGAAAAAGTATCAGGATCCTTAATTTTTTGCTGAAGGCCGCTTATATTCCAGGAACATAATGAGATGGTAGAGTCCGCTTGTGTATTTAGTGCTGCTTCTGGGAGAGGTGACTTTACCAAGCGTTTGGGGCCATGCGCCACTGTCTCTAATTCGAGTGGTCATTCTAAGCTTTTGGTCGATAAAATGGCTGGAAGCCAATCCCATCCTTGACTGGTGTCGATGTTAGCGACCACTGTAGGAAGGGTATTATGATCTTCTTCAGGCCCTGACGCGTTTTTTAAGATCGAATATGTTTTCTGGTGGTCTTTCAATCTTATGGTTCCGTTTTTTTGGGGTAATGTTGGCTGTTTAGTAGGGCGGTGGGGTAGCCTGGCGTGGAATATGGGTACACTCGGATGCCCCATTCCCTTAATGTGGCTTTGTGGTCCAAAAACGTGCCCGCCCAGGTGGCCGACTTGAATGTCACCAGCGTTACCTCCGACGGTTGGGTTCCTCTTGGTGGGAGAAATTTGATAGATTCGATGTTGTCCGATACTAGACCAGTGAATCCAGGGATACCATCTACCAGTTTAATGATATTCGATCTGTTAAGGATATCTTGGCGGCACTTTGATTTGTATTCGGGTGCCAGTAGAATGTGGGATTATGATGAGTCATTTGTGGTCTCGGTATGTTTTTGACTTGTAGCCATCTTATTGGGTTTGATAATTGACGGACCTTCATCCAATTCTTGCTCCTGTTGCATCGGAAAATGGCGGGCCTTCCACGAGGGCCAGCGATTTATAGGGAAAGCTGTTTTCTGGTTGTAAATTGTTTTCGTCAATTTCAATCCTGTCATTGTGGTGTCTGCCGGAGATGAGGATAGGGCATGCCCTAGTTTTAATTTCGCTTGGGTCTCTATGGGCCCGGTGTGCTTGATTCGTCGGTTTTCATGCTTGTCTTTTCTAAGACAGGGCCAGGCTCATTTTTTGCTGTTCGCACTGCTGGTTCTCTTACTTCTTGTAGACTCCCCGCAGTTAGTTGAGTGTTTGTTGCAGGTAAATCCCCTTTTTGATTTGGACACACCGGGGTTTCCTAATGGTGAAAGTGCGTCTGTCTCACTGGGAGCCTGTTTGTTGGATGCCAATGCGAAGAGGGAGTAGTTTTGCGGGTGGGCAGCAGTTGTTTTTGCCCTTGCTTTGTTTCTCTGTTTGCGCTGGCGCTTACGTTCTCTTTTACTAAGTTGGGGTTCAAATGCTGGCAGCTCTTCCAAGATGGGGGGGCCAAGGTCGCAGGGCTGGTCGTTGGTCCTGTCGATGAGTGATCCGTGCTGATAGTGAGGTTCTGTAAATTACAAATTCGTTCGTGCTCAGCCTCCATTTTGTGATCGCCGCCATTTTATGTTGCCCTCACTCAGGCAGCTCGGCAAACGCAATGTTTTTTTGTCGTCTCTGCTTTGCGTGTCAGGTGGCTTCCTCGCCTATGTTTACTAATGAGTGTCAGGGTCTGGCCGAGTACACTAATTCCTGTCTGAGCTGATTAATCCCCGTCCGGACTACATGTCATTTCACACCATTGTTTCCTTTAAGTTATCTTATCTGCTGTCCTTCGCTACATGTCTCATGCATTCTCCTGTTTCTCGACTGTCCTTCTACAACATGCAGCTGTGTTTTCTCTGCTTGTAAATCGAAGTGTGTGGATTCACTTGTGATTTACTTAAGGGGTCGAATGACAAATAGAACCGGGAACTTGAGTTGCTTTGGTCTTAAAACATTGTCTGTAACGTTTGCCTATAGCTCATGCTCGTGTGTGATTGCATTTTGCATTGTATTGTATCATATATAAACCTGTGCGCCACGGAGTTAAGTGGCAGTCTCTTTTGAACCTCGTTGTACTGACGAATTCTAAGACCACTGTACTAGCTGCAGCTAATAAATACCGTCTTCTACGCCAGACGAAGAGTCTGTGTGTCTGTCTCTGTTTTGACAAGGCAGGTGAATCCCGGGGATTTCAGGCGTACCCTGCGCCGCCGGGCCTTAAGGCTGCGGTTCTCCAACTGGCGCCCAATGTGGGGCGACTTCAGCGGTAGCGGTTGAGCCCGAGGGTTGTGAGGAGCCCCGCAAGAAAACTCCGGAGGAAGCGCACCACGTGATCGACCCCTGTATGTCGGAATTCGACCGAAGGTCTTTGACGGCGTGGCTACTCCTCTCCGACGGCTGCTGACGACTGCTGCCCTGACTCTCGCCCTGCCTTGGACCCTTCGGATGAATTTTGGTAGAGCAAGACGATAGACGGACCTTCGCTGGTGCAGAACGATTCTTAGTTAAGTATTTGGTGGGTCGCTCCCACAGACCTTTGTTTTGTTTTGTTTTTGGGTTTTTATTCAGGTATTGCAATAGCTGAAGCCAAGGGGTAAGTACGATTGTACTGTTTCACTGATATATACCCCTTGTTGTTTGTGATCAGTCTAGAGAAGTGACGATGCCTGGGCTGAGTAAGTTTAAAAGATTTTGTTGTTTGATTTGTACAAGGGATTCCCAGTTAGAGGAATCATGTCCGATCCCTCCAGTTGGAACTCCCACTTATGAGCTCTATTGGAAAAATGGTATTGGTCCCATTACCTTTAAAGAGACATCGGTCCGATATACGAAAAATAGTGGAGTTTTGAGATGGCCCCAGAATGGTAGCTTTGATCCTGCTATACAAGATAATTTGGAAACAATTCTGTTTAGAAGAAAAGCCCGGCCGGCTATGTTTGACTCCTTTCACCTTTGGCCTAAAGAAGCGAAACAGAAAGAAATAAAACAAGCGAAAAAGGATAAGAAAGCACAAGATGTGTCAATTCTACAGGTTGCCCAGCAGTTTAAAGACAACGAAGTAGATGATGCGAAGGAGGTATTAGAGAGACAACATCGTATGGAGATAGATAGATGCTATCCGATGTTGCCTACTTCCTCTTCGGATAAAAGTAAGGAAGTAGAAGAAGTTTCCCTCATGTCTTGTTTATTGAATTCACCTCTGCCTTATGTCCAAAATGCGAATGCACCCCCGTTACCCCCTCCAGTCGCTCAAAAAGTGGTTGCTCAATTACCGATTGTCCAGCAACTGGCTCAGCCCCTTAATGCCTCTTTGCCTTCTTCTGCTCCGCCCTCGCAGCTTGTACTTCAGCCCCCACCTTCTCCTGCTCCTACTCTTCGGTGTGCTACGTTTCAGTCTCCGTTGCCTTCTACATCTGTAATACCTCCTATACTCTCGAGGGATTCTCCTATTTCACAGAGGAGGATAGCAGATGCTGTTTCAAGTTTCTTTTCCCCTTTTGTTAGGTGTATAAAAATGTCTCCAGCTTTCTCTAGACGACAATCTTGTGGTCAACTTCCCCTTGCGGACGAGAAAGTAGTTTTGGGTTCTCTTGCTCGTAAATGGATTGAGCATGGACCAGAATATAGTACTGAAGATATCATGAGTTGCTTTCATCAATGGGGGGAGCCCACGCAGAGATATGTTGTCAACATTATGTCTCAAACACTTATTAGAAGTTGGGAAGATATGGAGTTAGATATAGTTTCTTTGGAACTACTGAAATTACAAGCTGATTTTGATAAGGGTTTTATTGTAGGACATCGAGTTGAGGAGGCAGTGAATAGACTTATTGAGTTTCGAACAATGTTTCGGTCCTTGTCCTTTTCCAAGGCTGATCCCGCCAATAAAAAAGGTAGTAAGAATTATCCGATGCGTGAAGTTCCTCCCGTATGGAGAGAAGAGGTGATTGGTCCCCCTCAAGTCCCTGCTCATTTCCAGCGTATATGGGTTCATGAACCCTGGAAAAGGTATGAAGTGTTGGCGTTTAAGCAAACTCTTCCCGACCCCCGTAAATATCCTGCTGGGTATTACAAAGAATTGTCCCAAACAGTTGACACTTGTATTATGAATTTGGCTGACATCGACATGTTATTTGGCAATGTTGTTCGGCAAGGTATATGGACACGGATTCGTAGGGAAAATCATGTGGCTGAATTGGGTGGTGATTGGGCTGCTATTAGAGCTGCGTATGTGAATCAGGTGGGTGGTGCAAAGCCTGAGGATCTGATTACGGCTGTTCCAGGAAGAATAACTGACTTGATGAAGACAATGATGCCTGTGGTGCGACTAAATTTTGATAAGCTGGCCGCATGCAAGCAAAAGAAAGATGAAAGTGTCTCGGATTTCTTCACTCGTTTTGAAGAAACGTTTAAAGATCACAGTGGTCAGGATCTGAGTGTAGAGGGTGGTCAGCGGTTGTTTGTGGACAAGTTTGTATATAATCTGCTTCCTGAATTATAGAAAAAATTAAAAAGTTCTGAAAGTGCATGGGCTGTCTCTTCTCCTGCTAAGATATTGGCTACTGCACAGTATTACGAGAATAGGGATAAAGAGGAGAAGGAGAAGCAAGAGAAGAAAAATAAAGATTTGAAAACGAAAGTTCTTTTACAGAAGGCGTATCCGTCTCGCTCGAATCAGCATCAGCAAAACTCTCAGTTTCAGCAGCCTCCACAGTTTCAGAGACTGTTGCAGAAGCCTGAGTATTTCACGCCGCGACCTTCATTAGGTCCTAATCAATGTGCATATTGTAGGGAAGAAGGATATTTCAAGAATAGTTGTCCGGTCTTATTACAGCGTAATAATGGAATGTCTGCTCCCCGAGGTTGTGGTAACTTTCAGACAGGATCTAGAGGTAGAGGACGAGGTGCGCCCTCTCAGGAGCAGCATTCTCTTACCCCATCTACTTCAAATTACTTTGATCAACAGACAGTTCCATCTACGCAGTACTACAATGATGATTACTACGTTGAAGAGAGGGCTGACAATTTTCAGACTGAATAGGACAGCCATGGAGAGAGTGAGGGAGTTTTGTCGATTCCAGTAGATCAAAATGGGCCGTATGTCACTGTCAATGCAATGGGTGTTTCAGAACCATTCTATTTTGGATACTGGTGCGGTGAGAAGTTCTATCATTTATTCTAAACTCCCTGGGGCACCTTTGTCTTGCTTAATAAATACCTCTGTGGGATTTTCTGGCGCTCCAGTCCGTATTCCGGGTTCTTGCCCCTTGCCTGTTTCGATTGGTCCTTTTGATTTGGATGTGGTGACAATTTACTGGGTTTGATCTGTTGAAAAGGCTGCATGCAACGTTGTATTGTTCCCCTTCTGGTGTGCATCTTACGTTGGGAAAAAGATTGATGTCCCCCATGTATTTATCACGGGACCAGTTTCCACCTGAGTTACTTTCTCTCACAGAAAGCCTTTGGGCCACGGGCCCGAATGACGTGGGTTGTCTTGAGATCCCACCATATGTTGTCATAGTTAAAGATAATGTTAGAATGCCACGCATTCCTCAATATCGTATTTCTAGTGACGGAGAGAGAGCCCTGTTGGCTATTGTTGATGATTTTATTCAGAAAGGTGTGGTCGAAGAGACCAGAGGAAATGTTTGTACCAGCCCTGTTCTTCCGATCCTTAAGAGGACGGATCCTTCACAGCCTCCTGTCTATAGATTTGTTATTGACCTAAGGGAAGTCAATAAAATAGTGGTACCATAGTTCCCTGTTGTTCCGGACATTACAGCTTTATTGACAATGATTCCTGCTTCAGCGGCTTGGTTCTCGGTGATAGACCTTAAGAACGCTTTCTTTAGTTTTCCCATTGCTGAAGAAAGTAGGGATATCTTTGGTTTCTCTCTGGGTGGCTGAAGCTTTCGATTTAAAAGAGCTCCTCGAGGCAATTGTGAAAGTCCCTCTATCTATAGCAAAGCTCTTAAATGTCAACTTGATACGTTCTCTTTGCCTCCACGTGCTACGCTTGTTCAGTATGTGGATGATTTACTCATGGCTGCTGATACGGAAGATGTGTGTAAGAATGTGACTGTTGCGTTGTTGCATCATTTGGCTGTTTTGAATCATAAAGTATCGCCCTCCAAGTTGCGGTATGTCCGACAAGAAGTGACCTATTTAGGTCATCTCTTGTCGAAGGAGGGAAGGCGATTTATTTATTTATTTATTTATTTATTGACATTTGTAGAGCGGGGCGAATACCCGTGGGCGTCTCGGCGCTAGTTAAGGGATGGATCAGCAACTGGGGTAAAGAAGATATACAAGGCTATTGGTCAAATAACCACGTCTTTAGCTGTTTGCGGAATGTGAACAGGGAGGGACTTGCTCGGATATGTGCAGGAAGGGTGTTCCAGAGTCTAGGGGCGGCAACCAGGAAACGCCTGTCACCCCAGGTGACTGTTCTAGTGCGAGGCACAGCCAAGAAGTTCTGAATAGAGGAACGAAGAGATCGGGTTGGGACATGATGGAGAAGATTCTGTTTGAGAAAGTGGGGATCTTGATTATTGAGTGACTTGTAAACAATACACAGCGATTTGAATTTGATACGGCTGCGTATCGGGAGCCAATGGAGATTCCTAATGATGTTTGTAACAGGTGCGAACTTGGGGATCCCAGCCAGCATTCGTGCGGCTGCATTTTGGATTGACTGCATCTTATTTGTCACTCGGACTTGGGCATTTAAGAATAGGGCGTTACAATAGTCCAAGGAGGACAGGACTAGTGAGCTGACCAGTGTTTTCCCGGCCGTGTTCGGTAGGAAAGGTAGTATTTTCCTAATCATTCTCAATTTCATATGAGCTGAAGCCGCAGTTTTATTCGCATGTGCCATAAAATTGAGGCCAGCATCGAAGATGACGCCTAGATTTCTCACTTTGCTAGCTGGACTCGGCGGGGGACCGAAAGATGGTGGCCACCAGACAGGTGACCAGCCCGGGGAGAGGTGACCGAAGATGACCACTTCAGTTTTTTCTGAATTGAGTTTCAGACAATTCGTGGCCATCCAGTCACCTATTGCCATCATTCCTCTCGTGAATCGATTGGCCACTTCCTCCCCATCCCCTTTGATAGCCAGTACCAATTGGGTGTCATCAGCGTAGGAGGTCAGGCTCACCCCAAATGCTTTGATGACATTTGCAAGGTCCGACACGTAGATATTAAATAGTGTCGGACTCAGGGATGAGCCTTGAGGGACCCCACACGGCAGAGACACCTTCGATGATTGGTAGGGTCCTAGAGATACTGCTTGTGATCTATTGGCCAGAAACGATACAAGCAGGTCCAGAGCAGTTTTCTGGACCCCCAGTCGTTCAACACGGTCGACTAAGATCTTGTGGTCGACCGTGTCGAAGGCCGCCGAAAGATCCAGCAGTACCAGGAGTGCTGTCCCCCCCTGGTCTCGTATGGCTCTGATGTCATCCGCAGCCTTTAGAAGGGCAGTTTCCGTGCCATGACATTTGCGGAATCTGAACTGGGTGTTGGCCCCAGAACGTATCCATGCTATTTCACAGATGTCTGTACCCACCACACAGAGAGAAGTGCGTGCCTTTTTGGGTATTACTTCCTACTGTAGACAATGGATTCCCAATTTTTCACTTTTGGCGAAACCATTGGTGGCATTAACATTGAAAGATACACCCCATCCGCTCCCCTGAATGGATGAATGTCAGAAAAGTTTTGTTGATTTACTTACTGCCCTGTGTTCCGCTCCAGTGTTGGGTACTCCAGATTATAGTAAGACCTTTACATTGTACGTACACGAGAGAGAAGGTTGCGCATTGTCAGTTTTAACACAGCAATTCAGAGATAAGCATAGGTCATGTGCCTATTTCTCCGCTACATTAGACCCAGTAGCTAAAGCTTTGCCCAGTTGTCTCAGAGCTACAGCAGCTGCGGCAATTTCTATTAGGCAGTCTGCCGGATTAGTATTGAATTACACACTTATTGTTATGGTTCCACATGCAGTGGATACCTTGCTAAATAGAACCAAGACGCAGCTTCTCACGAGTGCTCCTTTGTCTGGTTACCAGCTGACACTTCTAGCGATCCATATACATATCAAAAGATGTAACACATTGAATCCAGCTACACTGTTGCCACTCCCAGATGAGAAAGACAATCAGGAAAAGCATGATTGTTTTCTTCGAACAGAAGAAGAAATGAAGCGGAGGATTGATTTAAAGGACACTCCGCTCAAGGACCCGGACGGAATCCTATGGGTGGACGGTTCTTGTTTTAAGCTTCCAAATGGAGAAACCACTTCTGCCTATGCTGTCACCACCTTATGCACAATTGTTGAGACGGTACGTATTGGACATAATTCGGCCCAAGCAGCTGTATTGATAGCTTTGATTAGAGCGTGTGTGCTGTCAAAGGGAAAGAGAGTGAATGTGTACACGGATAGTCAGTACGCCTTCGGTGTGGCGCATAGTTTCGGAAAGCTGAGGAGGGAGAGAGGATTCTTTACCTCCCACGGGACAAAGATTCAGCATGGTCAGTTAGTGACTGATCTTCTTGAGTCACTTACCTTACCTGCACAGATAGCGATCATAAAGTGCAGTGCACATAAGAAAGTCACAGATGATGTGGGTCGTGCAAATGCATTTGCAGATGAAGTAGCGAAAACTACAGCTAGAAACACTACTAGTCGAATGTATGTGGCAGGCCCTGCAAACTGGGTGAGGTAAATTGGAATGTGTGAAGACACGATTGAGAGTTCGAAAACGATACAGGGAGAGGCTACTGAGAAAGAATTGAGTACGTGGAAAGAAAGGACTGGAATGTTAGATTCGACGGGTTGATGGACAGAATTGTCGGAACATCAGCGATGGTTGTTACCGGATGCTTATGTGTTGACGGTCGTGACTATGGCTCATGACCCAGCTCACATTAGTGCAAAAGGCATATGCAAGCTTTGGGCTCCGGTATGGCAGAATGAAGGAATTCCGAAATGTACAGAAAATGTGGTTATACATTGCATTGTTTGTTTAATGCATAACCCAGGAAAGGGTACCCCAACCATAGCAGGTCACTTTGCTCCCCCGGCATATCCCTTTGAAGTATTGCAGATCAACTACATTCACATGGATCGCTGCAACAACCTCAAGTATGTTCTGGTGGTGGTATGTGCCTTTCCCCGTTGGATAGAGGCCTACCCCTTGAAAGATAACATTGCTCTGTTAACTGCTAAAGTATTGATTAAGGAATTCTTTCCTTAATTTGGTTTGCCGCGCATTGTCCGGAGTGACAATGGAAGTGAATTTGTGGGCCAGATTATGCAGAAAGTATATTCTGGTCTTGGGATTAGAAAAAATTCCATGCGGCAAACCATCCACAGTCAGCGGGTTTGGTTGAGTGTTACAATGGTACGCTCAAGCTTAAGCTGGCGAAGATTCAAGCCAGTACAGGTCTTGCTTGGCCGGATGCGTTGCCCCTAGCTCTTTTGTCAACCAGAACTACTGTGCACTCTCGTGTGGGACTTAGCCCATATGAAGTAGTATTTGGATGCCCAGCTAATGTTTGGGGCGTCCCCGTCCCGAAAGATACATAGACATACCATATCCTCTGTTAATTGACTATTTACATGATTTGACTACTAAATTAAGTGTTACTCGTCAACAGGTACAAAGTGTTTTGCCGGAGGCCTCCACAGACCCAGGTCACACCATCTTGCCCGGTGACTGAGTCTGCGTGAACAATTTTCAACGGACTATGAATTTGGAGTCTCGCTGGTCTACGCCTACGCAAGTTCTGCTCGTCACTTGCACAGCCATCAAAGTGGTTGGAAAGCGTAACTGGGTGCATGGAGTGCACTGTAAAATGGTGCCACTTCCATTACCCTTTGATCAGTGGATTCGCAGTGGTGTAAGGGAATCGGACACTGCAGCGGTTCCTTGTTTTGTTCCATTCAGTGATGCTCAGATTCATTGGACTCAGTCTGAAAAAGCAGATGATGATATTCTTCAAACCACTGTGCCTGTGCATTGTTGACTAGACACCACCAATCCAGAAACTCTGTTCAAGGATCAGACCGTGCCGAGCAAAACCCTCTACAACTTAAGACCAAGAGCCAATGAACAGAACTGAATATTTTTCCTAAACACTTCTTTTTATTATTTAAAGACATTCCTTTTTGGGTCCTTTTGCCTTAGTGTGATATTAGTGTTATATGTGCCATCTGTCTCCGTCGCAGGGTCACGGTAGGAGACTCAGACTGTAACCTGACTTTGTTCTTTTAGTAAGTGGCTAGTGCCTCAGGTATACGGAAGTGACTAGCTGAGTGATTAAGGAAGAGTGCCATGTGCGACATTGTTGTTAGATAAAGATGGATGGTACAACAATTGTAGGTAAGGTAAACAGGAAGCAAGAAATGAGATCAAAGTATTGTAAATTATTGCGTAGTCGATTTGGCGTAACTTTGTGTGTTCTTATGTTTTTGTGTATTCTATTAGCTTGCACAGGTTGGAATATTCATGTCTTACAATCAAGAAATATTGGTAATTCTACAACTTATTTGCCTTCTCGTCTTTCTGTCTTTTCACACAAAATGCATACTCTACCCCCTCAAGAACAGATAAGGAGAGCCGAGTATATGAATAATACGTTTATTCAGTTGTTGAACCAACATCAGTTGGCCATTATTATGACTGATTGTTGGGTGTGCAGACTCATGCCACACAATACACGAAAGGGAATGCCATATCTGGTTCTTCCTTTCGCATAGGAAGGTTCAGCTTGGGCCTATTTGACAATGTTTTCAGCTGCATAGCACAACAGACTTAGAAGCCCTGTGAGAACTTCTGGGAATGGACTGGATTTTAGCCATAGCTCATTGATCAAAAGTATAGTGGTAATGGCCAAGATTATAGAGAAGAGTAAGATTCCATTAGATGAAAAGAAAGCTTATGATGGGTGGAATGTTACTCACTATGTCTCCATTCTTGGTGACAAAACTAGAAAAGGCGAGTCTTCCCCAGTGTGGACTGTGCCCCATAAATGTATTCTTTGTCTCCAAATCAACAGCAAGAAAGATGACGACAATCAGAAATGTACATACACATATATTTTCTCATCTCTTGATTTCCCTCCGTTAGTTCCGTCCCAGGGAACATATTTTGTCTGTAATGATCGAGCTTATACTTGGCTACCTTCCAACTTTTCTGGAACTTGCTACATAGCTTTCCTCCTTCCCCCTACATATACGGCTTTGTCAGACCACCACAGAGTTAGACATAGCAGAGGTGTATTTGATGCCAAAGACACTGCAGAACAACAGGGAGGAGATTTCCTTAAAGGATTCCTTCCCTTTTGGGGCCCAATGGTCAACAGCAGACAATCAGGCAATTGGTTCGAGTGGTTGAGACCACTATTAATGTTACTGCAGGTGCGATAGGTAACATTACAGCAGAACTTCAGGTTGACCGTCTTATGACGCTGCAAAATCGAATAGCGCTAGATGTGATCTTAGCAGACCAAGGAGGTGTCTGTAGATTGATCGGATCTAGTTGTTGCATTTATATTCCAGATGACGCTCCGGCAGTATACCAAGCCATTTCCAAATTGCACACTGTCTCCGAGTCGATTCATCAGGACGAAGAAGATTGGTCATTTATGGGATGGTTTTGGGGAATATTGTCAACTTGGGGATGGAAGATCTTAACGTTCCTTGGAGCAATTTTAGCCGCCATATGCTCTTGTTGCCTATGCGTTCAGTGTGGTCCTGCAGTCTGTGGCCTGTTGTCTACTTTATTCGTTCCACGATCTGCTGCTCAGAAGACAGAGAATATTAGAATGATGGTGCAGCAACAGCTCGAAGATCTCATGAACATCAGTGTTGATTCTGACTCAGATTAGCATGAGTTGGTTTGTTTTTGCCTAAGTAATGGCAAAAGGAGGGTCTGAGGTTCTGTAAATTACGAATTCGTTCGTGCTCAGCCTCCATTTTGTGGTCGCCGCCATTTTATGTTGCCCTCACTCCGGCAGGTCGGCGAACGCAATGTTTTTTTGTCGTCTCTGCTTTGCGTGTCAGGTGGCTTCCACGCCTATGTATACTAACGAGTGTCAGGGTCTGGCCGAGTACACTAATTCCTGTCTGAGCTGATTAATCCCCGTCCGGACCACATGTCATTTCACACCATTGTTTCCTTTAAGTTATCTTATCTGCTGTCCTTCGCTACATGTCTCATGCATTCTCCTGTTTCTCGAATGTCCTTCTACAACATGGAGCTGTGTTTTCTCTGCTTGTAAATCGAATTGTGTGGATTCACTTGTGGTTTACTTAAGGGGTCGAATGACAAATAGAACCAGGAACTTGAGTTGCTTTGGTCTTAAAACATTGTCTGTAATGTTTGCCTATAGCTCATGCTCGTGTGTGATTGCATTTTGCATTGTATTGTATCGTATAAAAACCTGTGCACCACGGAGTTAAGTAGCAGTCTCTTTTGAACCTCGTTGTACTGACAACTTCTAAGACCACTGTACTAGCTGCAGCTAATAAATACCATCTTCTAAGCCAGACGAAGAGTCCGTGTCTCTGTTTTGACAAGGCAGGTGAATCCCGGGGATTTCAGGCGTACCCTGCACCGCCGGGCCTTAAGGCTGCGGTTCTCCAATAGTACGCCTACACGAAGTCCCAGCGTTTCCCGATGCTGCTTCGGCCAGGTCAGATTGTGGGTGACCGGATTTTGGCTGTTCGCTCAGCCGATTTGAACAGAGGACTGTTCCCTCGTTTAGCTTGGTGCCTTTGTTTGTTGCGGGCTGCAGGTTAGCTGGATCTTGGATCGTGTCTAATGGCTTTTGTGGTAACGAACAGGGAGTTATACTTGGGTTACCGCCTTTCAGCATCCTAACTTCCTTTTTAACACTAGTTAGGAAGTCAGGAAGCAAAGAGAGTGAGTCAATAATTGGAGAGCAGCAGCATACCGACTGTATGAGCTTTGTCGAGGCTGGTGCTCCAAGTATTAAGTTGTTCAGTTTATCAAGTTTGTTGTCAATCCCTGACGTGAACACTGCTAGAGTGTTTAGGAGATCGACCTGTGCGTCCAGTTTGTCCGAGTGGTAATTTAGTGCATTGACAGTTTGTTGGAATGTTTGCAAGAGTTGAGGCCAAATGCTGATTGCTATGGGATCTTCTTGATTGATGTTAGGGATGGTGTTTGACATGTCCTTGGTGGGGTTTTGAGTGTTTTTAAAGAAAAATGACAAGTCCGCTAAGAGCTGGTCGTTTGGGTCGGCTTTATTGAGCGACTTTTATGGCGATGGCATTATTGCTGCAGGTGGCGAAAATGCAATATGCATTGGGCTTGACGCAGCCAATTGGTCCTTAGGTGTGCTTATTATTTGAGATGAGTGGGATGTTTGGAGGAAGTTATTACTCAAATGGGTGCTTTGGACATGGATTTGGGCGAGAGTTAGCTGTCGATGTGGAGCCATTGAGGCTTCTTTTGAAACAGCGGAATCTTGTCCAAGAGGTATTGCCAATATTTCCGGTTTCTGGTTTTGAGCTGTGGAAGGGCTCGGGGAATCCCGTAGGCTCACTGGAGAAGTTTGCAGCTGGCGAACTCCTTGGATGTCTGCTGCAGTGGGACATGGTTGCTGACCGGATTCCTGTGCTGGTTGCGGCTCTGCTTGGTTGTTAGTAGGGAGCAGTTTGAGACTTGCACCCCCCAGACCTTCCAACATAGGCTTGTTCAGTATAGATCCGAAAATGAATACCCCCGCGGGTTAGGCTATCCTTTTGGGTTCAATTTGCCAATGTTGTGGGGATAGCGGTTGTTGAAGGGCTGACTGGGCGAGGCTCCGCACCTGGTTGCCTCCTGGGTCTGGGACTGCAAGAGAGTGTTGGACGTTGTTGGAATTTTTTTAAAGTAGCCCAACAAATTTGAGGGTTTTCTGTCGAGTGACTTGTCCATGATCATGCTTTTTTTGGATAGGATTGCAATAGCCATTTGGTGGAGATCCTTCCGCTGTTAGAATTTCATTGCTAGCCCGGGTGGACTTGTGGATGCCCGGGTTATCCGAATGGGGCTCCTTGGCTGATACCAGTTGCTTTGGTTTCCTCAGTTTGGGTGCCAATAATGCCTTTCTTACTTTCCCAGATCTCATGACTTTTAACTGTTAACAGGAACCGGTGCTGTGGAAGTATGTATTGCGATTTTATATAGCGCACGTATCACCCGAAGGCATCATAGCGCTTGCCTTGGGAACCCGTCCTGGTTTTTCCCTGTGAGATAACCCCTACTGGGCATCCCCAAGGTGAAAGCCAGGCATCCCGCAGCGGGTGGGCCGCCGTAGTGGAGATTAAGCAAGCTATTGCCCAGAGTTGCAGCGTGGGACCCCATGATTAGAATCGGCACCGAGGCGAGAAGAATTATCGAGTCCGTGGACATTTTGGGCTCAGGACCCTGCCGCGTCGGGAATTGAACCCTGGTCCCGGGCCAGACCTCTGCATCAGGGTCTGCCACTCTAATCAGTGAGCCACACTTCTCCACGTAAAGTAGGAAGTAGCTGGGATCACTGGAGTAGCACTAGTGTAGCACTTCCAAGGCTATTTAAGATCTGTAGAGGATTACAATAGCTCTGATGGCTCCGGTGTGTCTAGAGGTTGTGCCAAATGTGGTACCAATTCATCCAATTCTGGGCGTCAGTGACTACCCGACTGATGTCCTACTGCTGGTTTGAAATCTGAACTCGTAGGTTGTTTACTGACTTGTCCTGTCTTCAGCAGGCTATCAGATGGTTAGACGTTGGCAGGAGTGGGATGAGGTGTAGCACTGCTGACTTGCAGCTGTAGAACTTGTGTCACTACCTATTTACCTATTTAGTGGCAACCCCCGCACTTTTTTCCCCAACCCCAACCTGTCCGTCCGTGACAGCCGACACCTCGCACCGCTCGAGCCCAGACTCAGAGTCTGAGTGCCAGTCCCACCTCTGGTGAGGCTCCTCGACCTGGCAGGGTTAACACCAGGGGGAAATTGTTTTGAGGTGAGCCACCTCAGCCACTCAGCCTGTCGAGGCCAGAGCAGGTGGGAAGGCCTGGCTGTGGATGAACAGAACAGACACAGGGGCGGGAGGCAGAGGGAGCAGCCCCAGAGCTGGTAGAGCAGCTGTGACACCCACACGACTGCCAGGCTAGGCCAGCAGGCTAGGCAACGCAGGGGAGAAGACGCTGGGCTGCACCGCAAGTGGGAACTCCCTACAGGACCTATGGGATCACTAAGGGAAGGTACAGGTGGGTAGCCAAGAGGTACAGGGGATGCTGCTTAACTTATGGAACCGTGCGGCGGCTATGCAGTTCAGGGAGAAGTATAGAGGGCAAGCTGAGAGGCACAGTCCTGCAGTCCAGCATTTTGTTTTTTTTCGGCCCGACCGGCCACAAGGACTGCCTGCTACCAGTTGACCGCCACCCACTATGGCGGCGGGGGAGCCTTGAAGCCTCACCACCCCTCTTCCCGTACGTCCGCTGACTTACCGTTGCCCACTGCTGCAGAGTCCCTTTCCCGATTCCCGACTCCAAACCCGGCCTGAAAATGCCGACAGTGTCTCCAGAAGCGGTCTCCCTGCTGGAGCACCTCACTGCGCTGTCCAATCGTCGGACTCCTCCCATTCACCTTGCCGTGCTACGCCCTCGCCTGACGACACGTCCGGATGAACAGCAGCAAAACCGTTAGTGGGAAGCAGCCAAACAATTGCCACTCACACACCCAGTCACCAACCTGTACAGCCACTCAAATGCCCACTCTCAATGTTAACAGGTAGGAAATAAAATAAAAAATACCTTTGAAATTCACTGAAAAAATACAAAGGTTACAGGAACGCTATAGTTAATAATTAGCATTAAAAAACCTTTGAAATTCACTGAAAAAAAACAAATGTTACAGGGACATTATAGTTAGGATGACATTTCACTCATACAAAACCAGAGAAAATTCAACAGTTATATTTAGCTGAGCTAACCATAACTCATGCCCCCGCAATGCACTTCTTATGACCTCACATGTTACATCACTCATGACATGGTCAGTGACATCATTGGTGACATCTCAAATATACAAGTGAAATGTCAGCCTAACTATAACTTCCCTGTAACCTCTGATTTTTTTCAGTGAATTTCTAAGTTTTTTAACTCTGTTTCCTAACTATAATGTCCCTAGAACCACAAACATATACACATACAGCATAAAATATATGTGTATATATATATATATATATATATATATATATATATATATATATATATATATATATATATATATATATATATATATATATATATATATATATATATATATATGTATATATATATATTACCTACTGGCGGTCGCCAGTAGGTAGTTATAGTTAGGATTTTTTTCAATGTTAAATCTCAAAATTCTATTTGGAATAACTTTGGCACCGGTTGACGAATCTGCCTGAAAATTTCCTGAAAATGGCCTCGTCAAGCTCCGGTCCTTCCTTGAAAGTTTGGGGGGGATACGTCAAGCGGGGGCCGAGATAAAAGGGGGGTCCCAAAACGCGTTTTCCCCATGTAAATTTTCATAGGGCGGTCGATTTCACTTTTAGCCCGAACGGCTGAATGGATTTCCAGCAAACTTGGCAAAATTGAAGGGACTGGTAGCCCGATGTGCCTTTGCTATGTCTCAAGATATGTGCTGCAGTGGATTTTGAGTAATTTAGGTTAAAAAAAATATATATATCTATAGGCGCTCTCCGGTGCGCGCACCGGAGTGCGCTCCTGGCGCGACACGCGACTTGTGCGCAGGAAGCTGATTGGCTCTTGGGTGTCTGTAAACATTCTAAACAGTCTGGAGCGGCCGCCATCTTGTGTCTCGGTAAAATCGAGACACAAGGGGTTCGAAAAAAAAAGGGGCAAATGACCATAAGGGGGAAGAGTAGACCCCCTCTGACCCCCTAGGTTTGATGTGGGGGCTAAAATAGGGTCCTGCGGGGCATTACATTTTTTATTTTTTTTTTCGTTTTGCGCGGGGGAAGTGCATGGTACGCGCACCGGCGAAGCACGGGGAAAATCCAGGACCATATTTATGAAGGCCTTGCGCTGCCAGTTTTGCGCCGCCTGTGCGTCAATTTTTGTGACGCACCAGCGGTGTAAAAAAATGCGCATTGTTACGCAATATTTAAAAAGTGACGCATCTATCTAGATGCGTCACTTTTTAAATATAGTGCAACGAGGCACATTTTTTTACACTGCTGGTGCGATGCGTCACTTTTCTGTGCGCACTCCTTATGACATTCCAGATGTGTCATATTTAATGTATGACGAATCATGTTGCAAGGAGTTACAGATACATCAGTATTTCTGACATATCTGTAAACATAAAAGTGACGCGAGGCAGGCGCAAGATTTTGACGCAACAGCATCCTAAAAGTGACGCAGAGAAATCTCATAGATTTCAGTACGTCGTTATTACCAAGCTTTTTGCGGGGGAATGCCCTCTCTGCATACATTATACCTGATGCAGATATAATGTGGCGCAGAGTTTTAAAAAGTGACCCATGTACCTAGATGCGTCACTTTTTAAAAATAGCGTCAGGTATAATGCATGCAGAGGGGGTGTTCTCCCGCAAAAAGCTTTGTAATAGCGACGCAGTGAAATCTTTGAGATTTCACTGCGTCACTTTTAGGATGCTGTTGCGTCAAAATCTTGCGCCTGCTTTACAGCAGGTGTTAGACTGACGCAAGACCTTTCACATGGTGCTTTTTCCATGTGAAAGGACACATTACTGGAGTTGCGTCACTTTTGTGACGCACTCCAGCAATGCGTTACTTGGAATGTCATAAGGAGTGCGCACAAAAAAGTGACGCATCGCACCAGTGGTGTAAAAAAATGTGCCTCGTTGCGTTATATTTAAAAAGTGACGTATCTAGGTAGATGGGTCACTTTTTAAAATCAAGCGCCACATTATATCTGCGTGAGGTATAATGCATGCAGAGGGTGGTGTTCCCCCGCAAAAAGCTTTGTAATAGCGACGCAGTGAAATCTTTGAGATTTCACTGCGTCACTTTTAGGATGCTGTTGCGTCCTTTAAATATAGTGCAACGAGGCACATTTTATTACACTGCTGGTGTGATGCGTCACTTTTCTGTGCGCACTCCTTATGACATTCCAGATGTGTCATATTTAATGTATGACGAATCATGTTGCAAGGAGTTACAGATACGTCAGGATTTCTGACATATCTGTAAACATGAAAGTGACGCGAGGCAGGCGCAAGATTTTGACGCAACAGCATCCTAAAAGTGACGCAGAGAAATCTCATAGATTTCAGTACGTCGTTATTACCAAGCTTTTTGCGAGGGATTGCCCCCTCTGCATACATTATACCTGATGCAGATATAATGTGGCGCAGAGTTTTAAAAAGTGACCCATGTACCTAGATGCGTCACTTTTTAAAAATAGCGTCAGGTATAATGCATGCAGAGGGGGTGTTCCCCTGCAAAAAGCTTGGTAATAATGACGCAGTGCGTCACTTTTAGGATGCTGTTGCGTCAAAATCTTGCGCCTGCTTCACAGCAAACCTTTCACATGGTGCTTTTTCCATGTGAAAGGACACATTACTGGAGTTGCGTCACTTTTGTGACGCACTCCAGCAATGCGTTACTTTTGTGTTTACAGATACGTCAGAAATACTGACATATCTGTAACTCCTTGCGAATTGATTAGTCATATATTAAATATGACATATCTGGAATGTCATAAGGAGTGCGTCCACAAAAGTGACGCATCGCTGTTTTCACGTAGCGATGCGTCACTTTTCAGAAATGAGGCCTCCAGTTTATTCACTGTGTCATAACTTTCTTTTCTAACACTCACCTTCTTTCATTCCTCCTACTTCACTTCCTTTCACCTCTCATACCTTTCTGTTCTTTCTTACTCATTCTCCTTTCAATTATCAATGCACTATATTTCACTTACTCTTCATTTTTTTAAGAATATAGCTCTTTGATGAGAATTGGAGGTAGTTCTGAAAAGCACTTTTGGTTTTCTTCTTTTAACTGAACAGGAACAAAAACAGGGAATGGAAACTGCTCAACAGGAGCAAAAAGAAAACAAAAAAATTAGGGGTGGGAAGGGCAGCGATGGTTCTCCAATGCTCGAACCATGAGCAGGACACTTTGCTCCCCATAGGTGAGGAGTTGATTGCAGTATCTGCATTTGACGACCCCATGGTTAAATGCAGGTTGTATGTTTGGCACCTGCTCCTGCGATTGCTCTCTCCCAGAAGAAGTTGCTCCTCCGGTTGATGTAGAGGCCCCATCTCTGGGAACCTCTTGTGCCAGAGCCCTGACACTTTCCCGGGCAAAATTCTGGGGGTGCCTCCTCTCCACATGTCGAATCATGGTAAAGTTGCCAAAAGAGTACTTTTTTGGGGGGTTACCCCGTGACAGGACCTGTTTGCAGATCCTGCACTCCACTTTTGGTCCATTCACCTTTTTCTGGTCTGCTGGAAACTTAAAAAATTTCCAGATGAAATGCTCTTTGACCTTCGGCTGAGGAGGCTCTTCATCAATAAATTCAGGCTCATCTTCACTGCTGGATGGTCTGGCAGCCATGATTATCCAAGAAATATGCAAGAGCAAAAAGGCAGGTCTTTCAGTCACAAAAGTGAAAGAAGAAGTGAAGGAAATGGGTGGGGATTTCATTCATTGTAAAAAAAAACTGTTAGCAACCAATGAAAAGTGTTATTTTAGGGTCACATGACCCGACGCGTTTACGCTGCGCGCTCCGGAGCACTTCCGGTGCGTTTACGCAGCGCGATCGTAGGCGCTTCCGGGGCACAAACGTGGCGCGATCGTAGGCGCTTTTGCGTGCGTTTACGCGCCGCGAACGTAGGCGCTTCCGAGGGCACTTACGTTGCGCGCCGAAGTGACGTCATCAAACTTTTACAGAAATGCATAATCATTTTCCTTATTAAAAAAAACTAATTTTATTTGTATGGTACGAAATGTTTTGCATTATTATTAACTTTTCATTCATATTTTTTTTCACGAACAACAGTAGCGCTCTGGGTGCGCTTTCAGATGAGCTCACGGAAAAGCTTTCCGGAGAGCTTAGCTGAAAGCTTCCCGGAGCGCGCACCCAGAGCGCAAAAGAAAAAAATTATATAAAAAAAATGAATACTTAAAAAAAAACAGCAAATTGTAAAAAAAAAAAAAGGTTAGAAACTCGATATACAAAGGAATTAGCATTTTAAAAACCTATGAAATTCAATGAAAAAACCATAGGTTTCACACCAGTTATAGTTAGGAATTAGCATTTAAAAAACCTATCAAATTCACTGAAAAAACCATAGGTTTAACACCAGTTATAGTTAGCTGGAAATTTTACTGATATAAAACCATTGAAATTCCCACGTTATAGTTAGATGGACTCACTATAACTTGCGCGTGCAATGCACTGCTGATGACGTCACATATTACATCACTCATGACATCACTGATGACATCATCCTTGAGACAGAGTGACAGATCTCCTTTCAGTGTAATGTAACCCATGAAACACATATTCAAAAATAGAAATTAACATTTTCAAAAAATGGAGATACACATAAAAGTTACAACAACCAATTCAATAATTCCACCATCTATATACACATCCACTCATTCACCAACAGTTCTATATAGTCACTCATACATATACTCACTCATCATATGTAGTGATACACCTATACATCCTGTTACACACCAACAGTCATCCAAAAGTTACTCTCACACATACTCACACATGCAAGTAAACTATTGAACATCCATTTATTTGCATATACATCTAAACACACACTACCACCTTACTTCTAAGGAAACTTACACATACTTACTCTCTTAAACAATCACTTATAGAAACACATACTTATTTAAACAGGAACTCTTACAATCTCTTACTCTCACATATACTCACTTATATACATCAATATTCACATATACTAGATTAAAACATATGTAGTTACTGATAAAGACACTAGTGAGACAGTTATTCACGCAGTAACACACACATATACACACTCATCCACCCATACAGTCCTGCACATATGCTGTCTTTAAAACACATACAAAGAGAGAGTCAGTCATTCATGCATCTATGTGATAAGTAATACCCCCACCAAACCATACAAACACTCATACTGATACTAAAAAAACATCTAATAACCCATATACCTACACATGTAGCTACTCACCAACCCATGCAGCCACTTATAAACAAAGTGAAACACTAATACATATATTTAAATATTTAAACATTACTCACTAATATATGTATTCACTAACATACACTTAATAAGCCAGTTAACCAATCAATTTTTTTTTAAAAACCATCCATTTAGACACTTATTTAAACATTTATTCTTCCATCAACTTTTACATGTACATATATAAAATATATTTATTTTTCAGAAAGACACACATTCACTGGATGGTGTCATCAGTGATGTCATGAGTGATGTCACTGACCATGTCATGAGTGATGTAATATGTGACGTCATCAGCAGTGCATTGCACGCGCAAGTTATAGTGAGTCCATCTAACTATAACGTGGGAATTTCAATGGTTTTATATCAGTAAAATTTCCAGCTAACTATAACTGGTGTTAAACCTATGGTTTTTTCAGTGAATATATATATATATATATATATATATATATATATATATATATATATATATATATATATATATATATATATATATATATATATATATATATATATATATATATATATCCACACGACAGGGAGCACCAAGCTAAGAGAGGCCACTGGAAGCAAGGTGAAGTTCACGGCATTTTATTTGATCCACAGCTTGCAAGCAGTACACACCCTGAATGAAGCATCATTGTTCATGGCCAGACGCGTTTCAGGATTTCAATCCTTTCATCAGTGGCTCGGTAGAGAAAATGTTCAGCTGCGCTGCTCACGTATTTATAATTAATCCAAACACCCACCCTGCTAGGCGTGGCTGTCAGCCTAGCCTCCTGGTGTTTGTAGTTTCATTAGATATCCCACAGTGGGGGCGCTGTTCATTTCTCCAATCTTGCAAAAATATTACTACAGTCCTAAAACCTGACGGGCTACAGCAATTGATGCGAGGCACATAATGAACTACAATTCCCCACAGATATACCGCCTGGGGCAGTTCATAGTCACTAACATCTGACCGGTATTGGAAATCCATCTCATGATAGGAAATGTGACTATTGACAAACTCATTACACCACATGCTCCCACCAACTAATGGACTGACACTCATTTTCATGAACTCAAGTATATCAAAAGTTAGTATATATTAGCTTTGAATGTTAAATGTGCTTATCAGGCATAATGTACCTAGCAGAGTGTTTTTTCTATGTTCATTGAGCAGTGACACAAATGTGGGACTATAAGTTTGGCAAAATACAAAATGGTGGTTACTTGATAAAGGCTTACGCCGAAACGCGTCGTCCTTGGTTAAAGAGTGCACAATAAAGGATTTGTACAAGATTTCCTGGTGTGCCGTCTCTGTGTCCTTCTACATGGTGGGATCCAGTACTTGCAAAATATTGAGGTAGCGGCTGCTACTACCGGCGGCATCAACGTTGGTTGGTCGAGGTTCGTTCAAGCAGCATTGTGGACGTCATATATATATATATATATATATATATATATATATATATATATATATATATATCCACACGACAGGGAGCACCAAGCTAAGAGAGGCCACAGGAAGCAAGGTGAAGTTCATGGCATTTTATTTGATCCACAGCTTGCAAGCAGTACACACCCTGAATGGAGCATCATTGTTCATGGCCAGACGCGTTTCAGGATTTCTATCCTTTCATCAGTGGCTCGGTAGAGAAAATGTTCAGCTGCGCTGCTCACGTATTTATAATTAATCCAAACACCCACCCTGCTAGGCGTGGCTGTCAGCACAGCCTCCTGGTGTTTGTAGTTCCATTAGATATCCCACAGTGGGGGCGCTGTTCATTTCTCCAATCTTGCAAAAATATTACTCCCAAGTGGGTGGATGTTTCTTTCAAAGCGCTGTAACTGCCCCGCTTTTCAGCCGATGTTCGAACTTGATGCAAATCACAGCCCCAAACTGTGACCTTGCATCTCTTCCTCTCGATGACTCCAGCTCCCACATGAGGCTGGAACGAGCCCGCAAACCAGCAGTGAGCCCCTCTCCACTGCTGTGCCAGGCCGTAAATTATCCACACGACAGGGAGCACCAAGCTAAGAGAACCCACAGGAAGCAAGGTGAAGTTCATGTCATTTTATTTGATCCACAGCTTGCAAGCAGTACACACCCTGAATGAAGCATCATTGTTCATGGCCTGACGCGTTTCAGGATTTCTATCCTTTCATCAGTGGCTCGGCAGAGAAAATGTTCAGCTGCGCTACTCACGTATTTATAATTAATCCAAACACCCGCCCTGCTAGGCGTGGCTGTCAGCACAGCCTCCTGGTGTTTGTAGTTCCATTGGATATCCCACAGTGGGGGCGCTGTTAATTTCTCCAATCTTGCAAAAATATTACTCCCAAGTGGTTGGATGTTTCTTTCAAAGCGCTGTAACTGCCCCGCTTTTCAGCCGATGGTCGAACTTGATGCAAATCACAGCCCCGAAGAAGAGATGCAAGGTCACAGTTCGGGGCAGTGATTTGCATCAAGTCAAGTTTGACCATCGGCTGAAAAGCGGGGCAGTTACAGCGCTTTGAAAGATTGGAGAAATGAACAGCGCCCCCACTGTGGGATATCTAATGGAACTACAAACACCAGGAGGCTGAAATCCTGAAACGCCTGAGGTAGTGTGGCTCACTGGTTAGAGGCGGCAGACCCGAGAGCAGAGGACGGCCCGGGACCAGGGTTTGATTCCCGGCGCGGCAGGTTTCTGGACCAGGGTCAGCGGACTCGATAATTCTCTCGCCTCGGTGCCCACTCTGATCAGCGATCACACTCGGCAACTCTGGGCATTAGCTTGCCTCATCTTCACTAACGGCCCCACCAGACCGCCGGGGATGCCTGGTCTCACCCTGGAGATACCCATTAAGGGACCATCTCTCAGGGAAGCCAGGAAGGGTTTCGCAGCGGTCGAAGCGCGGAGATACTCCCCCGGGAGTGATTCTAGCGCTATATAAACACGCAAATTAAATTAAATTAAATTAAACGCGTCTGGCCATGAACAATGTCTTCTTCTTCCGTGAATGTGTCATCACCCAAGCATCATATGCACAGGATACTACTGATATTTTGAATATATTGATGAACATGGAATGCGACTCTGACCAGCAATTTTGGTAACAATCGACATTGAGTCGTTATATACCAGCATACCCCAGGAAGCCACGCTGGTCACAGCAGCGCGGGCACTTTAGGGGAGAGAGTGGTTTTATGACACACCTCAATCTTTTGTTCTCCAATGCATCGAGATCGCACTTACCCGGAATTTATTTCAATATAAGGACCAACTGTATTTACAAACATCTGGTACTTCGATGGGGGCTACTTTTGCCCCCAGTCTAGCATGCATCTATGTGGGACACTTTGAAACACACTATATTCTTCATCCGTCTAATCCATACCGGAAGAACATCTGTCTCTGGAAAAGATTTATCGATGATGTTCTGTGCATATGGGAAGGGACGGAGACGAAGTTACAGAAGTTCTTTGCATGGCTCAAAATTTGGATCCATGCCTAAAATTCACATGGCATTTCAGCAGGGAAACAGCTGTATACCGGGACCTTGACATAATAGCCCAGAACCATCTACTTACCACACAGGTGCACAAGAATCCGACTGACAAAAATTCATTGCTCCACTATAACTCATTCCATCCTCGAAGACTCCGCGACAATTTACCGGTAGGACAGTTCCTCCGGTACAGGTGGAATTGTAGCACTAGAGACAAGTATGTGGAAGAAGCAAAAGATCTAATGGGGAAATTGGAGAAACGCACTTTATCCCAAAAGAATAGTGAAATCAGCATGGAAGCGAGCATTGAACACTCCCAGAGAAGCCCTTCTTGAAAGAACTCCAAAGGAAACGGGAGAATGTCTACCGGTGGTCACGACTTTTGATCCACTATCTTCCAAAATTAGCCTGATCTTGAGAAAACATTGGCACCTTTTAAGTACCAGCAATTTTAAAATGCCGCCTCCACGGTTTGCCTTCAAGAGGTCTCAAAACTTGAAGGATAGACAGGTGCACTCACGTCCAAGACAGGAAGTACCAGCACCAGACACACTAACAGGGCACTACCCATGTGGGGGTTGTTCGGTATGTGGTCTCACTGAAAAAACAAAAAGTGTCCAACTGGTGAGTGGCAGAAGGTGGCATCTGAATAGCCTGACAAATTGCAACACAGTGAATGTGATATATCGGCTTACATGCCCATGCGGATTACATTACATTGGACTAACGCGGGGGAAGTGCATGGTACGCGCACCGGTGAAGCACGGGGAAAATCCAGGACCATATTTATGAAGGCCTTGTGCTGCCAGTTTTGCGCCGCCTGTGCGTCAATTTTTGTGACGCACCAGCGGTGTAAAAAAATGCGCATTGTTACGCAATATTTAAAAAGTGACGCATCTATCTAGATGCGTCACTTTTTAAATATAGTGCAACGAGGCACATTTTTTTACACTGCTGGTGCGATGCGTCACTTTTCTGTGCGCACTCCTTATGACATTCCAGATGTGTCATATTTAATGTATGACGAATCATGTTGCAAGGAGTTACAGATACATCAGTATTTCTGACATATCTGTAAACATAAAAGTGACGCGAGGCAGGCGCAAGATTTTGACGCAACAGCATCCTAAAAGTGACGCAGAGAAATCTCATAGATTTCAGTACGTCGTTATTACCAAGCTTTTTGCGGGGGAATGCCCTCTCTGCATACATTATACCTGATGCAGATATAATGTGGCGCAGAGTTTTAAAAAGTGACCCATGTACCTAGATGCGTCACTTTTTAAAAATAGCGTCAGGTATAATGCATGCAGAGGGGGTGTTCTCCCGCAAAAAGCTTTGTAATAGCGACGCAGTGAAATCTTTGAGATTTCACTGCGTCACTTTTAGGATGCTGTTGCGTCAAAATCTTGCGCCTGCTTTACAGCAGGTGTTAGACTGACGCAAGACCTTTCAGATGGTGCTTTTTCCATGTGAAAGGACACATTACTGGAGTTGCGTCACTTTTGTGACGCACTCCAGCAATGCGTTACTTGGAATGTCATAAGGAGTGCGCACAGAAAAGTGATGCATCGCACCAGTGGTGTAAAAAAATGTGCCTCGTTGCGTTATATTTAAAAAGTGACGTATCTAGGTAGATGGGTCACTTTTTAAAATCAAGCGCCACATTATATCTGCGTGAGGTATAATGCATGCAGAGGGTGGTGTTCCCCCGCAAAAAGCTTTGTAATAGTGACGCAGTGAAATCTTTGAGATTTCACTGCGTCACTTTTAGGATGCTGTTGCGTCCTTTAAATATAGTGCAACGAGGCACATTTTATTACACTGCTGGTGTGATGCGTCACTTTTCTGTGCGCACTCCTTATGACATTCCAGATGTGTCATATTTAATGTATGACGAATCATGTTGCAAGGAGTTACAGATACGTCAGGATTTCTGACATATCTGTAAACATGAAAGTGACGCGAGGCAGGCGCAAGATTTTGACGCAACAGCATCCTAAAAGTGACGCAGAGAAATATCATAGATTTCAGTACGTCGTTATTACCAAGCTTTTTGCGAGGGATTGCCCCCTCTTCATACATTATACCTGATGCAGATATAATGTGGCGCAGAGTTTTAAAAAGTGACCCATGTACCTAGATGCGTCACTTTTTAAAAATAGCGTCAGGTATAATGCATGCAGAGGGGGTGTTCCCCTGCCAAAAGCTTGGTAATAATGACGCAGTGCGTCACTTTTAGGATGCTGTTGCGTCAAAATCTTGCGCCTGCTTCACAGCAAACCTTTCACATGGTGCTTTTTCCATGTGAAAGGACACATTACTGGAGTTGCGTCACTTTTGTGACGCACTCCAGCAATGCGTTACTTTTGTGTTTACAGATACGTCAGAAATACTGACATATCTGTAACTCCTTGCGAATTGATATTAAATATGACATATCTGGAATGTCATAAGGAGTGCGTCCACAAAAGTGACGCATCGCTGTTTTCACGTAGCGATGCGTCACTTTTCAGAAATGAGGCCTCCAGTTTATTCACTGTGTCATAACTTTCTTTTCTAACACTCACCTTCTTTCATTCCTCCTACTTCACTTCCTTTCACCTCTCATACCTTTCTGTTCTTTCTTACTCATTCTCCTTTCAATTATCAATGCACTATATTTCACTTACTCTTCATTTTTTTAAGAATATAGCTCTTTGATGAGAATTGGAGGTAGTTCTGAAAAGCACTTTTGGTTTTCTTCTTTTAACTGAACAGGAACAAAAACAGGGAATGGAAACTGCTCAACAGGAGCAAAAAGAAAACAAAAAAATTAGGGGTGGGAAGGGCAGCGATGGTTCTCCAATGCTCGAACCATGAGCAGGACACTTTGCTCCCCATAGGTGAGGAGTTGATTGCAGTATCTGCATTTGACGACCCCATGGTTAAATGCAGGTTGTATGTTTGGCACCTGCTCCTGCGATTGCTCTCTCCCAGAAGAAGTTGCTCCTCCGGTTGATGTAGAGGCCCCATCTCTGGGAACCTCTTGTGCCAGAGCCCTGACACTTTCCCAGGCAAAATTCTGGGGGTGCCTCCTCTCCACATGTCGAATCATGGTAAAGTTGCCAAAAGAGTACTTTTTTTGGGGGTTACCCCGTGACAGGACCTGTTTGCAGATCCTGCACTCCACTTTTGGTCCATTCACCTTTTTCTGGTCTGCTGGAAACTTAAAACATTTCCAGATGAAATGCTCTTTGACCTTCGGCTGAGGAGGCTCTTCATCAATGAATTCAGGCTCATCTTCACTGCTGGATGGTCTGGCAGCCATGATTATCCAAGAAATATGCAAGAGCAAAAAGGCAGGTCTTTCAGTCACAAAAGTGAAAGAAGAAGTGAAGGAAATGGGTGGGGATTTCATTCATTGTAAAAAAAAACTGTTAGCAACCAATGAAAAGTGTTATTTTAGGGTCACATGACCCGACGCGTTTACGCTGCGCGCTCCGGAGCACTTCCGGTGCGTTTACGCAGCGCGATCGTAGGCGCTTCCGGGGCGCAAACGTGGCGCGATCGTAGGCGCTTTTGCGTGCGTTTACGCGCCGCGAACGTAGGCGCTTCCGAGGGCACTTACGTTGCGCGCCGAAGTGACGTCATCAAACTTTTACAGAAATGCATAATCATTTTCCTTATTAAAAAAAACTAATTTTATTTGTATGGTACGAAATGTTTTGCATTATTATTAACTTTTCATTCATATTTTTTTTCACGAACGACAGTAGCGCTCTGGGTGCGCTTTCAGATGAGCTCACGGAAAAGCTTTCCGGAGAGCTTAGCTGAAAGCTTGCCGGAGCGCGCACCCAGAGCGCAAAAGAAAAAAATTATATAAAAAAAATGAATACTTTAAAAAAAACAGCAAATTGTAAAAAAAAAAAAAGGTTAGAAACTCGATATACAAAGGAATTAGCATTTTAAAAACCTATGAAATTCAACGAAAAAACCATAGGTTTCACACCAGTTATAGTTAGGAATTAGCATTTAAAAAACCTATCAAATTCACTGAAAAAACCATAGGTTTAACACCAGTTATAGTTAGCTGGAAATTTTACTGATATAAAACCATTGAAATTCCCACGTTATAGTTAGATGGACTCACTATAACTTGCGCGTGCAATGCACTGCTGATGACGTCACATATTACATCACTCATGACATGGTCAGTGACATCACTCATGACATCACTGATGACATCATCCTTGAGACAGAGTGACAGATCTCCTTTCAGTGTAATGTAACCCATGAAACACATATTCAAAAATAGAAATTAACATTTTCAAAAAATGGAGATACACATAAAAGTTACAACAACCAATTCAATAATTCCACCATCTATATACACATCCACTCATTCACCAACAGTTCTATATAGTCACTCATACATATACTCACTCATCATATGTAGTGATACACCTATACATCCTGTTACACACCAACAGTCATCCAAAAGTTACTCTCACACATACTCACACATGCAAGTAAACTATTGAACATCCATTTATTTGCATATACATCTAAACACACACTACCACCTTACTTCTAAGGAAACTTACACATACTTACTCTCTTAAACAATCACTTATAGAAACACATACTTATTTAAACAGGAACTCTTACAATCTCTTACTCTCACATATACTCACTTATATACATCAATATTCACATATACTAGATTAAAACATATGTAGTTACTGATAAAGACACTAGTGAGACAGTCATTCACGCAGTAACACACACATATACACACTCATCCACCCATACAGTCCTGCACATATGCTGTCTTTAAAACACATACAAAGAGAGAGTCAGTCATTCATGCATCTATGTGATAAGTAATACCCCCACCAAACCATACAAACACTCATACTGATACTAAAAAAACATCTAATAACCCATATACCTACACATGTAGCTACTCACCAACCCATGCAGCCACTTATAAACAAAGTGAAACACTAATACATATATTTAAATATTTAAACATTACTCAGTAATATATGTATTCACTAACATACACTTAATAAGCCAGTTAACCAATCAATTTTTTTTTAAAAACCATCCATTTAGACACTTATTTAAACATTTATTCTTCCATCAACTTTTACATGTACATATATAAAATATATTTATTTTTCAGAAAGACACACATTCACTGGATGGTGTCATCAGTGATGTCATGAGTGATGTCACTGACCATGTCATGAGTGATGTAATATGTGACGTCATCAGCAGTGCATTGCACGCGCAAGTTATAGTGAGTCCATCTAACTATAACGTGGGAATTTCAATGGTTTTATATCAGTAAAATTTCCAGCTAACTATAACTGGTGTTAAACCCTATGGTTTTTTCAGTGAATATATATATATATATATATATATATATATATATATATATATATATATATATATATATATATATATATATATATATATATATATATATATATGTATGTATGTATATATATATATATATATATATATATATATATATATATATATATATATATATATATATATATATATATTACCTACTGGCGGTCGCCAGTAGGTATATATAGTTAGGATTTTTTCCCTATGGGATTTCTGAAAATTCTATGCCTAATAACTTTTGCGTTTGTGGACGGAATTGGCTGAAATTTTCAGGAAAATGGCACATTTTGTTTCTGAGCAGAAAAAAGGGGGGTCCCAAAACGCGTTTTTTGCATTGAGTTTTCCATAGGGCGGTTGGACTCACTTTTAGCCCGAACGGCTGAATGGATTTTCACGAAACTTGGCAAAATTGTAGGGACTGTTAGCCCGATGTGCCTTTGCTAGGTCTCAATATATGTGCTTCAGTGGATTTTGAGAAATTAACGTTTAAATCAAGATATATATCTGTAACAGCGCTCCGGGCAGCGATCCGGTTAGCGAACCTTTCGCGTATCGGAACTTTGCGATGCGAAGCTGATTGGCCCTCCGGTGTCTGTCAACATTCTAAACAGTCCGGAGCGGCCGCCATCTTGTCTCTCGGTAGGATCGAGAGACAAGAGGAGGCCAAAACAAAGGGGGAAATTACCATAAGGGGGCATAGTAGATCCTCGTTGACCCCCTAGGTTTTATGTGGAGGTTTTAAAAGGGCCTAGGAGGGTCCAAAAAAAAAAAAAAAAAATTTTTTTTTTGCGTGGTAAGCGCCAAGTTCGCGAACCGGAAAGCGTTCTGGGCAGCGAACTTTATGGATAAAAGAATGAAAGACTTTTCTAATACTGTATGTTAATTATTTGTTGGTTTTGTTGATTATTTTTTAATTTTTTTATTTTTTAAGCAATTTTTTATTGTTGTGATTGTGTTTCAAAATTTAATAACATTTCTAACATTTAACTAGTTTATGAATTTCATATAAAAATGATTAAAGACTCAAACAATTTTTTAATATTACATACAATTTTATTTTTCGGATTGTTTTTTGAAATTTAATACAACGTCTAGCATTTCACTGTCTGATATGTGTTCTTGATCAGTGAACATAAGTTCAAACATTTGACCGTCATCATAATGAAGTAAATGATCCACTGATTCTACACATTGAACTAATTCATGGTCCCGTGATTCATCCATGAAATCTGAGTCATCATTGTCCGCAATAACTTTTTCTGTGTTGGTCTCCAGAACAATTTCGAAGGAAACATTCTGCTCACCTTCCATTTTATTGCTGTAATTTGCATAAAAAATAAATATATCAGTAGAGATAGGGCACTGTTGGGTTTAAGTTCAGACAGGCACTTGTGAGTTTATAACAGAGAAGTAATCTATGGGCACTGTATGGTTTCAGGCGTGAAGTAGTACTATTAAAAAGTGCCTGTGAAGAAGCCTAAGTAAATTCATAATTATACCACAGAAACCTAAATCAGTCCTTAATTACAATAAAGAAGCCTTTCTCAATGTCTAACTCTTACAGAGGGATAGTATATAACTATCTGAAAAAGTTTACCATATTTACTTATAGTGCACAATATACTTCAGTTTTAAAAATAACAACTTACCTTTAGAAACAAGTTGATGTTATTAGTGATATTCTAAATGATATATACAACAACAAGTAGTAGTCAAAATGGCTGTGTTTCCTTCTCTCCCTTTATATATATACAGGTATATAACCAATCAAATGTCAGGTAATAAAAGTAGAAAAGGAAAGTAATATTTTCATTGGTTGTCAATTCCAACAATTCAGATGTGTTTTGTGAAGTAATTTACCTCACGGTATTTGGAGAGGTCTACAGGCTAAATGGCTAAATGGAATTTCAATGAAATTTGTGAGAATGGAAGGGATTGTTATGTAGTATGAGCTAATTTATATTTGGTGAGAGTGTCTCTAGTCGTTTTTCTGTAAATTACTTTCCCGCCTTTTTTTAGGACCGCTTTCCGGAAAGCGGCCCGGTTAGCGAACCTTAAGCGTCACGGGAGTCCACCATTTTGTGTTTCGGTCGCATTAAGATACAAGATGGAGGGCAAATAATGTTTAGAATGGGTAGAAGGGGTCATGGTAGACTTATCTTGACCCCCTAGGTTTTCTGAGCGTGGCTGAGGAGGCTTATATGTGCGGAAAAAAAACTTTTTTTAAAAAAATTCCGCGAGGTTAGCTTTCGGTTAGCGAACCGGGTAGCGCTCCGGGGAGCGAATTTTGTGGAAAATTAGTGAAAAAAGTTAGAGAAAAATAATAATTGTGAGTGATCAGATGTAGGGTAGCTCTGAGAAGAGCTTTTGGGTTTATGGTACATTTAGGTACTTATAAGTAGGTACCAATGCACAGTCTTAAATTTAGAATGAAAATTCTGTTGCCCTCATCTGAGAAGTGAACTCCATCTCCTCTGTAGATATCTTGCATGTAGTAACGCAAGTTATTGTTGTACAGAGAGCCCATTCCATGGTCTCTCATGTAAGCTGAAACAGATTTGTTTACATGCTTCCTCGCTTTCTCAATTTGTGGACAAAATTGGTTGGACCACCTCCATTTCTGTCTTTGGCATATATTGGAATATACCAAGGCAGTTTGAGGAAAAAGTGCCATTAATTGCTCAAAGGTGTCCTTTAAAAGCATTTCCAGACCTACCCCTGTCAAAGTGCCCAAATCATTACCTCCAAAGTGCACTATTAACAGGTCAGGTTTTGGCAAATGCATAAAGGTTTTCACCAATGGTATCAATTGGTGACATTTTAATCCTCTTTGGCCCAACCACTTAATTTCCACATCTTGTAAATTGAGGTTAGGTAAATTTCTGCTCTCAGCATACCTTTGAGCCCAGTGGATGTAACTATGTCCAACAATCCAGACCTTAAACATGGTGGGAGAAGGTTGTTCTGCAGTCAGATGAAGTGTGGTAATGAAAGGGCAGTTGAAACAGTAGGAGTTTCTAAAGAAAAAAAACTGTGGATTTACAATGCTAATGATTCATTAGCAGTGATTGGTGCATTTCCATTTCTGAAAACAGAAAGTTAGGGTGCATGGATGTGTTCTTTGAAAGATGTAATTTGAATGGTCAAGGAAGAAACATTTAATGAAAGATTGCACTGGATACGCAGGTGCACTGAGAGTTCAGAGTTCAATTGAAACATTGTTGTGTGAATTTGCAAACATGAGAGGTCTTCCAGGAGGTGGTTGCTATGGAAACAAGGCAGACAGGGCAGAGGGGGGAAGGGTTTTGATTTGAAAAAAGTGAGGGAAGACGTATGATTGGCTAATATGAGAGATATGTGAAAAGAATATCTGTATTTCTGTGCTTTCAATAGCTGCAGCCTTTGGAGTGCATCCTTTTTCTTCTGCTGAAGACAATTTGGTGTATTTCTCAGACTGTTTTCAAAACTCAAAAAATATTTGCTAAGGTGAGAAAAGATTTATTTAATTTAGATAGAGAATAGTATGATTTAAGGAGAAAATGATGAAGAAAGCTGTGTTTTTAAAATGTGGTTTTGTCTCTAGTGATATACTAATAGAATTAGTTTCATAGAGAAATTGTAATTGCATATTTGGTGTAACATTCTGGCATGCAGTAACACAAGTTATTGTGGTACATGGAGCCCATTTTATGGTCTGTTATGTAAGCTGAAACAGAGATGTTGCTTTTAAAAACGATTTAAGAAATCAATTTCATTTCTGGATATGTACTGCTAGAGCTTCATAGGTTGTTTTGAGCCATATTTATAAGGTATTTGAGTGTCTAAGATGTTATGTTTTCCTTTTAAAATGTAAAGTGTTCCTCATGGGGCAAGTGTCTTGTAAATACGCTCCCACTTGTGCTTGGCAAATTTAGATTTTGATTATGGGAGTTACCTAGCCATGTTAATAGTGTCCCAAAAATGGTGCTAGTGAATTGCAGAAAACACTTTCATGTGTCTCAAGGACATTTTTAGTCATTTCTTCATGAATGCAGGTATACAATTGATTTATATGCTGTGTTTAAAAACGAATTTTGAAATCAATTACATTTCAGGATATGTTCTGTTAGAGCTTCATAGGTTGTTTGGGGTCATATTTAGAAGGCATTTTAGTGTCTTTGATGTTATTTTTCCCTTTTTAAATGGAAAGCGTTCCTCATGGGGCCCTGAGCAGTTCTTAGCCATGTTATTTAATAGGAAGTGGATAACATGGCTAAGAGCATTTGCTGGAAAGTGCATGAATATTGCTGACTTTTCTGCGATGTTATTTTTCCCTTTTTAAATGGAAAGTGTTCCTCTTGGGGCAAGTGTCTTGTAAATACGCTCCCACTTGCGCTTGGCAAATTTAGATTTTGATTATGGGAGTTATGTAGCCATGTTAATAGTGTCCCAAAAATGGTGCTAGGGCATTCCAGAAAACACTTTCATGTGTCTCAAGGACATTTTTAGTCATTTCTCCATGAATGCAGGTATACAATTGATTTATATGCTGTGTTTAAAAACGAATTTTGAAATCAATTACATTTCAGGATATGTACTGTTAGAGCTTCTTAGGTTGTTTGGGGTCATATTTAGAAGGCATTTTAGTGTCTTTGATGTTATTTTTCCCTTTTTAAATGGAAAGCGTTCCTCATGGGGCCCTGAGCAGTTCTTAGCCATGTTATTTAATAGGAAGTGGATAACATGGCTAAGAGCATGTGCTGGAAAATGCATGAATATCGCTGACTTTTCTGCGATATTCATGCATTGCGGCCGTTTTTTTTCACATTTGCAAGCACTTCTTAGCCATGTTATCCAATGGGAGGTGGATAACATGGCTAAGAGCATTTGCTTCAAAGGTTGTTTGGGGTTATACACCATTTTTGGGAAATTAGTAACATGCCTATCTAACTCCCATAATCAAAATCTAAATTTGCCAACCGCAGGTGGGAGCATATTTACAATAAATTTGCACCAGGAAGAACGTAAAATAGCATACTAGATACTCAAATGCCTTATAAATATGACCCAAAACATCTTATGAAGCACTAGTAGTGCATATTTCCAGAAATGTATTGGTTTTCATTTAATGATTTACTTCATTGGTAGGCCTTCACATGTTTTTTTATTTTGATATTTTTCAGTGAAAATCTTATCTGCAACCATGTGTTGGCCTCACCTCAAATAAACAAAACAGGTGATGGACTGAATGTGGATCAATGACACACATTTACCCCAGTCTAAAGATCAGGGCCTAAACAAATCTTTAGATAGGCTACATCTTATCGTCATCCTGAATTAATGATTTAAAATATTAGGGAGTGATTTATAAGTGTTGTATGCCTTTTTTGTACCATTGAGTGTCATTTTTGTGATGCAGTGCTGGTGGAAAACATTTGCTATGTTAAATAATTAGTACGGCATTAAGTTTTAGATGACTGTTATTTATTTACTGTTTGGTAATAGTGGTTAATAACATTTTATATTATATTTTTCCACAGATTCAACTGCAGATTCTTTCATAGTTTGGAAAATGCCTTCCAAAAGTCGAATACGAAAGGCTAGAAAACGTCAAAGACAGCAGGATGATGTTTTATTGCAGCAGTCCTCTTCCCCAAATACTTGTCAAAACACCAAGAAAGGTCAGGGTAAGAGCACGAAATCATTCTTAAGAAATATTTGTAGTAAAAAAAGTTTTGCTCAAAAAAATGTTTCAGTTCACAAAAAGAAAAGTAATTTAAATGGAAAGGAGAGACCCATCACAAATGTTACTGGTAGAGGAAGAGATAACTCTGTGCATGATAGTAGAAGGAAACAACAGTTTAGGGACATTCGAAATCGAATGTTCCGTAATAGGATATTAGTTAATTTATTGAAAAGTATTAAAAAGAAAGGCCAACAGAAAGCGGCATTTTATAAGAAGAAGAAAAATGTAGAGAAAATTATTGATCATGCTTTTGAAATTAAGCGAAAGTTGTTTATTTTGGTAATCAATAGAATTAGGAAACTAAGCAAGGTAATTTCTGATTTCAAAACAAAAAGTAGATGGAAGAGAGTAGTAAATCGTACTAACTTTTGTGAAGTTTTTTCCGGAGAATGGATGCATAGTTCAAGTTCTGAGGCATTTTTTAATGAGGAGACTTATTTTCAGGATAATGATTTGGTGCATGCAGTTGACATCAGTGGTCGAGCTTATGAAGTGAAGGATGGTTGTCCAGTTGAAAAAGAACAACTTGTGACAACAGAGACAGAAGAGGCGCTAAGTGATGAGGTTTTAGGAAGACGTCCTAAGGGTCCTGTGTACATTTGGAAGTGTAGTTCTATTTGCAGTGTGCGACAGGTTTCCATCAATTTGCTTTGTGATTTTATACGGACATTTAATAAGAAAAGTTTGAAGCAGAAAATGAAGTTGTTGCAAGATTTAGATCCTTGCAGAGTGAGACAAATGACAGGTTTGCGTGGTCATTCACTGGCTTGTCTTTCCAGGAGAGTATGCCAGAGTGTTTTTCATCATTTCAGGATGCTAGCAGTGCATCATAATAAAGTGAGAAAATTAGTGAGAATGTTGTATTATGCTAAGAGTCCAGCAATTATGCTTAAACAATTATGTGCTGCTCTTTTGCATGGTTCTGAAATAGATGTGAAGAATATTTGTGAAGAAATTGAGTTTTGTTACTTTGGTAGTAAAGATGAGAATGTTCAAATTGACCCTGAAGTAGAGGGTAATGTGGAAGATAATGTACAGGTTTCCAGTACAGATAATTTTCAGAAGGAAATTGCCACGTTTCAGATGAAATCAAGTGAGAGGCCTAATTTCACTTGTGTATGTTGTCGACGCACTTATTATAAGAATCAGACTAAGGTAGTGGATTTATATGCAAAAAGTGAAAGGGAAAATAATAGTGAATGGAAGGATTTTGCCACATACTTGATGGTAGAAAATTATTTTGATTTGGGATCGGATCAACGTGTGTGTACTTATTGTTGTAATAAATTAAACCAAAACCAGATGCCTGCTAGGGCAGTTCATAATAATCTGGAATTGGTTGAGATTCCTTCTGAATTGAAGGATTTAAATACTTATGAATCTATTTTGATTCAAAGTATCCATCCCTTTCAGGCTATTGTAAGAATGGAGCCAAAGACAGGGAAGTTGCCTCCAGCAGATTTACAGAGAGGATTAAAGGGAAGAGTTGTTTATTTGCCTCTAGATTTGAAGAAAAACATTAACACAATTGGAATAGAAAAAGTGGAAGAGGAACCTCTGGTTATCTTGGTTAATGGGGTTCCGACAAAGAATAAGAAAATATGGCAAGATTTAGTGGATGTTAGGAAAGTCAAAAAGGCAACAGTGTATTTGAAGAAAAATAATAAGTACTATAAGAATGTATATGTTGCAGAAGAGGAAGTAAGTGATGAAGAGGATAGCGATTTGTGTGCTGGCCAAATTGAGAAAGTAGAGGCCTCTAAAAGTGAAGAAATATATGAACATTATAGTGTTCATCCTTTGCATTCCAAGGAAGTCATGGGGAATGCTATTGAGTTGTTTCAAATGAAACAAGCCAAAGGGAGTCCCATTAGTGTTTGGGAGGAAAGTTTGGAAGCTCGGTGTTTCCCACAGCTATTTCCCACAGGTCAAGGAGGAAGATATGATGAGCGACCTCATCAAATTCCTGCGTCTGAATACCGGACTTTACGATTGTATGCAGCAGATCCTAGGTTTCGGCAATGCATTCCCTATTTGTTTCATCTCCTGTTTGAAAGCGATCTGTCTGGACTGTCATATGCAGTGAACCACATCTTAAAAAGTGGTATACAGATGCGAAACATCTCGGCAAGTGACTTTATGCATAAAGTCAATGTCCAAGACAGTATTTTGGATTCTCACTTAATTAATCTCATGGCGTGTCAGCGTGGTACTAATGAGTACTGGTACCGTCGTCATGGTGATTTAAAATGTATGCTGAGGAACTTAGGAACTCCAACATGGTTCCTCACTCTGAGCTGTGCCGAGTATGGCTGGGAAGACTTACTTGAATTTCTACGAGAGGCAAATGGAAATATTGAAAACATTGAATTCAAGACACCTGGAGAACTGTGTTCTTTGGATCCAGTGAATGTATGCAGGTACTTCAATCATAGATTTGAAGCTATGATGTCTTTCATCACAAATAAAAAGAATCCACCTCTTGGAGAGGTGTTGGATTTCTTCTGGAGAAAGGAGTACCAAGCAAGAGGTGCTCCTCATATACATATGTTGTTGTGGATCAAGGATGCACCTAAATTTGGAACAGATCCGGATGACTTAGTGATGAATTTCATCGAACAGTATTCTACGTGTGCTGTTCCAAACGCAACGGAGAAGAAAAGTCTAAGAGAACAAGTTCTACGTTTCCAAAGCCATCGTTGTGGAAAGTACTGTCGTCGTAAATTCAGAAACAAGGACAAGTTCTACACCAAATGTCGTTTCAACTTTCCACGACCGGTGATTTCTAAAGGAAGAGTGAACAGTTTGATGTCTTCGCTGCGACATAATGTGACGAGGAAATCACCCAAGAATACATACAATTTGAAAAGGAACGAAGAGTCCAAGTACATCAATGACTACAACCCAGTGATTTTGTCTATGTGGAATGCTAACATGGATATACAGTTTGTGGCTGACAACTGTATGGCTGTGGCTCGGTATGTGACATCTTACATCACCAAAAAAGAAAAGACCGAACTGAAGGATATGTGGGAGGACATTTCTCATGAAAAGAGCCTCAGCAAGAAGTTGTACAGTTTCAGTCTGAAGATGTTGTCGCATCGAGAAATCGGAGCTTACGAATGTTCTGACCGGTTGTCTTCAGCAAGTCTCTATGCCAAATCCAGGAGTCTCGTTTGGGCGAGTCTGGTCTTGCTGCAACGCGAAATCGAGTTCTAAAACCTGTCCGGGAAATTGAGTATTTGGCAGAAAAGGAACCAAACAGTACCGACATTTTGAAGACCAACATGTTGGATACATATTATCCAAATTGAAGCAGTCACCTTGAGAATGTTTGTCTATATGAGGTTCTCCAAAATTATATATTCATGAGGAACATCAAAGAAGATATTGAGAAAGGAGTGTATGCTGTAATTGGAAGTGAGGGATGCCTGGTCAAGCAAAGAAAATGCCAATTAGTAAACCATCGAAAATTGAGTGGTGAATCTCCAGAAAAAAAGGAGTTTTTTTATTTAGCACTTTTGCAACTTTTCAAGCCTTGGCGTGCAGAAGAGGAACTGCTTGGAGATTTCCTCTGTTACGAAGACTCTTTCAATGCAGCCAAGGAGTCCATAGAATGTCCTGCTTTTTCTAAATATCAAGAAATGCTAACTTTGGAAATTGAGCAGGAAGCAACGATTGCAGCCGAGATTGCCAGAGACAGTTCTCAGGACAGTCAGAGTTCTGTTTCATTGAGTCAAGATCCACTTGGAGGACCTATTATCGAAAATGAAGCTGCCACTGCTATGAATGAAGTGGAAAGAGCCATGGCACATGCTCAGGAGGATTCAGTTAACTTAGAAGACTTGGAAAAACAACTCAACGTTGAGCAGAGGAAAATATATGATGAAGTTACCACGGAAATTGAGCACGGATTAAGTCATGAGAAGAACAAGTGCTCATGTACATCGTTGAAGCCTGTCCGACTGTACGTGAGTGGAGAAGCGGGAACTGGAAAAAGTTTCCTCATTAAAGCAATCTCTTGTTATTTGCAGGAAAGGACTGAGTCATCGCTGTCTTGTGTTGTCACCGCTCCTACTGGACTGGCAGCACATAACATTAAAGGTATTACTTTGCATCGTCTACTGATGCTGCCGGTGGAGCATGACAACAAATTACAATACAACAAGTTATCTGGAGATGCTTGCTGTGAAGTTTCAAGAGTCTTGAGGAAAATGAAACTACTTATCATTGACGAAGTAAGCATGGTTTCCAATGTCATGCTTGCCTTTGTGCATTTGAGAATGCAAGAAGTACTTAAAACTGAATATGATGTGTTATTTGGTGGGAAACACATCATTGTTTTCGGAGATCTTCTGCAGCTGACACCAGTAAAAGGTCAACCTGTGTTCAAAATACTCACGCATGAAGATACCAGGAAGTGCCTAGGGAGCATTGGCAACGTCAATATATGGTTAAACTTCAATTATGCAGAACTGCATCAAAATATGCGTCAGGCAAAGGATGAAGATTACAAGAATATTCTACAAGATATTAGAATTGGAAAAGTGACCGAGCATGGGAAAGAAGCTTTAAATGCACGATTACTGTCAAATTTATATCCCAAACAAGAGATTGTGCCTGAGAATATTTTTCAGAAAATTACTGAGAAGAAATCCGGGATATGTCTCATGCCAACTCTTGCAGAATGTGCCATCTTCAACAACAAAATGTTGAATTTAGAAAAGCAAGAGATTGTGAAACTTGAAGCTATCGACAAATTAGAGCATATGGGATCAACAATTATTTTGTCAGACAATTTGAAATCAAAATTGGATTCATTAGAGAAGACTATATCTAAAACAGCGGGTTTTGAAAAGACTTTGAATGTGTGTTTAAATTGCCGAATTATTTTGAGAAGGAATTTACATGTAGAAAGAGGTCTGGTAAATGGATCAATGGGTAATGTTGTTGATTTTGAGAAATACAGAAATAGAGATGGAATAGAATTTTTAAGAATTAAATTTGATGGCATTGTAGAAGTACAGCAAATTGGTCGTTGTTCTGCTAGGTTTTTGCTTGTTAAAGATTTATATGTTCGCCGTAAACAGTTTCCTGTTTGCTTGGCATATGCGGTGACAATCCATAAATCGCAAGGTTTAAGTGTAGACTGTGCATTGGTGAATATTGGCAGTTCTGTGTTCAAGGAGGGTATGGCATATGTGGCATTGTCACGAGTTAGAACTTTATCGGGATTGTACTTGATTGACTGTGATGTCACAAACATTTGTGCGGATCTAGATTGTGTTAAGGAATACAATAGGTTAAGAAGAGAGTATGCGCCACATTTGCCTCAATATCCTTTGTTTGAGAAACGTGTGGTAGGCCGCAAACGTAGAAATAGCAGTAATAGTGGGGAGGTTGTTGCAAAAAGACTAAAAGTCAATGAACCGAAAATTGTTAGCAGAAAGAAAGTGGATTCTGTTGAAGATGTTGTCGGTTTTCAATTTGAAAACAGTTCTGGTGTCAACTGCTATGCAAATGTAGTGGTTAATGTTCTCTTTTCACTAGAGAGTTTAAAAGAACAGATTCTGTTGAATTCTGAACAAATTTTATGCTGTTTGTTGAATTCTGTTTTCGAGAAATGTAGCACTGATCGAACAAAAGTAGAAAGTGTGTTTGAAGTTCGTTATCTGTTAGATGAATGTTCAGGTCAAACAGACTTCTCTGAAAATAATCAGCAAGATTGTCAGGAGTTTTTAATGTATATGCTTGATATATTGCAAGTTGAGGGTGTAGATGTAGATCACCTGTTTGGGCTTTCTTATCAATGGCAGCATGACTGCGAGAACTGTATGGTATCAAGTACTACTAGTGTAGACTCAGAAAGATTTATATATTTAACTTTGCCAGACAGTAAATCAGTCTCCTTTAATAAGCTAGTAAATGCAGCGGATCACAACATGGAGTGTAGCCAATGTAAATGTGATATGATGTCAACATTATTTATACGTAGATATGGCCAGTATGTCATTTTAATGATCCAACGTTGTAGGCCTGATGGATCAAAATTGTCAACTTTAATAAAAAATTTTGTGGCTTCTCAGCTGTCAATATCAGGGAGGACTTTTGTTACTGTAGCAATTATCTATCACGATGGTCCATCAACAACATCAGGACATTATACAGCTTACTTAAAGTCTGGAAACGGCTGGTCATTCTGTAATGATTCCGTTGTAACGTTCAAAAAAAAATTGCCGTTTGACCTTAAAAATTCTTACCTGGTGTTTTTAAAACCAAAATTTTAAGTAGAGGGAATGTAAGTCTGCAATGCTGTCTAGATTAAAAATCCAACTATATAAACCTAATGTAAGTAAGTCTGCTTCATAGTAAGCAGTATCAGTGTCATAGGAAAAGGAGAACATGAGTGACAAAGAAGAGTAAGTTATTAGTAGTCCAGGATTGTGAAAATAATCTCAAATATTTTATTTTTGAAAGTTGCGAAAATAGAAAATGTCGGGATTTGATTGGAAGAATAACAAGACTTGCGAATCGCGGCAACATGATTTGGCCTAGTGGAAACATGTGATATAATGAGAGAAGTCTTTTTTTCTATGTAACATATTTTACGTATCGATGGAGGTTTTCTTTCAGAAAGTGGCGGGCTGAAAATATTTGTAGCACAACAGAGTGGATGCTGTTCATAGGAGATCGTTCGACGTCATTGAAAGTAAGTTAATTTTAAGGAGTTTTGAAATCAGATTTCGAAGGTTGTATGGGTTTTTTAAACACAGTCATTTTGATTGTGTTTTTTTTTCCCCGCTGTTACATGATGAATACCTTCAAGTCACTGATTTAAGTGAAATTTGATACATTCTGAGAACAGCAAAAAGAAACCATTTAACATGTATAATTAATGTTATGCTTTTTGTCCTTATGATATACATTTAGAAATGTGAGGTACATATGGGTAAGCTGAGTTCTGTAAATATCAATTTTAATGCTTTCAGTGCTGTACTTCTGGGTAGTGTTTTTTTTAAAAAAAGAAAAGAGGCCTCACCTCAAAGAAAGCTCTTGAAAGCACACATCTTATTTGCATCCTAAATCAAGCATTTACAATGTTAGACACAATTTTATGATGGCTTTACATCTTTTTTGCGCTGCTATTGCATCACTATTGTGAGACATTAGCAGTGGAAGAAAAACATCATGTTCCAAAATAGGCCTCAGTTCATCAACATCAAGATACAGTTTCTTTAGAATATATATCTTTAGGATTGTGTAGGGGACGTAGAGAAGCAGAGACTTCTGTAAATGTCAAAGTTGTTGAAAAACTGTTTGTTTTTTAACCTTTTCCCTTGTCTTTTCTAATTTTTAAATACATGTTTTAATATTTTTGGAAATGTTTGTTCTTTTTTTTACAGATTGAAAGTATGAAAAAATATTTAAAAAAAGGTAACAAGAATTATAAGGTAAATGTTTTCTACTCTTTTTACCCGCAATGCACTGCTGATGATGTCATTGACAGTATCTCTCATTTACTCTCTATAGCTGTCTTTCTTTTTACATTATTCTCTGTTTACTTCCCTTATACTAACTCTTCTTTTTTTTAAAAAAATATTTTTTTAGTTCGCTTAAAGTTCGCGAACCGGTCAGCGAACTTGAAGCGAACCAAAAGAAATAGAGCTTGCCAGAGTGATAAACATTCTAGCAATTTTGATTGAAAGGGGAGGTAGTTCTGAAAAGAACTGTTTTTTTTTGTTTTTGTTGTTTTATTTATTTATTTATTTTTTTGAACATTTTTTGATTTTTTTGTATTTTTAGAACTGTTTTATGTTTTTTTTGTGTTTTTTATGGAGGGGAGACAACAAAAAACAGGCATTGAAAACGGCTCAACTGGAGCAAAAAAAAAAATTATTTCTTGGGTGCATTAGGGCATTTATGATTTTCGAACGCCATGTTCATCAGGTTGACGCTCATGTTGCCATATGACAGCATAGCACCACAGTATATACAACTTAACTTCATATGCTGGAAGTTGGGTTGAATGTTTGGCACAGTTTCTTGTGCCTCTCTTCCCGTCAATGACATTGTGGAGGTCGATCTGGCCACAGGAGTTGTCGTGGGATTGTCTTGAAGATCCCTTAACTCAGCCCGGCTGTAGTTTAAGGGATGCCACCTGCTCATGTGTCGATGCATCGTATAGTTGCCCATACTGTATTTCTTATCTGTGCCTCTCGACAATCTGTAATCACAGATGAGGCAGGTGGCATATTTAGCATTCACCTTCTTTGATCCAGGAGGGATGGAGAAAAACTGCCAGATGAAACTTGTTTTTCGCTTTGAAACCCGGGGCAACTCTTCGACAAATTGTTGTTCCTCTCTGTCCTCTTCTTCTTCTTCCTCCTCTTCCTCCTCTCTGTTAGTGATAAATTGAGTAGGTGGTCCTCTCTTCTTATGAGGAGGTGGAGGTGGTGGTGGGGTTCCACCAGCTGCAGCAAGTACAGAAGCCATTGTTCAATTCTAGCAAAATGGTCTTTCTCTCACCAAGATGAAAGTCAGAGTGAGGAAATAAGGAGGGGTTTACATGATTTGGGGAAAGCAAAAGTTCTGAACCAATGAAAAGTGTTATTTTTAGGTCACATGACCTAGTCATACATCATTTGGAAACCAAAAGTGAAATGAACTAATGAAAAGTTTGATAAACAAGTCACATGACCTGTTCCGCTTACGTTACGCGGCGCGCGCCGCGTCCCAGATCGCTTCCGGTTCGCGGTCCCGAGCACTTCCGGGAGCGCTAACGCGGCGCGTCATTAGACGCATTACGCGATAACGTGATACGTCGCGCTTCCGCGACGCGTCACAGTTCCGCTAACGTAACGTTGACCGGTTCGCGGACTAGATCGCGGCATCAAGATGAGCTAACGGAAAGCTTCCCGGTTCGCGAACTAGAAGCGAAGAAAAAAAAATTTTTTAAAAAAATTATCAATAAACATCTAAATATATTTTGGGATTTAAAGAAGAATACATTTTACAGCTACAGATGTTAGCTTTTAAAAAACCAATGAAATTCACAGAAAAAACCATAGGTTATAGACCATATATAGTTAGGGATTTGCATTTAAAAAACCATTGAAATTCAATGAAAAAACCATAGGTTATAAACCATATATAGTTAGGGATTAGCATTTACAAAACCTTATTTTACTCGCATAAAACCATTGAAATTCCATATATAGTTAGATGCGCTAACTATATATCGCGCACCCGCAATCCACTGCTGATGATGTCACATATTACATCATTCATGACATGGTTAGTGACATCACTGATGACATCACTGATGACATCTCAAATGACATCACTGATGACATCACTGATTACAACATCCAGTGACTGTATGTTTCTGTAAAGTTAAAATATGTTTTACATATTGCAAAATGATTGGATATATAAGTGTCTGGATGAAGGATTTACTAGGTGCATGACTGACTGATTGAGTGAGTGATTAAATGTGTCTCACTGAGTGCATGGGTTAGTGACTAAACTGTTTTAATTTGTGCATCATTATATCTGTTGTTCTACAAACTGCTGCATATGTTGATCAGTAGCTATATGAGTAACTGTATGGGTTATTGATTGGTTGTCCAAGTATTTGTATGGGAAACTGAGTGTGTGTGTATGGGTGGCTGGGAGGTGTGTGACTCTGTACATAGATGTGTGAGTAGTTGATTCACTATATGTATAGATTCAAAAGTGCATGTGGAAACAGCTGTATGGGCGGTTGACTGTGCATGAGTGTATTAGTGAGTGAATGGATATCTCAGTGCTACATGTCAAATTAAGTACATATGTAAAACACAGTACATGTGAGAGTTGACATCTATAAATAACTGTGCATAAGAGCCAGTGAATGTGTGAGTGGCTGTATGGATCATTGTGAACATGTATCAGAGATTGTATAAGAGAGTAAAGTAAATATGTGTTAGTATATGTTTGAATAAGTAAGGTGTGTATAACTGTATAGTTGAGAAAATGGAGGTGTGATTGATTTTTGGCATAACTGACTAGGTGTGTGAGTAACTCCATGGATGAGTGACAGTCTGTGACTGTCTGTTTACACTGATTGTATCTAAGGTTATATTAGAGTCTGAAGAGGTTCATGGTATTATCACATGAATGATATCATCAGTGATGTGATCAGTCATGTCAAATGAGATGTTATCAGTGATGTCATCAGTGATGTCATTTGAGATGTCATCAGTGATGTCATCAGTGATGTCACTAACCATGTCATGAATGATGTAATATGTGACATCATCAGCAGTGGATTGCGGGTGCGCGATATATAGTTAGCGCATCTAACTATATATGGAATTTCAATGGTTTTATGCGAGTAAAATAAGGTTTTGTAAATGCTAATCCCTAACTATATATGGTTTATAACCTATGGTTTTTTCATTGAATATATATATATATATATATATATATATATATATATATATATATATATATATATATATATATATATATATATATATATATATTCAATGAAAAAACCATAGGTTATAGGCCATATATAGTTAGGAATTAGCATTTACAAAACCTTATTTTACTCGCATAAAACCATTGAAATTCCATATATAGTTAGCTAACTATAAGCGCTAACTATATATCGCGCACACGCAATCCACTGCTGATGATGTCACATATTACATCATTCATGACATGGTCAGTGACATCACTGATGACATCACTGATCACAACATCCAGTGATTGTATGTGTCTGTAAAGTTTAAATATGTTTCACATATTGAAGAATGAGTGGATGTATAAGTGTCTGGATGAAGAATTTAGTAGGTGCATGACTGACTGTATGAGTGAGTGATTAAATGTGTCTCACTGAGTACATGGGTTAGTGACTAAACTGTCTTAATTCGTGCATCAGGATGTTTGATATTGTGTAAGCTGCTGCATGTGTTGATCAGTAGCTATAAGAGTGGCCATATGGGTTATTGATTGGTTGCCCAAATATTTGAATGGGAGGCTGAGTGTGTGTGTGGGTGGCTGGGAGGTGCGTGACTCTGTGCATAGATGTGTAAGCAGTTGATTCACTAGGAGTATGAGTTCAAGAGTGCATGTGGAAACAGCTATATGGGCGGTTGACTGTGCATGGGTGTGTTGGTGAGTGAATGGATTTCTCATTGCTACATGTGCAAGTAAGTACGTATGTAAAACACAATACATGTGAGAGTTGAGATATATAAATAACTGAACATAAGAGCCAGTGAATGTGTGAGTGGCTGTATCGATCACTGTGAGCTTGTATCAGGGATTATATAAGAGAGTAAATATGTGTTATTATATGTTTGAATAAGTAAGATGTGTATAACTGTATAGTTGAGGAAATGGAGGTGTGATTGATTCTTTGCATGACTGACTAGGTGTGTGAGTAACTCCATGGATGAGTGACAGTCTGTGAGTGTCTGTTTATACTGAGTGTATGTAAGGTTATATTAGAGTCTGAAGAGGTTCATTGTATTATCACATGAGTGATGTGATCAGTGATGACAAATGAGATGTCATCAGTGATGTCATTTGAGTTGTCATCAGTGATGTCATTTGAGATGTCATCATTGATATCATTTGAGTTGTCATCAGTGATGTCATTTGAGATGTCATCAGTGATGTCACTGACCATGTCATGAATGATGTAATATGTGACATCATCAGCAGTGGATTGCGTGTGCGCGATATATAGTTAGCGCTTATAGTTAGCTAACTATATATGGAATTTCAATGGTTTTATGCGAGTAAAATAAGGTTTTGTAAATGCTAATTCCTAACTATATATGGCCTATAACCTATGGTTTTTTCATTGAATTTTCAAGGTTTTGTAAATGCAAATTCCTAACTATATATCCACTATAACCTATGGTTTTTTCTGTGAATTTCATTGGTTTTTTAATAGCAAATATGAAAAGCTTTAAAATGTCAAGTACGTGATAGATAAAAACATTTTCGTATTTATGCACGCTGATGTGCTTTGAACGCTGCCCCCCCCCCTCCCCTCTTTTGCCTTAGTAGTACTCTCTCTTTGCAGATACTGAAGGGTAGTTAACGCAGGCCTTTACCCCCGTTGTAATCCGTCGTGCCTCCTTGTCTCTCCATTTGATTGATTGTTGTCCAAGCATTTACTGTTTTAGAATTGGTTCTCTTTGGATCATTCTCTATTTACAAACAAGCACAAAGTCGCAATACTCTGTTTATTCTTTGCAGATAGTGAAAAATCGTGTAAAAAAATAAAAGTAATCGAGCAAAATCAGTAGGCCACTAATTGGATCTCTTTTTGACCTCGCTAAAATAGAAATATTAGGAACAACCCTTCTTGAGAAATACGAAAATAGTGAGATGAACTGAGCTCCACACCATGAGGGCTGCAAGACAGCTCGGCTCCATCACCCATCCCGCACAAAATAACGACAAACCCTATGCAAATATTAAAAATATAGACAACACACCAGCAAAGAAACAGGGTAAAACATTTTATTAAAAAACTATTTACATAACGTTGGTTTATAAGATGATGTCAGTAGTGGACCGATGTGTGAATAGATCGAAAACAGCACAAGGCTCCAAGATCCGGATAGCAAGCTCCTGGATGTTGGGTGCCATAGTTTAGAGTTCTGAATTTCAGCCTTTTTCAATGCCTGTGCTTTGTTGAATCAAAATGGCGGCTTGACACAAAGCTGACTCAAGCGTTGTTACTGATGCTATGCAGACCAAAACTGGTTTTCAGTTTGTACATTTTTCTAGATTTTTCAATCCAAGTTTGGTTGACTTTGTAGAACGATGGCTTCAGATTTTCAACATACGGTGTGGTGGCGCTGACTGGGAGGGGGCGCTTCGCTCCTGCCCCCTCCCCAAGTAAGATTTTCATACGTGAAAGTACGTTAATGGTTTTGGTCCCTGAGATGCTTCGATGTCACTACCATTCTCAAATAGCATAAGTTCTGGATGTTGGGTGCCATAGTTAAGAGTTCTGAGCAGCGCTTGTAACACTGTCTGAAGCTAATTTCCACCTACTGCAGCTTCACTATTCTCAAAGTAAGTGAGTGTCGTTTGTGGACCTGACTGCATTAGAAAACAATGTGATATGTTACCTTCCTAAACAGCTTGACGGAGGCCCCTGAGGGGCGGTGTGATGGCCATGGACTCGGAGAAGACGCTTGGCTCCGACACCCTCCCCAAGTCTTATAGCACTGGTGTAGCCTGAGATCGCCCCCGACATAGGCGGCCGGCTCCCGGGGTCCGGCGGAACTTTTTGCCTTTTGATGACTCTTCAATTCTGGACCTTGTCCCACAATCCGTTTGACCTGAAGACAAGCTGTAGTGGGGCGCCCCTTTATCGTTTTAGTTGCCATTCCGCCCGCTTTTGCTACACTGTGCCTCTTCCGCCATTCAGCTGTTTTCCGCCCGCTCTTGCGACTACAGCGTCTCGCTCACCATGTAGTTGAGATGCGCCCGCTCTTGCGGTGCAGCGATAGGCGGCTGCCACAGGACTCTCAAAATGGCGGCCGGCTCTTCGGTTTTGGGCCTGGTCCACTAAAATGGCCCTGGGACACCTTGGAACTCGGACGCTTGTCTGCTAGGGCTTGGGTCCCATTCTCGAAAAGCGTCCCCTCAGCCGTGAAGATTCTACAAAAGTCTTGGGGGCCTCCGACTCCCGCAGGCTTCTGGTGGGGAGCGGCTGCCATGATTGCTCGTGGAATGGCCACGACGGAGCTACGAGATGGTAGTGGTCTCATGCTGACGCCAGCTTTAGTCTGAAACATCCAGAAACACTGTAGACTACCAATTCGATCAGTTCCGGTAGCGCCCCAACATGACCCGGAAGAGAAGAACTTGCCCTCCCCTCTTTGACTGATGGTTCTTGTTGCCTGTCCCCTCTGTTGTCATTTAACAGAACTTTTTGGACTGCTGAAAGGGGTTGTGTTCTGAACGCTGGTTGGTGGAGACATTTAGACTATATTCTTGACCTACGTTGTCGCGTAATGCGTTTTATGACACGCCGCGTTAGCGCACCCGGAAGTGATCCGAGGCGCGGCGCGCAGCGCGTAACGTAAGCATAACAGGTCATGTGACTTGTTAATAAAACTTTTCATTGGTTCATTTTACTTTTGTTAATTTAATGATGAAAAGCTTGGCCATATGACCTAAAAATTACGCTTTTTATTATTTTCGAACAATATTTTTTTTTCAAACATATGTTATAATATTCCAGGCTAATGTACTTTCCCGGAAAATTTACAACTGTCTTGCAAGTAAAATATATTCCTTTTTCGAGAAAAAGGGCGTTTCTTCCTTCCATGACGGAGCCGTTGAGTAAAAGAGATTCGGCCTGCTGTCTTAGTCGCCGATACGCCTGATTATCAGATTCTTATCGATCACTTTATGTTGCAGACATGAAAAACACAACTGCCCTTGACCATTTATCTTTACTGCGTTCCTACATATTATACCTTTTATCCGTCATGTAATTGGACTGCTTTATTTCACTTGCCTTTTACTGATTCGAAAACAGTCACTAAAAGTAAAAACTTTACAAATGAAAATACTACTACCGTGTTTTGTTTTAAAAACCTTTATTGTGAAAATGTCAGTATACAAATACGGGCCTATAACCACGTGGGCCGGCCACGGAGCAAACTGAAATCGTATATGATGAGGAGACATTTACACTGTAGAAGAACGTAACGAGCGGGCCATTAGGTGACAAGAACAAAGGTGTCTAACAGTTGCGGAATCGGTGGACGTACATTTTGTAATTAAAATACGACAGGGCCACTTACAATAACATTTTCTAGATATACATTTGCGGGCAAAGAGTTACGAGTCCCATTTATACCGGCGCCATTTTGGGCGAGGCCGGGCAGGTCCAAGATATAGTCAAAATGTCTCCACCAACCATCGGCCAGACCAGAACCCCTTTCGGCCCTTTATGCTACAAGATGGTGTCTTCCATTCAGAAAATATTGGTGGCAGCATTTTGAAAGGAAACAGAAACAGCCGTTCTCCTAGTGAGTTTCACATTGTTACATTTAGGAAGAATATTGAAGAGTAGTATGTGGAAAATCTGAAGCCATTTTTCTACAAACTCTCAATCAGACTTGGATGGAAAAAAAAAACCTGAAGAATGTACAAACTGAAAACCAATTTTTGTCTGTATAGCACCAACAGTAACGCTTGAGTCAGCTTTGTGTCAAGCCGCCATTTTCATTCAATCAATGGCGTCCCCCTGCACACATTCAGGGACCTGGTCGTGTCTTCACATGAAACGCATTGTAGGAAAAGAAGCAGAAAGGAAAAGGAAAAAAGTTCCGCCGGACCTAGTGAAGCTGCAGCAGGTGCAAATAAGCTTCAGACAGTCTTACAAGCACTGCTCAGAACTCTCAACTGAGGCACTCAACATCCAGGACTTGCCATTCGGATCTTAGCGCCTTGTATTTTTGTTTTGTTCTTGATGGAGGGGAAACAACAAAAAACAGGCATTGAAAACGGCTCAACTGGAGCAAAAAAAAAATTACTTCTTGGGTGCATTAGGGCATTTATGATTTTCGAATGCCGTATTCATCAGGTTGATGCTCATGTTGCCATAGGACAGCATAGCACCACAGTGTATACAAGTTAACTTCATATGTTCAGATGAGGCAGGTGGCATATTTAGCATTCACCTTCTTTGATCCAGGAGGGATGGAGAAAAACTGCCAGATGAAACTTGAAACTTGGCCATCCAGATCTCGGCGCGTTCGACTCACTGTACCGCAACAGTGACCGCAACTCAGCTGGACACGCCGTCTTTCGGCGCAGCATTGTAGGATGGCCACACCAGTGCGGCAATTTGCTAGACACCACCTCGGTGCCATCCGGATCTCGGCGCGTTCGAGTCACTGTACCGCAACAGTGACCGCAATTCAGCTGGACACGCCGTCTTTCGGCGCAGCATTGTAGGATGGCCACACCAGTGCGGCAATTTGCTGGACACCACCTCGGTGCCATCCGGATCTCGGTGCGTTCGAGTCACTGTACCGCAACAGTGACCGCAACTCAGCTGGACACGCCGTCTTTCGGCGCAGCATTGTAGGATGGCCACACCAGTGCGGCAATTTGCTGGACACCACCTCGGTGCCATCCGGATCTCGACGCGTTGTGCTGCCTTCGGCCTATTCGCACATCGGTCCGGTACTGACAGTGACCGCAACTCAGCTGGACACGCCGTCTTTCAGCGCAGCATTGTAGGATGGCCACACCAGTGCGGCAATTTGCTGGACACCACCTCGGTGCCATCCGGATCTCGACGCGTTGTGCTGCCTTCGGCCTATTCGCACATCGGTCCGCTACTGACGCCGCCTCACGTGCCAACGGATTTTCTACGCTTTTTGTAGCCCTATGCCGCAGAACAGGTCATGTGACTTGTTTATAAAACTTTTCATTGGTTCATTTTACTTTTGGTTTCCTAAAGATGGAAGGCTTGGTCATATGACCTAAAAATAACACTTTTCATTGGTTTAGAACATTTTTTTTCCCAAACGATGAAAGCCCCACCTTGTTTCTGGATCATTCAGACTGAAGCTGGCGTCAGCATGAGAGCACCACCATCTCGTGGCTCCGTCGTGGTCATTCCGCGAGCAATCATGGCAGCCGCTCCCCACCGGAAGCCTGCGGGAGTCGGGGGCCCCCAAGACTTTTATACAATCTTCACGGCTGAGGGGACGCTTTTCGAGAATGGAGCCCAAGCCCTAGCAGGCAAGCGTCCGACTTCCAAGGTGTCCCAGGGCCATTTCAGTGGACCAGGCCCAAAACCGAAGAGCCGTCCGCCATTTTGACAGCCATGTGGCAGCCGCCTATCGCTGCACTGCAAGAGTGGGAGCAACTCCACAACATGGTGAGCGAGACGCTGTGGCCGCAAGAGCGAGCGCAACTCAGCTAGATGGCCGCCACCTGGGGAGGCCCGTTCACGCCGCCTCCCCCCCCCCCCCGGGCCGCCGCACGCCAATTTTCGGAGCAGCATTTTAGGATACCAAAACCAGTGCGGCAGTTTACTGGACATCACCTGGGTGCCTGTCGTACATGTTGTGTCAGCCATGTGACACTGGACACAGACCGCTACTGACGAGGCCTCCCCCCGCACCACCCGGGACGCCCCACGCTGTTTTTCTGTGCTGCATTGTAGGATCCCTAAACCAGTGCGGCACCCAGGCGACATCACCTGGGTGCCGTCCAGAACTCTGCACGTTGTGCTGCCTTGGGACTATTCGCACAACAGACCGCTACTGACGAGGCCTCCCCCCGCCCCACCCGGGACGCCCCACGCCAATTTTCGGAGCAGCATTGTAGGATCCCTAAACCAGTGCGGCACCCAGGCGACATCACCTGGGTGCCGTCCAGAACTCTGCACGTTGTGCTGCCTTGGGACTATTCGCACAAAAGACAGCTTCTAACCATTGTTGCTTTTTGTGTTAATAAATGTTTAAATGTTTTTAGTTTTTGTTCTGTTCATTATCGTTAAAAGTTAATAAAGTTTTATAACCTTAATTTGTTGGAGTGTTATCTATTTTTTGAAAAACGGGTGAATGGGGCCTTGAATCGGGTTATTGTCATGTGTGGGCTTTGGAAGTGTGCTGCTGCAGGATCGGACATTTCAAACTCAAATGCACGTTCTTTTTCTTACCTTTCCGAAGCATGGAGCGCAATAGCAGACAGAGAAAGGGTGATGCACGTGTTGAACACTACCTGACCTGGCAAGTTGCTGGCAGTGCCCCCCCGCCCGCTCCTGAAAGACGGCACACACACACCGCCGCCCCGAGTACTTCACAAATCTTTAAAAGACCATGCGCTTGTTCATGAGGCTTAAATGGTTTATCACCTCTTCTAGAACCCCTGCATCGACCCTCTGACGTTTCATGGAAAAATAACCATGTAACACAATACCAAGCCCTGTCAGCTGAAACCCCCAAGGAATCGTGGGGCATATTATCAAGGGGGTTTATCTCCGCTTTTTTGGCTTTAAAAGCCATGAAAGCGGAGATAAAATTATCTCCCTATTACCAAGCTGTCGCTAACACCAGTTAGTGACAGCTAAAAGGAGATAGCGACCATCTTGGGCCCCGCTTTGCATGTCAGTGATATTTATCACTAATGACATGCAAAGTGGCGTGCCAAGATGTTAGCGACTGGAAACAGTCCCTAACATCGCTACCTTCTATTACCAACTTTTGGAGATATTCGCGCTAAGCGCGAATATCTCCCAAATCTAACACCTGCCCTGAGCAGTTCTTAGCCATGTTATCCAATGGGAGGTGGATAACATGGCTAAGAGCATTAGGTCAATAATACATGAATATCGCTGACTTTTCTGCGATAATAGCAAGGTTTATCTGCGATAAAAATCGCCGATGTGCGGCGATAATTTTTGTCTCTAAACAAGTTAGAGACAAAAATTATCGCTAGTTGTTCGTAATATGCCCCCGGGTTTTTGCTTGCAGAAATCGGGAGGCGGGAGACTAGCACTGAAATCAGTAGTCACACGCCTGAATCAGGAGGGTTGGCATGTCTGAATTCTCTACAGCTGGGGCCATAAACTACATCCGCAGGGTTAGGTGATAGCCTGGGACCAGCCTGGCATCTAAAATGGCTGCCGTGCACGACAAAATTGTGGCATTCGAAAAAAAGGCCAGATGGCGCAGCCGCTGGAAGAGATGTATCAACATATATCAGCCTCCTCAGCCACCCTCAGGAAACATAGGGGATTAGGATACGTCTCCCGCACCCCCTTATACCTAGTAATTTAATTAACGAAGCACAAAATGGCGAATTCCCGTTTCGCTACCAGTTTGCGGCCCAGTTCGCGGCCCGTGAAGCGCTTCTACCGTGAAAAATCATTTTTTTTTTTATTTTCCCCACGGGACCCTTTAATAACCCCAACAACATTCCTAGGGGGTGAAGAGGGGGATACCTTGCCCCCTTTCATTGAATTCCCCCTTAGTTTTTCACCTTTTCTTCTCTCTCGATCCTACCGAGAGACAAGATGGCGGCCGCTCCGGACTGTCACGCAGCAAAAAAAAAAAAAAGCTCACGCACAGCCGCTGGAAGAGATGTATCAACATATATCAGCCTCCTCACCCACCCTCAGGAAACATAGGGGATTAGGATACGTCTCCCGCACCCACTTATAACTAGTAATTTAATTTACGAAGCACAAAATGGCGAATTCCCGTTTCGCTACCAGTTCGCGGCCGCGCTTCTACCGTGAAAAATCATTTTTTTTTTATTTTCCCCACGGGACCCTTTAATAACCCCAACAACATTCCTAGGGGGTCAAGAGGGGGATACCTTGCCCCCTTTCATTAAATTCCCCCTTCGTTTTCCACCTCTTCTTCTCTCTCGATCCTACCGAGAGACAAGATGGCGTCCGCTCCGGACTGTTTAGAATGTTGACAGACACCGGAGAGCCAATCAGCTTTCTGCGCGCAAAGTTCCGATAAGCGAAAAGTAAGCGGACCGGATCGCTGCCCAGAGCGCTGTTACAGATATATATCTTGGTTTGAACGTTAATTTCTCAAAAACTACTGGAGCACATATATTGAGACCTAGCAAAGGCACATCGGGCTAACAGTCCCTACAATTTTGCCAAGTTTCGTGCAAATCCATTCAGCCGTTCGAGCTAAAAGTGAGTCCAACCGCCCTATGGAAAAATGAATGGGAAAAACGCGTTTTGGGACCCCCCTTTTTTCTCAGCCCCCCTTGACGAAACCCCACCAAATTTTCAGGGGCTGCTCAGAAACAAAATGTGCCATTTTCCTGAAAATTTCAGCCGATTCCGTCCACAAACGCCAAAGTTATTAGACATAGAATTTTCAAAAGTCCCATAGGGAATTTATCCTAACTATATATACCTACTGGCGATAGCCAGTAGGTAATATATATATATATATATATATATATATATATATATATATATATATATATATATATATATATATATATATATATATATATATATATCCACACGACAGGGAGCACCAAGCTAAGAGAGGCCACTGGAAGCAAGGTGAAGTTCATGGCATTTTATTTGATCCAGAGCTTGCAAGCAGTACACACCCTGAATGAAGCATCATTGTTCATGGCCAGACGCGTTTCAGGATTTCAATCCTTTCATCAGTGGCTCGGTAGAGAAAATGTTCAGCTGCGCTGCTCACGTATTTATAATTAATCCAAACACCCACCCTGCTAGGCGTGGCTGTCAGCCTAGCCTCCTGGTGTTTGTAGTTTCATTAGATATCCCACAGTGGGGGCGCTGTTCATTTCTCCAATCTTGCAAAAATATTACTACAGTCCTAAAACCTGACGGGCTACAGCAATTGATGCGAGGCACATAATGAACTACAATTCCCCACAGATATACCGCCTGGGGCAGTTCATAGTCACTAACATCTGACCGGTATTGGAAATCCATCTCATGATAGGTAATGTGACTATTGACAAACTCATTACACCACATGCTCCCACCAACTAATGGACTGACACTCATTTTCATGAACTCAAGTATATCAAAAGTTAGTATATATTAGCTTTGAATGTTAAATGTGCTTATCAGGCATAATGTACCTAGCAGAGTGTTTTTTCTATGTTCATTGAGCAGTGACACAAATGTGGGACTATAAGTTTGGCAAAATACAAAATGGTGGTTACTTGATAAAGGCGTACGCCGAAACGCGTCGTCCTTGGTTAAAGAGTGCACAATAAAGGATTTGTACAAGATTTCCTGGTGTGCCGTCTCTGTGTCCTTCTACATGGTGGGATCCAGTACTTGCAAAATATTGAGGTAGCGGCTGCTACTACCGGCGGCATCAACGTTGGTTGGTCGAGGTTCGTTCAAGCAGCATTTTGGACGTCATATATATATGAATATATATATATATTCATATATATATATATATATATATATATATATATATATCCACACGACAGGGAGCACCAAGCTAAGAGAGGCCACAGGAAGCATGGTGAAGTTCATGGCATTTTATTTGATCCACAGCTTGCAAGCAGTACACACCCTGAATGGAGCATCATTGTTCATGGCCAGACGCGTTTCAGGATTTCTATCCTTTCATCAGTGGCTCGGTAGAGAAAATGTTCAGCTGCGCTGCTCACGTATTTATAATTAATCCAAACACCCACCCTGCTAGGCGTGGCTGTCAGCACAGCCTCCTGGTGTTTGTAGTTCCATTAGATATCCCACAGTGGGGGCGCTGTTCATTTCTCCAATCTTGCAAAAATATTACTCCCAAGTGGGTGGATGTTTCTTTCAAAGCGCTGTAACTGCCCCGCTTTTCAGCCGATGTTCGAACTTGATGCAAATCACAGCCCCAAACTGTGACCTTGCATCTCTTCCTCTCGATGACTCCAGCTCCCACATGAGGCTGGAACGAGCCCGCAAACCAGCAGTGAGCCCCTCTCCACTGCCGTGCCAGGCCGTAAATTATCCACACGACAGGGAGCACCAAGCTAAGAGAGGCCACAGGAAGCAAGGTGAAGTTCATGTCATTTTATTTGATCCACAGCTTGCAAGCAGTACACACCCTGAATGAAGCATCATTGTTCATGGCCTGACGCGTTTCAGGATTTCTATCCTTTCATCAGTGGCTCGGCAGAGAAAATGTTCAGCTGCGCTACTCACGTATTTATAATTAATCCAAACACCCGCCCTGCTAGGCGTGGCTGTCAGCACAGCCTCCTGGTGTTTGTAGTTCCATTGGATATCCCACAGTGGGGGCGCTGTTAATTTCTCCAATCTTGCAAAAATATTACTCCCAAGTGGTTGGATGTTTCTTTCAAAGTGCTGTAACTGCCCCGCTTTTCAGCCGATGGTCGAACTTGATGCAAATCACAGCCCCGAAGAAGAGATGCAAGGTCACAGTTCGGGGCAGTGATTTGCATCAAGTTTGACCATCGGCTGAAAAGCGGGGCAGTTACAGCGCTTTGAAAGATTGGAGAAATGAACAGCGCCCCCACTGTGGGATATCTAATGGAACTACAAACACCAGGAGGCTGAAATCCTGAAACGCCTGAGGTAGTGTGGCTCACTGGTTAGAGGCGGCAGACCCGAGAGCAGAGGACGGCCCGGGACCAGGGTTCGATTCCCGGCGCGGCAGGTTTCTGGACCAGGGTCAGCGGACTCGATAATTCTCTCGCCTCGGTGCCCACTCTGATCAGCGATCACACTCGGCAACTCTGGGCATTAGCTTGCCTCATCTTCACTAACGGCCCCACCAGACCGCCGGGGATGCCTGGTCTCACCCTGGAGATACCCATTAAGGGACCATCTCTCAGGGAAGCCAGGAAGGGTTTCGCAGCGGTCGAAGCGCGGAGATACTCCCCCGGGAGTGATTCTAGCGCTATATAAACACGCAAATTAAATTAAATTAAATTAAACGCGTCTGGCCATGAACAATGTCTTCTTCTTCCGTGAATGTGTCATCACCCAAGCATCATATGCACAGGATACTACTGATATTTTGAATATATTGATGAACATGGAATGCGACTCTGACCAGCAATTTTGGTAACAATCGACATTGAGTCGTTATATACCAGCATACCCCAGGAAGCCACGCTGGTCACAGCAGCGCGGGCACTTTAGGGGAGAGAGTGGTTTTATGACACACCTCAATCTTTTGTTCTCCAATGCATCGAGATCGCACTTACCCGGAATTTATTTCAATATAAGGACCAACTGTATTTACAAACATCTGGTACTTCGATGGGGGCTACTTTTGCCCCCAGTCTAGCATGCATCTATGTGGGACACTTTGAAACACACTATATTCTTCATCCGTCTAATCCATACCGGAAGAACATCTGTCTCTGGAAAAGATTTATCGATGATGTTCTGTGCATATGGGAAGGGACGGAGACGAAGTTACAGAAGTTCTTTGCATGGCTCAAAATTTGGATCCATGCCTAAAATTCACATGGCATTTCAGCAGGGAAACAGCTGTATACCGGGACCTTGACATAATAGCCCAGAACCATCTACTTACCACACAGGTGCACAAGAATCCGACTGACAAAAATTCATTGCTCCACTATAACTCATTCCATCCTCGAAGACTCCGCGACAATTTACCGGTAGGACAGTTCCTCCGGTACAGGTGGAATTGTAGCACTAGAGACAAGTATGTGGAAGAAGCAAAAGATCTAATGGGGAAATTGGAGAAACGCACTTTATCCCAAAAGAATAGTGAAATCAGCATGGAAGCGAGCATTGAACACTCCCAGAGAAGCCCTTCTTGAAAGAACTCCAAAGGAAACGGGAGAATGTCTACCGGTGGTCACGACTTTTGATCCACTATCTTCCAAAATTAGCCTGATCTTGAGAAAACATTGGCACCTTTTAAGTACCAGCAATTTTAAAATGCCGCCTCCACGGTTTGCCTTCAAGAGGTCTCAAAACTTGAAGGATAGACAGGTGCACTCACGTCCAAGACAGGAAGTACCAGCACCAGACACACTAACAGGGCACTACCCATGTGGGGGTTGTTCGGTATGTGGTCTCACTGAAAAAACTAAAAGTGTCCAACTGGTGAGTGGCAGAAGGTGGCATCTGAATAGCCTGACAAATTGCAACACAGTGAATGTGATATATCGGCTTACATGCCCATGCGGATTACATTACATTGGACTAACAACAAGAAAGGTCAGGATCCGCATGCAAGAACATCAAAACACCCTCAAAGCTGGGCGATTGACAACCAGATTAGTGGAGTATTACAAGCAGATGAAACACCAACCAAAAGAGATGCAATGGGTGGTCCTAGAGAAAATTAAGGGAGACCCCATGACCGTAGAAACCAGGCTATCGACAAAGGAAGCCCGCTGGATTTACCTGGAAGGAGTAGATAAAAGGGGTCTTAACGACCTTATTGAATGGAACAAAGTATCTGTGAGATGAATGAGCACTGACAGGAGGGCCCTCCTAGTGACACCGACACAGACTTTATGCGATGAAATATCGTTTTTCTTCGAGAACAAAATAAACACTATTTATGAAAAAATAGTGGCAGCCTGTAACAGTATGAGTGACACTAATAAGCCTACATCCCCGACTCTGCAAAAGGATAACGTACATCCACTATCATCCTTTCCTCCAATTGATAGCACAGAGCTCCCTCCTCTCATTACTCACATCAAATCTGGATCTCCAAATGACCTCCTCCCTGCTAAGATGGTTCCTCCTCTGATTTCTCTCCTGGGGCCCTCCATACAGAGTGTTATTAACATCTCCCTCATCAAAGGACAGGTCCCAGCAAATTGGAAAAGAGCGGTGGTAAACCCAATACGGAAAAAAAAGCTTCCCCATGGACCGACCTCTCTAACTTGCGTCCTATTTCACTCTTGCCATACATCGGCAAGATAGCTGAGAAGCACGTAAACACCTATCTATCACAACATCTTGAAGCGACGGAGGGCCTGAACTATTCACAATCTGGTTTCAGGCCGAACCACAGCACCGAATCAGCCCTTCAAACAGTGACCAATAACATCAAAATGGCCCTGGATGAGGGCAGCTCTATGATTCTGGTGCTGTTGGACCTCTCCGCCGCTTTTGATACGGTGTCTCACAAGGTGCTTCTCGACCGATTAAAGGACGTAGGTTTGGAAGGAGTGGCTTTGTCATGGATGGAAAGCTTTCTTTCTGGCCGCTCCCAAGAAGCTAGGCTGGGCTCCCAAAAATCCATCTATAGGGAGCTCAATAAGGGAGTGCCACAGGGCTCCTGCTTAAGCCCGACACTATTTAACGTGTATGTGGCCCCCTTAGCCAACTTAGCAAGATCATTTGGGTTTACCCCGGTGTCGTACGCTGACGACACCCAACTCCTTTTTCCCTTTAAAAATCTGACACCTGCAATAAAAAGATCTTTTGCAGATGGTATGAGAGCAATATCTGCATGGATGTCATCAAACTGTCTCCAATGTAACGTAGGGAAAACGGAGGTCATGTTGTTTGGACAAGCAGCAACACATTGGTCACCTGAATGGTGGCCTTTAGAATTAGGCCCTGTCCCCAGCCCTAAAAGCACGGTCAAAAATCTTGGAGTGTTACTAGACCAGACACTCACTTTTAAAGACCACGTAAATCAGGTGGCTAGTACCTGCTTTCGGGCAATTGGGATGCTAAGGAGAGTGTTCCCCTATCTGCCAGACTGTCACAGGAAAACACTTGTGCAGGCATTAATCATCAGCAGAGTAGATTACTGCAACAGCCTTCTACTAGGAGCAAATGAAGGGCAGTTTAAAAAGTTACAAGTCATTCAAAATACGGCTGCAAGGGCAGTCCTTAATGTTCCTCCCAGGACTCCCTCTCTTCCGCTGCTGAGTAGGCTCCACTGGTTACCAGTGAAGAAGCGAGTGCAGTTTAAGACCCTGTGGACTATTCATAAAAGTGTGATAGGTGAAGGCCCAAAATATCTGGCCAAAATCTTCCAGCCATATGCCCCTGGGCGAACCCTGCGCTCTGGTAACCTGCAGTTTCTGCAGGTGCCTAGAATAAAAAAGTCCAGACAAGGAGGTCGAGCACTGGCCCATATGGGACCAAAGCTCTGGAATTCTTTACCCCTCGAGATGAGATCACTCACCAGGCATCTGACTTTTCGAAAGATTTTAAAAACGCACCTATTTTCCAGCAACTGATCTCTCCTTGACAAACTGTACCATCTTATTAGATCACGGACCATCTGGAGCTATGTTCTTACTGGCAAAGCGCGGAGATACCCCTTCGGGGGTCTATTCAGGCGCTATAGAAGAATATAAAATAAATAAAATAAAATAAAATAAACACAAAATGGTGTAATGATCAAATATACTGACACAACTCAATGCATCTGATTTAACCATTCAGTGAGAATAATACAACTAGTCAGGTGAGAACAACCTATACTGACACACCTTGACAACCACTATCTAATCACCTAGCAAAATAGGGGAGGCTATATGTACTGATTTCATACATTGTAAAAAGCCAGGGTAAAGAGGAATAGCTTTTTAGAAATACAGTACACATGGCAAAGTCCTTTGAACACTTGTATACAGTAACAATATTAATGAGAAAGGCAAAAAGTAGTCTAACTTCAGTACATTGCCCACCAGTAAGTGAATAGAGTAGAAAATAGCGGCAGGTGACACGATTCAAAGATATCCGCCACGCTCATCCGGGTCATGTGACGCGCCGCGTCACACGCCGGTTTAAATATCCAGAAAGAAGCCAGGTTGCTGGAGCGGGAACGGGAGCCCGAACATAGACAGAGACCGAAGTCACAGACGGTAAGGAGTAAGGATCCGGGGGCAAACACTGAAATAGTACTATCTGTGGCACAGAGAGCTATATACCTATTAAGAGGACTCTGCAACTAGTAACGTACTTTATTTAGACAGAGGGGCAGACATCAGGGGCTCTTCATAGACTCTAACATGGGAGGTGCCGTAACGGCGCCCGCTGCAGTGATTATCTACGATCTGAGTTAATAGCTGTGAGGAATCACATCGCATATCCAGATATCAGGGAGGAGAACTGGTGATAGCAAGGATATGAAGACATGCATTAATGTTGCATGTAATTACAGGTTGACGCAAAGCGACCACTCTACGCGAAGTGAGACCAGTAAAGCATACGGGTATATGGAGAACCCCAGGTATACCGATAGGCACCTTCGCTAAGGTAATCTAGCAACATATGTCCTTGAAACAGTTGGTTTTTAAATATGTTTTTAAGTATGTGTGGAGAATGAGGACAACAAACTAATATGTGTCACTCTATGTCTTTATCTGTGTTGGTGTGTCTATGTGTCTACAGATTTGAATACTGGCAGTGTCCAGTATAGTGGGCAAAGAAAATACCCCCAGCCCTGAAGAAGTTGCCGACCAATTCAGACAGGCAACGAAACATGTTGGCTTCATATATTTCTAAACAAAGCTCAACTGTAGAGTCTTGGCTTTAATGGGAGTAGATAGCCAGCATGGAATAAAGTGATTCACCTAGCTAGAGATATCTAACTCTGTTTTAGAATAGGGTACCACACTGATTAGCGGTGTTGACACCCAGGGGGTAGATGCATATGAGTGTTATAGGGACACACACTTTTGAGTTATTTAGGATTTACTTTTATATTTTTCCTACTTTGAAAGTTTTGTTTATTTCTGGTGGGAAGGAACCAATGATGAGAAGTGGAACACACTGACGAGAACCTGTCAGTAGTTCCCAGGTGGTTGCTCCCGTGAGGTTCCTTCCTGCCATCCGCACATTTTTTTCCTTATTTGTTTTTCTCTTTCTCTGCATGGACCTGTACAAGCTTAAGTGAGAGAATGGAAAGTAGACACACATGAGGAGACACAAAGAGAGCTTTTGAGGATATATAATTAAAAAAAAAAAGTTAGGCACTCCCTGTTGTGACTTACAGAGTGGGTGTAAGGCTAAGTATAACCACACACACTATTCAACAGAGGATGATAAGGAATACATTGCCTATTTAGATTAGGAGCAGGTTGGTTTGATTAACATTAGTTATAGTTACCTTAGGACACTAGGTATACATTAATAATATACTAATCTTAACACAATGTACTACCTTGTTAATGGATGGCCCTTTTAAATCGTGTACACAACCCTTTACCCAGATATGCACGATCCACGGGCAGCACCAAAATACGGTCACAGCTTACATTTTTGTGTTGAAATCACTGCCAATACATAATTGTAAGGTGGTATGGATAATATGATAAACATTGTGGTTCATTTATTTGAGAAAACGTTTTCTTGTATTTTATTTACTGAATTAATATTATGGACTGATACATATTTAACTTCATGATATAGTTAGTAATGGTGTATCATACTCATTCATGTGTTTCTAACTCACTCATGCATATCTTATGTACTCACAAATGCATAACATACAAGTGAGTAAGATATGCATCAGTGAGTGAAATAAGTGTGAGTGAGTAATATAATGCCATGCATGTTTGTCATGAGTGCAGAAGTTAGGCCACAAAATGTTTATTGACAACTTCATTCCATTCCTTCTTGTTTATGTTAGCCGTCAGTTAAGCGTACAAAATAGAGCAGTAACTGTGTAGACCATGTGTGAAGGAGATCCAATCACGCCAAAGTTCATAGGGTGGATGGATTAAAATAGAAGTGTGAGCAAAAAATGTTTTTGCCTGTTAAAAAAAATATTTTTTATTTTTTTGTTCAAAATTTATAAATACCGTATGTATTCAATTGGTTTACCACTTGCTATTCATGGCTGAAAGAGCCTAGTCCATAACCAGGAAAACACGAACCTGAATTGTTCCAAGAGTCTGAAAGAGCAAAGTTGAGACCATGAATCCCCCTGAACTCTGGCACCATGCACACCGCACTGTCAACTGTGTACAGGGAGCAGCCCCCAAGGGTAAATGGATTGGGAAAGAGAAAAATAAGGGAGTGTTAAGACTTCTTTATTGGATTGAGCTTGTGTTGTCCGACTTCCTCTGTCAACCATCTCTAAGGCTGCACCTTTAGTGGAGCTAAGGATTCCTTCTTCTAAGAGAAAGTAGAGAGAAGGCTTTACTCCCTAACTATTACCTATCTCACCAGGTTCCACCCAATTTCCACTTCCCAGTTTTGACCCTTGTTTCTACAAGGGATGGAGTATTGGGTCTTCTAATTAATTCTTCTGTAGCAGTGGGTCAGTAAGTAGTGTGGCTGATAATCATGTATTTCCCTCCCCAATGAGGGAATGTGGTTTTGTTATTCCCTAACGACATAAGGATTGAATGAGCCTTAGGGTCAGTTAAACAATACCATACATATCTGTGTTACCTTTCAAACAGTTTCCACTTTTTTGGCCTCTTCACCTCGTCATTTCAGTGGTGCACGCTATCTTTAAGGTCCTTTCAGTTTTTTCTTCTGGCTTAATTGCTGACACCTTTTCATTGTGTTGCTGCTCTAACCTAAATACCTAAAAAATAACTCAGCATGCACTCGTCCAACAAGTCTTTTTTCAGTTGCTGCACTTTTTTTCCTGGGTAGCACAAGTTCGTGGTACTTGATCTTATCATGCAAATAATGACTGTCTCTTTTGTTTAAATTGAAGGTGATACCTATGAGCAGAAAATGTCAACTTCAAGTATCAATACTTGGCCTGGGTGGAATTTGCGGAGCTCCACGTAAAAAACTCTGCAGTGCTATGCGGGGTTCCGCAAGTTTCGGAGTACGTTTGGTCATGCCGTTTGCAACGATTTTTAGTGCTGGGAGTTTGTCCCATGCTGGAAAATCAGCACGAAGAGCACAATGTTCAGCGCAAGAGGGCCTGCTTCTTTCTGCTGCTTGAGTAGATGTTCTATTTAAGTCTCAGATTTCTCAATGTGCAATGGAAGGTTTCTCAACACCAGTGGTTGCAGCCATCCGCAACAGCCCGTATTGCAAAATCGCACTGGAGGTGGTCTGGAGTAAAATTTTCATTGCTTGTGTTTGCCAACTTAACGTTAGTGAGATAGGAAAAAACTCCACTCTGTGTTTTTTGAACTCTGCACGCTATGTGGAGCGTGGAGTGGGAAAACTCAGCAAACTCCAGGAACAGAGTGGAATTTCACACTCTGGCCTAGCCAGGACACAACAGAGTCCTGTCCTCAGGATCAGGTCAGTGGTGTCATGTCTTGTAAAGAATAAACAGGACCTCGGTGCAACAGGCTCTCTTCATGAAAGGTCTAAGAGCAAAGCAGTTGGCACATGCAGTAGTGCAACTTTTATACAACACCACAACCTTGATGCTAGCCACTTCATAAGTAGGCATGGTTACCATTACTTTAGGAGGAGGCCACAATTAAAAAGGCAATGGCTGCAGAAAGGAGGCCCGAAAAGAAGGGCAATGATAGTGTGGAGTCATGGGGTGCTGTACATCAGCAGTAGGAGTATGTGGAGGTGGGAAGGTTAAGCTAGCAGAAGGAAGTGGGTGGACTGGTACTGGGGTGACAGGTGATGTACCAAGGCAGCACAAACAGTGCAGGGGGAGCAAGACACAACAGCTGGGAAGCTGTTGAAACTGTGGCTAGCTTTATCATAACTCAGGCAGTTTGACTTGCAAATTGTGGGGGTTTGGGTAGGGGCAATATGCTCTTCAACCTCTCTCAGGAAAGCTACTTTCACTTCACAGGATAATGTGAGCCCCATGGCCTTCTATCCGAACACAAACAGGTTCTGCAAGCACAGCAAAGAAATACAATATTGACCCTACTGCTGCTAGTGCTTGGAGCAATATGTTTGTCAGAACCCTGTTCTTTGGGCCATGTGGGAAGCAGGAGCCACAGGATCCAATAATAGCAGTTGAGACCTTTTACTCCTGATGTTCTGAGCCCCAGCCTACTGTGGGCTCCAAGGAACTGGGCCTAGTACCCCTTCAGATAGTGACTTTAAGTAGTAGCGCGGATTGAGCAGTCAATAAATTAAATAAATAAATTAGTCAATAAATCATTCATTTTCTAGGGTAAACACTCAGACACTTAGCGCCGAGACGCCCTTGGGCCATTGTATGCGCTCTACAAATATCACAAATAAATAAATAAATAAATAAATAAAAGGCTTTCAGAGAGGAGGTAGGCCTTGGGTAAACACAGGACCGCAACTCAAAATAAATCCAGCAACCCTAATAAATGATTGCCTTGTCGAATTCTCACTTTTATGGTAAAGTAGTATGTATATATAAACACAAAGCATAAACCAGCACACCAAAACTATATACGCAGTCTTCTTAAGGTCCAATGGTGTTACCTTGGTCAGCTTCTCCGTTCCTATCTCCCTGATGCAGGACAGTTGTTATTCTCCACTTACATACGGTGACATCCAGGGTAGGACTTGCTAGTTAGTAGAAGTATTAGATGTTTCACAATGGTGTTGCAAAAGCTAAAGTGTCCCTACGCTGTAGTCTTTCAGTCAAAGTAAATTCCGCCTGAGGCTCAGTGGCCCGCTGTTCAGTCACACAAACTCTCCCTGGAGTGGCAGTTCAAAGTACCTGTATGCACATTGGCTGCTGGCAGTGAGCAGAAATCTGGATGCTGCAGTTGAGGAGGCAGGCTTCCGTAGTGCTGCTTTGGTCACACAGTAAGACTTCCTCTGAGTCCAAAGGCAGGCCTTGGGTGCGCCTTGATTTGGATAGTTGAAACTTTGCTGTTCCTCTGTGGCTCACAACCAGCTTCGTATTTATGGCTGCACACTGTGTATGGGCTATGGCCTTGTTACTTCACCACGTTTTCCTCCTGGCATTAAAGGGTCATAACAGCGTTCACCTGGCATTGGTCCCTTCAGGTTAAAGCACTGCACCAGGCAATGGCCCTCTTCTTTGTACAGAAATGCATCATGGCGACAAACCTCAATCTTCACTGCAGCCTCCAACTCACATGTGGGGGTTGCAAGCTGCATGAATAAGCCTACAGCCATCTTCGGGTCACAGCACTGCACTACCACTGCACAACACTAGAACTACTACCTTAAACTTAACTGTGCCCCATACCTGACATACAGGGTTTGGAACCGTGCATTCAGGCAACAGCCAGATCATCAGCAGAAGTCAGATCTTCTCTGCTCCCTGAAATGGCATACAGGGGTCCCAACCCCACACATGGGTAGCCAATCCTATCAGCACACTAAATTCAACGGATGAAAATCTCACATTCAGCCCTACTAGATTTCCACTGGACCTCGCTCCCTCCAAGACAATCTTCTTCTACCCAGAGTATACATTGTTTTTGGAGTAGGCAGAAGCTGGTGTTCTAGACTCCAAAACACTTGTTCTTGATTCTCCTGGGCGATGTCAACATCGTCAAAGAATTCACCAACCCTACTGCAGCATCCAACGACATCACTCCCTCCCAAGACCTCTGCGATGCGCTATTCTCCTTCTTCTACAACAAAATTGCCGACATCCACAACAGCTTCGAGAACACTCCCAACGTTCAACCCACCCCACCCCCCTCAGATCCTACTCCGCCAACTAACATCCTTAGCGCCTGGAACCCAATCACCACTGAAGACACCATCCGCCTAATGAACACAATCCACTCTGGCTGCCCAACCGACCCCTGCCCCCACCACATCTTCAACAAAGCGGACTCCATCATCGCACCCCATCTCCGTGATATCATCAACTGCTCGTTCAACTCTGCCATCTTTCCAGAAACCTGGAAACACGCCGAACTCAGCGCCCTTTTGAAGAAACCCACAGCAGACCCCTCCGAACTGAAAAACTACCGACCCATATCCCTCCTCCCATTTCCGGCCAAAGTCATCGAGAAAGCCGTCAACAACCAGCTCGCCGCCTTCCTTGAATCCAACAACTCCCTTGATCCTTCTCAATCCGGATTCCGAGCCTAACACAGCACCGAAACTGCCCTCATTGCAGCCACTGACGACATCCAAACACTACTGGACAACGGTGAAACAGTGGCCCTCATTCTACTCGACCTCTCCTCCGCTTTCGACACAGTCTGCCACAGTACCCTTATACAACGCCTCAGCAACATCGGAATACAAGGAAAAGCCTTGAACTGGATCATCTCGTTCCTTGCTGGGAGAACTCAAAGAGTCCGACTTCCCCCATTCAACTCCGAGGCCACTGAAGTCATCTGCGGCGTACCACAAGGATCTTCACTCAGTCCCACCCTCTTCAACGTCTACATGAGTCCACTTGCCTCCATCACGCGTCAACACAACCTCAACATCATCTCTTACGCCGACGACACCCAGTTAATCCTCTCCCTCACCAAAGACCCTAACACTTCCAAAACCAATCTTCACGAAGGCATGAAAGAAGTAGCCGAATGGATGAAACTCAGCCGCCTAAAACTCAACTCAGACAAAACGGAAGTGCTCATCCTAGGATCTTCCCCCTCTGCTTGGGACGACTCTTGGTGGCCTTCCGCTCTGGGCTCAGCACCCACACCCACAGACCAGGCACGCAACCTTGGCTTCACCTAGACTCCTCTCTCTCAATGTCCAGACAAGTCAACGTAGTCTCATCCTCTTGCTTCAACGTACTTCGCATTCTCAAAAAGATCTTCCGTTGGATCCCCCTCGAGACAAGAAAGACTGTCACCCACGCACTGGTCACGAGTCGACTGGATTATGGTAACACACTATACGCCGGAATCACAGCAAAATTACAGAAAAAACTCCAAAGCATCCAGAACGCATCAGCGAGGCTCATATTAGACCTCCCTCGCCAAGATCACATCACCGAACACCTGAGAGACCTCCACTGGCTTCCCGTTAACAAAAGAATTACATTCCGCCTTCCCACCCACGCACACAAGGCCCTCTACAATCTAGGACCCGAATGCCTCAACACTCGCCTGTCCTTCTACAAACCCACCTGCCAACTAAGATCGTCCAATCAAGCCCTTACCGCTGTCCCGCGCATCCGAAAATCCACCATGGGCGGCAGATCCTTCTCCTTCCTTGCCACCAAGAACTGGAACTCACTCCCCACTCACCTCCGCCTTACTCAAAACCACATCTACTTCAGAAAAGATCTAAAAACCTGGCTATTCGACAAACAATGAACCCCTTCCCCAAGCGCCTTGAGACCCTCTGGGTGAGCAGTGCGCTATACAAATGCTCGAACTTGAACTTGAACATGTACTTCCGCCTTCACAGGCACGCCTACTTTCCAGTGCGACCATGAAGACATGTGCACTGACTTCCATGGATGGCCCCACTCACAGTCATACATACATCTTGATGCACATATTCAGACAAGCAACCACCATCTGGTGCTGCATTGAACCTGATGCAGGACAAGGGGGAGCTAAGCACATAACAGTGGAACTTCGAATGAGAGGGGTAGAAGGCTATTTTCTCATGACACAGGGAGCAAGGCCTTTTCCTACTACTCATTACATAAAACGGTATGCTGCCACCATACCACTCATGCTAAGTAGCTGTGGATCAGGGCAGTAGCTATTTGTCCCTATAAGGGTAGCACTTTGTGTGCTCCGCTCAGTCTTAGAAAGACTACAATCCATAAGATAGGCCTAGATCATGACATGCACGCATGATTCGTGTTCACCCATAACCAAAATGTTATCAAGGATCCAGGTATCACTGCAAATGGGGCACTCAGGGCAGTCGTTCACACCAATTCCCATGCAAGGGCCTACCCTGAATCAACTCCTAACCTGCAGAGGCTGACTCGTCAGATTGGTGTAAGTCACAGGAATGTCCATCAGCATTCCCACTGTCCAATCTGGCTCTGTTCTCCACTACGAAATTCCACACATGCAATGAGAGAGACCTTCTCAACAACTTGAGATTATATCCCTTCATAGCCATCAGCCATTTCAATGACCTACAATCTGTTTCCACATCAAACCTGGTGCCAAAGAAGTATGGTCTTGCTCAAGACCCACAAAGTATAAAAAAAACACTGCTTCTCAATACCCTCCTACTTCTGCTCCCTGAGTAGTGACCTCTACTAATTTAAGCTATGGACGCACTCTACCTTTGCCTTCCATTTCAGCTAATAAAAGCTCCAACTCCTTTGTCAGAGGCATATGTCTTTGCAATAAAAAGCTGACCATAGTCAACTTCTTTCAGTATAGGAGCATTGCAAAGAGCCTTTTTTCAGTTTCTCAAATACCTTTTGGCACCCCTTAATCCAGATAAACTTTCTGGCCTGATCCCTGGAGGTCAAAGCAGTCAATGGGGAAACTATAATTCTATAGTTCCAGAAAAATGTCTTGTAATATCCAGTAAGTCCTAAAAAGGCCCTCACTTTAGACTGGTTAGAGGGCATGTCCCCCTCCATCACAGAATGAAATTTCGGATCCAGTGGGTGAATCTTCCTGTTCCCCACCTCATGCCCAAGGTAGACTACAGAATGATCCCCCACCTGACACTTGGTCGCCATGATAGTCAGTGTTGCCTCCAGTATCCTAGCCAATACCTGTCCTAGGTGTCTCAGGTAGTGCTGACATGGAGTGCTAAACACCTGTGAGAACATGATTTACTAGGCATGTTAAGTGGCAGGAGCATTCTTTATCCCAAATGGCATGACGTTGAACTGATACAGCTCGATTGGCATAGAAAAAAAACAGTCTTCTCCTTAGCACTTGGTGCTAGGGCGATCTGCCAGTACCCACTGGTGAGCTCAAAGATGCACAAGTAATTTACAGCATCTAACCAATCTACAAGCTCATCCTCTTTTGATATTGGATGGACATTGGTCTTTACCACCTCACTGATGGCTCTGAAGTCACAGAGAACCACAAGTCAGTAGACCCTTGCTTTGTCAGTATTATGACATGTCTAGACCACTGACTATGGGGCCGAATATGAGTTTGACGGTGTGGATCGCCCCACTCACGCACCACCAAACCTGCATGAGAACAGCCTGCCAAATAATGCCATTTTTTGTCATTGGCGGTCATTCCTTTCGCATTCCCACAGCAGTGGGAACGCGATAAAATAGGCACTGCAATGGGAACGTCAAAACAAGTTCCATCATGGTATGGACTCAAAAGTCCATGCTGTCCTGGGACTTCTGTGCATGCACACAGGGGGGCACATGTTATGCTCCGCCGTGTACATCCACAGGGCATGGGGCATACGGGGGCCCTGTAGTGCCCCTTTGTTTCCTCTCCACCAGGGTTTCATGGAGAAGAAACGGCCTTGAAAACCCTGGCGGAGAGGACATTTGTTATGCTTGGCCAGACCACAGCGGTCCGGCCAAGCATATGGATGCCCCAGAACTCCACACAAGACTCTTGTGGCTGTGTTATACACACAGATAGGTGTCAAAACCTGCAGTCAATGTGAGGAGCTTGGAAAACCATCAAAAAATGTTTCACTAAATTTAGGCCTTGATTCAGGTGATTTCATTTTTAAGCACAAAGCTGTGTCTACCATTTTGAGTAGTTTGGGGCAGCCCTAAGTCCACTCAGTGTTACTATGGGGCCCCTTTGACGTGCAAGTTAGATTTGCTCTGAATAGTAAAGAGTTTTTTAAGACTTTGCACAGGTTTAAATCACCTTTTTTTGTATTTGCACCAGTGCAAACCATTGATAAACCTGGTCCGTAGAGTTTTAGACATATAAATATTGAAATGTATGGAATGAAAAGCAGTCCGGTTTTAGGTTTGTTAACTTTTCCGTCTAATTAGACAACCACACGACCTGTGTCTTCTGAAAATTAAGCTTATAAACCTCTCACATGACCCAGGAGTTCGCAGTTACTTTTACTGCCCTAGTTGAGCCAGAATTGCCCCAGTGCCCACACAGCCATCATAACTGGAAAATACACTTCTTAATTTGATATTTAGAAATTATCCTCATGATAAGGGTTTCTTTTCATCTTTCCTTAAAAGACTCAATCAAAAAGAAGAGAATTTCTTTCATTGTCGTTTTCGCTTTTACTTTTGTCAAACAATTAACTCAACAGTGGGACTTTTATCATTAGTCTTGCATGGTACAGATGCTCAGCTTAAACTATGAATAAATTACTTCTGAAAATGCGAAAACTATTTTTTTTACAAGCAGGCCAATCATTTTGCAAATCTGTTTTGGAAGAGTGGTGTTCAATTTCAAACGAGGAGAAGCCAGTAAAAGTCTCTTAGGATTTTGGTATGCATACAGAACACACTCAACATGAATTACGACTTCCCTTTTCTGCAAATACTGAATTGTAAATCTATTTCAAGCTGCACGCCCTGCTTTTGTATTCTGTTAAAGCTCTTCTGAGACAAAAGACAAAGAATTAATGGCAGTGGTTCCGATGCAAATGGAGGCAGAATTACCACAAAAAGAGCCATGCAAAAAATATATTCGCTCCTCATTAATATACAGAGCATGTTATGTTATCTGCTACACACTCCCCAAGAAGCATGCTCGGTGTTTCAAAAAGTTACAAGTAAAGCTTTAAAGATAATTGCTCAGTTTTAACATTTCCTCCAAAACACATTTAAAGAGACTCCTAACATTTCCTCCAAAACACTTATAAAGAGCATTTGTATAAATGAAGTGTAACGCCTTGGATCTAGGACAAAATCACAAAATATATGTGATGGCTACTTTATGAACTAGGTGGTAAGTTAAAATATTACTTTCTCCAAACAACTTTTACTATGGTTTTATGTTAGCAGGATTCTGGAAGTGGTAATATATGACAATAACTTTTGTGCACAGTTGCTGTGAAATTTTAGTGTAGCTGGGATGTGTTATGTTGTTTTTGGTGCAGCTGTGTTTTTCTGCTGCATTACGGAAATTTAATGTTGTTGTACTGAGGTAGGTGTGCGTTGCATTCTATTTCTGGCTATTTTGTTGTGAAATGATATGCTATGTTCTAAAAGTGTTGTTTTGTTACTTTGTGTATGGCATTATTTTGTGTTCTGTTGGTTACTTTGATATATCAGCAAATGCTGCTTACTTTCCAGCCAAAAGCAGTATGCTATGAACATTCTTGTGGCAAGCAAACATTTACCATAATTTAAAGTGGTAAAATAACACTGTAGCAGCTCTTCAGCTATTAAGACATCAGTCAGAATAAACCTGTGGCAGAGAGTGGTTAGCACCAACAATGTTCACGTTAGGTCCCATCGCCCCTAGTCTCTAGCAAGCCACCGTCGTGAGACCAGCTGGAATACAATGCTGATGCACTAATTTGGAGAGGAAAACAATGTCAATTCAACAGTACCTAATCACGTAACTCTATTGGACAAGTACTCTATTCAGGTCCTTCATTAACGTAGAGGCAGGCACATTTTTTCAGGGTTTTATTAACATTTGGAGAACATCTAACCTAATAAAACAAGAGGTCTTCTGCACAGTGCTCTAATACTCTTTCACATGAAGCACTCAACACATTTATTTAAAAATATATGAATATTATCTTTTTAAAATATAATTGACAGAAATGGGGTATTCATTTGAGAAGGGACGCCCAATCAATGTAATAGTTACAATCTGGTCAGTTCACCAACCGCTCAAAGAGAATTTAACTCCTCATAGCCTAGGCACAAGCAGCTGCCAAGAGAAATGTGTGTAAAAGTAAAGAGTGACAAACAATACTATAGTTGAGGAATACAGAGGAAAATTATTCGCAAACCAAATTATAAAAATCAAGCAAACTTTAATAAGTAAAAAACTCAAACTTTTATGAAATCAGATATGAGGAACCGGTACTATGGTGTATGAAATTAGGGGCCAGATGTAGGTATCCAAATACCGGTCGGTAACGGCCGAAAATACAGATTTTCGGCCGTTACAGACCGGTATTTGGATACTGAGATGTAGGGGCCTAAGAAAATGCAGATTCTGTCATTTTACGAATCGGTAATTTACCGAATCAGTAAATCAGGGCTTTAAGGATTCGTTATTTACCACCAACTATTAGTTGGTGGTAATTAACGAATGCCTGTGTATATGCAAATCTGTGCTTGTACACCTGTTACAACAAGGGGGGTGCTGGACTGTTCCTAAGCGTGACTGAGGGAAAGACTAACTGGCGTGACCAAAGGTGTAAATGTAACACCCAAGGGCATCCATTTTGTTGGATGGATTTGCCTCACACACCCCGAAGGATGTCATGCTTCATCATCGGCGGTTGCTCCTCGTCGGGGAGGCGGTGCAATCCCCGACGGGCTCACCTCAAAGAGGGGCTCTTTGGCGGAGATCTTTTTCCAACTGCCTTATGGTGAGGTGTGGGTGTGTGGGCAGGGTGGTATGTGATAGTGAAAAAGGGATATTAAAATGTAGCCAAGGGTACCGGAATGAATTTTATTCTGGGGGTCCCTAGCTGCAGTTAAAAACAGGGGGCTAGCTCACTAGGAGTCAACGAGTAAGGTCAGGTGAACCTAGATGGGGCTAGTGGTGCAGACGGTCGACATGTTTCTCGCAGTGGGCAATAGTTACCCGCGATTCATCAGGACCTATAAAAGGTGATTAACCACATGCTGGTGTCATGTGTGGGTTTGTGTGTGTATTACCTCTGTGGGAGTTGTCCTATGCCTATCTGTCAAGAACTAACTGCCACCAGAGGGGTCGGCGGGATAAGGCATCAAGGATGAGTCCAAAAATCAAGACTCTGATCTCTTGCGCCCTGGCTGCTTGACCTACCCTTCTCCACCGAGCTCTTGTACACCTGTGCCATGTGGCACACATACATGTATGTGTGGCACATGGCACACAAGCCCTAATTAGGGGTGCAACAGGGTGTCAAAGTGACACCCTGCCACCCTTGAATTTTTCGGTATTTACCGAATCGGTAATTACAGATTCGGTAATTGACATTCATTCCTATGGGCCTACAGGCCCATAGGAATCAATGGCAAATACCGAATCGGTAAATATCGATTCAGTTAATATCGAATCCTACCGATTCAGTATGTTTTACCGAATTTTTACCTACATTGGATTTACCGATTCATAAATACCGAATCGGTAAAATTCGGTATTTATGAATCGGTAAATCCAAATTACCAACATCTAGCCCTAGATTTTTGATTGAGGGAGGTGAAAACCCTTCTCAAGCAATAAACACAATCCCTGTCAGGGTGTACCACTAAAGTCACTAAATTACTTTTTGCTTGTTGGCACAAAAGCAATCAGGTGTATCTTAGAGGCTGTTAGAAATGGGATTTCTGCTTGGCTAGGTATTGCGCCTAAGCCAGGCAGAAACCACCACTCTATTCAGGGCAAGGGAGTTACACACTGAAGATAACCCCTGCTCACTACCTTGGTAGCTTGGCACGAGCAGTCAGGCTTCTCCCAGAGGCAATGTGTAAAGCGTTTGCGCAACATACACACACAGCAGCAACACCCTAGGGACACCACTAAAGAGACTCCCCACAAGGTTATATAAAAAATAGCCTTTGTATTATCCAAAACACATTAGAATCATAATCACACATATACACTGTGCCAACTCGCACCAGGTAGTAATTTACAGGGGATTATATACATGACAGGGCCAGTCGGGCCACTGTCAGAACCTTTAGAAAGCACTAGTAGCACATATATAACACAACCAGTGACTACTGGTAAAATACTGTACTTACCATTATCACCTGCAACATAAATGCATTATGTCTGCATAAAATTAGGCATAAAACACCTTATGCATAAACATCCCAAACATAAACACATTATGCAATCTCTGTAGGCATAAACACATTATGGAATTTCACATTAGTAATGCACCACAGTAACCTAACACAGTGCATTCATCCTCTTTGCGCTCCCACCGGAACACAAAATACCCAAACATGACCCCAGGCCAACGGGCCTTCTCTGGAGCTCAAATGCCCTCTGTCCCAAATGTCAGGGCTCCACTGGGGCGAGGGTGCAACTCACCCTTGGTCTCTCTAGAGACCCAAACAAAGCCCTTCATGTTGCAGCTGCCTGCGCTTTCGCGGTGCAGATGGGAAGGAATCCGATCATCACTGGCACCACTGTGCCTTTAAAGCCCTCTCACAGGACTTCCATACATCATGCCTCATGAGCCCCCTCCTCTGGGACTCCTCCGGGGCCTCTTCTTGACATCTATAATGCAGCCAAATTTTTATTTTATTTATTTAGAGAGTTTTATATAGCGCGAACGTGACCCTTGGGTATCAGAGCGCTTCACAATGACATATACATGATGAGGTATATAATTAGCAAAAGACAACACATTGTTATATCGTGAGTGAGGTAGGTAAGTATGGAGTTATGTGGTAAACATATCCCACTGATATGAGGTAGATAGGTGAAAGTCATATTAAACTTCTATAAAGTACACATTTACATTGCTATGAGGTAGGATCGGTATAAGTCTATCAGGGACATATCATAGCATATTAGTAATGGATTCGTACGAATAGTCAAGTGTTTGACATCGGTTTACACATTTCTATGTACTTTCAGCCTGCGTCTGAAGCTATTCGATTATATTTGAACCATGTATTCCTGTGTCAATAGTTCAAGCATTGTCTTTGTCTGTGTATTCTTCTTCTCGGTTTTGGGTCCATAAAGCACTTGAGGCTAGCACCCATCTAGTTAGTGGCTCTCACTTTCTTCTTTTCCAAGTCCGAAGAGAGATATTTAGTACACAGTGTCGTTGAGGTCATTTTCCGGCTATGTAAGGAACTTACTCATTAAGAAGATCTTAGTTTCCTTTTTGAATGATGTCGTGTTTGTAATTTTCCTGATATTTGGAGGGAGTGAGTTCCATAGTCTGGGTGCTGCCCCTGAGAAGGCTCTGTCGAATGTTTTCTTTTTCCGGAAGATGGGTGGTTTCAGTATTAGCGAATTGGCACTCCTGGCTGGTCTGACTCCTCCCGATAGTTCAATCTTCTAGGCCAGATATCTTGGTGTTTTGTAGTGTGGTGCTTTGTGGGTGATACATGCCATCTTGAATTGGATTCTGGCTTTGTATGGTAGCCAGTTTAACGCTTTTAGATGTGGAGAGATATGGTCGAATTTCCTCGATCCGGTAATGAGCCTTGCTGCTGCATTGAGGCATGCTTTCAGAGGTGCAGTGGATATTTTCGGTAGACCTGTTTAGGTTGTACATCCGTATTCAATTCTTGAGATTACTAGTGATTGAATTGCCAGTTTGAGATCTGCAGACAAGATGAATGGTTTCATCTTCCTTAAGTAATTCAGGTGATAGCGGGCATTTTTTGCCATTGAATTGATGTGTGCTTTCATGTCTAGATTTTTATCTAATGTGATTCCTAATGATTTCGCTGATTCCACTAGCGTAGGGGTGCAGTTTAAAGCTGTGATCAGTCTGGTCCATTCTTCTACCTATGAGTGGCTCTTCGGCGGAGAGATCAAAAGGAATTCCGTTTTTTGTGCATTGAGCTTCAGGCGGTTACTGGTTAGCCATCGTAGTGTCATTTTCAAAGCCTCATTCAGTAGCTTGATGTCCTCCAGGGATTCGACCTTGATATACACTTGTGTGTAGTCCGCGTACATCTGATAGGATATGTTTGCGCCTCGTAGGATTTCGGTCAGAGGTTCGACATAAAGGTTAAAGAGTGACGGAGATAGTGTCCATCCTTGAGGAACTCCGATCGAATTTGGACTTGATGTGGATAGTGACTGGTTGACCCAAAGTTTTTGTGTTCTGTTCTGAAGAAAGGATTCAAACCATTTTAGCACATTTCCCGACATTCCCATCCTGTTGTGAAGTCTGTCTAGTAGTTTTTCATGCTTTACAGTGTCAAATGCAGATGATAAGTCAAGAAGGACTAGTAGACATGTCTTATTGCGGTCAAGGTCCCGCCTGTAGTGCGTCATCAACTATATGTAGGATCGCTGTTTCCGTGCTGTGACCTGTTCTGAATCCAGATTGGCAGTCGTCCAATAGCATGAAATTAGCGATGTGTTGGCTCAGTTGGTTTTGTACGCATTTCTCGATTAGCTTGGCCAGTAGTGGAATAGTGGTGACTGGGCAGAAGTTATTGGGGTCTGCTGGGTCCGCTGTTGGTTTCTTGATGATCGGGACAACTTGGCCTGTTTTTAAGCAATCTGGCAAGATCCCTTGAGATAGGGAGGCGTTTATTATTCTTGTCCATATTGGGATGATGATGTGGTTTATTTTTTGTAAACATTTGGCGGGGAGTGGATCATTATATTGGTTATTCGGTTTGATATCCGCTAGTGTTCTGGCGATGGTATTCTGATCACATAGCTTGAAGGTGTCCCAATGTGCTTTATTTTTTGCTTCAATGTGGTCGAATGTCGGTGTGGTCTTGCTCAGTTTGTGTGGTTGGTTGTTCAGTTGGTCCGCTGCCGTCTTGAGCTCTGTTTCCAACTTATTTGCCTTTTCGGTGAAAAAAATTAGAGAATTCCTCACACCTTAACTGGGTTTTAGTTGTTTCTTGGGCCGATTTTGCTAATTTGTTGGATTGTTGCCTTAAAATTTCAAATAGTTTCCGTAATCTGTTTTTTTCATTATCCAATTCTGATCTAATATATTCTTTTTTGGATCTGAGGATCTTTTTGTTGTATTCGTTTCTGATTTTTCTGAGTGATTTCAGTTCTGGTGTTGCAGGATGTTCTCTCCATTTTCTTTCGGCCATTCTTAGTTTCCTTCTATCCTCGTTCAATGTACCATTAAACCATGGGTTTTTGTCTTTTTCTGCGATTCTTTTCAGTTTGAGTGGCATGGTGTTGTTAACTATGTTTGTTACTGTCGTAGTGTAGTGCTCCGTTAGGTAATTCACATTCCGCAATTTGTTAGGTGGCTTCAGATCTTTCTCGCAATTTTCCACTAACTGTTCGATATTCAAGTCTTTAGTGTCGCGAGTCCACTTTTTGAGTTTGATGGGCTGTGAGATATTATTCCTTTTCAGTTTTGGAATTTGGAAGATTATTGCATGGTGATCCGACCAGTCGCATGGCACAATTGAGTGGATCACTATGTTCTTGTTTCTTGATATTATCCAGTCTAGTGATGCACCTTTTGAGTGTGTTGGTTGTGTACACGCTTGAGTGAGATTTAGCTCCGTCATAAAGTCTTTAGGAGCGTTAATCTGTTTGCCCTTCCTGTCTTCCCAGTGTAGGTTGAAATCGCTCAGGAATATGTTGTTAGATTGATTATTAGAGTTATATGTGATAATCTCCATTAACTGGTCCATGAAAGCCGCATTATTTCCTGGGGGATGGTACAGGGCATGTAGGGTGCATCTTTGATTGTCTGTAGATTTTATATTAATACCTAGGTATTCACAGGATTCCAGAGGATCTGATTGTATTTGTTTAATTTCTATGTCTGTTCGGTGGATGCATGCTATCCCGCCTCCTGTCTTTTTCAGTCTATCCAATCTCAATATGTTGTATTGCGGGGGCACTAACAAATCCATGCAAGGAGAGGATGATTCCACAAGCCATGTTTCTGTTAGGATTGCTATGTCAATTTCTTCATTAATGATAAGTGCTGCGATGTCTGAGGAGTGTTTTACAGCGGAGCGTGCCTCTCAAGTCCCTCTCAGCGGACCAAATAACCCCAAAAACAAATCAGTTATGGCACTACTAGTGCCTTGAGCACCCCTTCACTGGGCTCTGTCTGGTGCACTCACTCAGCACCACTATGGCTTCCTGACATCAGCCCCACCTACCAGGGCGGTTGGTGGCAGCTCCAAGCACTGACAATGTGCAGATTCAAGCCCCACTCACCGAGCTCTCCGGGGACTCCTCCGGTCTCCGTCTCTACTGAGGGGCAGGCACCGACAATGTGCCTCGGCCGGTCATGTTACCAGATCAGCCCGCTCTTTCTCCTGCGGTCTACAGAGCCCTCAAGGCTCCCACTTCATGACTCCTCTGAGGCTGGGGGCCAGGCACTGACAATGTGCCACGACCAACCCCGTCTCCAGTCTCTGCAGCCGCAGGCAGGGCTCCTCCTCCCTTCCGGCTGGCTCGGGCGAGACAGAGGGGCCAAGGCTTCCAGGTCGGGCCGTGGCGGTTCCTCATCTCTGGCAAATGAGGGGTGGGCTCCCGCTTTCAAAGAAACATAATTGCGGGGTGGGCTCCCGCTGCACCACGCATCGGCAGTGCAGTGTGGGTTCCAACTCTGTGGCAACATTTTCCAGAAGGCGGGTAGACTTCCCACCTCACTTTGGGACCACAGTAATGCGGGGTAGGCACCCGCTTCGGGTCCGCAATGCAAGCGGACATTAGCAACGCGGGGTGGGCTCCCGCTCCATTACCAGCCACATGGGGAATACCTACACCGGGGATTCCCTCTGAATGATGTGCAGCTCAGCGCTGCAAAGCCCCAGCAGTCTCCCTGCACTGGGAGTGAGAAATGTAGCGGTCATGAGGCGCTAAGTCCAAAATCATCAGGGGCAAAGCTGGGCACAGGCAGGCCAGCAGGTAGGGACCCCCAGGAAGCAGCAGCTGGGTCCCACTGCGGTTCTTTCTGTTGCCCAGCAGTCCTTCGCCCAGACCCGGTACAAGCACCAAAAACAGCAAAACTTAAACATGGGGTCGCAGCCCCAGTACTTACCACACATTTTCCTTTGTTCTGCCCCGGCACAGGGTAGGGGAACCAGTCCCAACTGATTCTGGGGGGTATTGGAGAACTTTGTTTACCGGGCTGCATCTTCCCCTTTGTCAGGTGGGGGCTCGGTCATCAGACACACCACAGGGGTCCGGAGCCAGCATTCACCTAGGCAGGCACAGACCTATTCAGTGTCAGGGGACCACTCCTCCCACTAGTCCAAATGCATATCTCCTATTCAGCCTAGCGCTGACTCACCCTGCCCTCCCTGGAGCCACACACCTCACCAGTCCCTGCCACTCCAGAGTAAGCATGGGCGGAAAATCCGTTCCGCTCGCGGATTTCACGGATTTTCGGTAAATTCGCAATCCGCGAGATTCGCGAACTTCCCGCAAAATCCGCGAGCGGAACGGATTGGGTCAAAAGTTCAAGCTGACTTTTGTAACTCTTTTAGAATGGCACCGGCAAGCTGGCAGAGCCATTCTAAAATAGTTACAAAAGTCAGCTTCAACAGGAAGCTCTAATAGATAAAGTAAAGCAGGTGCTGCTCAAATTCAGTTACACAATCATTAATCATGATTGTGTAACTTAATTTGACCTTCAACTGGAGCACCTGCTTTACTTTATCTATTAGTGCTTCCTGTTGAAGCTATTTCTAGCTATTTTAGAATGGCGCTGGCAGTTTGCCGGCGCCATTCTAAGTGGGGCTGAGGGCAGAAGGGCACAAAAGTGGGACAGAGGGCAGAAGGGGACAAAAAATGAGTGGGGCAGAGGGCAGAAGGGCACATAAACGAGTGGTACAGAGGGCAGATGGGCATAAAAAATGAGAGGGTGGCAGTGATTAAGCAGGCAAACCCCCCCCCTGCGAAATTGCAAAGCGCCTCGCGAACACCCGCGAACACGCAAAGCGCCTTGCGAACACCCGCGAACACGCAAAAATAAAAAAATCCGCAAATTCGCGAATTTTGCGGATTGCGAAATCGCAAATCCGCAAATTCGCGAATTGCAAATTCGCAAAATTCGCCCATGCTTACTCCAGAGCCACACATACAATACACCTCTGGCAGACACATAGCACACAGAAATGCCAACTTCTAAAAGTGGCATTTCTAAAAAAGGGATAAATCTGCGCACACCATTGCGCAGCATTTATTATTACTATTCCAAACATACCAAACTTGACCATGCTGCTCGCTCATATAAGGAATTACCACTGAAACACTTATCAGGAAATCCCCAATTCATTCCTATGAGAGGGCAGCCTCACAGGAGTGAGAGACCAAAATGTCTGTTTATCACTACCAGGTCATGTAGCACACTTAAGGTACATGTCCTACCTTTTACCTACAATGCACCCTGCCCATAGGGCTAGCCAGGGCCTACTTAAGGGGTGACTGACATGCAGTAAAAGGGGGGGGGGCACAGACATGGCACACACTTTAGGTGTCACGTCACAGTGGCAGTACACTGCACGCACAGGCCCTGCAATGGCAGAGGCCTGAGACAGGTTTGAAAGGTTCCTTTGGTGGGTGGCGCAATCAGCGCTGCAAGCCCACCAGTAGCATTTAATTTACAGGCCCGAGTATCTGAGAAACCACTTTACAAGGGACTGACAGGTAAATAAAATATGCCAAACAGGTGTAGACCAATCTTACCATGTTTACCACAGGTAACACACACACTTTACACTTGACATCAGTGCTAAAGTGCCCAGAGTCCTTGAACCACCAACACCATGTCAAAAAAATGGCTAGGAGAAAGGCAAAAAGTTCAGGGATGACCCTGCAAAAAGAGCCAAGTTCAACAGAGGCACTATGCTATGTATTTATGCAGCAAACAAACAGTAATTAAGTGAAAACACAAAATGAGAAAAATCCCACACGCAGTATAGAGTACATATTAATAAATAAAATGACACAAAAATTAGTTAAATCCAATCAGTAGATCCGTAGATATCCAATTTAAACAATTTTGGTAGTTACAGTGCCTAAAAGCACAAAGCACCACTGGTAGTCATCTGGTCATTCTAGACAAGGGAAAAGTCACAAGTTCAGGTCAATGGTGATAAAGTGCAGGCCATATACAGTGACTAGGATAGACTTGTAAAAAAAAAAATACCCGCTCAAAGATGGGCACGAAGAGTTCCATTCACGGTGGAGGAGGGCAGGAGCAGCAGGGACAGTGTTGTAGATGGTCCTTGCTGTAGCCAAAGAGCAGGCCTAGCATTGCGAAGTGCAGATCTCACATTGCCGGTTTTGGCTGGCGGTCACTGTAGTGTGAAGTGTCAGGTTCATCAGAGCTTTCAAGTTAGTGATCGTTGCGGGTTGCAGAGCCTCAGCACCAACTGGCCCTTTCACAGTCATGAAGAGCCTAAAACTTCAGGATGTCTCCTTTTCTTCAAGAGAAGTGCAATCTGATGCCAGCCAAAGCATCAGGATTTGAAGAGGCATCTCTTGGGGATCAGGGACTCCCTCTAGCAGAAGACAGCACAGCTCAGGCAGGTCCAGTTGCATGACCAAGCAGGCCCAGTTGCAGCAGGTCACCTGAGTCACCACACAGGCCTCTGGATTTTGTTGTGTCCCAGGATCTCAGAACAGGAGGTCAGCCAAGTGATCCCTTGAGTCACTCAGGTTAGCCTCAAGCAGCAGGGCTGTCTTCTGGGTAGCAAGGCAGGCCTCAAGGAACAGGGCAAACCTCTGGTGGCAGGCTACCCCCACATCTGGTTCTGGAAAGTTCCTTTCTTGTCCTACCCATGCTCTAAGTAGTCTAGGGTGACAAAAGGCTGTTGTCAAGTTCCTTTGTGTGTATGCTGAAGGCAGCCCTTTAAAATGTAAAGTGGGACAGGGAACAGCTCTGCCCCTTCCATCCTAGCAGCATGGTCACCCTGCCAACACCTAGTCTCCCTGCTTCACTGCCTGGGAGGAAAGACACAAAGTCCAACAGACAACTATTCACAGTCATGTGACCCAGGACACAGGTTGAAGTGACTTCATAGTTAGGACAAAAAATGCTATCTTTCTAAAAGTAGGGCAACAAGGGAGGTTTGGGTCCTATCTCTGACCGGCTTGAACCACTCCTATATACAAAACAGAACAAATAGCCAGACAGGTTTACTTTATTGTCATTTGATCACACCCAGCCTGTGAGTACTGAGTGATCTACTATTTTATTTTAGTTTTTTTATCTTATTTTACTTTTTCATTTGATTTTTTTGTATGTCATCAAAAGAACAGCTATCAAACAATAAATAATGCATTCAGGAAACAATGTGTGCAATATATACAAGTGTTCAATATGTACAAAATCAATACTCAATTTCAAAGACACCAAAAATACATTACAAAAAATAAATGAATACAATGCCTAAGAACCATTTTTTAAATAGGCACCAGTCCTTCATATTATATACCAGAAGCCAGGCGGACAACAGAGTTCATAGATACTGCCTGCCTGTCTTACTGAGCCAGGGATTAGATGATTGTAGGGTTGCACTGCTAGGGATGGAAAGCGTGGTATTATTTTTATCCCTAGTTGCACCCTTCTTCTTTATCACAGGCTCGGGGTCAACGCGTTTCGAACCACAGAAAGATTATGGGTTCTCCTCAGGACACGGACTCGATAAAGCCGTAACTGTATGTAGCACTCATGACCACTTCAATGGTAGGGGAAGCCTCGCAAAGTATGGAGTTTCTGAAGCTCAGGCGGAGTGTCGTGAAGAATGAAGATGCGTGGGCCGTTCGCTGGTCCGGTGAATCTATTATTGTATTGCTCAGTTCAATTGGGGTCGTTCGGTTAGTGAACCGCTCCACGTCTGCACATCCTTTGCGAGGCTTCCCCTACCATTGAAGTGGTCATGAGTGCTACATGCAGTTACGGCTTTATCCAGTCCTTGTCCTGAGGAGAACCCATAATCTTTCTGTGGTTCGAATCGCGTTGACCCTGAGCCTGTGATAAAGAAGAAGGGTGCAACTAGGGATAAAAATAATACCACGCTTTCCATCCCTAGCAGTGCAACCCTACAATCATCTAATCCCTGGCTCAGTAAGACAGGCAGGCAGTATCTATGAACTCTGTTGTCCGCCTGGCATCTGGTATATATTATGAAGGACTGGTGCCTATTTAAAAAATGGTTCTTAGGCATTGTATTAATTTATTTTTTTAATGTATTTTGGTGTCTTTGAACTTGAGTATTGATTTTGTACATATTGAACCCTTGTATATATTGCGCACATTGTTTTCTGATTGCATTCTTTATTGTTTGATAACTGTTCTTTTGATGACATACTAAAAAATCAAATGAAAAAGTAAAATAAGATAAAAAAAACTAAAATAAAATAGTAGATCACTCAGTACTCACAGGCTGGGTGTGATCAAATGACAAAAAAGTAAACCTGTCTGGCTATTTGTTCTGTTTTGTATCTTTCTAAAAGTGGCATGTTCAAAATTGTGACTTAAAATGTAACATTGTCATTCAAAGTGCTTTTAAATTAGGATACTTATGGAAGCAAATTTGACATGTGTACCTGTTCATAATCAAACGTTAGCATTTATTACATGTGATAAGGCACCCCAATGTCATCCCATGGGGGAGGTATGCCTCACAGTAGTGAGCAAAACTAATTTGGGAGTTTGTTTACTACCCGAACATGTAAAACTTAAAAGCACAGGTCCTACCCTTTTAAATACAATGCACCCTGCCCTATGGGCTACTAAGAGCCTACCTTAGGGGAGAAATACGTGTAATAAAGAGGGAGGTTTAGGCCTCGCAAAAGGGTTACTTTGTTTGGTCGAGTTGGCAGTTTAAAACTGCACATAGGCTACCACAGTCGGCCTGAGACCTGTTTTATAAGACTACTGTCATAGGAAGCACAGTATGAGCTACAGGCCAGCTAGTAACACTTAATATACAGGCTCTGATCACCTGTAGCATGACTTTACTAGGTACTTAACAGTAAATTAAATGTGCCAATTAGGTGTAAGCCAATTTTGCCATGTTTAAAGGAGAGAGCACAAGCACTTTAGCACTGGTTAGCAGTGGTAAAGTCCACAGAGTCGTAATGCCCACAAAAATGAAATCCAAACAACAGGAGGGGAGGAGGCAAAAGGTTTTGGGGAATACCACACTGAGGATGTCAGGTCTGACCTGTGTCCCCCAGCTGAAAGTTGGTATAACCATCCAGCCTCATGGGAGTGCCCATCACTTAGGCAGAAGAACTTGGATAGACCATCAGCGTAGGTGTGGTCAGCCCCAGAGAGGAGTTCCACCGTAGACTCCATTCCATGTAGGGAGATGGGACACCTTAAAAGTTTGGGATTCTCACCCCTCATCTGCGTGAGTCATCTGAGGGGCATACAGTGTCTCATCCAGGAAGTGAGTCCCAAACAGGTATTGTCTCAACTCCTTCAGTGCACAGACCATAGCAAAGGTTTCCCTATCAACAGCGCTCAACCTTTGATCCTTGGGCAACACCTTCTACTGATGAATGCTGCAGGTTGGTCGAGACCCCACAGATTCATCCCATGTGCCTAACTCTGAAGCATCTGTCTGCACTATAAACTCTGTGGAGAATTCAGGGTCCTTGAGTACTGGTGCTGTACACCTGGCCTCCATGAGGCTTTCGAAAGCTTTCACGCAGGCCTCTATCAAGATCACCTCTTTGGGCTTCTTCTTGGAAGACAACTCAGTCATGAGGGTACCAATGGTACCATAACCCTTGACAACCTCCCCTAATATCCAGTGAGTCCCAGGAAGGCCTTCGCTTCAGTCTAGGTCTTGGGGAGGTACCCAGGCCAGGATGATCTCACTCTTGGCTCGGAGTGCCTGCACCTTGCCCCCGCTCACCAGGTTTCCCAGATACACATCATATATTACTGCTCTATCTGGCACATACTGTCTTTGATAGGTTACTCTGACAGCACCCTTATGTTAAATCATAGATATTAGGGAACTTCAGAGCTCCTGGCCTGTCAGTGAAATCATCACTTAGGTGATGGGGTGAGCATCAGTTTTCACCCTATAGTCCACACAAAACTGGACTGTGGAGGCACCTAGTAGGGTAGCTTTGGGTACCTGCAATTCTGGGATGGACCAAAGACTATTGGAGTGCTCAATCATTCCCAAATCCAGCATCTTGGATGGGCATAATATCTACTGGCTCCATCACCCATACTTATCGGCCAGGTATAAGTCAACCAGAGTGGCCTTCTGGTCATGCCAGAGCTTCATCACATCATGGCTGGCTTCTAGATTCTCAGTGCCTTCTTCCATAAAAGCCCCATTTGAGTGCTGAGAGCCATCATGCAGCTGAATCCTGTAGCCGACTACATCCGAAGAGTGCTTCTTTAAAGTTTGCTCCCATCCCCCTTTACAAGATTGAAAGGTTCCCTAACAGAGTGCCCATGCAGGAGCCCAAAGTGCCTAAGCCTAACTACCTTCTATGGCCTCTTTCGGCAGGAGAAAGCATGTATTTCAAGCTAATGTCCCACTTCTGCTTCATGGGCTCTGGTAGGCCCATAATCATGCCTTTAAGGGGCTTGCTGAACCTTTCAACAAGCCCATTGGTCTGAGGGTGCAAGGGTGTGTAGAACTTATAAGTTGCTCCACACTCATCTCACATGGACTTCATGTAGGTAGACATGATGTTTGTGCCCCTGTCAAGTACTGCCTCTTTGGGGAAACCCACCAGGACAAAAATACACATCATTGCCATGGCCAATGCAGGTACAGTTACAGTCCTTAGAGGTATAACATGTGGGTATCTGGTGGCATGGTCCACCATGACTAATATAAACCTGTTGCCTAAGGCAGACCTGGGGTGCAGGGAACCATCAATGTTGATGCCAACCCTTTCAAAGGAGGTGCCACAAACAGGTAAGGGAACCAGAGGAGCCTTTAGCATTATCCCTGCCTTCCTGCTGGCCTGGCATGCAGGACACAACCTGCAGACTACATCTGAGGTCACCTTCATCTAGGGCCAATAGCAGTGGGTGACAAGCCTGCCAGAAGTCTTGTCCTGCTCAAAATGTCCTATCATGGGTACGACATGCACCAGACCCAGTAGGAATGCTCTGTAGCACCGGGAGACCACCAACACACAGGTTTCCCCAGCCTCAGGAACCTTAGGCTCACTATACCAGAGATGATTCTCCCAATAGATCAGGTGCTCTCCAGAGGTGTCACCAGCTGCCTGGGCCTCAGCTTGCTGCCTCATACCCTCGAGTGGAACACTCCTTTTGAACTCTGCAGAGCTCCTCCCTGGTTGGCCCACCTTCTCCTTGCTGGCCAGCCATCTCAAGAAGGTCTTCCAGGGCAGCACTATCATTCCCTGTAGTTCCAGAGCATCACCCTCAGGCGCAGCCTCCTCCTGGGCAGTGGGAGTTTCAGGGGCAGCTTTCCATTGCTCCTTCCCCATCCTCTTTCTGGCAGTTAACTGGGACATTTTCCCAGGCTCCTGGCCTCATTGGGTACCTTTTCAGGCTACCATGGACACTCACTTAGGCTGCCCCAATACCAACAAATTGGACTTCAGCTCCACCTCCTTACAGATTGTGCTCTCCAAGTAATTACCTAGCAGACACTCTACAGGCAAGGCGGGACTCACTGTTACTTTTAGAGAGCCTGAGACGCTCTGTACTCAAAGGGAACCAGACCTACAGGGCAGTGGTTCTCACTGTTGCCTGCTGCTAAAACCTGGTGAAATATATTTGGAATTACCTGCTCTGACGACACCAGATGACACCTGACAGTAGTCATATTGGCTTCTGTGTCCCTCAGAGTCTCCACATTCTGCGGAATGATGGTGACTCACTGCCTGAACATGGAAGTATTAGAAGGAATGTGGACTTTGGGCATCATCTCCTTATCACCCGGATATTCTAGTGTAACCTCTGCTCTACTCTCCATGATAACTGGAGGAACCTCCTCCCCGAGTGCTACACTGGACAGCCCTGGTGTTTGCCCACCAATGGGAGGCTGTGTTGTCTTGGTACAATAGGTGCCTCCCTACATGTGGCTTATCTATGGCATTCATAGTATTAGGGGAGTAATTTTATTTACATTTTGTCCATAAACCTACTCTTACTGTAGTAAAGTCAGGATTGGGTATCCTTCCCCTGTTAACTGTTTTAGGGGCCGTAAGAGAACTCTCTATTTTTATTTTCATCGTAACCCTCTTTCTTCTGTTGGGGGCCCTGTCCACCCCTTTGGGGATCCCTCTCAGATTCCTTCTTGGACACTATGCTGCTGACCCAGATGTCTGTCTTCTGGGCAAGCTCCCTAGTTAAAGGGAACTTGCTGTTATTAGTTGTTGTAACCACTCTGTAAAGGATGTACTGTCCCGTTTCTCTCTTAGAATCAGGTCGCTAAGCTGATTGAAACCATTTACTTTACTGCCCCTCAAAAAAACCCTCAGTGCCTTACTAGAAAATCCATCAAATGCTGGCTTGGAAAATGTGGGCTATCCAAGAACTTGCATTAGTTCTCTCTCTCTCTCTCTCTCTCTCTCTCTCTCTCTCTCTCTCTCTCTCTCTCTCTCTCTCTCTCTCTCTCTCTCTCTCTCTCTCTCTCTCTCTTTTGTTGTTTTATTTATTTATTGGTGCAAATAAGACAAAACATAGAAAATACCATGGTACATTTAAATGATAATATGAGAATAATTGGTGGGAGGGCAATCGCAAAATTAATTTTCTTTTCAAAGAGATGATCTTTCATTGCATTAAATATTCACTCATTTTTTTCCCCATGTCTGCTGAAAGTTAACAACTGATCCTCGCATTTCAGATATTGTAATTACAAGTTTGTATGCTTCTTTAGTTTTCCTCCACTATTCATATGTGAGCGCAGTCTCCAATTTCCATTATCAGCCTGGCAAAAGTTAATACATCAAACACCCAGACTGTTCTTTTAGCTGATAGTAAAATATTTTAGGAGTAAGTATAAGCCTTGATAGTTGTATATGTGTTATTGTCTGTGATATCGAGGTCCAGACTTCATTAGGTCTTATAATATCACAAAGGAGCTAAGAGGGAAAACAAGGTACCATTGGGATCGCCCTCCACTCAGTCAAATTCAATACAACAAGATCCCTGTACCCTGGACGTTGATTAGCACACGTCTAGTAGACATGAGTATAAAGTTGTCTGGAAGATATACTGTCCAAATCCAGACACACCCCCTCTCTGTTTACGGTGAGGTGTGTATTCTCTAATGCCTGACTGTCCACAACAAACCACTGTTTGTTACTTAAAACAGGAGATTCCGGGTAAGGTTCAACTCGACAAATCCAACGATGTCTGCCCCACTGAGACAGTCCATCCACCCACACGCAAAAAATAATAAATAAGTGAAAAAAATGTGTGACGGAGAGGAAGGCACCTCACGGACGAACAACCCTCGGGGAACTTGGCAGATGTTACCAATTCTATGCTCCTTTCTCATCATCGGTTGCCATTCCTTTTCCAAGAAGAAGACAGTGTCAAAAGCAAAAGGTGCGTACAGAAAAGTGCTAAACAAGAAGCTAGACAAATAGCTCCCTGGTGTGCCTCTTCTGCGATTAGTTTTGCTGTTTTTCCAGTTAACTGGCCTATGTGGAGAGTATTTATGATGAGTGATCGACTTTTGTGTGTTGCAGAACAAGAAAATAACATCGATAGCGGCGCTTCGGAATTGATAATAATGGTTTATACGTGCGACAATGATGGCTAAATTTGGAAAATTCGGCAATTAAAAGAACCTTGATATTCGAGATCAGTGGTTTTGTTTCAAAATATACTGCATATCACTCCATTCTAAGATGGCGGCCACATTCCTTGCCTCGGCTGAGGGTCTGGTGAGCATGCCCCGTCAATCACGTGATCAGACTGTTCCGGATTTGGTGAAAGCATTGTAACCTTAAATAGTGTGGGCAGCTATTACGGGGCGTTCCTGGGATGATACAACGCCCTGGCTCCATGTTTGTACGGTGAGGAGAATGGGGGGCGGCAGAAACGATGCCCGGAATCTCCTGTTTTAAGTAACAAACAGTGGTTTGTTGTGGACAGTCAGGCATTAGAGAATACCCACCTCACCGTAAACAGGGAGGGGGTGTGTCTGGATTTGGACAGTATATCTTCCAGACAACTTTATACTCATGCCTACTAGACATGTGCTAATCAACGTCCAGGGTACAGGGATCTTGTTGTTTTGAATTCATTAGGTCTTAGACAGAAAATAAACATATGTCTTTGGTCAGCCCCCTCATTAAAACAATGTGAGGATAGGTAGGATGTTTTATCCCACCTACAGAGTTTAAGAGGGTGATATAAAAGTCAAATAGGGTATGACACTCTTGGCTATGTAGTCTGATAGCCTTAATAATTTTACAGAAACGGGCAAGACTGTTTGGCAGCTTGTTCCTCACTTGTCTCCCCTAAATTGGCTGACCATCTACTCCACCATAATGCTAGGCCATCCTTATGTTGATGCATTAGACAGGAGTATCTATCAGAAATAGTGGACATATTAGAATTGAAAATCATTAGGGCAAAATCATGTTTTGCCAGTGGTGTTACTGTACTAGTAATGCTCCTTAGTTAAAAGTATACAGGTGCTTAAAAAATCCATTGCAATGTAGGGCAAATTCCAACTGTATATCTGAACATTATTTGATCGTGTGTCTGTCAAACGAGACCCCTAAATAGGTAAGTCCAGCCTTGTAGGAAAGTGCCTCTTTTTGCATAGCTAGCCCCCACTTTTTGTCTGATGCCTGTTGTAATTTTTACCTGAGTGCACTGGGTATCGCTAACCAGGTTCCCAGTGCCAGATCTCTTTCCCAAACACTGTACCATGATTGGCACAACTTCAGCTACCTTTGTAAGTCACTAGTATTCCTGGTACCAAGGTCATGGGTACTGAGGAGGGACCTCAGGAGCTGCAGCATGGGTTGTGCCACCTCAGAGACCCTTTACCAAGGCTATGCACTCTGCCATTGAAGGCTGCGTGCCTTGGTGCAGAGAAATCTTTTTTATTATTTTTTTTATTTTTTAATATGCAGACATATAGGATACATTAAATTCGTATATTGAATAATCAAGTTAGATTTTCAAAGAAGTATAAAAGGTATTCATCAATGTATCCTTCAAACATTTGATACAAGTTATAACTTAATAGCACCGGGATAACAATTATAACCTATAATAAAATGCACTTCAACTACAAAAATCATATACAACTCTTTCAACATTATATTTTCAACAGTACATCAAGTCCAAAATATGTCTAGAAAGTGCAGATGTGCATATGTGCATTTGTTGGATATGTACTGAATAAAGTGCAGAAAGTCTAGATAATATTATTATGCCATTCCTGATATGTTTGCGCTATATTAGTCCTCGAATTCTGGAGGATCAAGTAGCGAGCAACTAAAGAAGCAATAGTTATAAATACATCATAACCTTTTCTCAAAAGTTGGCTTTGCCTTTGAGTGTTTAAACCAAAGAGTGCCACACCAACATTGGGTTCCATCTGTATATTTAGCCTCCTACTTAAGGCATTGAATATTTGTTCCCAGAACAACACTATCCCAGGGCAGGTAAAAAAACATATGGAGACAGTCTCTGCTCCCTAATTGTTTGCATTGAAAGTAGGGCACTTCCACATATGGGTGCATCTGTTAAAGGGCTTTAGGAGTATAATATGCCATCCATAAAGCTAAAAAAGACATGCTTTTATAATTTGCAACTCTTAAGCCGAGTGGCCTAATTTTGAGATTACCTGCTGTTCCACTTCTGAAAAAATCCACTGAGTTGTCACAGAAATCTTCTCTAAAAAGTGTTTCATCAAAAAGCATTCTGATTGACTCTGCAGTAACCTATACCAATTTCCTATCCCCCTCATTCTTGTCTTAAAAAGAGCAGTTGTTATTGATGAAGAAATGGAGGTCGTTGGTATAATAAATATTTGTATGAAGTGGACAATCTGCAGATATCCAGCAAAATCCCCACATCTTCCTTGGATATTCGGCCAGGTCACAATATCCATTCCTACCAAAATATTTCCTAATTCTTTAAATCCATTTGCATACCAATACCTCATATGGCTGTTAGGGATTTGCAAACGCAACACCTGGCATTCAATTAACTGCAGATGTCTATAGCCTGCTAATAGTCCCTTTACAGCATAGAATGTTTGAAGTCTGGTAGAGTATTTCTGAGGAAATTTCTATCTTGTCTTTTATGGGAGCAGTGCAGTCTTTAAAAATAGCCGGTAACTGGGATCCTACCTCCTGCACCATCTTCTCAACAAAAAATTATCCTGTGCTCCTACAGCATCTAAGATCTGCACTGTTTTATCTAAAAGGGCTGCTTCATAATAAGAATTCATATTAGGTAAAGCCTGTCCCCCCTGACTTATATCCAGCTGAAGTATTGGAAGTTTACCTCTTGGAACCTTTTTATTCCAGATAAAAGGCCTAAAAAGTGTATCCAATTCCTTAAAATATACCATTTTGATTTTGATCAGTATATTTGAAAAAAGAAAAATCAACAAAGGTAAGATAGACATCTTGATCAATGATACACATCCTATCAATTTAAGAGATAGAAATGCCCATATATCCAATAATTCCTTGATTTTTCTCAACATTGGTCCATAATGCAGTCTATAAAGTTCTGCATATTAGTTAGTTACTCTTAACCCTAGATAACGAATTAGTTGGTTATTGGATGCCTTTTATTAAAAATTTGAAGGGAGTATAGTAAGAAAGGCATTAAATACCAGCATTTCTGTTTTTCTATGATTCATTTTAATTTGCCCTATTGCTTTAAAAACGATCAAATTCGACCAATAATTCTTCAATATTTTGTCTTTCTAGCCTGAGATAGAGTACTACATCAATCGCAAATAACTTGAGCTTGGACATTCCCAAAATCGGTGGCTCAATACCCCTATTATCCCTAATATTAATGGCTTAGGGTTCAATAAAAAAGGTGAACAACACTGCCCTTGAGTTTAAAAGGACATTTGCCTGTGCGCCATGATATACTCTGTGAAGCATGTTAGTAAACTGCAAAGGGAAGTCAAACTTCTCAAGGGCGAAGAAAAGAGAACCCAATTCACTAGATCAAATGCCTTTTCAGCATCTACCATCATTATGACTGTGGGAATCTGCTTAATATTAAAAAATTAAGTGCTTGAACTACAAAAGTTGTGTTAGATGAAATCATCCTATTGGCGATAAATCCTGTCTGATCCATATGAATTAACTTCTGTGCTTTAGGCTGCACACATCTAGTGCATATCTTCTTTAAGATTTTGTAGTCAGCATTTAATAAGCTTATTGGTCTGTATGCGTTGACATCTCCCAGATTCCTGGCCTTCTTGACAAAGCTAACTATAGTTGATTAAAATCAGATGGAATCTCTTTCTGTTTTTTATTGAGTTGAAAAGCTCTTCCAGAAAGGGTGTCAGCACCATAATAAAGATTTTATAACATTCTATTGGAGAGCCATCGTTGCCAGAAGCCTTGCCACTTGGCAATTTGGAGAGGGTAAGCTGAATTTCTGCTGCTGTTATGTCCGTTTCTATTTCTTATATCTGTATAGTTGTCAGTTGTGGGAGATTTATATAGTGTAAATAAAAGGATATAGTTTCCTTTGAGAATGTATATTTTACATCATATATATCGTTATAATGCTGTAAAAAGATTTTGGCTTTCCTATCCTTCTCAGAGACCACAACACCTGGCTATGGTTCCGCCAGCTCCCTAACTGTTGCAGTTTCCTTTTTGGTCCTGGTTGAATGTGCATAGAACTTTTCTATCAACTGGCTTTTCTCTTAGACCTGATGCTGGTATAACCTTGAACTCTAGATTTCCTCTAAAATAAAGAAGTCTCCTAACACTTGCTTTGCTTTACTTAATTGTCCAATAAAATGTTGTAGTAAGTTATCAACACTGTGGATTGCAATTCAGCTATATGTGCCAGCCACTTTTTAGATTGTGTTGCCATAAAGGCCATCATTTGTCTACAAATTGTGGACTTAAGGGCTCCCCAGACCGAAAAACAGATGCAGTGCCTTTGATGATTTGGAAAAAGTTCTCTATGTATTTGCTCATGTCTAATGCTCATTGTTGATTAGAGAGAAGGGAGCGGTCCATCTGCCATCCAGGCCTCTCTCTTATACTGGCTTCCACTTCCAGATCAGTACAAACCAAAGAATAGTCAGAAAAGGCATTACCCCTAAATTTGGAACGCAGAGAAGTAAGCAAATGAGAAATTTAAAAAAATCTATACATGCAGCAGATTTAAATTGCTATAATTGGCAAGTATTTTGGGAAGATTCAGTATTAATTCTGCGCCAAGGATCAATCAGGCGATACTCCCTTTTCAATAAATCGATTACTTTCTTAGTGTGGGGTTATAACTGCTTCTTTGTTTTGTTTGAGATATCTTTGGCCAGATCCTGTATGAAACGAAAACCCTTCCAATAACTATGGGTCCTCCTGCTCCCATGGCCATCTCGCTGATCTGTAGGATTGCTTTGGAATCATCGATTACCGGGGCGTAGTAGCTCACTAGATTGATTGTCTTGGCATTTATTCATATTGTTACTCAGATCAATCTACCATTGGGATACCGAATAACCTGTATGTCCTCCCAACCTATCCCCTTTACAAGACATATCGCTAACCCCCTGAATGCGAGCACATCTGAAGCAAAATACACTGCATGACAATATTTCGGGATAAAAAGTTTTGGCGCATTGGATTTCAAATGAGTCTCTTGCAGCATTGGAACCTGTGTGGAAAAAGATGTTAAGCACATGATTAACCCTCCATATTTTTGTTTGTTAGAAACCCCATTGACAGTGCAAGATAATATTGACATTTTAAACCCCATCACTTTTATAGACATTGTTTTTCCCAACGGATGCTAAAGGAACTCTCACAATTCTTTTTTGCATTCTGCTGTTACCTAATACTTTGCTTATTATTTTATTGATGAAACTCCCCTGAACCCCCAACACCGTGCCCCCCTATAAAACCCACACCCCCTACTTGATATCCCCAATTGAGAGAGGAATACCCCACAATACAATACCCCTCTCAAGGTGATAACTACCCTTTTGGGTGCCATGGTGTTGCACCCAGTAGGCTGCCCACCCCATCCCGATTATTGAGAAAGAAAAAAGAGGGAACCCCCTACCGACATCTTTGATACCCCTCCACCCCAGTTCAAATACTTTGTATCATCTCTTGGACTTCATCTAGGGTAGAAAACATATGGAACTTTCCTTTGATCAAGACTCTTAACCCCTTCCAGGCTGATGACGAGCTGGCCTCGTCATGGTGTAGCCTCCTCACACGCTGATGACGAGCCCAGCTCGTCATGTAACACTGGTATTGTTGCATGTTTATCTAGGTTCCTGATCGATACTGTGACCTTATGCCCCTATTCAACTATAAATCCATTTATTCCCTATATTGGCATAACCGTTCAAGTGCGATTTTCTGAAAAGTCATCTCTGGCCTCACACGAACAGAGCCACATTCCAGCATAGTTCTCTCTGCCACTTCCTTTGCGACCAATTAGTGCAATGACAGAGCAGTAGTCACTATCTGATATTCCTAGATAACACTCCGAGTTCTTCAACAAGATAAAAACTCAGCAAACCTGGAAATCCCCGCTTGCTGTGTTTTGATTAGTAATGGAACTCTAATGAGCAACTGATAACTATCACTTCCTAGTGACATCTTTAATTGACGTCTTATGTCCAGCAAACTTGCGTCAAACCCGGCACCTGTCAGGTATAAATATTACCAACGTTGCCTTAAGCAATGCGAGCTACTGTTGCTGATGCCAGCTGCCTGCAAGACCCCGTGTTGGTAAATCTAGCACTCTGTCGCTGCAGCCTGCTGTCCCTGTGGTGGTGAAGCTGCTGATACCATTATCGCTGCTAAAGCGCGAACTATGGTGCAGTACGCTTAAGGAGCTGAACAGCCGTCCTCTGCGAAGACATCCAGCAGATTCCAGCTGTCCGCGGACGCTGTCCCCCCTCCTTCCTCGATGCGCTGAAGAGAAGCCGCTGCCTTTCTCGTGCCGAGAAATCCAGCTCCGGCGTTTCCGGTCTACCCTCGCAGGTGACTGGGATATCGAGAGAGACCCCTGAAGGAGATACCAATCCTCCATCATTCTATTCAGAGGTATGGTGTTGACTAAACCCTTAGACGAGAATTCTTGAAACAAACCTTGGCAAAACCAACTTAACTTAAAGCTACTTACTTACTCCCCTTCCACTTGTTAGGCTTAGGTCAGGCACACTGGGGTAGGCTTAGTTAGAAGCACCAGTTGAGTATGTTAGCCTAATGTATATATCACTGTATATATGTTTTATTACTTTTAAACCATTGTATGGCTAAGAAACCATATCAATGCTTTTACAATTCTATTTCGCAATACTTATCTTACTGTACGTACTTTTTATAATAACAATTATTGCAATTGTGGCAATACATTTCTCTTGTACGAGAAGAAAGACTGTTCAATAAATGTTAACCCTTTATTGACAAACGCCCGTCTCTCTATTCTCTACATCTCGTGAAAGTAAACTGCACTAGACTGACTGAGTGAAATACATGTCTATTGTTTCACACGACCCTAGAGATTGACTCTTGATCTGAGGAGCAAAGTTGTCATGTTGCACGGATGTTGGAAAGCTGAATCCCTTCTTGTCTGTGCCAAGGAAGCTGATCACTTCCTATGCAGAGAAGAAAGTTTCCAGTGACCTCTGAGCTAGTTGGTAACACAACCCAATTAAGTTTAGCATAGTCAGTGGAGGCCTGGAATATCCGCAGTTCCACGTCGATACTACTGTTTATGTTATTCCAATGCGCAGGGCCTAGTGGGAAACTAGGAACTACACTACATGGCGCCCAAACGTTTGGTAAGGCGATAAACTAACGCAAGACTTTTAGAGTAACTCAGTCGTGCATATTTCACACCCCTTTTCTCCCGTAAATACGTCTGGAGTGGGTGAAAGGTTAAAATCCGCCCGACCTTAGTAGGAAGAGATTCCTATGTAAAGCTCTGGTTTATTCAACGTTGAAGGATACAGTGTTCCAAAATATTGTGCACCTAACCTTTGTCTCCTTGGAGACCTACTCTGCAAACCTTGCATTTTTACAATGCCAGAAAACGGAACCTCTGGGGCCGCAGCAGATGCGACTCAGCAAGGCCCCGAATACACAGACCCGGATGCTATTATCATCCCGGTCCACTTAAGAAGATCTATAACATTAAAACTTATAGAAAACGGACTGACACCTCAAGGTGGTACAGTAATTCGTGATAGAGGCTCACGAGTATCGGCAAACAGAGGTATTCTATTCATGGATAAACTTTCCAGCGGTAAACGATAGAACAAAAGAGTTTCACTATTACAAAATAGAGAAACCTCCGGAAGAGTACGCTCCTTTCGAGGAGATTGAAATTCCACTTAAATTTCAAGAGCACCTGCTCTGGTTTAATGGCGCCCTAAAACACAATGATCACATTACCAGGCTCGGTCCACTAGGTAGACCAGGAGCAACGTGGCCGGTTCTAGCCAGCTACACACCACATCCTGACATTGTAAAAATGTCTAGAGAAGAGCTGTTAGTACAGCTAAACACATTAATAAAAATACATAGGCAATTAGTCCAATATGTAATGCGGACTGCAACAGTCCAGCCAGCTGTTAATACACCACAGCTGACCCCTCATCAGGGGAACACAAATAAAATTACACCACAGAACATACAGTCATGTCTTGGTAAAACACCCGTAAAACGGGAACAAATTCCTTTCTGGTTAGCACAGAAAATCACTCAAATTGAGGCAGTATTTCCTGATACTACCCCTATTGAGAAACACAGAATCTTGACCATCTGCCTTCCTATGGGAATCGCACCACACGTGGAGGACTGCGACACTTGGGGTACAGTCTTTGCTTCCATTTACACAAAAACACACAGTGTTCCGTCTATGGCGGTAATACCAGAAGTGCTAAAACAGATTCAAAATGAATTCGGTCCAGAGCCCGCTTTAAATCTAGGTATGAAATTACTGAAAGACTTCAAGCAGGTCTCGGCTATATTATTAGCCAATATAAGAGGAGAAGCACCATCTGTGGCGATCCGCCAGAAGTTGAAGGAAACAGATATAAAAGATCCTGTTGAGCTTGCAAAAATCATAGAAAAATGCTATGAAGAATTAGGTAGAGACAGCTTGGGTGGAAAACCAGTTAAGCCCCAACTGCTCGAAAATCCTGAAAAATTATTTATTAAAAATAATTCAAACACTCCTAAAAAGAGCTGGGATGGAAATAAACAATCCACTCCCAAGGAAAAAGTTTTCCAGTCCAGAGGAAGGTCTCCTCGACGGAGGGAAAGAACTCCGACTCGAGAACGCCAGTCTCCCCAGAGGGAGCCCTCTGAGAAAAGATATAACCTTAGAAATAGGGATAATCTGAAAAAACCTAATAGATATCAAAGTATTGATACACGTCCCTCTCGATCTTTTCCACAGAATTCGGAAAGAAGAGGACGGTCAGACCCAGGAGAGCACACCAAGTCCAAAGACAAGGAACCTGCTCAAAATAAGAAATCTCAATTTCAGAAAAAGAAGGTAGCCAGTATTAGAGTAATCAACCATGCCGAGAATACTGAGGACACAGTTGAAAAACGGGGAGTGGGCATTGACAATGTTGGACAGTGCAGCAGAAATCAGTATAGCGCGCAAGATCTTGATGAGTCATCTGGAGACAGTGGACACGAATGAATACATTCAGGTTGAAACTGCCGACGCCAGACTTAGCGAGCCCCATAAAATATACGAAATAACATTGCGTATAGAGGGTGATAAGACTAGGAAAATTAAGGGTCTATTTTGGGATAAGCTCTCAAAAGGCTATGATATTCTGTTAGCTGAAAAAGATTGGCCCCCAGAGTTTGTCAGGGAGTGCCCTCGTGGCGAAGAAGTAATTATGCCTGCCTTCTCGAATCACATTCCGATTCATAAAAAATATACATATGCAAGGAAATGGGCAGTGGCCCAGGCACCTGCATTATATAAAAATCATGTAGGATGGGATGAGGATTCACCGCCTCACAAAATCCAATTAAAAAGTGAACCAACTGCCCAACGGCAGTATCCCATAAAGCAAGAAGCTAAAAAACAATTCAGGGAGATCTTAGATCAACTTGAGTACCAGGGGTGATTGAAACATGCACCTCTCAAATGAACAATCCTTTGTTTCCTGTCTCCAAGCCAGACAATTCATATCGTCTAGTTTTGGACTACAGACACCTTAATACATGTTGCAAAACTTTTGCAGTACAAAACTCGAATAGTGCAGCCCTAATGAATAACATAGTTAGGAAAAAATATAAAACGACATTAGACATTTCTAATGGTTTCTTTTGTCAAAACATTGCACCAGAAAGCAGATATTTGACCGCTTTCTCTGCATTTGGGTCGCAGAAAAAATTCTGTCGTCTCCCACAAGGGTTCAAGAACAGCCCAGGACTATCCTCAGCTATGGTAACAGAGTTACTACAAATCTATGATGATGAAGCATTGTCTTACGTAGATGATATTTATCTCACAGACGACGACTTGGATACTCACTTGAAAAGAGTGAACACCATTATACTTGGGTTCGCAGCAGAGGGTTACAAATTCAACTTTAAAAAGTCCCGAATTGCCCATCTGACAGTACTGTTTTTAGGGTACGAATTATCAAGTGAAGGGAAAAGCTTAGCGGACAACTTTTTAGAGAAGTGCGCTGTACTCCAAGCTCCAAAAACGCTGAAGAATTTACAATCCATTCTAGGTTTTCTGAATTTCGGAAGAACTTACATACTAAATTACGCAGAGAGGGTTAAACCTCTCTACGAACTAATTAAACCTGATTTTAAACAAATCAATTGGACTCAAAAACACACAGAAATTTTGAGATCACTGCAAACAGACATGTTAGCAAAAACAAAATTAGATACACGTGACAACACACGTGATCTTGTAATCCGAGTCATCCCAGGAAGATGCAGATTCACGTACCTAACCTCTAATGAGGGAGAAAAGGTACCAATTTCAATTAAATCTCACTTGTACACACAAGCAGAAAAAACATTCAGTCCCACAGAAAGAACTGTGAAAGCAGTGCAAATCGCATTAGCAAATGAACGAGAACTAGCACACGGCAAACGGATTAATATCCTTACAGCGGAATCCGCCTTCGAAGCGCTATTCAGCCCAGTAAACTTGCCTACAGTGTCACTGGATCCAAAGTGGATACAGTGCATAGATTCTCTAGGAGCGGAAGACGTGAAATACTATTTCGCCCCGCAATTTGAAGAACTGAATGATTTAGAATATGAAGAAGAATATCCTCTGCCAATCGAAATTCTGCCTCTCCCACAATATGCCTGTATAATCTATACAGATAGCTCTGTAGAGCATTTCAACGTAGAGAGAAAATCCTACGATGCAGCATGTGCGATTATAAAAGGTCGTTGGCTGTGCGGTAAATTCAGACCGAAAGTAACAAAAACTGAATCTGTAAGAAACTGTCCGGTTCAGAGAACTGAAATCAGATCTTTAAAGATGGCGCTCGAAAATGCAGAACGTGAATTCCCGACACTTATAGTGTGCGATTCTCATTTTTGCGTCAACTCTTACAACAATAAACTGCAGAGTTGGATCAAAAACGACTACAAAGATGACACAGGTGCCACAATAAAGCATAAATTGCTCTGGAACGAGGTAGCTCTTTTACACAAAGAACTACAAAAGACTCACGTGATTCACGCACAGAGTCTTCGACGTGATGGCGTTCACGTTGCAGGGAATTCATTGGCTAATACAGCCAAAGCGGAAGCAACTAAACCGGCTTCCGTAGCCACAAAAAAGCGTACAGATAAATACATAGACGGGGAAACCATGCTGGCAGTAAAAACGACCGTAAAAGGCGACTGTGCAGCACTACCCGTAAACTATCCGCTCAATTATGCATACATAATCGATGCAAACTCCGTTCCTTTTGCTCGAATCCCTGGAGTGGGGGACAGAGTAATTCCAAACAGGAGCAGGAGGGGCTTCCTCTTACTGGAAGCACACATGGGATTGGGTCTGAGACACCAAACAATTAAGTATTCTCTGAAAGAATTGCAATCAGAGTACTGGTGGCCGGATATGAGTGAAGGAATTCATGACTTCGCAAAGAACTGTCCAGACTGCAACAGAGATCGCAGTGATGAACCGGCAAGTATAGTTTCAGAAATCCTGATAGACTGCATAACGCGGTCTATCTGCGCAATCAAAGAAGAGAAGCGCGTCCCAGTGTACACCATTAAGACGAAAAGCACTTAAAAAATGCGGCCTCCAGCGCTCGGCTGACGCTAGAACGGTTATAAAAGATTTGCGAGTCTTTATCGGCACATACGCAATTACCACGTTCCATTCTGACCAGGGTCCTGCTTTCAGCTCTCGAGCCTATAAGGAGGCCATGGCTAGCATGGGAATTGGGTTGCGGTATTCTTGTCCGTCGCACCCCGAAGGGAACAGTGTGGTAGAAAGAAAAAACCGTGACATAAAGCAATCTATAACAGCGAAGGTATTAGGTTCAGGCGCTGGGTGGGTCAAACATTTAATAAGTGTCCAGACTAGTCTTAACAACATGCCAAGAAATTCTCTAAAAGGTTTCAGCCCATACGAACTATTGTTCGGAATTAGAATGCGAGTTCAGGACCTCGATAGTCAGATGTCAGTGGTACAAGAAGAAACAACGCACTTTGATGTAAAGGATCGTTTGGCTGTTTTACAGGAACTGAATGAAACAAGAAAATCCTTAAGCAACGTAAAGTTAAAGCAACAGCCAAGTACCACTGACGAGGCACCACCCGCAACAGCCCCAGCAAGGCCTGTCTGGATTCCAAAGATTGGGGATCTAGTCAGAGAAAAGATCGCGGTTAAGAAGGAATTTGGGCCTTCTTACAGAAAAGCAGTACCTGTCTTAGCAGTCACCGGAACAAGATCAGTTGTGCTACCGCCCCTTGCTGGTAAAAAGGAGAACAGAGTTGTGTCTATCGATCTGGTAAAACCACAAGCATGTGGCCTATAATCAACAGTAGGCCCAGTGGACTCCCAAGAAACAACAGAATACCCAAACTTGCAACAATCCAAGAGGTTCAAACTGAAAGACTAATCACATTCGATCAGCCTGCAGTGCACAATGAAGGACTATGCAATAATGCCATGGAACTAGTGCCTCTTGAAACACAGATTGAAACAGTTCGTCAAGAAACAACACCAGTCTACAATGATGTGGCATCAGAAAGTGCTACCGAGAGACAGATTGAAAGAACAATCCCATCAATTGACAGAACTGCCTCTGGTTATTTCATCAACTTCGACAACTTCTCTGAAGATTTAAACGACCCCGAAGTGATGCCAGAAACAAAAAAGTCTTTTAAAGAAAAAGCAACGGAACTCTTTCATCAACTGAAGGAAATCTACCTAATTTCCCCTTGGCTAGAGTTCTGGTTCGGTCTAGGTGTATTTTTCCTCCTGCTTTGGCTCATCATGGTACTGTGTTTGGGAAAATTCATTGAAGGAAAATATATTACAATGGACACAGCAAGTCAGAACATCAACCTAGTCCTGAAACCACACAGATCATCCCACGTGAAGAAAAGAGAACTGTCAACAGTAAATGTCACAGCAATTCCAATACCTGGTGGGGTAGTATGGGAGAAAACAGACTATGAGATATATGGTCCGGTCGAAATCCTGAAGTATCCTCATCAACTAAAGGTTTCCTTAAGTGACTTTGTGACACCTAGTACATTCTCTGATGATTGGGACTTTAACAGTATTAATGACGTGATGTCTGTTTTAGTAATGTCAGCTAGATTCACAGATCATGATTATTTACAAGGTTCATCTAGTTATGAGCAGTTATTCTGTTATACCCACTATGGGGATCATTACTTGCATAAATCTGCACAGCCTAGAAATGTTTTTATGTATAATCAATGGGAACATTGTTCTACACCACCTAAAAGCAGTTCTAAAGCATTTTTTGAGAAATTCAAATACTTCTCAGGGTTTAACACCAGTGATGCAGAAACGTTTTATTACAAACTGTTAGATAAAACAGGAATGAAAACAATGCTGACAAATTCTAAATTGATATATTCAGAAGCATTTTATGACAAAATGATGACATTTGGTTTTGATTATTGGAAAAATAATATTGAAACGAAAACAATTTGGGGTACAAAAGATTGGCAGGTGCAAGGCATAGAAGCACTATTTAGAACCTGCATGATACCAGAACAAATGTTATTTTTAAATGACACAATACACCAAACATCTTGTCTTGGCCTAGCTAAGATCAAAGACCTTAAAGCACTGTCTATACCAAAGCCAATACCTGAAAATGCAACTGCTGATATTGAGTTAGACGTGTCACAAATTTTACATTTCAACAGAACACATGCTGATTGGAAAAAGTGGTTAATCTGGCCTACAGACACAAATAGCTGTCAAGATAGATTCCTGAATAAAACACAGGGGTTAAAAATGACCAGATTAGACTCAAGATATTCCCAGAGACAACATCCAGGGATTATAACAACATACAGTGTAGGGAAACTCTGCCTTGAATGGCTAACTTCGTCCACACTGGCTGAAATTAAGCAACACTTGTCTTTACTAAAAGATGGTGCTGATTTGCGCGATTTCATTCTTGGACCACGCAAACAGCGTCAAAAGCGTTTCATAGCGACCAGTATCTATGCTGCTTACAACGAGGCTTGGAAAGTAAAGCAAATTGAAACTGCTGAAAAAATACAAGAAATTGATCGTATTAATTTGGAGAAATCACTTTCTGTGGTAGACAATGGGTTAATGACTCTGTCTTCCAGAATATATTCGTTGGACAATATTGTATCATCTGCCTTTGATGTGATAGACAGAGATTTGCTAATGTTACAACATGGCCAGTCTCAATTACGCTCTATTATAGAATTAGGCTGGACGCTGCAAAATCTTCGTTCAGGCTATGTGCCTTGGCGTTTAATCAACACGACGTCATTATTTTCCAGTTTTAACCTTACTGATAAACAGATCAGTTTGGCACAGAAAGGAGCAGACTATACAATCCTGAGCATCGAAAAACTTGAGAGATTATCATTGACAATGTCAGAGAGTCCTGTCATTGAATGGATAATACACGGAATTATCACAATTCCGATAACAACTTTCCGATTTAAAAAGTGCCTTGAGTACATACCTGCTGGCCAGTATGAACAATTGGGTAAAGGATATGTAAAATCCGAATGGAAATTACCATACACTCATTCTTGCTATAGTGACAGTGACAAAAATGTATTTCTTAGTGGTGAGAACTGTAAACATTCACTAAGCGGTATACTTTTGTGTCAGGGTATTAATTTACACGGAGCATGTGATGGAAATTCAAACAACCTTTCATGCCACCAGCTAGTCACACCTGCAACTCAGATAGAGCCCTTCTTTATGCAACTCGCGAACGGGAGTTACATTCTTAGAACGGATCACAGATGTTGTGGCCTCGTGCCAGGGAAAAGTTATCTAGTAGAAGTAACATCCATGGTCAAATGCTGTATGCAAGCATTGTTTCCGAGTGGGCCTGCAGACATAGTGACTCCCATCTGGCCTCGTCTGAATCTCTATTCTATACGAATTGATACATTAAGCAAAATGAAATCTGTACTTTTACAGACAACAGTGCCTATAACGTCATCTAAAGAGACGTATGATCTTCTAGTTGCAAGGACAGCTACTGAAGTTCATGACCTTTTATCAACAAATTGCCCCGTGCATTTCGTAGAAATGTTCAGCCAACTCCTTAACATGTCTAGTGCAACAAGCATCCCAGGCATATTTAAGACAGTCTTTACGGGACTGCTAACACCCTTCCAGGCAATTTTGGGAATCTTTCCTAATTTTGTGCACTCCATTTTTGGCGGCATACCATTATTTTTGGGACTCGTCGCAGGGATTCTATTTTTGACCCTCCTGCTTCGTTATGGCAAGCCTCGGCTCAGACATAGCTCCCATGGGAATGGAAGAGACAATCCTAGCAATGCGCTACCGGGACAGGATAACTAACGTCCTTGGATTGGCCAGGCTGAGAGATCTAAACATGACCTGGTTCCTTTCATTCAGACCGATATGGCAAAATTGCATTTTACCTGTGCTACGGTGTATGCTTTGCGGCGATGAATGCGTGTTGGACATCTGTCTTTCACTTCCATCAGCAGTACCAATGGACGTCGATACTTTGCTCAGTCCAATAACGGCTCACGCATTGTGTTGTCCCCAGCGGCTACCAATCCTGATGACGGCATTCGTGGAGACTCCTGTACTACAGCCAAGTGGTAACAGTGGAGCGAGTGACAAAAGCAACATCATCCAGGTACAACGTTCTGTGAGCATTGCTGGTCCCGACTATGATGACAGCAATCATTCTCACACCTGCCAAGTTACAGCGCTATCTAATTTGGTTGAACTATCACCTGAATTTGTAGACCAATTCTTTGAGAGCCTGTCTGATACGATGTTCTCACCCGTACAGAAACAATAACTTTTAGAAGCTTTCCGACACACAGCGTTCCCATGAACTCTGAATTCGGCCTTCAGTTTTGATCAACAAAAACTGCCAAGAGCTTTGGAAATCTATTTTCCCCCGTTCAAGCAATAATTCTTTGAATTGGACATTTTTTAATATTGACCTTTTTTTGGCACGAACAATTCTTTGCTTAACGTAAAAACTATTCTTAGAGAACAGAAGCTTCACACTTCTATTTCTAAACACATCTAGAGACATAACAACATTACACCAGCCTCTAGCACACATGTTATTACAATGCATTTTTATGTGATGATTTATCTCACTTTTCTTCTGTCAGAGATACTTCATGTGTAATTCTTTATGCATAATCGTTCATTGATTTCATATGCAATAATTTTTTGAATGATTTCTATGCTTTAAAAAAACGTACAGTACCTAAATTCATGTATTACAAGTACGCCTATTTCAAATGCATTTATGTATTTTGGGGTGGGCAATGTTACACATGCATCTAATTGCTTTAGTTTTAGTAATTTTGATGGACATTAACCCGTGGAGTGGGTGTTGCGTGTTTATCTAGGTTCCTGATCGATACTGTGACCTTATGCCCCTATTCGGCTATAAATCCATTTATTCCCTATATTGGCATAACCGTTCAAGTGCGATTTTCTGAAAAGTCATCTCTGGCCTCACACGAACAGAGCCACATTTCAGCATAGTTCTCTCTGCCACTTCCTTTGCGACCAATTAGTGCAATGACAGAGCAGTAGTCACTATCTGATATTCCAAGATAATATTGACATTTTAAACCCCATCACTTTTATAGACATTGTTTTTCCCAACGGATGCTAAAGGAACTCTCACAATTCTTTTTTGCATTCTGCTGTTACCTAATACTTTGCTTATTATTTTATTGATGAAACTCCCCTGAACCCCCAACACCGTGCCCCCCTATAAAACCCACACCCCCTACTTGATATCCCCAATTGAGAGAGGAATACCCCACAATACAATACCCCTCTCAAGGTGATAACTACCCTTTTGGGTGCCATGGTGTTGCACCCAGTAGGCTGCCCACCCCATCCCGATTATTGAGAAAGAAAAAAGAGGGAACCCCCTACCGACATCTTTGATACCCCTCCACCCCAGTTCAAATACTTTGTATCATCTCTTGGACTTCATCTAGGGTAGAAAACATATGGAACTTTCCTTTGATCAAGACTCTTAACCCCTTCCAGGCTGATGACGAGCTGGCCTCGTCATGGTGTAGCCTCCTCACACGCTGATGACGAGCCCAGCTCGTCATGTAACACTGGTATTGTTGCGTGTTTATCTAGGTTCCTGATCGATACTGTGACCTTATGCCCCTATTCGGCTATAAATCCATTTATTCCCTATATTGGCATAACCGTTCAAGTGCGATTTTCTGAAAAGTCATCTCTGGCCTCACACGAACAGAGCCACATTCCAGCATAGTTCTCTCTGCCACTTCCTTTGCGACCAATTAGTGCAATGACAGAGCAGTAGTCAATATCTGATATTCCTAGATAACACTCCGAGTTCTTCAACAAGATAAAAACTCAGCAAACCTGGAAATCCCCGCTTGCTGTGTTTTGATTAGTAATGGAACTCTAATGAGCAACTGATAACTATCACTTCCTAGTGACATCTTTAATTGACGTCTTATGTCCAGCAAACTTGCGTCAAACCCGGCACCTGTCAGGTATAAATATTACCAACGTTGCCTTAAGCAATGCGAGCTACTGTTGCTGATGCCAGCTGCCTGCAAGACCCCGTGTTGGTAAATCTAGCACTCTGTCGCTGCAGCCTGCTGTCCCTGTGGTGGTGAAGCTGCTGATACCATTATCGCTGCTAAAGCGCGAACTATGGTGCAGTACGCTTAAGGAGCTGAACAGCCGTCCTCTGCGAAGACATCCAGCAGATTCCAGCTGCCCGCGGACGCTGTCCCCCCTCCTTCCTCGACGCGCTGAAGAGAAGCCGCTGCCTTTCTCGTGCCGAGAAATCCAGCTCCGGCGTTTCCGGTCTACCCTCGCAGGTGACTGGGATATCGAGAGAGACCCCTGAAGGAGATACCAATCCTCCATCATTCTATTCAGAGGTATGGTGTTGACTAAACCCTTAGACGAGAATTCTTGAAACAAACCTTGGCAAAACCAACTTAACTTAAAGCTACTTACTTACTCCCCTTCCACGTGTTAGGCTTAGGTCAGGCACACTGGGGTAGGCTTAGTTAGAAGCACCAGTTGAGTATGTTAGCCTAATGTATATATGACTGTATATATGTTTTATTACTTTTAAACCATTGTATGGCTAAGAAACCATATCAATGCTTTTACAGTTCTATTTCGCAATACTTATCTTACTGTACGTACTTTTTATAATAACAATTATTGCAATTGTGGCAATACATTTCTCTTGTACGAGAAGAAAGACTGTTCAATAAATGTTAACCCTTTATTGACAAACGCCCGTCTCTCTATTCTCTACATCTCGTGAAAGTAAACTGCACTAGACTGACTGAGTGAAATACATGTCTATTGTTTCACACGACCCTAGAGATTGACTCTTGATCTGAGGAGCAAAGTTGTCATGTTGCACGGTTGTTGGAAAGCTGAATCCCTTCTTGTCTGTGCCAAGGAAGCTGATCACTTCCTATGCAGAGAAGAAAGTTTCCAGTGACCTCTGAGCTAGTTGGTAACACAACCCAATTAAGTTTAGCATAGTCAGTGGAGGCCTGGAATATCCGCAGTTCCACGTCGATACTACTGTTTATGTTATTCCAATGCGCAGGGCCTAGTGGGAAACTAGGAACTACACTACAGTATTTGCGTTTTTTCAGCACAGGAGGGGAAAACCATTAGCAGCCATGAGGTTAATTTGGACTGTGCCTTAAAAAAGTTTTGGTAACTTTATGAATTCCTTTTTGCAACATGCCACCGCATCTGACATGTCTGAAAAAATGCGATAACAGGGTATTTCCTCTGTCGAAAGTTGTTTCCTCTGATTAACTCTTGCTAGAATCCGTTCCTTCATATGAACATCCGGAAAGTTTTTCAAAATTGTCTGAGGCAACTTTGTGTTTGGCCTGGGTAATTGTGAGGCCTCCTGAGTACTCTGACAGAACATTTTTCTTTATGAACGTCTCTACTCATTACAGCAATTATGATCCATATATGTCAACAAAAAGAGAGGTAGGGAAATTAAGGACACTCTCTTAGTCCCCGGTTAAGTATCAAACAACAAGAAAAGAGAGGTCTGGTCAGCCATCAGGCTGCCAGGAAAATGGAGCAAGGAGATAAGTGAGTTTTTTTGTTTGTACACAGTCACTCCGATTGAGTAGGAAAGCCCTCACACACCGACCTGGTCAGTGTCATGCTTCATCATCGGGCCCCACCGAAGAGACCGAGTGCCTCTTCGGTGTGCTACGACGCTAGAAAGACTGCGGAGCTGGTCGTGTGGGGAGGACGTGATGTGAAAATTAGAAAATTAAAAGTGCCTAACAGGGTATCAAAAAAAATTTTTTAATGAGTGATCCCTAAGACACGTGTGGGTGGTTTTATGTGTCTGAATTTACGTGCCAAGGTTATTACGAGTTGGGATAAATTCAGCTAAATACCACGCATTAAAATTAATCAGTCAACATGTTTCTGCCGTACTTGTGGTATGTATTCACCAAGGCATTCTTCAGGACTATACCCCGGCGGTATGGACACTCTAATAGTCCACCCTGACCTGGGGGCGTGAAAGTGAAAAAGAAAAAAGGGTGAAAAAGTGCTTAAAAATTAGAAGAGCAATTGCTCATTCTAAAAAACCCCAAATTCAGGGGTGTGTCAGCACCTGTAAAGGAAAGTACACGGACAAACAGATACAGACAAACATACAATTAGTATATGCCAGAATACACTTATCATAGTGCTCCTAAGATGGTGACAAGCTTTTGTGTGCACACAATAATTGATATCTTATGCACCATCCAAGTAGCCCCTAAGGATATTGTATATGCTAGGAGTTGGAGTGCTAAAGGTGGGTTTTATTTAAAAGCTACTATTGTAGCAGGGGGAGTAAAAACACGATGTGAATTCTCCATGAGCAGGGATCAATTTGACCAAGTGGTCGGTGACCCCCCTAAGCTGGTAGGTATGGAGAAAATCTCACTTTAAAATGGGGCGCTACTAGCACCATGGGTCTCGGGAGGAGGATTGGAGCGCGCCTGGCACATCCTAGGAAATGAGAGAGTTAAATGTCAGAATGACCCAAGCATACAGGTACTTAGCTCGTGATGATCGAAAAAAGTCGTTCCGCCGGAGATGCAGACTCACGCCCTCAGCGTTCGCAATCCGCTTCTAAACCTGCAAGAAGCCTCTTAACCGGACCCCGACGATGGAGAGCGGGGCCGGTAAATGCGATTAAAAGCACTTTGTTTCTTGTTTGCGCGCCCGTTTCCTGGTTGGGCGTGTCTCGCCAAAGCGAGGCTTGGAGCGCACACGCCCATCTGGGCGCGGTGCGCTTTGGATCAGAGTGAGGCTTGGAGTCGCGAGCCTATCTTTGAGTCACACGTGAAGGGGAATGTAGACGCGCTGACGGTTGCTAAGGCGATCCTTTCTATTCAATGGTAATTTGAGTGTTGGTGAATAAATACCATTTGGTCATGAGTAATGGTACTGCTACGAATGAAAGGGCACATGAGTGATATTCTGGTAGAAATGCACACACAGTATATTAGTTTCAAAAAAACATTAAAGTTTTGTTGACGGACATAATTCCACTTTGGTGTCTTATTTTCTCAATCTACCTGATCACTTGTTCTTGCCAGCTCCGATATGTAGGTATGACCACCAGAAAAGTGAAACAACGGATCTGCGAGCACCGCAGCAACATAAGGTGTAAAAAAGTAACAACAAAATTGAGTCGCCACTTCCTAGACAAAAATCACACCACCAACGATATGAGGTGGACTGTGATTGAAGCTATCGAAGGTACAAGGAATGTACAAAACAGACTGTTTGAAAAGGAACAGCGTTGGGTGTATCGTCTGGGGACAAATACCAACGGCCTCAACGACGATATCCCCTGGAACACAGTCCTATCGTGAACTCCCGTACTACTGGCTTTTTGTGTCTTCCAACGAGACATATAGGGTGATCTGAATTAAGATACCATCAAATACCAAACAATTGCCACATTTTTTCATATCGTGTGCACATTGAGCATAAATATATCAAATTGGAACTATGTCAGTCAACTAAACATTAATGTTGGAAATTAATCTATTGTTTATTCATTTCTAATACTAAACACCAAGTAATTACCGCATGTTGTCATATCATGTGCACATTGAGAAAATAAGACACCAAAGTGGAATTATGTCCGTCAACAAAACTTTAATGTTTTTTTGAAACTAATATACTGTGTGTGCATTTCTACCAGAATATCACTCATGTGCCCTTTCATTCGTAGCAGTACCATTACTCATGACCAAATGGTATTTATTCACCAACACTCAAATTACCATTGAATAGAAAGGATCGCCTTAGCAACCGTCAGCGCGTCTACATTCCCCTTCACGTATGACTCAAAGATAGGCTCGCGACTCCAAGCCTCACTCTGATCCAAAGCGCACCGCGCCCAGATGGGCGTGTGCGCTCCAAGCCTCGCTTTGGCGAGACACGCCCAACCAGGAAACGGGCGCGCAAACAAGAAACAAAGTGCTTTTAATCGCATTTACCGGCCCCGCTCTCCATCGTCGGGGTCCGGTTAAGAGGCTTCTTGCAGGTTTAGAAGCGGATTGCGAACGCTGAGGGCGTGAGTCTGCATCTCCGGCGGAACGACTTTTTTCGATCATCACGAGCTAAGTACCTGTATGCTTGGGTCATTCTGACATTTAACTCTCTCATTTCCTAGGATGTGCCAGGCGCGCTCCAATCCTCCTCCCGAGACCCATGGTGCTAGTAGCGCCCCATTTTAAAGTGAGATTTTCTCCATACCTACCAGCTTAGGGGGGTCACCGACCACTTGGTCAAATTGATCCCTGCTCATGGAGAATTCACATCGTGTTTTTACTCCCCCTGCTACAATAGTAGCTTTTAAATAAAACCCACCTTTAGCACTCCACCTCCTAGCATATACAATATCCTTAGGGGCTACTTGGATGGTGCATAAGATATCAATTATTGTGTGCACACAAAAGCTTGTCACCATCTTAGGAGCACTATGATAAGTGTATTCTGGCATATACTAATTGTATGTTTGTCTGTATCTGTTTGTCCGTGTACTTTCCTTTACAGGTGCTGACACACCCCTGAATTTGGGGTTTTTTAGAATGAGCAATTGCTCTTCTAATTTTTAAGCACTTTTTCACCCTTTTTTCTTTTTCACTTTCACGCCCCCAGGTCAGGGTGGACTATTAGAGTGTCCATACCGCCGGGGTATAGTCCTGAAGAATGCCTTGGTGAAAACATACCACAAGTACGGCAGAAACATGTTGACTGATTAATTTTAATGCGTGGTATTTAGCTGAATTTATCCCAACTCGTAATAACCTTGGCACGTAAATTCAGACACATAAAACCACCCACACGTGTCTTAGGGATCACTCATTAAAAAAATGTTTTTGATACCCTGTTAGGCACTTTTAATTTTCTAATTTTCACATCACGTCCTCCCCACACGACCAGCTCCGCAGTCTTTCTGGCGTCGTAGCACACCGAAGAGGCACTCGGTCTCTTCGGTGGGGCCCGATGATGAAGCATGACACTGACCAGGTCGGTGTGTGAGGGCTTTCCTACTCAATCGGAGTGACTGTGTACAAACAAAAAAACTCACTTATCTCCTTGCTCCATTTTCCTGGCAGCCTGATGACTGACCAGACCTCTCTTTTCTTGTTGTTTGAGCAATTATGATCCCTCACAACCTTCCTGTACTCCTACCAAGCGTAGGTCTGAGCATCCTGAATGGTTTTCTAATTCATTAATTTTTAGTTTTGAGTGATGACTTTTCATGTGATCCTCAAGGTGTGAGATCCTTGCCACCTGGATTCTTTCTTGAATGCTGCCCACTGTTTCTTTGATCTTAGATAATTGCTTATGTAGAGATGCTATTTTGCTGGCTTGCGTAAACTTCAATTCTCAGATTATTTCCAGAATAAGGTTGAGCATCTTTTTAATATCCCACTGGACAGTAATCTTATCCCCTTTCTGTTTTGTTTGTGATGTTTCCTTGGGATCCGGTCATTCTAGCGGGATCTGTTCTTTCTGCGTCTGTGTCTATGTTTATAATAGAAGAATCCTCCTGAAGTTGAGCTTCCATTGATATAATACAGTGGAGAGGCCTTCATTAACTTGTACCATATATTTCAGATTTGCCAAGGGGATCTGAGTTGTAACTGTTTGGTAGGAGTTTTAACTTTTACAAAAAGGGGATAGTCTTTTGGCCTTTCTGGCCTATCAGGAGCTACTTTCATATCGTTTCCTGGGCATTCACGTGAATACTCTTTCCCCCCTCCCAAATTGAGCTATTTACCAATTTGCGGCGTTGGCACTGGGCTCTCCCACTATCAGTGCTTTTTGATCATTTGTCGGAGCCTCCCCTACACCAGTGTCCATACTGTTATCTGGGTTGTACTCCTCAGAACGTACAGAGACTTTTACCAAGCCCGGCCATATTTTTTGACTCCACTCTGCCCTTGCCACAGCTGAGTTTTCTGATTGGGCTGTGCGGGTTTTGGTTTTCTGCGCAGTGTCCACATTCACCATGATATTCATAATTTTTGAGTGGTTCTCCATTTCTTTTGGCTGCCCTCTTTTCTCCCCCCCTTTCCCTCAGTCCTTTATTTTGCTAAAAAACAGAAGTTCCTGAAAGGAAGAGGAGCGAACCAACCAGGGTCCCACACCTAGTCAGTTTTTTGTTTTCATCAAACTTCCATACAGATACTCACCAACTAGTGTGAAACCTGGTGGGCACTCCCTGTCACTGTTATGAAGTCTTAGTCCTGTATCTCCTTTTTGCAGAGGGGGAAGAAGGAGGAAAACGAGAAGCATAACACTGATCCCCTAAGTGTAATGTGCAGGGTAAAATGTCATACGCACATTTTTTACCAAGGTGCTGAAATGCAAAAAACAGTCCATTTGAACCAAAAACCATTAGACTGCTCAGGATGGGTCAACAGAACCTCCTCATTCTCCTGTCCGGTCTGGTCGATGTGTTCTACCCGGAAGCAGAAGCGAGGGCAAAGTGATGACGTGTTATGGCGAAGGGGAGCATGGAGGCAGCCTAGCAGCTGCGCGAGTGACATTGCCTGCTGCTGCCCATTCACCAAGGGTTCTTTGTGGTGCAGAGATATCTGAAGAATTGACATGGCACACAGCCCGGTGTCCCATGCCACCCATACACTGTATAAGGTATAGGTAATTCATCCCTACTGCAGGACTTTAGCCCTAAAGCATGGTGCACTATAGCCTACGTGTGGGCATATCAGTATGAGCAGATATGCTTCTAAAATGTCCATTCTATTCTGAGACGTTGTGAGTTTCCAGTGAAGCCATAAGGACATGGGCAGGATAACTTTCAACATGAGTTTCTTAGCTCCGTGATGGCTTCACTGATTTCCAAGGTGTTTGGTACCAAACATCTTTTCATAATAAATCCTTACTGATGGGAGTGATGGATTTATTAAAACATTCACAAAGGAGACTTTTTTAGAGGGTCCTCTGAAAACCTACCAAGCACTGGTGGTCTCTGACTTGTTTTTGACAGTCTGCCACCACCAGACATGTTTCTGACCTCATGGGGTAAGAACCTAGGGCTCTCTGAGGACAGAGACCAAGCCTGCCCTGGGCAGTGGTGTTTCACACCTCTCCAGGATGGCCTTCCCAGGTGGAAAACCAGGAACCTCCAGTTAGTGGGGGATGCTTTGCCCCCTTTCCTGCTCCATTTATGGCTGGAGGAAAGGTGGGAAAATTATATTAGGAGGAGGGTCCCCACTTAGCCTACATCACCCCTAGAGCAGGGCAGGAGATGTGAAATCCTCTCCTGAATTCCACCAACTTGTTATGGTGTAAAAACATCAAATCAGGGCTAAGGTTGTGCCTCTTCTCACAGGAGGTGGTGACTAAACGGTGTAGACACAATAAAGGTAAGTAACCCACTGACTACTACATGTCTCCCCTTGTAATGCCCCTAAATTCAGTAGTTAGGTGGCACCCCAAGACCTGAATCTCACATCTGATGGACAAGAGAAGACCAGGACAAAGAAGACCCGCTACACTAGAATTGAAGCCCCGCTGCAGAAAAAAAGTCACCAAACCCTGGCTGCTGCTTTAAGAAGTTGACAATCACTGCCTGCTTTGTTGTCTTGAACCTTGAACATGAAAGGACTCCAAGTAGCCTAGAGCACCACCAGCCTTCCAGAAAGCAATAAAAAGCTCCCTTGGAGTGAAGGTATCACTCCTCTGCACTCTGCAGGCACTTATCCCACAAAGTCCGGTCTGTCAATTTGCTTCTCCCTGACAACCTTGACGTAGCACCAAAGCAAGACAAGGTACAACAGCTTCAGACGGTCAGATATGTCTCCCCACACAGTTTGGAGAGACCAGTACCTACCGGAGCTGCAGCGTACCAATACCTGGGGTACAAACACCAAGAAAAAGAGTCCACTTCCTGAGTGGCCCAGCTGTCCTGAGATCGCTTCTCCATGTTGACTGCTTCTGACCACGAAGACTTCAAGACGCATGACTTCCAGCTGACCTGTTCACTCTACGCCAGCCCTCACCGGCCCAAGCATCTGCTAACCAGTGATCTACAAGCCCTTGCGACCTCCTCCCTTGAAGGCGCCCCATCGGACTTACCTGTCAGTCCTCCTGTGCAGTGTACTTTCAAGTGGCCCCATTTGCCTTTGTACAACTTCTTCCAAGACCCTTCCTGACATCAACCAAAAACAAGAAGGTGAACTTCGTGAAAGCATTGCCTGATTTGCTATGCATTTTTCTGCCTTTTCCCTATTGTTTCCAATGGTGCATAATTTCACTCAAAAATGATATATTTTATGAACTGTGCAAAATTGTAACTCCAAAAGTATTTACTTTAGAACTGTGTTCTTGGTCTTAAACATTACCTAAACATTGATATTATTTTTATAAATTCATCACAGATTTATTCTTGAGTGTGTGTCTCATTTATTGCCTCTGTGGAGTACAAGAAATGCTTAGCACTACTCTCTGATAAGCCTGACTGTTTGCCCACACTACCCCAAAAAGAGCATTAGAATTATCTGCTTTTATCTCTGTATCCCATTTGGGGATTCTCTGGACGCTCTACACAGTGTACTTTTTTTAGTACACTATATAGAGAGTTAGCTTTCTACAAACCTGGTGCCAGGTTCCAAAATATTGGGATCTAAAACCTTCTGAAAAATCAGGGTTATATTATAGAGTATGTGAATGTAATTCAGAAATTGTTTGACGTTGTTTAACATCAAATCAGGTTTTACTCTGAGCTCCAACAATTTTCAAACTAACCTTTCTGAAATGTTTTTACTTATTGAACTTACCACCCCTATTATCTAAGTTATTGTTTAAAGATATTATAGGTAGCCAGTTGACCAGGCTACATTCATATAACTTGATACGATTGCTAATGCTTGTCCAGTAGTTCAGTCGCTCCTCTGGAAAGGCCCATCCACCTCCAATGTTAGGAAGGTTTGGGTCTGGTAAGATAAGGTAAGGTAAAATGTAGTATTTAGTTAATTAAAACCATAACAATATTGAAAGTACATGCCAGATTCATAAAATACAAAAAAGTTTAATAGACACTTCATGAAACGTTAGTTTGTTATATTAAACCAATCCATTTAATACACTTAGACTAAAAACTAAGCACAAAAACCTAAAAAGCAAAAATAAAATTTCTGCATTGTTACATTGAAGCATGGTCAGGATATCATCTAAAGGTGAATTGAGTATGCAAAATAAACAAACAAAAACGAGAACATCGTTCTTGGATAGAAGCACATCTATGTAATGGCACAGTGAGCAAAATGAGAAAGATAATGCTCTAACTTCATTCTTAAAAGTCATAAAATACAAAATGATTGATAGAAGTATCACACATGCACTATTCTTATGTTGAAACTTAAAACATAAAGATATTTCATATAAAAACTGTTTTAACTTGCAAAATGAGCAAGGCGATTCCAAACTTCGTGATGCCAGCTTCTCTCCTAGATTAATACCTAACAAGTGCTTCATCACATGATTGATATAATATACCAAATGGACAAAGAAAGAAATTCATATTTTGTTCATGAATGGAGTGAAGTGCAATGTGGTGTCCAGAGATATCATGCCATCTCCATTCATATCTTAAAACATAAAACTTTATCTAAAAAATGTTTTCTGTGGGCATGTCTTTGCCCAGCTTTGAAATGTACATAATGTATCTCTATGCTTGCTGTTTTTTAGTTCCCTCTATACCACTCTCATGGACTGGTTTGTCTCTGTTTGAGTTGGTTTTCAGGCGCCCAGCGAATGTCTAGGGTGTCCCCTGCCCGAAGAAGTTCTCAGAGATTGAATATCCTGTGTTGCTTGATTATTTTGGGCAGTTAACAGAAAGTTTGCATTCTATTCACCAACAGGTGCAAGACTCCCTACCTCCAAAACCTGATGGACGAGGCCACAACATAACGCTGGGACATTACATTCCAATAAAGAACTTCCAGAGGAAGAAAAGTCTGGTACCCAGATGGATAGGTCCTGAGCAGGTTCTACTGGTCACCTAAATGGCTGTGAAGGTTGCAGGTCATAAGAATTGGGTGCACAGCGGTAAGAAGATACCTCTGCCGTTGCCTTACGACCAGTGAGTCAAGGAAGGAGTGGGGGATATTAAATGTGAGCAAGTGCCTAGGTTTGTCCCTTTTAGTGACACCCATTTGATATGGACCAGAACAGATAAGGAGAATGATGATGTTTTGAACGAGGCTGTTTCACCTGAAATAAGAACTATTCTAGAACCTCTGTCCTCAGATCATACAGAGCCTGGGGATGCCAGGTATAATCTACGTCCTTGGACGAGGACCACTGAGCCGAAAGAGAAAAAAGATTAGGGATGTACTGAGTAAGGTAGGCCAGTCCTGGGAAGCAGTATCGACAAGATGTTATAACATTCCACATTTGCTTAATTTCTGTTGTTTGAACATTAGTTAGGGAAAAAAGGTATACCCTGAGAGTATACCACCTTTGTCAGCATGGGATAGAGCAGGACAAGCTTAGGACAGAGCAAGCTCCACCACCGGTGCTCAAGAGCACCAACTGATTGATGGACGACAGGAGCCTGTACCAGCGAGGCTCTGATGGACAATGGGAACATTCACATTCTTTATTACTTTGTGCTTTTTTTTGTTTTATCTCATTATGCATATTTTTGGAAGACCAAATGGTGAGGAGGTACAGCCAATAATTCAAAGTCAGTGCTGTGTAGTTTGGTTCATTCGAAGTAAAATTGTTTGTGTTGTTGCTCTGGTAATGGTGGTGATAACAGTATGGGGGGTGTTATGGTTTTTGGAGGACGTATATGATGCACCCACATTGGACATGAGTGGACCCCATTCCTTGGGAAGAGACAAAAGGGCTACAATGAATAATGTGTTTGTGGCAGCGCATAAGAGATTTTTATGGGAACGGGACTGCCTGCTAGCCTATTGGTTCTGTTGCTAGCCTCTGGACAGCACATCCTTTGTGACTTCTTAATTACATGTATACTCAGCCACTAGAATTCGTAGAAGTGAGGGGTATGTTTGGACTTGGTTATCCTGGGCCATGTTTATATCATAGAAAGCCACAAGGTGAGGGTTACCCCGGTGTGTATACAGGGCATATTGTGACAATTTTGAAATGGAACAGCAGAATATAACACTTGTGGGTTGCTATTATAAAGAGATAACAGTACCCCAAAAAGCTGGTTACTATGCTGCTTGTTGGCCCATTGTGAACCTTACAGATACTTCACTGTATATAAATTGTTCTGGGACAATATTGTACAAACAAACATTTTCCCTAGAGCATAAATTAGACCCAGATTCCCTTGGAATGAAATTCAGGTATTCAGCAGTAAATTATGAGAGTCCGATATATGCACATCCTGCATTTTATTTTTTGTACAATGGGACTTTTTCCAACGTTTAGAATGAGACTGGCGATGTGGTTCTTGGGATGGTGTTGCCTCTGAGTGTCCCATGTAAAAATATCGAACCGAAAAAGAGATGGGTGAAAAGAACATTGATGAAAGAGTTTCGTGAAGGAGTTACAGATTTGGAGGTGAATAGGTATAGTAATGGTATGGCATTTGGGTATATTCTGTCCTCCATATTTACCCTAGGTGGTACAGCTATGGCCAGGGAATACTATATATATAATATTGGCCAAGTCTGGTGGTGTTTACTGTTATTGGGATTGTAAATTTGGAGAAAAACATACCACAACACATTCTGGAAATCATTGAGAATGTCAAGGACATGAAAAGTGGGAATTGGAGTTGGTCCCTTTTTGGAAGTTGGGGTTGGATTTTTAAGGAATTGATTTACTTTACAGTGGTGTTGGTGTTTTGCTGCATCCTAATTCAATGTATTCCTTTCTGTTGTTTCTATTGTGCCTGCGTTTTTACGCCCAAACAGAAGATATCAGCTCATGTTACAAATGCTGCTATGATGTTGCAGAATGATATGGATGATTTAATGCATATAGATGAAGGAATATTTGAGTATTCCTCCCTCCTTGCAGTACCCCTTTCTAATGATGATTGTAAGGAATGCCCATAATTTCGTCCCATTTCCATTTTGCTTTTAATGTCTCATTGATTTCTGCAGTGTTGATATTGCTATAGGAATATTGTTTATAGGATTTTCATTTCTTTTCACTTATTAAAAGTGTTTATAGCTCATGCTAAAAGGAGGGTCTGCTAGATTAGGCCCGCTAATGCTTTCGCAATGTTGAATTTTAGTTAGCATTTGCCACACCATTTTCTTTGAAGGCACTATTTTAGGCTGTTCGAAACTGAACTCGTCCATTTCTGAGAAATATTCTTTGCTAAGTTTCATTTCTGAAATGTTGGTTTTGTTTCGGTAATAAGTAAACTGTTGATGTCAGTACATAGCTTTCTCACTAGATAGATGCCCTTTCCCACTTATCTGGTGGCAGGTCCAGGGTGAAAAGACCTTGGATGGTGTTAGGCTGTGTAAGATACGAGAACTGAAAACTTTTTTCATACTTCCCTGTCCAGCCGCATCTGCCTGGGAAATTCCACTGTGGGCGTGTCTTTGCCCAGCTATGAAATGTACATATTGTATCTCTATGCTTTCTGTTTTTTAGTTCCCTCTGTAGCACTCTCATGGACTGTACAGATGGGGCACCACTCTGAGTGTATATGAATAAATAGTTATTCGTTCACATTTTCCACTCTCTGACTGACTCTTCATTTGGTACGCGAGGCGGAGAGGTGGTCATCAGTCACACGGGTGGCCTTAGCTGGTTACTTCCTTCATCTTTCACTAATGGTGCCCGCACTATGCCCCTGTGGTGCTAGTAACAGTCTGTTACCTTGTGTTAGAAATTTAGTTGCCCTGCAAGAGAGCTGGACCGACTGATTACTCAAAGGTATCATCACAGCAGGGCAGCAGGAAATTATTTGGAGGGCCCAGAAGGCTGGTTGTAGCAGTTTCCATCCCAGCTGGCAGAAGCACAAGAAATGTAATACAGTCTCCTTAACCCCTTCGATGCTCATGACGAGCTCAGCTCGTCATGAGGCACAGTGGAGCTGTGCTGATGACGAGCTGAGCTCGTCATGAACAATGGTAGTCATGAAATATCAGCACAGGAAAAAAATCTCCCTAGCAGCCAAGGTGTTAAAACAGCTGCATAAAAGACGGTAATGGGTCCAACCAGGTTTGTTTCCATGCTGTAACCTGGTCTCTTGATGGGAATGCTCCCAGACGAATGAGGAGCAGAAAATGTTGGACTGATGGGGATATGCTTGTTCCCTGCTGCTTTCCACTTGAATTTAATATGGTGAAGGCTGGCGTATGCAGAGAAACGGGTGACCTTTCTTTTGTTGTAATTTAATTCCAGACCCAGTACTTCTGTGTATGAAAGTAATTTGGCTATCAGGTGCTGAAGAGGGATTGGGGTCTGGATACGTAGAACAATGTCGCCCACGTATTGTAGATACCTCACTGGGTACATTGCAAGTTTGGGTGGATCGCTCAGTACTTCAGATAACAGTACATCTAGGCCCACCATGAAGATATTAAATAAGCAAGGGCGAAACACACGCCCTTCCTTTAAGCTTGTATGTGTGGATATTTTCCAAGTTGTTCTATTGCCCTTGCCTGGTTTGACTCGAACCCATGTCTCTGAGTATAAGTTGACTAAGGACCCCAGTAGCTTCGGCGTTGCGCCCCTTTTTGGCCATCTTTGCCCAAAGTCTCTCCCACTGGACCATTTTGAAAGCTGATTTTAGGTCACCAAAGCAGGTGTATAATTTGGAGGTCTTGTGAATAGCTTTTTATAACGAGGAGGCTCAGGGCCAGAAGATTGCTAATTGTACTCATGTCAGCTCTAAAACTCGTTTGTGAAATTGGAATATTATTGCTGGCTACGGCCCAGGCCTCAAGGTCTATTAGTAAGTTAGAGACGTGCAGTTTGGCTTCAACATCGATAAGCGCGATCAGTGAGTAATTCACTGGATTGGACCTGCTGCCTGTTTGGAAGATTTTGTGGAGGACACTGTCTCTCCAAGATGGTGGCATGGTATTGGTTGTAAAAATGTTATAAAACAATTGGGTAAGGTGCGAGGCCCAGAAGGATTGATCAAAACTAAATAATGTGTTTGGAAGACCATTTGAGCCTGGGGTCTCATCTGCTCTCAATCTCTTTAGGGATTATGGGACTTGGGTTTCTTTCAACCATTGTACCTCTGGCAGGGTTTATGGAGGCATGGTTATCAGTATGTTTTGGACTGACTGTTTTTTGCCATTTACTGCTTGCACATTGATTGTTTCAATGTATGTTATCCAGTCTGCCTCTTAGATATCCGCATTGTGATGGTGAAGATGCCATTGGCTAGAGTATTAATTTCCACTCAGAACTGTTTGCTGTAATTTGTGAATTATAGGAGAAGAAGCTCCAAATAAGCCAAATATCAAATCAAGAATATAAAGCCAACATGAATTACCGGGGCTTCAAACAATTTAGCAATAGAGAAACACAAGAGAAATGAGCATCACATTATCATATAAGGTTCTTTGTATTCTTTCTTTTATTGCTTCCTTTAATTTTTTTTATACATCAAGCCACAGCCAACACATTTTGTCCCAATAATAAGGACTTCTTCAGGGCAAAAGGAAAACACTTTCTTTTAATTTAAAAGGCAACATTTTACTGCGTAATCAAGATGCTAACAGTCCCCGATGTCCAGATTTTATGAGTCCTTCCTAAGAGTATATGAAACTATCAATGGTCAATAAGTACGGACACTATATGAAGTGCCTCCTTAAGTATATCACAAAGGTTTCTGTGTAAAACCTGGGATACAAAAATGTCAGATAAACTATTCAGTAAAATAATCTTTATAGCAATTCATCTTGTTTGACCGCTAGCATTCCCTTTCTCAAAAATCAACTGTACTAGAGATAGTTCCTCTTTTAAATACAGAATTGCTGTTATTTGTTATAATTGTATGCAGAAGCATTATCCAAACATGTGTTTGGTATGTTTTTTTTAGCTGACCAGATTGCCTTTTTGTATGATTGCCTTAGGGTAATGATTTGATGTTTGGTATCAAGACTGTGCATTATGTCCATTTTGCGGATTTCCTGATCTCCTTGTTTAGTTCAGTTTTTTCAATAAGAGGGATTTGGTGAACCAAATTGCTCCTTTTACTGAGGTGTTGGAGTGTTGAGAGATGTTTGGTGAAAAGTTGGGGATAAGTGTCGATATTAAGTACTCCCAGCATTGCCATGGTATCTACAGTTGTTTGTTGAGTGTTTGAGTAGTAAACGTGATTATAAATTCCATTATTGTGTATGCCTCCATTCCGTTCCAAGAAAGTCTTTTCAAATTATAGTTATTGGATGGAACCATTAAGTCATTATTTTGTATTGCTCTTGCTGTATGAATTAGGAGCTCTACAAGCTTGGGGAAATGGTCACTCTCTACTCTGGGTTTTGTGTGATAGCTGGAGATCAATTGAAACAGCTCTATATCTACAAGTATATAGTCCAGAATATAGTACATTTTGTTTGAATTTCTAGTAATTGTTGCTGGTTGGTCTTGGGGGAGACTGCAATTAAGAGTGAGAATGCCAATGTTCCTGAGAGCAGTTCTGGAGTAATTAGCTATTACTGAGAGTATGCTTTGCGCCCCTTGATTAAGATTTTGATCAACTTCATGAATAGGCTTTCCTGTTTTCAGTTTCTATTTTTGGTCAATTTTGGTGTTTTTTTTTCAGTGTTTTCAAGTGATTTCAATACCTTTAAAAAACAGTTGTTATCAGTGCTTACACATTTTTCGCGCCACTAAAACAACGGAAAAAGTGTTTTTCCTGTGTTTATGGAATGTTTTGCTTTTATTATTGCTTGCTTTCTGCACTGGATAGGACATGGTATATAGACAGTGTACGTAGAGTGTATACGAGGTCCAAATATATCTTTGAAAATAAAACTTATTGTAGTACACCACACAATAGGTCTTCAGTGAGTCTTTGGTCATGTGTGCTTGCTCTTTTTTTCCCATGTGAACTTCTGTGAAAAGACCCTCTCAACATTGGCACTTGGCACGGGCAATGCCAAAACAGCCAGTACACAATTTGTTAACTCTGGCCTCCGACATAGCTTTCCATGCCAATACTGGTGCACTTGAAGATTGCATTTCTCAGGGCATGTTCTGCAACATTTTCGTTGAGCTGGGCGCTTATGCCCTCAGAGTTATTGAAGAGCTCAAAAATGAAGAAGCACTTTTGAAACTACGGAGGAAATTACCATTCACTGAAGGGATGTAGAACTTGTACAGAGTATCACAGTGAGGTTTCATTGACTTCAAATGCCATTGGTGGTGAAGGAACATTTCTATAAATCATTGCACTCCATTTCTCATAAATTGCAAAAATAAATGTTCCTGAATTGCTCTTCAACATTGCTTTGTTTACCAAGTGGCAAGCACTCTAACATGGAACATGTTGCAGTGCCAAATTCACTGAAGGTGTCAAAGAGATGTTTCACATCTACACCAATTATGTTGAACACTTGGCAGACAAGGGTTTTTTCAGACTCTAGTTTGTTTTATTATGTCCACTACAGCAGTTATGTTTTCCTGTAAAAATCTAAGAATGCAGTACAGTGTACTTTTTTTCACATCCCTATCAATTTGCGACCAAAGATCCTCACATTTCTTGCCTTTGGCATCATCACTCAGCAAATATTATGTAATTGGTTGCAACATGGATAATATAGCATTCATAGCCCCTTGGAGGTAGTACCATCAGCTAAGGGACACAGTTGGGATGATTCTTTAGTTGATGCCACACAAAGCATGAAATTATAAATATTTACGTTTTAGTTCCTGTGTATAAGAAAACAATGCGCCAAAATGGACTAAAACGTCAATAGCATGCCTCATTAACTCTGAAGATTATTTAGATGCTTTCAGCAAACCATCTAACAAGTGGCAAGGATCTCTTACAGGGAATCACTTCAGATCAGGTATCAATTTAGACAGGTCTTCACACAACTTTTTCATATACGTAGCTGAATCACTGCAAATACAAACAATATCACTCCAATCTTTGTTGTACTTGGAAGAAACCTTTTTTGCAGAGCATTCCAAGTGACACTGTGTTCCATGTTTTCTAAAGGTCTGGGGTAATATTTTCATACTATCCCAGATGCTTGCTGATAGCGCTCTTTTTACATATACTTGTCATTATACCTTGCATTGAATGTTTAAAGCCTGAGGCATTGGCAATCCACTTACTATCAATACTGACCCACTAGAAACTGGGGGCTGATGTATTAAGGGCTTTTATCCATTGTCTGTGGATAAATGTGATGATACATATTAGGAAAGATTCTTATGAAACTAGCCATTTTACCTATCAGTGAAAGAATCAAACGCAGTCAAAATATCAAATATGATTTTGAAATTTCCTGATTCTCTACAGTTTAGAACATAATTAAATAAGACCTAAAACATGCTTCTAAACCCTGCATCTTTCGACCAAAGACCACAAAACTGAAATAGGCAAAAGGAAGAAGAAACAATATTTGAGTGGCATCCCTAAAAAACTAAACTCAAGCAGAATAATGTTAGCCCAGTCTTTCTTACTGCTAGCTTGTATCACTATGTTACATTGTATTGGCCCCTTCAGGAAGTAAAAATGACTCTTTCATTCTCTTTCTCCTTTCTTCGAATGGCATTTAGTTTGTGGTTATTCAGGTGTTTTTTCAGTGTTTATATGTTTTCACTGGTGAGGGCTATTTCTCTTTCAGTGGGGTTTTATCAGTTATTATAGGTTTAAACCTAAAACCCCACAGCCTATCCATGAATATTAGTTTGGAGTAAGCGCATATTGAAATCTCCTGACAGCATAATGGCAGCCTGGGGAAAAGTGTGCAGCAGTGATTTTATTAATGATGTTAAGGACTCTATTTTTTCTGCTTTATACTTCGAGGAGGGATGAATATACACGCTGCAAATTCAAAGACTGTCTCTGCAGACTTGGCTTGGTATTTTTGGCTCTTGCAGGGCTAAAAGTTTGATGCATTGTGCCCACATTTGACCTTACTTGTTGCCACTGTCGGTGGGATGGAATGAATATTGAAAGTCCGCCGGAGGCTTTGCCAGCCTTTTTGATTTTAGTCGCTTCTTGGTGGTACTCCTTAAATCCTGTAATTGGCTTTGGTAGCTCGGCTCAAGTTTCCTGAAATAATAAGATATCAAAATCTTGGAAGAAGTTGATGTAGTCAATTTCCCCTTCCTTGTTGCTAAGGCCATTAACATTCCAGGAGCACAGTATTAATGGTCTGTTTCTTTGTGCTGTGTGTTGTTGTAATCATGCGTCTCTCATGAGATAGGAGGCACCCCACACTGAAGGCAAGGAAACCTGTCTTGTGTGACCGGGAGCTCCTAGGGCTGCAGTGTGGTGAATGCTTAGATTATGGAGGCAGTTGAGCGATTGTTCAAGGGGCCTTTAGCTCCCCTTCGTACCCCGCCTTTGACAGCTGTGTTGTTTTGTACTGATTTTGCTTTTGGACATAAGGGGCTGGGGTACCGCTCTGGCTCCGTTCTCTATAGTTCAATTCCCCATTTCAAGAAACAGTCCCTATGTTGCCATACCTCCATAGCTATCTTTGAATTGGTCCAGGAAACCATAGTGACTTCTCTTCCTGTCAATTCTGGATTAGGTTTAAACTCAATGTCTTCAATAGGATGGGTTCTCAGGTGTCTTAGGGTGTCCATTGTGCTGGCCAGTTATAATATGGCACTTCCATTTAATATATAATGGCGTTCTCTGGACCTGTAGCAAGGGATCGTTTTGAGTTTTTCTTGTTCTTCCCAGGAGGGGATGTGGGTGGGCCTCTTCGCAGGTTCGGGTCACTGCCCATTTTTGTGCCTCAGGGTGTTACTGTATTTGGATCTGTGATGAGTGAAGATTCAGAGCTTCTTGCATTTGGAGCCATAAGGGTTTGTCACATTACTATTCCTGCTTGAATTGAATGGGTCAGGAAAAACATACTGGTTGGTCTTGGCGGGATTGAGTGGTTCAGTTGTCATTGAAGGGATTGTTCTTGTGAACACGTGTGACCCATCTCTTTGCTGAAAAGTAGGTTTGATTGTTATGGGAAGTAATGGGCATCTGTTGGTTGCCCTGGCGGTTGTGGATACGCAGGGTGACCTGGGACTGTTGTGGCAGTGTTAATGTGGTTTGGCTTGGGTCAAGTAGCCTTGAGTGGATCATGACTTGACCCGTCCTCGTGCTTTATTGTAGGGTGGGTTATGTCCTTCACTACATTGTCCTCGAACTGGAGGCGGAGTTCATGAGAGATTTGTGATGCTAAGCCAGCAGGAGTTAAACACTGGCCAGTTGACAATCTAGTTGGAAATTGTGAAGGCACTATTTTGTTTTAAGTTTTGAATCTCCTTGTTCCATGTACAGACGATTTGTTTTCTTTCTGTTTTAACTCAATGAGATTTGCTCCTTTCTTATTAAATAGGGGATAAGCCTCTAAGCCCAGCTGACGCGCTGTTTCCTTTGGGGTTTGGATGGATTCTTGAACCATGGGAAAGATATGGAGGAAGGCTTGTACCTGATCTGGTTGTCTTGTCGGCTTGTTATTTCTTGATTTCCTGAGCCGTTTACACCCCCTTTTAGTTAAAGGAGGTCGTTGCTGGGGTGCCAGTGAGGTGAATCCTTCTAATGGGGGTGGGAGGCACCTGAATTGTCTGTTTAGGTGATGTTTTTGCTGATTGCGAATCCTGGAAGGATGATTGAGGGTTCACCTCACTGCCCTGGGTACCCTGGCTTCCATTCTCATGTAATGACATCTCCTTTGGGGAGGATGCAGCTGACTTGCTCGAACTTGCTGTGGGCAATATATTGGTTGGTATTGAGAAGGTCAGATATTTTACTTCCGTTAAAAAGTCTGTCAAGATGGTAGGAATTGTTTTTAGATGATACAAAGAAGAAGAGCATCAACATGATTGATAAGCGCTGTTGGCGTCTTTTTGTACATGCTTGATCAAGCCGTTTAGTTCCTGGAGATTCCTCTTGATGCCTGAAATATGGGTGGCTAGGACATTCAGTAAGGCAACTTAGTCCTCAAGTTTTCTGAGTGGAATGTTAAAGCCGAGGATATTGTCTCCATTGTATTTATTAGTGGGGTCCACAAAGGCACTGAGAATGACAAATTGTTATCTGTGTGATGGCTGTCAACTGATGGGTGCAACAAACAGTCACTTTGCTTTAAGGGAAAAGTGCCCGTTAGGTAAATTGGATTATCGTTAGGGTGGCCTTATTTAGGGGGCTATAATCTGAAGAAATAATACAGTTGTCGTACTGGAGCTTTATTGGGGAGAGCAAAATGTTGTTATCAGAGTTAGTGTTTGGTTGATTCTTTGCTTCATCCTGATTTTCTTAAAAGGGGCATAGTAGTAATTGTTGCCACTCTGTTGATATTCCCATTGATTTTTCTGGTGATTGGATGTCTTGACTGCTATGGGTGAGATTAACATCAACAGTTTGGGGGGTTGGGTTGACTTCCTCCTGCAATATTGTCCAGAAGAAGACATATAGGCAGCTCCCCGAATTGCTGATGGGTTTCTAGTGAGTGCACTTGTGCGTTCACAACTAGTAAGTAATTGGAATTGTTAAGGGGCTTGTCAGTCAGAGGCAATGGTGGCTAGAATCTTGAAGATGCCTTGTCTTGGGGATATTAGAAAGTCCATGATTTTTACATTCCTGCCTGGAGATTTGTTTTTGTAGTTTTTATCAGTGATGCTGCTTGGGCTGCATGGGAAAATAAGGTATGATCTGATGAGTCTGTTGGCTTGTCATTTTTCTTTGAGCCATGCTTCTTCGTCATTTTAGCAGCGGCTCTAATCTTGCCGGATCTCATTGTGATGGCAGGGATAATGTCTCTTTAAATGTCCCTTTACATTTCTTCCCTTTAGAGATTGATACATCAATGGATGATTGATGGCCTGCTTGCAACTCCTAGTGATACCCAGTGATACCTCTGTGTGGGATTCCTGTGTCAACCTACTGTGGTTGGAATGAGGGGGTTTTACAATAGTCACCATGGGCCCGATTCACAGAACTAACTTAAGACAAAATCCTAAACTTACTACTTTTGGTATTCACAGAAGTTAGGATTTTGTCTTAAGTTTGTCTTAAGACAGACTTAAGTCAGACTTAAGACAGAATCCTAACTTAAGTCTGTCTTAAGTCTGTCTTAAGACAAAATCCTAACTTCTGTGAATACCAAAAGTAGTAAGTTTAGGATTTTGTCTTAAGTAAGTTCTGTGAATCGGGCCCAAGATCTGCAACTTGTCATGGCCCACTTGTGACTTGTTACTTAAGACTTTGGCCCACATGCATCAAGCATTTTTGGAGTCGCAAACGGTGCGAATCCTTAAAATCGGCCGTTTGCGATTCCAAAAATGCTTTTTGAGATGCCTCATGCTTTTTTAGAAATCGCAACTTTTTTGCGATTTCTAAATTTGCGATAGCATTTCAGAAATCACAATTTTGCGATTTCTAAAATGCTATGCATCATTTGATTTCAAAATGCGAAATTTGAAATTGCAAGTGCAAATTACCACGAAGTTGAACCTCGTGGTAATTTGCGAAATTGTTTAAAAAAGCACAAACATGCATTTTTTAAACTGTAAAGTTACAGACACACATGTCCTTAGGACATGTGTGTATGTAACTTATACTCAAAAGTACATTTCATGGGTGAAGGGGGGGGTCATTTGGACCCCCCTCTCCACCCTTGAAATGCATTGCTGAATTGCGATTTCAAATTGCGATTTCGCAATTCCCATTCATTCCTATGGGCATTTTAGCCCATAGGAATGAATGGGAATTGCGAATTCGCACTTTGCTAATCGCATAATATTTGAGAATCGGTAAAAATTGCGATTTTTACCGATTCTCAAATATTTTGCGAAAATGTACATGCATCCCATTTTGCATTTCCTAATTTGCGATTCCCTAAAAATCGCAAATTAGGAAGTGCAAAATGAAACAATGATGCATGTGGGCCTAAGTGTTTTGCCACCTGAGTCTGTGTTGGTTCCTTCACACAGCCAGAGAGCTAAGTCTTAAGCTAAGGCTGTATGCACCCCCTGCAAGCTGATGGTGGTGGGGGAGGTCATCACTTCTTCCACACCATAGTTGGCACCTGTGACCAAAGTGAACAAGGTACTGTGAATAATGAGTTGCTAGCTTGGCCTTAACTTAAACTAGGTGTTGCACCATTGATAGGCAATACGTTGCTAGCTTTAACTGGCCTGGGCTGGCTCACACTTGCGGAAGAGGGTCAGCAGATGCTGTTACCCTGTCTCACCCACTCGCAGGACGGTGAGACTCCAAGATGGCAATAGGTACGCTCATGTGTGGGTGTAGCAGAGGCAGCGAGAGGGGTAGGCTGACGCAGAATGCAAAACACTGTGGGCGCTGAGTGAAGTGGTCAGCGGAATTTAAGAGGGCCAGAGCGAGAACACACAAGGTCACCCTCAAGCTGCACCCAGACCTAGCTGTTCTGCTTCTACAGGGGCCCGGGTTTACATCCGGCAGCCAGTAGCTGCTACTGCCACAGCTCTGGCACCTCACCTCTGAGTTGGCCTCATCTGCCTTTTCTGCCCGTCTTCTCTTAGATGAAGCCTGGTGGGTGCAGGCCCCTAGGGATCCAGAGACTGGGAGCGGTAGGGGTGGTCCTGGCTCACGGTGCCAGTCAGGTGGAAATCCGGAACAAGATGCTGGCTTGGGGCATGGGTCTTACCGATTGTACACTGGTGATGATAGAGACCTCTGACTGCTGCCAAACTGCTTCCTGACCCCCTCGCAGGTATGCCTCCTGCTCCCCCACTCCACACCTTCACTGCTGCTGCTGTCTGCGTCACACTCTTCAGCTCGCCCCACTGGTATCCTTACTCTGCGCTCTCTGCGTCTCTGAAACTAGGTTCCAGTCTCTGCAGATGCAGCCTCTCAGTTCACACCAGTGCCCGATTCATACATGCCAGCAAACCCAACTTAGGCAGACAACTTCCAATTTTAAATCCAAAGAAGGCTTTATTTTCTTGCTTTCTCAGGCCTATTATTGCCTCTGTTTCATAGTTACATTACAGAATAGGGTTGACCCAATAGTACTGGGACCTGGGTATTAAATGTTGCAAAAGGGAGGGACCTAGTTAGCGTAATTTACAAAAACAGATTGAGATTATTCAGAAGTCACGTACATATGATTCATACCACAACTTGAATGAGAGATTTTGTTTATTCACATCCTCTTTTTCATACATTTCATGTATATTTACTTAACATAGCTAGAAATAGTGCCCAGGGTGAGGAGAAAAAGAGGGGGGAAGGAGGTACGTGTCCGTGAGGAATAGGAATTATGTAGAACAGTTTCAAAAAAGGCAAATGTGGTCACATAAAACATTTGTTGTTGACAAGGTTGGCCTGTGGGAGAGGTCACGCTCCGGCTTCTCACGTAACTACCTTTCTGGGCAATACTTTTTAAATATTTTAAATTTGCTTTCAGCACTGTTGGAGGAGGCCTAAGGCTAAACGCTTACCTGATCTTGTGTGATGCTCTGTCTTTCCTGCCTTCCCGTCCCGGTCCGATGTGGCAGCTAGTGCCGTTGCGCGGAGGACGGGGAAGGCTTGAGCCACACTTCTGCTTCAGGGCGGGAAGGTTAGCAGTCTAGTTTGAGGGAGGCAGGGCCATAAAGGGCGCATGCCTGAACAAACATGCAGCGGTCGTGCCGCTGGCGCGCCAAAGGCAAGCCCATTTGCGACTGGCCGGGGCCCGGGGCCAGAACCTCAGGCCGGCTAGGGGGAGTTAATAAATAATCCTAAGAAGAACTCATTGCATTATGCCCCTCGATTATGGAGCAGTGCAAACACAATATCCTGCCTGGGAATCTGTGCTATAAGTGTAGCCACTGCCCCTTCATGTCAGTACGACTAAACATAAGCATGGGCGGCATACCCTTATACTGCGCCTTAATCAACTGTCGGTCTCTGAAGAAACATAAATTGGAGGTCCATGACTTTATAGAAGACGCCCAGCCGGACGTACTTTTTCTCACAGAGACCTGGCTGAATGAGAAGGCGGCCCCTGACATCTTGGAAGCTCTCCCCCTAACTATGGCATTGTTAGGATTGATTGAATGAGAAGGAAGGGTGGGGGAAAAGCTGTGATACACAAAATGTCTATCCAGTGTAGCCTAGAACCCACTGAGATCAAGGATTGCGAAGCAGGTTTCTTCTCCATATTAGCCTCCTCTGCTGTGTAAAGGGCTTCCTCATCTACCTCCCCCCTGGTCTCCATACTGATTTTGCCTGCAGTTTGATCGAACGTATAATGCAACCGGCGCAGCGTTATCCTAACCTGATGATGGTTAGAGATCTAAATTTGCATCTGGAGGATCTGCTAGATAACGGCACTCAGGATGTTCTTCAGGCGAATGCGGATCTCCATTTAATGCTTAAATCTAACGCCCCTACCCATCAAGGTGACAACCTATTGGACCCGATTTTCGCAAACTGGGATGACTTATTTATTAAGTCCCCCTTTCCGATCCCCTGGTCCGATCATTTTATTGTTTCCTTTGAGATTAGGCGGCCGTAGTTTGCCGGTCCCAAAAAAACGAGTATGACCAAAGAGAGGAGGAAATGGGCGAATTTCTCCATTTCCAGTTTTAACACAGCCCTTATGAAAGGAGGGCCTCCCGGTGCAGGGATATTGTGTCGGCATGCGATGCTCTTGATAATCGCATCCTGGAGGCACTGGACAACACGGCTCCCTGGTCTTCTAAAGTACCAGGCAGGCAGGGAAAGTCCACGCCTTGGTTTAGCAATGACCTGAAAATGGCCAAATCAGCCTGTAAACACCTGGAGAGAATCTGGAGTAGAAAGTTTGATGACTCTGCTAAAATTGAATATAAAGCTAGCCTTAGGAAATACCATGCGATGATAAGGCAGGCCCGGGCTACCTTCTATAACAACAGTATCACAACTGCAGAGAACTCATCTAAAGAGCTTTTTTCTACCTTTAAAGAGATCACATGTTTAGCTCAAGTCACTGCCCCAGATGCGAGGTCAGCTGAGTCTTGCAACAAAATAGCTGACTTTTTTGCAGATAAAGTGAGGAGGATGTATGCCACCTTTCCTGCCTCCGCTTAGCAGGGTAATGCCAGTAGCGAAGGGATCTCGATGATCCCAGAAGCAGATTGGCTGCACGACTTTGTGGTACCTAGTGAAGAGAGACTCATAGCAGTGGCTACCAGATTTATTTATTTATTCATTGATATGCTTGTATAGCGCAGGACTCGACCCCTGTAGGGGTATCTCCGCGCTTGGCTCGTCAGTATATGTCCTGAGCAGTGCTTTGAGAGGTGCGGGAAGGGTTTATGCTGTCAGAAACAGATGTGTTTTTAGAGTCTTCCTAAAGGTTAAATGATTCGGGTTTTGTCTCAAATTGAGGGGAAGTTTGTTCCATAGGGTGGGGCCTATGTAAGAGAGTGCTCAACCACCTTGCCTTGCTCTTTTGATTGATGGAATTTTTAACAAGGATTGGTTGCTAGAGCGCAAAGAGCGCGCAGGTTTGTAAAACTTAGATTTTTCAGTCAGATATTGTGGCCCTGAGCCGTAGAGACATTTGTGTATAGTACAGCAAATGTTGAACCTTGTCCGCTGGCGGATAGGCAGGCAGTGAAGTTTTTCCAGAAGCGGACGGCAGGGTGTTCTAGGTGGGACATTTAGGACCAGTCGTGCTGCGGTGTTGAGGTTGCCGAGTCTATCAGGTGGTCCTTAGATTCAGGGGCATCAGCTATGCTGGTGCTCCTGGATCTATCAACTGCTTTCGATACTGTAGATCACAGCAGATTGCTGACCCGACTTAAGGACATAGGTATTGGAGACAAAGCTCTCAACTGGCTACTCTCCTACCTCACTAATCGCTCCCAGAAAGTGGCCTTGGGCCCCTTCTCTTCTGGACCAAAAAATCTCTGGTGTGGCGTCCCACAAGGGTCGGCACTCAGCCCCCTGCTGTTTAATGTATACTTGGCCCCACTCTTTACCTTGATTGCCAAATGGGGGGTCAAGGCAATATCCTACGCGGACGACACGCAATTAGTCTTCCCATACACAGACACGTCCGTGGCAGCATTTAGCAAAATCAGGGGCTGTCTGCAAGACGTGGCCAAGTGGATGAACACAAACAAACTTAAAATGAACGCGAGCAAAACGGAGGTGCTATTCTTTGGTAACCCCAAACATCCCCCTCCGGATCTGTGGTGGCCAACGGAAATGGGCCCTGCCCCATCTCCCAGCCCCCATGCAAAAAATCTAGGAATAAAATGGGATGAGAAGTTGTCTTTCTTGCCGCATATACAACAGCTCACCACGGGCTGTCTGCATAAACTCAAAAATTTGCGGAAATTTCTGCCTTTGCTACCAGTCGAGTGCCGGAAAACGGTTGTTCACGCAACAATCACTTCTCGACTCGATTACTCTAATGGCCTCTATCTTGGTCTACCTAAATATGCGGTGCAACGCTTACAAATCGTGCAGAATGCGGCTGCGAGATTAATAAAACGGGTCCCTTTTAGGCAGCATATCTCTCCGCATCTGCACGAGCTGCACTGGCTACCAGTGGCAAGCAGAATTAAGTTCAAAGTGCTAACCCTGGCTTTCAGAGCGCTAAAAGGCACATGTCCAAACTATCTGAAACTCCGACTTCCCCGCTACCACCAAAAACGTGAGCTACGCTCAAACTCCCTACTCAAGCTAACTGTACCGCACATAAGGAAAGCGAGACTTGGAGGCAGGTCCTTTTCGGCCGGCACGGCGAAACTTTGGAATACCCTGCCTCCTGCCATCCAATCCGCCACGTCAGAAGCAAGCTTTAGGAAACTCCTAAAAACCTGGCTTTTTACGCAATAATCCTGCCCCCCTTCCTGACTACTTACTCTTGTTGTGGGACTCGCTAGCGCCGGGACACCTCCCCAGAGGTAGCTGTTCGCGCTCAATACATTTCTGTATTATTATTAATATTATTATATTATGAGCCACTTGTAATCTGCTTAGCACGTCTTCATTGGCAGATATCAGTAGGCCGTTACAATAATGCAACCTACTGACTACAAGGGCCTGGACAAGGGTTTTTCTATGGACGTCTGGCAGAAATGGAAACACACGCTTCAGAAGTCCAACTGTCCGAAAGCAAGAGCCAGTCACCTGGTTCACATGCTCCTTCAGTAGCAGTCCCTGGTCCATTCGTACACCCAGGTTTTTTACTGTCTGCTTGGGGGTGGGAACAGGTCTCAAATCCAAAGGCCACCAATCTGGTGACCACAGGAGGGAAGCCTCTCCAAAAAGCATGATATTGGTCTTGTTCACATTGAATTGTAGGCAATTGGAGGCCATCCAGCTGGACACCACTCTCATACCCTCAGCAAATGAGTATTTAATTGCTGGGGTGAGTGTGGAATGAAAACAAGAGCGTTGTCAGCGTACGAGACTAGCGTAAATCCATATGTTCTCACAATGTCAGCAAGGGGGGCCACATACACATTATATAATGTTGGGCTTAGACATGAGCCCTTTAAGTCTGGCTCACCCAGAGATCCGGCTCCCTCTAGGATCCTGAAGGGGAGTCTCACTATATTGGAACCCTACATGAGACATCTTCTGGAACTCTCCTTTTCCGCTGGGGTAGTCCCTAATAAAATGAAGGAGGCCATTGTTATCCCATTGAAAAAGAAACCTAAAATCATCGCAAATCGGATGGAAAACCTCAGCCCGATTTCCATTTTGCCGTATTTTGCGAGGGTAGCGGAAAAGGTTGTTAACATGCAACTGGGTGAACATGTTAATAATCATAACCTACTCCATCCTACCCAGTCTGGTTTTCGTGCCATGTACTCTATGGAACCAGCCTTACTTTTATCCACCAAGCTCATCCGTAGTTTAGTAGATGCGGGACAGACGGCGGCACTAGTGCTTCTTGATCTAAGCGCCGCATTCGACACTGTTGCCCATCACACTCTATTGCGGTGTCTGCACGAGGGCAGTGTGGGCGGGAAGGGCATGGAATGGTTGCGATCCTTTTTAAACGACCAATGCTTTCAGGTGTCACAAAAATCTGTCCTCTCCGAAAGTGTCAATCTCGATCAGGGGGTCCCACAAGGCTCCATTCTTAGCCCTACTCTCTTTAATCTGTACATCGCCCCTCTGGAAAAGAAGGTGAACAAGTTTGGAGTAAGTGTGGCGTCATATGCGGACGACACTCAACTAGTGGTAACCCTGACTCAAGAGTCTGCAGAGACCACACAGAACTTCACATTGTGTCCTCAGGAGCTGGCGTCCTGGATGGCTTCGAACTGTTTGAAGCTAAAAGGCAAAAAAACGGAGGTCCTAATTATAGGCAAGACCCCCTCGATTTGGTCATCTGCCTGGTGGCCATCTACCTTGGGACAGACCCCTTCCCCAAAAGATCTGGTGAAGAACCTAGGGTTTGGGTGGACTCCAAACTGTCCTATGAGACCCACACCAGGCGAGTGATGGGTAATTGTGTGCGGGACTTACGCACTCTCCGCAAGACCTTAGACGTTCTCTCTATGTCAGCAAGAAAGACGATGGTCCACGCCTTAGTGACATCCCGGCTGGACTATGGGAATGTTTTGTACCTGGAGGATACCGCCAAGTGCGGTCAGAGACTCCAGCATATTCAGAACGTGCTGCACGTCTGGCTCTAATACTCCCTAAGAGAGCGTCATCCAGCAAGGGTCTCGAATCCCTTACTCTGGCTCACGTTGAGGAAACGTGTTCTGTTTAAGGCCATGTGCATTAGTCATCGGATTCTGCAAAAGAGAGGCCCTTCTTATCTACACAATCTCCTCACCCCGTATGTTTCCACAAGAGGTCTAAGATCCAGTGGTACGGGGCAATTATGCATACCTGCTATCAGAAGAGCCAGGATGGGTGGACGTGCTTTCAGGTTCCTTGCAGCATCTTACTGGAATAAGCTTCCAGTGGAGCTCCGTCTTGAAGCGTCTCAGACGGTCTTTCAGAAAAAGCTGAAGACGTGGCTCTTTCCATCGGATAATTCCATTGTCTGATTCCTTCCCTGTTTTCCCCTAGTCCTTTGGGACCTTGTCGCAGCGCGGGCACGCACAGTTTTGTGCAACCAGGCGCTTTGTAAGTTTAAATTGATTGATTGATTGATTGACATCACATGGGCGTAATAGTATAGCCCCATACATTACTAACAATGATAAAATCCTATCCCAATAGAAGCACAGTCACTATGGTCTGGTGATTGTGGGTAGCTATCGTTAAGAAAGTTGACGTTTCAACCCCTGGTCAGTGTAGGTTAAGTGGCACCTTACTTTGGGGTCTTCATCAGGACTAAGGAAGTGGTGTGGGGAGTCGGGCACCTAAAGTTAAAGATAATTCAAATGAACTAGTGAAAGAAACTTTGATTGTATGAAAAACAATATGAATCCAATATTTACCCAACGGCCATCGTAAGTGAATGGCAGCCTCAGCGGCTTGTGGTCAGCCCAACAGGCTCCTGATATCGGAGAGTCTGTCAAACCTAGAAAATAGGTCAGTAGATAAGTGGGTGGACTCGCATAATGCCTACCCATCAGAGAACTGCTCAGTTAATTACAAGCTAGGGTGATCAGTATTTATCAAAAACCCAGCCGGGTTAAAAACAGAATCAAACATAGAGGATTAAAAAGGGTGGAGAGAAAAGGATTGCCTCATATTAAAAATGCCAATGGGTTCAGCTACGTGGAGATGATTAGTTTAGTTTAATGGACCCGTCCGGGTTCTAACAACCATACTCTTACTGAATGCAGAAACGAGCACAGGAGAGATAAAGAGTGAAACCGCACCCAAAGACTCGGTGGATAGAAATGAAACGAAAAAGGTGAAGTGCCTCGCAAAAGAATATAATCAACTGTTGGTGATTGTTAGTATATGAGACTCATCCTAGTCTCCCACTACACCGTTACTGTATGTAGATGGAAAATCAGCGGATATACTGTGTCTAAACAAAAACAATAAGTGCCCAAGTTAAAGCATGCGTGTATGTAAATGCTTCCCAGTCTAATACTTAAAATTTAGGAAAATTCTGTATCTTTGGTGTTGTTCGTATAGTCTTCAATACCGGGCATAAAACGGGCTCAAATCTACAGAAGGGAAAGAAGGCTTTACTTAATCTCAGAAACCACGAGGGGGCAACATCTCACTGGGAATGAGAGCGAGGGTCTACAATTATTGCTTACTGCCGTCCAGCTCTCACGCGTTAGTCGTGAAGAGTGCGGGCGGGCGGTGTAGTCTCCGTATTTAGGCTTGGAGCGCGTGCAGGTGCAGCCGCTTGATGCTGGCGGTGCACCGCGCCTCGTGAAATAGAAGACAGACTGAATTTGCCAGTTTCAATAAAAACAATAGCGTGTTAGAGGGAAAGTTGCAAGATACCTCAAATCTCTCTAGGGACATGGTTTTAAATAGTTATGTACAGATTGTTAATACATTTAGAATCCACCATGTAGAAATGTCATCCACTGCTATTGAGGCTATTGACAAAGGCATTGCATATGAACATGTTTTAGGACAAGATACCTCAAAATTGTCTGGTGACATGGTTTAAATTGTTATTGAAATGCACAGATTGTTAATATATTTAGATTCGACAGCATGTAAAAATGTCAGCTAAGGCTATTAACAAAGGCAGTGCATAAGAACATGTTTAAGGGCATGATCTATGTTGTGGCTTTATACATATAACAGTGTTTCATATGCCAAACAAAAAACAAAATTAGAAACAAAGTAACTGATTGATTTCCTCGGAGTTTGATCTGCAGAGGGATAAAAATGAAGAACAAAACCACATATGCAAATTATAAACTACTCACACATTATATTACTGTAAAAATGCTAACTGTGCAAAACTAGCATCTTGTTCATTCAAACCCTCATGTACAATATTGAAACAGGTCATCCAAACGTCGACTTTCTTAACGATACCTACCCACAATTAACAGACCATAGTGACTGTGATTCTATTGGGATAGGATTTTATCATTGTTAGTAATTTATGGGGCCATACTATTACGCCCATGTGATGTCAACAACAAATGTTTTATGTGACCACATTTGCCTTTTTTGAAACTGAACTACACAATCCCTATTCCTCACAAACACGTACCTCCTTCCCCCCCTCTTTTTCGCCTCACCCTGGGCACTATTTCTAACTGTGTAAAGTAAATATACATGAAATGTATGAAAATGAGGATGTGAATAAAAACACCTCTCATTCAAGTTGTGGTATGAATCATATGTACGCGACTTCTGAATAATCTCTGTTTTTGTAAATTACGCTGACTGGGGCCCTTCCTTTTGCAACATCTGTTTCATAGTTAGCCATTGGGAAAAATAAATTCCCCCGATAATTTTCACTATCTACCTCTATCCTGTTTGGAAATGTTGGCATGTATGTTTAAAGAGCACTTTTTAGGAATTTCTTTGATGGTTATGGTAGCCCTAGACACGCCTGAAAAAGGTGCACATTGACATAGACTGGTACCCTGTCTGGTTTTGTACAGTTGTGTAGAATAAATGTCCATCATTTCATAATAGAGAAAGGTACAGCTGTACTACTGTTCCAGATTATGAGTGAACTGTTTGGCAACTGTTGTGGTTCTAGATTTCTTCCTTTGATCTCTTTTGTCGAATCTCTCTTTCCTACCTTGTAAACCATCTTGATTGTCTCTTTCCTAACCTGCCCGATACTATCTCTTGTTTTTTGTCCCTTTGTGGTTTTTCTCATCTCACTTTTCTCTCCTGCCCTTTCCTCTTTCCTGACATTTGTCTCTTATCTCCTGCCTTCTCATCTAACTGGTTATTTTTCATATCTCCTTTTTCAATACCAGCTGGTATTGCATCCCCTGCCTTTCTCTCAACACCGTTCTTGTTCCGTTAACTCTTTATCACATTTCTCTATTACTGATCTTTCTCATCTATGACATCTTTCTCAAATATATCTGTATTTTTTTACCACCCCTCTTTCCCTCAGCTGCCTCCTTCCTAGTTATTGCTGTGCCTTTACCACATATCTATCTCACCTGGCTCTCTATCTCAGTTACTCTTTTCTACTTCTCTATCTCTTTATCATCCCTTTCTCGCATGTCTCCCACTTGTCTCAATTCCTCAGCCATCTCTTTCTTACCTGACTGCCACACATTTGCCGGCGTGTATCTCCCACATGTCCTAATCTCTACTAGTTCTCTCTTTCGAACATCTCTCATTATCAACACTGTCTTTCACATTCTCTGTCTATCTTTCAGCTATCTTTGTCATCTTTCTATAACCACTCCTTTCATTTTTCTGACCTTTCTCTCTGTTTCCTTCTCTCCAGTCACTGTGTCTTTATCATCTTACTCATCAGTCTCACTTTCTTGTCCCGCTATTTTTCCTCATCTATCTCCACCTTTATCAATGCACTAATATGTCTACCCCTCTCAACTCTCTCTTAATGCACTCCATTTTTGTATGTGCTGTCCCCTGGCTTGCTTCTCTTGCAGCTGCCTCTCACCTACATACCAGCTATCAATCCTCCGTACCACTCAAAGCTATTCTTACCTAAGCTGCTGTCTCTTCATCAACCCTGACTTTCTCACCTGTTTCCCTCTCTAAGGTCCAGTATCAGTTTCTCTTTTCCCCCTTAAATCATCTCCTACCTTCTCTCTGAACAAAATATTTCTCACTCTCTCGGCTGTCTCTTTTTACCTGTCTCTTACCTGACTCCTTATTACACCTCTTGTCTCAGACCTCTCTCTCTCTCACTCATCTCTTTCTCACCTCTCCCTCTATATCATCTACCTTTCACTGTCCTCTTATTCACCTATCTCTCAACTGCCTCTGACATGTTTCACTTCTCTAGATTGACTCTTATAATGTATTTCTCACTTTTGCATTCCCTTAACTCTCAGTTGTCTCTTCCCCTGTGTCTCTTCATCACCCCCTCCCTCTGTCTCGCCTGTACGCTCTTGTTCTTTCTATTTCTCTGTGAGCTCTCTCATATCAAGCTTAATCACCTTTCTTAGACCTGCCTCCTACTCTCTGTCTCAGTCTCTCTCACCTATCTCCTAGGTGCCTCTTTTTCCCCTCTCACCCCTCTCTGCTGTGTCTTTTATCGTCTGTCTCTTTTTCACTCATTTCTCACACCAATCTCCTCTCTATTTCTCTCTTGTGCCTTTCTCATTTTTCTGCCTGTAAAATCCTTGTCTTTCCATCCATCTCCCAGCCGTCTCTTTTGTGCCTGTGTTAAACTTGTCTCTAGTCTCTTCCTCTGTCACCTGTCAGTCTCTATCTCTCCAACATGTATCACTCCATCTTTCCACCTCTCTCTGCTGTTTCTTCATTTTTCTTTCTCTCTCTAGCTATCTCTCGGTCACACTCCCATACAAAGACACACATCAACCTGTTCCTCTGTGCCTCACCTATCTGTTGTGTCTTCTTTGTATTTTCTGGTCTCTCTGCTGCTCCCGTGTCCTCGCTTAACTTCTCTATTTTTCCGTCCCGTCTGCCGTATTTTTATTCTCCCTGACATACCTGTTGACATCAAGACACCTTTTTACCGGGCTCTCTCAACCAGCACCAACAAATTATGTTGCAAGTTTGTTCTTTTGATTTTAAAGGCACCATGCTGGGTTCTTGCTGTAGATGCACGCTGCAAAAGGAGCTCAGCCCCTGTGGCCCAGGTCACAAAAGCTAACATTTGGTTTACGTCAGTTCCTTTTTTACTGCTGAATTTATTTCTGGCAGTCACTTGTTAATGTTAGCTGAGGTTACACGTAATTGTACAAAAAGCTCATGAAAGCCCTGCTTTAATGCTTCCGACAGTGTCTTTGAGATTTCTTAGGACAGGGGTCGCAAGGGCTTTGCTAGCGGGGGCAAGGAGCATGCCAGGGGTCACAAATGCAATCCCTGGGGTCACAAATGCGATCCCTTGTGATCCCGAAATGACATCCATGCTTTCCCCACAGCATCAGCTTTATAATGAAAGTGGAAAATAGCTTTTTATTAAATATCTTTAATTTTCACAATTGAAGTTACAAAAATGTGTCTTTTATTCATAACTAGGACTCTTAATAAAAACATGTAGCTTTACCTATAGAGTGATACGTGGCCTTTTGCCACTGTTCACTGTGGAGCCATAACCTACTTTCCCTTAATATCTAACAAGTCCCAGTTTTATATATTACGCTCCTAGTTGTATGACTTGCATGGCTCATGGAGGAGTGACTTAGCTAATTTGGGAAACTATATTTTCCTACATGGCAAAGCTTTTTTCATTGTTGTGTGCCCTTGCAATGCTTGGCAAATATATTGTGCAGCATGTAGCACTATGACGTGTGAATGGTAATTTAAAACATTACATTGCATTTAATCTCATCTCAGTGTAGCTAATCACAAATCATTTATGCATATCCAAATGTCTCCATGTTCCAGAACACTGTGCATTGCAGGTCATGATACATCCAAACCTACTTCTCAATGAAGCCAGGAAAGTTTTCCTTTTTTTTCTTTTAACTAAAATTGTATAAATCTTTCACCTTAGCCATTTACTGCACTAATAAACACAAAATGATGGAAGGTAACCTATACAATGTGAGGGCGTTTCCTGATGTTTTCAAGTCCTACTCTCTGGGTGGGTCAAGCAGTCACTAATGCAGGAAGTGCTATTGAATAATTCAAAATGGAGCTCATTTAGCATATTGGATGATATGTAAAGTAGTAGGATGCATTTGCAATATTAATTGAAGGATTAAACAAACATGTCATTCAGCAAAATCTTGAAGTAAAAGTACAAGCAACAGTTCTTTTCAAATATTTTTGTATTATATGAGAAATTCATCAGTATACAGTACGATGATAATGGCATATACTGTAAGTTAACTACATCATGTCACTGGTCAAATTATTTAGAAAGATACGCATATATATTTAAAAAAGTAGGGCATATGTACAAGGACTGTCGAAACCTACCGCTAAAGCTAGTTAGCGGCAGTTTTCTTACCGCTGTGTACCTCTGAAAACTATTCCCTTGTTAGCGACGTATGTACAAGACGCCACTACATGGTGATAGCTTCAGGGATCAGACGTGAAAACTGCCGCTAACATTAGCGTGATGGAGATAGGCATTCCAGGAGTTAGTGGGCGAAAACCAATGATAGGCCCATTAGAGGCAAAAAACACACGTTAGTCAGCCTAACATGAGTTTTTTTTGCCTCTAATGGAGAAAATAGCCTATCAGTCGACCTCCAATAGAAATTAGGCAATAAAAAACAATGAAATGCAGAATGTAGCAGCCAGGGCCAAGTGCAGCACACATCAACAACCCCCTCAAGCCACCCAACATCAGGATGACCAGGATGAGAGCCTGGATGCCTCGCTGGACCTGCGTCTGGAGCCTGGATGCGTCGCTGAACCTGCGTCTGGAGCCTGGATGCATTGGCGGACTTGTGTCTAGAGCCTAGTTGTGTCGCTGGACCTGCGTCTGGAGCCTGGATGCATCGCTGGACCTGGACATGGAGCCTGGAGTAGGATGCGGAGGAGCTGTGGAGTCAATGAGTAGTGGTGGTAGGCATTAAGGCATGGCAATTGCCCGTACCTGGTGGTGAAGTCTGGCGGGTCTCATGGAGTCACGTTGCTGACCTATGTGAGAAGACCACCTTGCGCCCCTTGGAGCTGTGAATGGTAGAGCGGGAGGTCTGCATCGCATACTATGATCCACCTCCACACTGGGGTGCACAGAGGGGATTACCAATGGTGGGTGCCGCCTCTCTGCATCACAGGCCAGATGATGTTGGGCTGGCCGGACACTGTGGAGGTTGAGGCACCTGAGCTGTGCCAAACATGTGTGGCGGGAGCTCTGCAACTTCACGCCTAAGGGGGACTTGCTGCATCAACTGCATCGGAAGGTTCACCAGTGGACTTGGCTGCGACTGCTTTACCCATACTTGTGAAATCCCACCTGGCTGAGGCTCCTGCTGGGTGAGTCACAGATTCTGACAGAGTGCAGCGTCAATTTCCAGGTAGGGAGAAGGTGGGGCACATAGCGCAGGATGCCTGGGAGTCGAGTCGCTCAAGTCTAGCCTAAGTGGATGATGCACCCCCAGTGCCGGCTCATCCAATATGATGGAAGAGCATCGCCCCACTGCTTTCAAGCCGCGCAGAGGAGGAATAATCATCACAGGATGATAACTTACTCATGTAATCGTGCCAAGTAGGACTGCTCCAAACATGGAGCAGGGCATGGGCGGATTGGCATGCCCACTCAAGTGCGCAATGACTGTTTGGTCAGCCCACTCAGGCCGCCCAAAGCAGTCATACGCTATTCCCTGTTTGTAATGCAGGCTACTTTACAACCTGCATGGTGAACTTTCCCACCCCTTCAGTCCCTGGCTGAATGCCGTATCCCGTTGCCAATTACCAATCCAACCGCTGCATCGCAGTGTTGTGATTGGCTCAGGGGAGGGAGCCTGGCTGCCTACTTCCTGTTCCTGGAAGCAGATGCAGGAGAGCAGGAGCAACGTAGACACAGGACCCGGCTTCAAGGTAAGACTTCCCTCATTAAAAAATTTACAACACCCGCTCACACCCCTGCGTCTACCCCATCCAGTGTTCTTTGTGGCGTTTACCACCGTCCAGCACTTCTCAATGGCAGATGCTGTGCGCCCATGCGCAGCAGGCATAGCACTCATGTGCCAAAGGTACATACGTAGTTACAACGCATGCCATTACATCACATTCCATTCCAATGCATACTAATACTAGGCATATTGCAACAATAGGGAAGGTGTTGCATAGCAGAGACGTAAAAATTACTATTCCCACTTCAATGAGTGCAACCCAAAAACTAACCTTTGCACCCCAAACCAAACGTGAACCCTGAAATTGTTGCTTGAGCCCCCAAAATACATCCTAAAAATCACATTTGACCCAAATGCACACTCGTATTTTCATAATTGACCCCAAAACATACCCCAATTTTCAAATATTACCCAAGAATACACCCCAAATTTCAAATCCGACATCCGAAACCCAAATCCACATGAGAAACCTAAAATGACCCCATTACTGACCTCACAAAGCGTTGTAATCAAATGCGATGTAAAGGCACCTGCGATATAATGCCTGCATTGATAATGGATGTCGCCCGTGCCAAAGGAAAGCCATAGGCAAGCCCGTCTGCGTCCGTCTGCCCCTGGACCATGCTCAGCACCAAGGACTCTTCCTCTTGGACACTCCATCGCTACAACGCCAGCACCCTCCTCGCCATCAAGCCTGGACACCACATTGCCTTCCAGGAACAACCTCTGCTCCGGACCAGACATCGCCATCATTGCCCGCCCACAGAGCTGGATCAAGGCCACTAAAGAACGTTTTGTCAACTCCCTCCACACCACCACTCTGCCAACGCTTGCAAACAATGACACTGCAGCGCGCAACGGCCAACGATGGATCTCCAACTGCGCCGACACCCTAGGCACTCCTCAAGAACGGCAATGCATCAGTACCTCCTGCCTGCCTGATGGCAGGCATGAGGGTGACGCAGTGCCACATGGATAGGCTGGAGTTGCATCATGGTTGTGACATGGTTGCAGAATGCGTGACTTTAGCGCACACAGATACACCAGGATTTACTTGCGTCATGGAGCGCTGTCCAATGAATATAGCAGATCCATGGTGTTGCAAGAAGGGCGTAGTGACTAATGTTGCAACACTGTCTAGTTGCAGCGCTGCAACACTTTTCATGACTGAGGCCCAGGAATGTGCACGATCTTATTGATGGTGCGCATTCCTGCCCTGTAGTTTTGTGGCAGGGCAGTGCAGCAACATTGCTTGTAGTGTTATCCAGCACCATAACCTGCTAGAATGAGACCCCATGTCTTATCTCCATGTTTAAGACCAGCTATTTTCTGGTTGTACGTATGCCCCAGTATCTGTTGAGTTCCTTATAGCCTAGGGAAAAGAAGAAGCAGGAATTTGAAAGAGAAAGTAAGAAAAAATAATGGAGCAGAAAGATGAGAGCATGATGAAGGATCATATAGGAGATCACCTCTTCTTATTTTGTAAGTATAGGTCTAATTTCGACTACAAAGATGTGAGGATTTGATGTTAAAAGTAGCATTGTGTATAATAATATCCATGCTCCTCATAAAAAAACATTTACACCATGTATGACAGGAAAAGCTATTGTAGTTTTTTCAATTGAAGAGTATGGTTTGTAGACCAAAATGTAAACGAGGAAGCAATCTCAGCTACATAAAAACTCTACCAAAGACCTGTCAAAACAGGCATGTATTCCTAATCTGACTAACAAAAGATTAAGGGGAATATTCTGTTAATAATGGTAGACAGAGTGGACTCAATGTCCTTCCATAGTGGCTGTGCATTTTTGCAATAAAATAGTAAGTGGTGCAAATCACCTGTGGGGTGGTCACAGTGCCAGCAAGCAGCTGATGGCAAGAGTCTGAGTTTGCGTAATCGCTCAGGGGTCCAAATGGGTCTCTAAGAAGTCCATAATGCAAATTGAAGTACAAGGGGGTACATTTTGTGATACAAAAGAAAGTCCCAGATAGTGTCCCACAATGTGAAGGGATTGAGTTCAGTATCATGGTTGCAACAAGAACCCTCCCTTACCCGCTGAATCTGAGTTGGCTCCAGTTTAACTTTTTTTTTTAGTAGGTTATGTAAATTGTTGAAGCAATATGAGTCTTGGAAAAAAAATTCTTAAGAAAGTGTATGCAGTCCACCCAGTGCGGGTGTCTGATGTCCCTTAAAGCGACTTTTAGTTTTAAGAGATTATAGAAATCCAATGGCTGTAGGCTGAATCCTTCATTTAAGATAGCAAAAGGTATAGGGCTATCATGTTGAGCAATGCCTCTAATAGAGAATATTGTCTCCAGGACAAGATCTGAAATAATGTTATGGCATTATTAAAGCATAAGGTTAGCCTACCTTCTGCTATCAGACAGAGCCCTGATCTCCTCATATTCAGAAAAAGTTTGAAAACAAGGCTTATCAGCAGTGAAGTTCCGTGTCGCGGCTGCGTATGGTTTGATGTTATGTGGTCTTTGCACTTTGTTCTAGCGCCGGGACACTCCTGGGAGTAGCCATGCGATATGCAAATATAGATTAACATAACAGAACATAAGGGGGCACATTCTGAGCCATTCATTTTGTGAAGAAAACATTTGTCCAGGTATTTTATAGCTAAGACTTAGGGCCCGATTCCGATCTCGCTCAGAGAGCATACCGAACGACTCGAGTCCGGAAAGCATTCCGTAATACTTTGTTCCAGGGAGTCCAACCGAATGAGTATGATGCATCCAGACACGATTCAGTCGGACTCCCATTGACTTCAATGGGACCCTGTGTACCGAACGCGTACACTGGCTCGTATTGACAAAAGGGGTGTTTGGAGATAATCAAGCACACTGTGGTGGGCACCCCTTAGTGCTTGCCACACTGCATAGTTGGGAAGAGGGTACACATGGGTACCCCCAAGGGCTTGATTCAGAGGTCCCGGGGGAAGGGGTCCTGCTACAGGTGGGCAAAGACCGATTCTGGAAGCCTTTTCGATCCGGGCAAACCGAATCCGAAAGGCTGTCAAAATCGTTCATTGTACTTGCTCGCTCTGAAAACCTAGTCCACAGATCTGTATGAATCGGCTCGGGTAGGCTCTATCTCTCCAAATGCCTTCCGGAAACGATTTGGTCAGCTCTAAGATTTTGCAGGCATTGTACTTGGTCGTTCGGAACTGTGAACAATTCGGTCGGGAACAAGGGCTCTGGATCGGTTTAGTCAATTCCCAATCTGATTCGGGGTCCCTTCCAAACGAGATTGGAATCGGGATCTTAGTCCTTGATGATCTATAAGTAATGAGAGACTTTACGTTTTTTAATTGTACAAGTGTTAATACGCGAGAGAGGGGTTACCAGATCTGATTCGACATCAACCCATGCAGATGATTGAAAGTTTATGGGAGAGGCCACCAGATGGTTTGTCTGGCCAGAAATGCTATTTTTATAATTCCTAAAATTAGGTAGGTTTAAGCCACCATTATGTTTATTTGTTTTGTAATTTTTACAACAAAATCCTCGCTCTCTTAACCCTCCTATTAAAAGATGATAATATTGCATTGACTGAGTTATGGAAAGAGTGGAAAGAATGGCTGGAAACATGTTTGAGAAAAAAGTAATTTGTGGCACAAGCTCCAATTTTTACATTTCAGCCAGACCCCAGCGTGTGATGAATGTTGGGTTCCATGTGTCACTTAGCTTTTTGATTTTGGCCAGTAAAGTTTCCTCTATAGTGATCCTGGTAGCTTCTCTTGAGTCTGCAAATTCAAAACCAAGATATTTCAATGGTTGCCTTTTTAAATTCGATTTGGTGGATATATAGGTAGACAAAGTATATTTAAAGTGAACATTTAATTTTTTTCTTTGTTTAAGGAGTATCCTGAGACATCAGTGTGCATTACAATGATCGTAAGCATTTCCAGGACAACTGTGTCCACTTTAGTAGTATAGATCAACACATCATCAGCATAGGTCGCCAGTTTTTGGGAGCCACTCTTGAAAGTGACACCCTTAACTTCATCATTAACCCTGATGGAGTGTAGGAATGGTTCAATTGAAAGCAAACAAAAGGAGAGGGGACTGAGGCAATCCTTGTCTGATACCCTGTGACAAACAAAATGTATCTGATTATTGGCCATTATATTTTATACGTGCCAATTTTTCAGATAAAATGCCATGGTCATTCGTAAAAAACAGTTGACCTTCTCTAGTCTTGACCTATAGAAAGTCCAAGAGATCTTGTCAAAGGCATTCTTAGCATCTAAGGCCATAGTCATAGTGGGGGAAGGGATCGAGTTAGCTTGCTTGCTCATGTGGCAAAAAGTTCTGATATTGTCAGCTGCCACTCTCCCCTTAACAAAGCCTGTTTGTGAGGAATGAGTAAGAGATGGAAGAGCCGTTTTTAATCTCAGAGCCAGAAGGTTAGTGTATATTTTGTTGCCCGTATAAGTAAAGAAATAGGGCAGAAATATTTCATCTCTAATGGGTCTTTACCCTGTTTTGGTATCACTACTATATGAGCCTCCAAAGTAGAGCCTGGAAGTTCACCTCGCGTTTTAAAGATACTGAAATTATCAGACAAAGGGTAATAATATGTGTTGGAAGTTCTGATAAACAATGGCGGAGAAGCCATCCGGGACCCAGAGCCTTTTCATGATAGAGAGTTAATAGTTTTAGTGATTGTACCTTGTGTGATTAGTTTGTTAAGAGCTTCTTTGTCTTTTTCTGCAAGTCTATGAAGGTGGAGGGATTCTAGAAAAGTGCTACACAACTCCAAATTAGTCTTAAAACCAGTCTGAGTGGGGTTAAATAGCTTATTGTAAAAATCGTGAAAGGCTCCTACTCTTTTTGATTGTTCCGTCTGTATCATCCCATGACCATTCGTAATAGCTGGGATATTCATAGTTTTTATGCATTCTTAGAAGTTAAGAAGCGGAATCTATCTGCTTTCTTATGTTCCAGAAGATTTGTATCTTTAGTTTTGGAGGGCCATATGTGGGTCATTTCACTTAAGATTTTGTTATATTCATATTTACGTTCTTTAATTTTGGACATAGTTAATGAGTCTAAAGTTAATAATCTATCTTTTTCCAAGATGGCAATTTGTTTCTCTAAATGATTCAGCCTTGCATTTACACCTGTACCTTAACGGACATAATGCCACCCACATCCCCTCTGATAGTCACTTTCATAGGGTCCAATACTGTTTCAAAATCCATACCATGGTGTCATTCTCTTTAAAGAAGTGGGCTAAAGATAGGACAATTTGAACTTTAGAATCTTGATTGGAGAGTATGTCATCATTCATTCTTCATTAACAAGATTTAGACTGTTGTAGGATAGATTTGTGGTTAGTGTGATACATGTGATGGAGCAAGGATTCGCACAAGAAACGACTTGCTTGTAATCATGAACCTCGAATAACTCTAACTGTGTAACCAACAATGTTAGTCTTACTAATTTACCCTTCTTTTCTCTATATTGGGTATCCGAGTGAAGCTTGCTTAAGTCAAGTGGTTTCTAATCCTAATACGCTTGCAATTAAAATGGCTGCTGCTACGCGGGAATTTCTACTGCGCATGCATCTGTCATACCCACGTGACATGAACTACTCGCAGCTTTGGAGGGAAATCTGTCGCACCTGTGCACTAGTGTTAATATGGCTGTTCTGTGTTCTCACATGCAACAGGCTTGCCCTGCTGCTTTTGCTAAGCTGTTCGTTCTGCCTAATCCTAATGCTATAGTTTATTATAAAGTAATGGGCATAGTGTAGAAATTCATGGTATACAGTGTATTCATTTATTCTGTGTTCTAAAACTGTTTCTGTTAGACTTTGAAGACTGGCCTGTCTTGTAACGCTGTACTCCATCTTTGTTGAAACTGCGACTGTGCGAGAATTGCAAGTCTCCGGAGCAGTGACCTTTTTACTATTGCCAAGGAGCTGACTGACTAGAAGATGCTCCTGAGAAACTGTCCCAATGAACTCTAAATTGTATACATTGTAATCGTCAATAGAACATCCATTGTTCGGAAGAAGAAATCGGCACGAGAACCTGAATTTGATGGGCGTGGACATAAATTTGAATAAGGAGACGGAAAAAGTCTAAGATTTTGGTGGTGTGATGACCTATCCTCCTCATTTGTCCAATCGAAATTGGGGATCCTTACACTTGCAACATTTGGGGGGTGGTACACTGACCTGAAGAACAGTATAACTAGCGTAGGTTTAGCTAGAGAAATTGTCCGACTTGTCCGAATAGCTGACCTGTCACTGACCTAACGCAATCAATAGGTGAGAGAGAGCAGAGAGCTGTGGAGCACTCTGTCGAGAGGTTCGCTGACCCATTCGGGGTTCTGGAAAGTTGAAGTGCTGTCGAAGCACTTTGCTGGTGAAAGCTGTAACCCAATCGGGGTTTTGGCTGATTCCTTGCAGAGAGGGAGTAGCGCAGGCATTGCAAGCAAAACTGCGGGTGCTGGTCTTAACCTTTGGTGGTCCGGTCCTGATCCAAATTCTGGGGTTATCCTGTCCTGATTTTCTGATCTCACCTGCTGGCCTACTGGCACCGAAATCTTTGGGGTTCTTCTATCCTTTTCAACTGACCCATGGCCAGGGTTGGTCTTCACACCATTCTAGGTAAATATAAATCTGTGTGGGTAATTGTCTATATAATTTGCGTCCTTTTGTTTACCTTCCCATAATTTGCAAAGCTTTGATTGCATACGTTCCTTTTCTTACCCTTCCCTTAGTAAATGATAAATTCATGTTTTGTGGTTTATTAGCTTGTTCCATTTTCTTACCCACCTTTTAGTTAAATGCTAAACGTTTTTTCATGATTGCATAATTGTTCCTTTTCTTCACCCTCCCTTTAAGGAGTTAAGTTTGATTATCTGAATTCATAGCGTGTTCCAATTTTTACCTTCCCTATAGTTAAGTGCTAAAATTGAGTTTCGATATTGCATACTGTGTTCTTTTTCCAGACCATTGATAATTACGAAAATTGTTGGTCTAGTATGTTACTTTTCTTTACCCTCCGAAAGTCTGTTTCCCGAAATACCATGTTCCTTGTTCTTACCTTCCTTTATTTCAACTTTGCTAAATGGTTGGCATAATCTATCTCTTGCATAGATATACACTGTTTTCTGAGCTTCGTTATTGACAGTTTAATTACCTTTAATCTGTGGCTCTTTACTTTTGATGATGATTAGATAAAGAGTTTGAACCTACCCTGAGTCTGTGGTTATTATATGAGTGCCAATGTTATGGTATTTTTGATTGGCTTCCTTTACATATAACTCCCTGATCCATGTGGTCATAAATACCAATTGACAAGGATTGGTAAGTCAATGGTATAGGAATTAGTGAAAATAAAATAAACTGGTAGTAGAGTGTGGGTTACCTGATTAAGCAAATGTGTAATTGAATTATGGGCCCAGATGAGTATTGGTAAAATTATAGTTGGGTGACCTCCGCACTCTATCACATGCATGGTCCAAAATGAGAATCAGCTCAATAGTGGGATTTGTGGTTGAGTGGATCAAGTTTTTACCAATGAAGAAATTGTGACTTCTTGACAGGGTATTGTGAGTGTTTGAGTAAAATGTGAAATCATGTCCAGTCGGATTTTGAAGTCTCTATATGGGAACCAGTTCATTATCCTCAGCTAATGTATGAAGCTGTCTATGAGAATAAGTTTACTATCCTTGGGGAGGTCATGTCATTTATGATTTAGAGAAGACCAGAAGGAGGGGTCATCTGCTTCAGAGCATATATGTTTGCAATCAAAAAATGAAAAACTGTCTTTGTGATCTTAGACATGAGCCATCTACCTTGATCAACAGGAAGATTAGAGAGGAGAACAGAGGGGAAAAAAGAGGAGAGCAAAAGGTAAATAAGGGACAAGTAACACCATGTCATTGCACAGTACTTCGAGAAACATATCCAAAACCTTACCCCACATCTCCAACTATCCCCTCCTCTGCCCTACGCCACCCCAACCCAACCCTGCTAACACACCCCCCACCCCCAAAAAAGAAAATGGGACCATGTAGGTATCTAAAACAGGAGCTCGGTCCAAAGAAAGATCTTGGGACCAGAGCGGCATAGTAGTTATAAAGAAACATTATTTGAATTGTTAAAAAGTACCATCAGAATACCCTTCTAAACATTTTATCTAATCAGCAATTAATAAATTATTTTTATTTATTTAGGCAATTTGTTAAGCGCACAAATACCTTTGGGTGTCTCGGCGCTACGGACGGTTGACGATAGGACAGAGAGGGTGCTGGTGAGTTATTGGTTGAATAACCAAGTTTTCAGTTGTTTACAGAAGGAGAGGTGAACTTGATGTGATGGGGAAGTGTGTTCCAAAGTCTGGCGGTGGCGACTGTGAATCTTCTGTCGCCCCAAGAAGCTTTTTTTTGTTTTAGGGACATTTATCAGATTTGCTGCTGAGGAACGTAGGGCATAGCGATTTTTTTAGGAACTCAGGTCCTGTCTTGTTTTCTGCCTTATAGGCAATGCATAGGGTAATAAACTAAGGGTTCCGTTATGATGGCGGACGGATCTGCGTCCGTCCGCCACCCCCGAGGTGGAGGGACCGTCCGCAGGGGCACCAGCGTTCCCTCCGTAGGAATTAGGATGTGACCGCCGCCCTGGCAGTCACATCCCGTGTATTTAACATTGCGGCGGGTGCTGCTTTAAGCAGCACCCACCGCAAAGTTAAAAACGCATGCTGTGCATTTGCATGCACAAAGCGGCAGGCACCGCGCTGTGCCTGCCGCATTGTGCATGCAACTACAGGGGGTACCATAGATACCCCCCATGTGCACCCCCTACCCCCCTTCACCCTGGGGGCCCACAACGGGCCCCCAAAGAAAAGATTGTATGCCTTTCCACAGCGGCAATACCGCCGTGGAAAGGCATTGGACCGCCAGCATCTTAATATGGTTGGCGGTGTCTCGCAGACACCGCCACCATATGTGAGCACTTTTTCCGCCGGTCGCGAAGGCGGCCGGCGGAAGAGCAGCGGACGGTCTTGCCGTCCGCCGCGGACCCCCCAGCCATCCTAATGTGGCGGGGGACATTTCAGGGAGAATGGTGGACGGATTGCCCCTGCCAGCCCTGCGGAGGCAATCCGTCTGCCATCATAATCGACCCCTTAGTGTGGCTTCTGATGGGCAGCCAGTTGAGCTGACATATTAAATTGGATGTGGGTTTGAATTTCCGGGTGCTAGTCAGGATCCTTGCTGATTTAATATTGCATAACAGACATCTTATCTTTTTTTGAGCTAAAATATGAAAACTTGCAAAAACAACAATTGGCTGTATCAATAGCCTTAGCAATTCAGACAGGATAAAAAAACTTGAATTTAGGCACTATACTCTCAAGGATTAAATGAAGCTTGTGTGAGATGTTGGTAATATAACTCACCTCGAGTACATTATATCCTTTAACTGACTGATACCTTATGATCAGAGGCAACATTTACAATTAAAGGATATTACCCAATGCTTGTTAGTACCAGCAAAGATCAAGGTAAAACTGCTAGCCTGGACCAATAAAATGGAGGAAAGAATCAGTGAGCCATACTGGAGTCCATCAAATTCTTCACAAAGGACTCAAGATCTCTGGGTTCATCACAAATGAGTGGCCTTCATGAATAGTCTTCATCTTTGCCGGGCCTATAAAGGAAAAAGTGATGTTTAAAGACCTGAGCACAGACTGTAATGCAAGGAATGTTTTCCTCCTATCTGCAGTAGGCTCAGCAAAGTTCTGAGAAATTCTCACTTTATGGCCATCCAGTCAATGACATTATTCTGTCTCATGTGATCCAAAATCAGTTTCCGTGTGTTGATTACTCAGTGGTCTGAAAATAAGAGGCCTTGGGTGAATAGATGGAGCAGATGTCACACGTGTTGGAATTCAGGGGGCCCTTTCTATTTCAAAGTTCTTTTGAATGATATTTCCAAGACTCTGAGGAGCCATGACTCCAGGAAGGCCACACAAGAGGTTTCACTATTTTCTACATTCTCCTGCAAACCAAATATTCTCAAACTGCCACTCCTATTTCTGTCTTCCGAGTCACAAAGTTCTCTTTCTAGCGATACCACCTTTTGTGACATTAAGGGCCTGATTTTGGTATCGGCGGACGGGTTACTCCACTATAACGGTGAAGGATATCCCAGCTGCTGGAATATAAGTTCCATATGATACAATGGGATTTTTATTTTGGCCGACGGGATATCCATCACCGTTGTGATGGAGTAACCCCTCAAACAAGATCTAAATCAGGCCCTTAGTCTGATCTTTCCATCAGTGAGGCTGGTTATCTTTGGCCTTGCTAATCCTAGATTTTGCCACCTTCATTCAACTTGCTAGAGCTTTAACATCTTGCCTTAGGCCCACCATTCCAACCTGTAGGTTGCCTGTATTAGCTTTTGTTAATTGTGTTAGGTCGTGTAGGGAACTGAGTCTCAGGAGAAATGTTTCAATATTATTGGAGAAATCTTGTTTCCCTTTCATTGGAGAGTTCAGTAATGCAGGGTCTTGTTTGGTGTTCTTATGTCTAGGTTTCTGTTCTCTTTGCTCTGTGTTCTCACTTTAAATCTTTTTCTTTCATGTCTGCCAAGTTAAGAAATGTCTTGAACCAGCTCCTGAAGACAGGTCAGTGTTGCTGCCAACCAATTATCGCCAAATAAGTGCCCCTGTAACTCCAATTCAAGCAATAACAGAGGAAAAAGAAGCAAGCAAAATATATATGTTTGTTTACTGTGCTAGATCATCATACAGCAGCCATGGGTGCCATCTTAAGTAAGAAGACAGCCTTCTGCCTGGAGCTCGCTTCTTTGGTCCAAAAGAGGTCAGATTAGCCTAGAAGAACCTTCAGTTTGACATGTTTGTGTCACAAAAAAGTTCATACCAGAAAGACTTCATAGAGAAATCTGGGAGCGTTCCTCAAAGTTGTAATTTTTCGGGGTGAGGAGCCACTTGGGACCGGTGCTCTGATCCTACATGACCATCCCGACAGGCGTTAGTCACGCCCTCCCAAGTGTTGACTATCTTAAAGTTCACGTTTTATCACATATATTTGATATTGATACATGTCACAGGAAGAAGTGTGCTTGTGTTTTGTCACAAGGTTTCAGCCATCGTGTGTTTTGCAATATGATGGCGGGTGGCGGGTAGTCCTAGAGTTTTTTCTACGTGATTAAAACGTCTATTTATTTTCCAAGGTCAGCGCTTAAAATAGCAATGTTGATAATAGTAGTAGTATCTTGTTCCCTAATTGGGCAGGTAGTAGTCCCAAAAATAAGATATGTGAACTGTTTTCTATGCTATCCCCGATTAACACATCCAGGCGGGGCCCTTAAGCTGGAACCTAGGCCATGAAGTTCCATGCAGTCTGTCGGGAAGAAAGGTTACCTGGAATCCAAAGAGACACCTTGATTACCTTTAAAGAGCCCTGGGCCCTGAGCCCTGTCCGCCATCATACGTCGAATACTTGCAATTCTGAATCAGTATAAAAAAAAACGAGCAGTTAAAAAGCCCCAACACTGATAAGTCAAACTTTTTTTATATAATACATTGCGCATGAATAATTAAGAAAATATGTTAATAAAATAAATACAGTTGCAGAATCACATCAGTATTAGAAAATATGTAAAGAGACCCTAATGCCTCACCAACTTTCAAAATAATTCAAAAGTATTTTAACATGAATTCATTTTTACTAGCAATATAATGACGCGTTTCAAAGTTGACTAGATTAGTTTAGAATACAAATATTATATTGGACTCTATTTTAAAACGTGTTCATTTCATGAAAGCAATAGCAGAGCTATAAAATACAGTGTGTAACTTCATAATATGTTATGCAAAAACAATATTGAAAACTGGTGAGTCAGTGATAAAAAGTACCTGCTACCATTAGATTAGTACAGCCTTCTACTCTCCGGCAAAGGTCTCCAGCAGTAAATAACAAACCTAAATAGGAAAACGTATTTGTAGATGACATCTTATTTTCTTCAAGAAATGAGCACCTGCCTTCTTCTTTTCCAGTCCAATTCACCATCATACCCAAATGATCCCAAAAAACCTCAGTTAGACACTGAAGAGCATTTCCTGTCCCAGGTATCAGGCAGTGTCATCTGCATATAGCATTATCGGTTATGGGCAGGAACCTACTTGTGGCATATCATCTGCTCCTTCCAATAAAAATCTTTCCAGATGATTAATGTACAATGTAAACAAAATGGCACTAGAATCCACCCTTGCCTTACTCATCTACTAACCTCAAACAAGTCTGTACACTCTCCCAGTCTACCATTACGCTCTCCCAATCACCCATATCATACCCTGGCTTGGTATCACCATACAATTGATATAAGAAGACAATAAGCAGTCCATCAACGCCCATATCTGACATAAGTTTCTACCAGACTGAATGATGTACGTTATCAAATGCAGAGTACAGTCCAGAAAGGCCATACAGAGGAACTCTTTTTTTAATAGCGGCATCTTTATTCAAAGGAAAATATAAATTCAAATATTGCTGCACCATGCCTAGTTCCATCCGAAAGCCAAAGTGAATGTCACTAATAAGGTAATTTGTCTCTGCCCACTCTTCCAAATTGGCTAGATTAATCCTTCCAACTACTTTAAGGTTGAATCTAACAATGAAATAGGCCTATAACAGTCTGGGTCAGCTTTATTCGCGTTTCAAAGATTGGCACTATGATAGACTGTGACCAGGTCAGAAGGGAGCCACACGTAGTGACTGCTCTAAGAACAAGAATCTCCAATGGGTCCCAGAAATCAATGTTATCAATGTAGGCATCCAATGGAGCTCCATTCGGGGCTTTCCTTTTCCTACTGGCCCTTATTGCACCAATCACTTCAGTTAGACTAACCTTAATGGGAATTGCTGTAGAAACCTCTGATTTATGCTGCAGATCAAACATTTCCTACCCCTTTTCCTCTGCTCCCATGGAATAAACTGAGTGGCATTGCCTAACCTATTTATCAACCGTGATAACAGTAGCCACAGTTGGGTAAGCTGCCTCGTTAAAATAGGCGGCATCACCTTCCGAAAAGCTGCGTTGTCGGAGTGGGCACTCTCTGCCTGAAGAGCTTCCCAAGTGTTCTCTTTAATATTATTTTTCTTCTGATCTAGAAAAAGTTTGTATTCCATCCAAGATTTCATCACCAATGGTCTATCCCTGGGCATAATCTTCAAAGCCTTTTTCAAGGATTTGTGAGCTTTACTGCAAGTTGCGTTAAAACATCCTTTAATTATTGACTGATATTTGCCTGGGGGTCTTATCAGAGCATTATTAATATATTTGGCTATCTAAAACATTCAGCCCTTCCACTGTCAGGAAGCAAATAAAGGTCGACCATCCCGACACTCTCGATGGCGGTCGCTCCCCACGCTCCCTGCTGTCCTGTGATATAGCTGAGCTGTGATCCTTGCCTCACGCCTTGCACAACTGCTGCCTGCTGCCTGTGGTATCGTGAGCTGTGCTCTTGCTCTGCGCCTGATTAACTGCTGCCTGCCTTACGATTGAGCGCTGTGCCTCGTTAACATTGGTCAATTATTTTGTTATTTATTTTGTGCTGTCCTAGTCTGTATCGCTCGATTGTTTAAATCAGACCTTCATTTTTATTTCTATCGCTCGTTTCCCACAGCGTATCCTTACTTTGTGCCCCATCCTGTTCCGGTTTCACTTTTGCAGCCATTTGGTTGTTGTTGTGCCTCGGAGCCCGTTCTCTCCACCCCGCTCCCGCCTCCCAGCTGCTCCTCCCTCCCACGGACTGCTTAGGCTTGCCCCGTCCCCAGAAGCGCTGTGACCATCCCGACGCTCTCGGTGGCGGTCGCTCGCCACGCTCCCTGCTGTCCTGTGATATAGCTGAGCTGTGATCCTTGCCTCACGCCTTGCACAACTGCTGCCTGCTGCCTGCTGCCTGTGGTATCGTTGAGCTGTGCTCTTGCTCTGCGCCTGATTAACTGCTGCCTGCCTTACGATTGAGCTCTGTGCCTCATTAACATTGGTCAATTATTTTGTTATTTATTTTGTGCGGTCCTAGTCTGTGTCGCTCGATTGTTTAAATCAGACCTTCATTTTTATTTCTATCGCTCGTTTCCCACAGCGTATCCCCACTTTGTGCCCCATCCTGTTCCGGTTTCACTTTTGCGGCCATTTGGTTGTTGTTGTGCCTCGGAGCCTGTCCTCTCCACTCCGCTCCCGCCTCCCAGCTGCTCCTCCCTCGCACCGCCCCCCTCCACTACCCACTAATGACTGATGCATCTGCGCGCAGCGTCCACGTGCAGCGGTCGCGCCCCATGCGCGCCGAAGGTGCGCCAAAGGTAAGCCCGTCTACGCCCGTCCGCGCCTGGACCGCGCCCAGCACCAGACCCCCTGGTCCCCACAAGTCCCACTCAACCCGCATAACATATGACGCCACATCCCTTTCAGCCCTCAACTCCGGCCGCCCACCCAACTGCTACCAAGCCGCCCCAGGACACACCCATGGACCCTTCACCTGCCACTCCTGCAAGTTCGACTGCATCAGGACCCACACCAAATCCACAAACTCCACACAGAGCTCCGACACTAACCAACTAAAGTGCATCCTGCTCAACACCCGCTCGGTCCACAGACACGCCATTGAACTCTGGAACCTACTCGACAATACATCGCCGGATGTTGCCTTCCTTACAGAAACCTGGATGAACGCCTCATCAACTCCCGACATCGCCATAGCCATCCCGGACGGCTACAAGATCATCCGAAAGGACCGCATCAACCAAACAGGAAGAGGAATCGCCATTGTCCACAGGAACACCATCCGCATCACAACCACTTCCGACGACTACCTCACAAACGCCGAACACCTTCACTTCCAGATCCACACCAACCCTAAGACCACACTCAGAGGCACCCTTATCTACAGACCACCAGGACCCCGCACACAATTCAGCGATGACATCACTGACTTCATTAGCCCACACGCCCTCCCCTCCGAGGACTACATTCTACTGGGAGACCTGAACTACCACCATGAAAAGAACAAGCATTGGAAATGCAATAGGGCTCGCATTAGGAAAGTTTGAGCTATTGGTCTCATAAATGACATTTTTTTTATTTATGTGTTATTTTTTAAAATAGCTAAATTAATAGCTTTGTCATTTATAATGCCACTAGTTCTAACTTTCGCAAATGTGACACCTATAGCATTTCATAAATCAGTACACTGCCAACGCGGTTTTAGGTTCTTCACTCGGGTCAGGGACGTAGACATTTGTGTACTGTAAAGACATGCTTAATGCGCCTCCCTTGGTCACGTGACAGTTCGTGGGCACAGGCCATCACACGGTCAAGGTCAGGTCTAGGCCTCTGCGCACAAGCTAGGTTGGTATACCCCACGGCCAAATAGATCAGGCTACCAGATTAACAAGCCGTTGGGTACTCGGGCCTACATACCATGCAAGGGGCATTCCCGTCCCAAACAACAACTGTCAATAGCTAGGCCTGTGTTCTTTTTATGGGAGGGGGAGGGGGCGTCACGCACGAGTCTGCCATGCAGGACGAACTCAGTGAGGGGCGCACATGAAGTGCTCGAGTTCCCATGAGCCGCGTACCGAGGGCAGGGGTGGGGTGTACTTGTGAGGTGGGATCTAAAAGATAGAGAAACAGGCGTATCAAAAAAGTATCACCTTTATTCTCCCTAGAATTGGCTGCAGTGATATAGGTAATGTAGAACTCCAAAGCATTTCCTACTACCCGATACAAGATCCATATTGAGAGAATGGATAAGGGATGAAGGGTACACCATGCTGACAATTCTGTGCTGCCGGCCACTGGCTGGGCCCGTAGCCCGTGAGGTAATGGGCCGGGAATGCGCGGCCTGCAACAGCAGCACCCCCTCCCCCGCCTCAAAGGGGGCCACTAATTAAAGGCCGAGGGAGGGGGCTCGGGACATCTTCACTGCTCTCCGGGCGTTAATGGGGCAGGAATGTGAAGACACTGGGCGGGAAAGGCGAGCACTGCGAGGGGGACAGGAGGGTGAATGGATGGGGCCGACGGCGGGGTTGGAAGAGAGACCGCAGCAGCCAAGGGACTTTGTTCATTCCCCAGGAGCTGGAGCTGCTCTTAAAAGGCCACAGCTGCACATTTTTCCAGGATCATTGAACATGTACACTTTTCTGTTGCGCTGAGTTCTTTATTTTTAAAACTCGACACCGTGCACTAGCAACGTCAAGTCATGGTCGGATAACAACATTCCTCAAGGAAATAAGTGATGTGAAGCTGAGTTCTAACAACAAAATCTACCGGACTTGCACAAAGAGCTGCATACTATCGATCAAACAGTGTAACTGCACACGAGTCGAGAGAAAGGACGCAAGGAAGATTTATTTAAAATAATACATATATACATATAAAGAAACCGAACATTTGAACTGGTCACTAATGAATTAATTTCATAGATTCGCATCCCTTCCCCACTTTAATCTCTTGGGGTCCTGCATAAGGGAGGAAGGGTGACGAGACGCATGGGGAGCAGCAGGCCGAGCAGTGAATAATATGGGGAGGAGAAATGCCGGGCTGAGGCAGAGCACACGCTGAGAAGCTTGTGGGAGCGGGGCTGGGCTGCCTTTGATGTGGTAATGCGAGGCAGGCAGGCAGGCGGCTGGTGGCATTGTGCACGCGCTTTTTAGGGCTTGCGCTTGCGCAATGACCTAAAAAGCACATGCACTTGGTGGAATCGCCAGTGGAAGTTAAACGCTGTTTAAGCCCCTATAGAGCTTCGCCAGCTGTGCACACAGCAGGCGAGCCCTAAAAACGACTCCAACACCACCACCCTTCTGGACAACCTGGCCAACCTCGGACTCGAACAACTTGTCGATACCCCCACCCACTATGCCGGACACACGCTCGACCCAATCTTCACCTCCAGCAAGCACATCTCCTTCAATCACACCACAGCTCTCCACTGGACGGACCACAGCTGCGTTCACTTCAACTTCAAAAAGACCATGACCCACGACCCCCCACAACCTATTCCCTGAAGAAACTGGAACAAAATTACCACCGACCAGCTCTTCACATCGCTACACCAAAACCCTCCTGCCAAATCATCGGACCCAAACTAAGCAGCCACCAACCTCACACAATGGATCACCCACAGCGCAGACGAACTAGCACCCTTGAAGAATCATCAAATCAAGCATGGTAACAAAAAGCCCCCTGGTTCAACGATGACCTTAAGAAATCCAAGAAGTTATGTCGTACCCTTGAGAAAGCCTGGAGAAAAAACCCTACCACTGACAACCTGACCACTTTCAAGAACGCTACCCGCAAACACCACCAACTGATCCGATCCACCAAGAAATCAGGATTCAAGGATCGACTTGACAACGACGCTCACAACAGCAAGGAACTTTTCAACATCGTCAAAGATTTCACCAACCCCACTGCCGGCACCAACGACATCACTCCCTCCCAAGACCTCTGCGATTCCCTAGCCTCTTTCTTCTACAACAAAATCGCCGACATACATAATAGCTTTGAAAACCAGTCCGGAGACCAGTCCACTGCACCCACCCCCGAACCAACACCCCCCTCTAACAACCTCTGCGCATGGAACCCAATCACCACTGAAGACACCATCCGTCTGATGAACTCCATCCACTCAGGATCGCCAACCGACCCATGTCCCCACCACATTTTCAACAAAGCAGACTCCATCATCGCACCCCATCTCCGAGACGTCATCAACTGCTCCCTTAACTCTGCTACCTTCCCGGAAAGCTGGGAACATGCCGAACTCAGCGCCCTCCTAAAGAAACCCACAGCAGACTCCAGTGAACTTAAGAACTACCGCCCCATATCGCTACTCCCATTCCCTGCCAAGGTTATAGAGAAAGCCGTCAACAGTCAGCTCGCCGCCTTCCTCGAAGCCAACAAATACCTTGACCCTTCACAGTCCGGTTTCCGAGCCAAACACAGCACCGAAACCGCCCCCATCGCAGCAACAGACGACATCCGAACTCTACTGGACAACGGAGAAACAGCTGCCCTCATCCTACTTGACCTCTCCGCAGCCTTCGACACAGTCTGTCATAACACCCTCATACAACGCCTCAACAACATCGGAATACAAGGAAAAGCACAGGACTGGATAATCTCCTTCCTCGCCGGAAGAACCCAGAGAGTACGCCTCCCCCCTTTCAGATTAGAGGCCACCGAAGTCATCTGCGGCGTACCCCAAGGATCTTCTCTCAGTCCCACCCTCTTCAACATATACATGAGTCCCCTCGCATCCATCGCACGCCAACACAACCTCAACATCATCTCCTACGCAGACGACACCCAGTTGATCCTCTCCCTCACCAAAGACCCAAACACCGCCAGAACCAACCTACACGAAGGAATGAAAGAAGTCGCCGAGTGGATGAAGAACAGCCGGCTAAAACTGAACTCGGACAAAACGGAAGTCCTCATCTTAGGATCATCCCCCTCCACCTGGGACGACTCATGGTGGCCACCGGCATTGGGAACCGCACCTATACCTACGGACCACGCACGCAACCTGGGCTTCATCCTGGACTCCTCCCTCTCAATGACCAGACAAGTCAAAGCCGTCTCATCCTCATGCTTCAACATCTCACGCATGCTCAAAAAGATCCCCACCGAAACAAGAAAGACGGTCACCCACGCACTGGTCACTACCCGACTGGACTACGGAAACACCCTTTACGCCGGAACCACAGCCAAACTACAGAAAAAACTCCAACGCATCCGAAACGCCTCAGCTAGACTCATACTGGACATTCCCCGTCAAGCTCACATTTCCGGTCACCTGAAAGACCTCCACTGGCTCCCCATCAACAAGAGAATAACGTTCCGTCTCCTCACCCACGCTCACAAAGCCCTCTACGACTTAGGACCCGAATGCCTCAACAAGCGACTGTCCTTCTACACCCCCACCCTCCAACTACGTTCATCCAATCAAGCCCTCGCCGCAATTCCCCGCATCCATAGATCCACCATGGGAGGAAGAACCTTCTCCTACCTAGCGGCCAAAACCTGGAATTCTCTCCCAACCCACCTCCGCCTGGTACAGAACCACCTCTCCTTCAGAAAGCAACTTAAAACTTGGATATTCGATAAGTAAAATACACCCCCTCCCCTAAGCGCCTTGAGACCCTCTGGGTGAGTAGTGCGCTATACAAATCTCTGAACTTGAACTTGAACTATAGTCTTCCATTACCTAGATTAGTTATATTTCTATTCCTTCTTACATGAGCTTTTTGGCCTTTCCACAAATGTTAATTTGGAACTGTTCGTTGTTGACCAACCTCTGGAAATGAGCGTGTCCCTAACTCTACTAAAAATGGTTGTGTCTCTTTGCATAGATTTGAACACTCATGAGAGACAATGTTCTGAGCTCCTGTTTTCAAAGTTCCCTGAGACTGGTCCTCTCCTCTCAAAATTAGATAATTAGATAACCACAGGGGTAGCTTGACCAAATAATGATGTCTTAATTGAGGTCTCCATAGACTTGATCCTTCTGAACACTTCTTCAAATAAGGGCTTTAATAAAAAAAGGTTCCATTGCACTAAGCCCTCCATAAATTCCTGAAGCTGGTACTTTAGAGGTATAACATCCTCTCTGTTTAAATGAGACTAGTTGATACATTGTTGCGTTCCACATCTTCTACCGCTGTGACTGAGATGTAGACTTGTCTTTCCCTCTAGTAATTGGTGCGGACCCTTTTCATTTTTTGACTGGGGCAGATAGGCTATACACAGTGGGTAAGCTAATGCAATTGGCAATGCAGCATGTGTTGCACAGTGACTGTCTCCCCTTAAAGTCATTGCAGTAGGTGATTCTTCTATGATACCATTCCTAAATATGTGTGAATCTTTTTTAGAGGTAGCAGTATCCCTCAACTCCCACTGAGTGCCCACTAGCCTTTCTTCCACATTGCATATTTCCTCATTAATCACCCTCATTGCATTGGTTACAAAGATAACAATGCTGCTAGCTGTGGGTTTATCCTTATCCAGTAATTGAGGTAAGGATTTCCTTTATCCCATGACCTTGAGCTGTTTAACTGAGATGATATAGAAGCAGGGAGGTCGAAAAAGTGACCAATCACTAAAGAGAGGGGGCCCAGCCCAGCCTCTGATGGGCACAGACAGATTCGGTCTTGGCTTAATTTTTGCCCACACATGTCCTGCACTGTGGTAGCGGCTTGCTGCCATATGGGCTGCCAGGGAAGTCCCCCGCCTCCTGCGGGTATACATGTTTCTGGGTGAGTGAGGCTGCAAGGATCAACAGCGTCTCCATGTGAGTAGCGGTTCTAGGAAAACTGAATATTTTTGGGAAGGAAGGAAAATGCCAAATTTCTAAAAGTATACCCAAGGCACCCCTTACACCATGGATTTATCAACTGTTTACATAGCCTGCATAATTATTCTGTACCTCTCAGCTGCCCCCCCCCCCCCAGCACCTTGAGACCCCCTTGGGTGAATAGCACACTATATAAACTCCTGATAGATTAATTTAAATCTTATTTTGCTTTTTCTTTATACATATCCTCTCACTGGTATACTACAAATACAGACATGGCGCATAAGTACCAACATTCCAGGAGACTTTGAATTCTAAAATTGCAAAAAGAAAGGAAAAGGAAAAATGTAGTACACAGAAAAGCTTTTTACTTGTGGACTTATCCGTCCCCATAAGTGTATTAATGAACCAATACAAGACAAAAATCACATAAATGATAACTTGAGACCACAAAGGTGAACATAAAAACACACAGATGACATGACCTGACTTTACATGTATTGATACTTTTTCATATGTTATTAACAAAAATAACATACATGAGCCTATTTAAACAGTTAATAAATCCATGGTGTAAGGGGGTTGTTGTGCATACTTATATTGATTGATCTCGCCAGTTACTACCCTAACAGGATCTCTCCCTGTCACAATATACATCTTTCTTAAAGTGTCATTTTCTAAATTGTAATTTAAAATCTGACTGCACGATAAATTCGTTTTTTTCAGTACAATTCCAAAGACACCAAACACAAACTGTTTACTTGCTTCCATTCAGTAACTGCAGCTTATTAAATGTAAAAAGGTAATGCCAGCGTTATCCTATAGGGGGTAGACATGCAGTAATGAACAACTAATTTAAGAGCTTTTCACTACCAGCATATGTAAAACTTAAAATCACATGGCCTACTTTTTGAATGCGTTGCACCCTGCCCTCTGGGCTGCTTAGGTCCTACCCTAAGGCTGACTTATGTGTATTAAAAATGATGGTCTCGGCCTGGCAAAAGGTTTATGACAGTTTAAAACTGCACACACAAGGTGTAATGGCAATTCTGAGACATGTTTAAAGTACTACTTATGTAGGTGGCACAATCAGTGCAGCAGGCCCACGAGTAGCATTTAATTTACAGGCCTTGGGTACATAGGGGCAGATTTATGAGGCCCTTGCGCAACGTTTACGCCGCTGTTGTGTCACGCAAGGCGGCGTAAACGTGGCGCATCCCTACGAACGATTTACAACGTGACGCATCTAGGCAGATGCGTCACGTTGTAAAGCCCTGTGCCGCATGTGGGCGTTCCGGCGCAGGGTGGGCGTTCCGGGACAGGTGCGCCTCGCAAAAGTGGCTGAGTGAAATCTATGAGATTTCACTCAGTCACTTTTAAGCCAATGCTGCGTCAAAATCCTGCGCCTGCTTGAAGCAGGCATAGGTCTTGACGCAGCATTGTTAAAATGGGGCACCCCCGAGCCTTGCTGGAGCTGCGTCACGCTTGCGACGCAACTCCAGCAATGCGACACATTTCCGGCACAGATGCGTCACGCATCTGTGCCGTTTTTGCACCATGGTGTGCCGCATTATAAATGCGGCGCACCATGGGTGGAGCAGCTGTAGCGCACTGTGGCGCATGTTAACTGGCGCATCCCTCGGGATGCGCCAGTTAACATAAATCTGCCCCTATGTGTACCTCTGTACTAGGGAATTACAAGTAAATGCATAATTCTAAATGGAGGTAAGCCACTGTTACCATGTTAAAAGGAGTGAGCACTTGCACTTTAGCACTGGTTAGCAGTGGTAAAGTGCACAGAGTCCTAAGGTCAGCAAAACACGAGGTCAGCAAAAATAAGGGAAGGAAGGCAAAACATTTGGGAGAAGATTACCCTAAGGCTGACAGGTCTAACAACAATGAATTCTACTATCATTGTGGCAAAACCTGTTAAAGATCATTGCTTTTTTATGCCAAATACTTACATAGTTGATAGGATTATCTTCGGCATATGCTATTTAAAGTTCACTTTACCGATGTAAAAATACCACTTTTTCGAACACCAAAACATTTCTTGTAAAAAAACAAGCTCATTCGATCTTATAATCACATTTGACCACAGGTTGATTAGCATGTGATTGATTTCCTGAACTGGAAGTGGACTATGTTCCTTTTTTTAAAAGCATCCTGGCTTGTTTCTAGAAAAATAATTTCTTATGAGTTAGTGCATGCATTTCTGACAGCCACGAGCATATTTCACAATAATATATATTACCAAAGTCTCTTAGTCTCTCTCTATCTTTAATCATCACTTTTTCTACAAACATGGAAGAGAGCCACTCATTTTGAATTCCATTTTTGGAATGTACATCATTAGTATTTTTTATTCAAACAAAACTAGGGCCATTGTGCCCTGACGGTTGAGGTGTTGACCTTGGTTATGTCAGTTTCTTATCTGACGACTAGGATTGGGAAAATGTAAATGCCGGCGTAATTGGTATAATGTTGGTTCGTTTCGCGAAATTACAGAGATTACACCATTATGCCAAATTGTGCATTTAGTGAAAAAGTTTAACACGAGATGTACTGTTCAGGTAATTTTGGTCCTGGAATTCAGAGTATTGCAGTAGTTACTGCCTCATGCATTTTTCCCCAAGTGTATTTTGGAAGGCCAAACCTTTGGCAATTTATTTAGATGAAAAAAATGCACCATTTTCTTATTAATGTGAAATATGGAAGAAAGCACCAATGTCACATGCAATTCCTCATGTTCTAGAGGAAACCGCAGAAAAGGAGGCATTTCATTCACCTGCTAGATACCCTAACTAGCATTGTTGCTATTACCTTGCTTTGTTGAACACCTCATAATAGCCTGGCTCATTTGTAATTAGTATATTGAAACAAGTGTCCCGTTGGACTCATCAAAGTGATCACCTGATGTATTACTCCTAGCTAATCTGATTCCTCATATACTTTTCTATAGCTAGTCTAAATGATCATATAGCACAAGGTTTCATTCTGAAATGTAATAAATCATATGGATCTTCTCTTACTTTCCAAAACCATTATCCATTGGGAAAAAAACAATAAGTGTGTAATATACAGTGAAACAATAGTTCAGACAATGCAGTGCTAAGCCATGTTATCATTTATATAGAAATATGCATGGAGACTGATACTCAAGGTTGTTTAAGCACACTTGTAGGCATAAATGAATATACAGGCATAGGCTTATACAGTAAGAGCCTCATTCATGAGCCCCTACTGGCACTAGTGTGCCGCTGGAAAATCACTTTTTGACGTTCTGGTGACTCAATGTGCCACTGGCATATTTATAAGGCCACGTAATGCCATGTTACGTGGTTTTTCATGGCCTTATAAACATGCGCCCCTTTCACACAGAAAACTGCGTGAAAGGGGCATTCCCTGAGTGTTGCTGAGAGTGTTCCCAGCAACGTCCATTACTTTTTGACGCCGCCTCCGATTTACGAGAAACCGTAAGTCTAAGGCAGCCCCAAAAACGTACGTCTTCCCAGGGGTGGCGCAAGGGAGGCACAACGAGGACAAATAGCTTTATTAGTCCTTGTTTTTCCTTTTTCTTTGTGTGCTGCATTCTACAGTGCACATCGAAAGAGGAACAAACCTCTTGCGATTGTTTTCGTGCAGGAAGTTTTCCCTTTCTGCACAAAAATAATCATTCCTGTAATGCAGGCAGCCTTGCCCCATGGTGCAAAGGTGCCTGTGTTGGCCGACCGCAGCCCATTGTACACTGGTGCAGGGGAAAATGGCAGGAATGCGCGGTATCTCTTGGATACAGTGCATTTCAGCCTTTTTCTTATGCCATAGGGCAGAACGGCAGCAAGGCCTGCTGCGCTGCCTTAGGGCAAAAAAACATAAATGAGAACCTAAGTCATCAGACAACTGAGGGGAGAAAGTGCCAACATTTCGACCCTAAAAAATAACGGCCATATTCATCAACATGAATTGCGCTCGCAAATGGCCAGATTCTGAGAATCTGGCCGTTTGCAAGTGCGATTTTTGCATTTGGGATTCATCATCCCAAATGCAAAAATCGCTATTACCGAAATCGCATATTTGCGAGGAATTGGATTTAAGGAATCTCTAATAGAGATTCCTTAAATCCAATTCATCAACCAATTGGAAATTGCGAATTCGCAATATTTGGTCGCAATTTACCACCAAGTCTGACTTGGTGGTAAATTGCGAAAAAAGAGTAAAAAGCACTTTAGTGCATTTTTTTCTTTTGCATGTTACACACACACATGTCCTCTGGACATGTGTGTGCGCAACACCTGTTCAAATGTGCATTTGAGGGGTGCTACAGGGTGTCCTTTGGACACCCCTGGCACCCTTCAAATCGCAATCTTATTTGCAATTAGCAAATTGCTAATCGCAAATAAGGAATACTCCCCATTCATTCCTATGGGCCTTTTGGCCCATAGGAATGAATGGGGAGTTTTTCCTTATTTGCGATTAGCAATTTGCTAATCGCAAATAAGGAATCAGTAGGAATCGCAATAAATTTTGCTAATCCTACATGAATCCCGTTTTGCGAGTCCTTAATAGCGAATCGCTATAATTCGCTATTAGGGCCTCGCAAAACGGGAGATTGATGAATCAGGCTGTAAGTCTCATGAGGGCATTGCCCTATGTCTATAGCACCTGAGCTATTTATGCATATAGGGAAGTTGATACTGTAAACTGTTCCAGCAAAGACTCCAAACAAAAACAATTGCCACATGCAGGAACAATTTTTCTGCAAATTTCAACCTGTTCATCTGCCAATGTTTCTTGCTTCAATGTCTTTTATGAATTATTAAATTAAATTTGTATATTTATATAAGAGTTTTAATATTTGTCTTGCTAAAGTGGCATAATATCAAACATAAGTCAATAAAGTGAAATTGAAGCTGCAGGGAAACGTTTGAAAATGAATTTCATCTCTCTTTCTCTTTTTCTCTCTCTCGTTCTCTCTCTGTCACACATATACACACGCACACACACACGGACACACACACAACAATGGTTTTATAAAGTACACTTGTTGCCATAATCAAAGAAAGAATCTTACTCTTGACAAGTCTGCCATCTTTATTTAAAGATATTAAGGAAGAAAGAAAATCAATGCAATTGATTGCGATGACTGCAGTCTGGTAATTCCAGATGATTATCACTGGGAGCAGCAGCTGCTGCACATCAACATTCGATATGCTAATTGAACTTCATTTAGCATTATTGCTCAGCATTCTACACATTATTGGCTACTTAACCTTAAGGGCAGGACCAGGACACGTGAGGAAGAACACTCCATTTATATAACTTGCCTTTCACGAGCAGTTGATTGATGCAGGAAAGGGCTCACAATAAAAAATCCTTTCATTCCAGTCAGACAAAACACTTCTGTGTGCATTGAGAAATAGAAGTCAACCTATAATGACCTGGAAGAAATAGTGTCCCGGAATAATTTGACACAGATATGATTAAATTAGTTATGTATAAACCTTTCTAGATGAGTCGCTGCTGAAATCAAATCAAATCTACTGGTCTAATTTACCATCTTAAAATTAACATGGCAAAGATTTTTTCACAACATAATTGCAAATATGTTGCTTTTTCGAGATCTTGTAACTGTGTGGGAATAACTAAAAGGATAAAAGGGGAGGGAGAGATAGTAAAGGCTTTAAACACTGTAACCAAGATTCCACCTCAACCAGGCCTAGATGTTCATGACTGGCTGAACATCAATATTTTCTCCTTAAGGCGTCTCTTGCTCAACTTGTGTTTGCTTGCCCAGATTACATACTCCCAACATGAGGTGATATGGGAGGCAGAAAAGCATTTGTATTCCTTACTATGAAGATTGCCAACTCTTGATATATTTATAAGAAATGTATCATCATCATTGATGGGCGCTTCAAATCCTCTGGAGGGGTCTATCAGCAGTCATTATGACGTGATATTAAAATTCATGGGATAAGGGTTTATTTTTTACCATCCAATCATGTGTTGCTTTTCCGGTGACAACATTCTTTGCACATTCAATTGCTTGTGAAATGCAACTAAGAATTTACAGTACTCTCGGATCACTACTAGGAATTTTGTTTTCCTTTAATTAAAGAAGGTTATTTTATTCATTATCATCTGTGTGTTTTCCCTTTTTGTGACCAAAGAAGGAAATTGTTTCAGAGACCAACATGTTTTTTTAGATTTTAGGGAGAGCATATCATTATGGTACCATTTAGTAGCCTCTGTGAAATACAATAATAGCATACTCTTGCATTAGTAGAATGATGTGTGATTGTGCCACAATTTTGAGAATTAAAGCGGGGAAGGCTTGTGAGGGAAACCAATAGCAGCTATATCTGTGTATCCTCTCTTTTCCGTTTATGTTTGCATACTGTTTAAGTATCAAACTAACACCCAGGGAGTAATGTTTATGCACACACATAGTAAAACGTGTGTTGGACTTGGCCCTTTTAGCAGGGTCATCCCTGAACTTTTTGCCTTCCTCCTGTACAGTTTCTGACCTGTTGTTGGCTGTTTTATGACTCCGGGCACTTTTTCACTGCTGATTAGTGCTAAAGGTGCATATGCTCTCCATTGTAAGTTGTGGTAATGAATTAGTGACTCCATGATTGGCTTATTTGATTTACTTGTCAAACCCTAGTACAGTGCACCTTGTGTGCCCAGGGCCTGTAGATCAAATGCTACATGGCCTTCATGGACCTTTCCTCAGCCTTCAATTGTGTTAACCGGGGGGGGGGGGGAAGCTGTGGAGGGCTATGAGGGCCATGGGGGTAGTGTAGCAGGGTTTCCGTTCTCCCACAGAACTGTGCATAGAGATCTAGAACCTTAGTGAGTTAGGATGATCCAAAAACTCATCTCAGTGTCAGAAATCTAGTTACCTAGCTAGCTACAGTGTCTCATGGATCATTATGGAATGATACATGTATTAGACAAACCAGAACATGATCTTTAGAATACCTCAGGAGTCGTGGAACACATGAACACTCTTTCGTTCTATAATCATTTCAAACCAAAACTGAGAGTCAGAGAACACAAGTGCAAGTTTGAAATATTTATTATTCAATGCAAAGTTCTCAAACGCAGTATCTTGTATAATACCAAAATGCAGATTATAAAAATCAGAGTCAGCAGCATAGTCACTAATCCATAGTAAGCAAAAGGTGCTAGCATGTTATAATGCAATTTCAATAGAAATCTATATCACCTATATTTCGCGCACCCTATCTAGCATATTATATTATATCTAAGAAGGTCTCATTCGGGCTTTAGCAGGGCGACCCCATACCTCTCAATGTCAGTAGGAGCAGTTCACATCAGCATCTACCAGTTCTCTTCATGCGCAGCACCAAGTGTCTACGTTCATTCCGTGTAACTCTATCTTAAACCCGCGTAGAGCCCAAAATGTTGGCATCAACATTATTTGTGTTATGTCTAATGTCTAATGTGGTGCGAGGATCAGACTTCCCAGCAACCTTGTGTTAGGTTAATCTTAGAGTGTGCAGCTCTCAGTGTGCAGACAGTTGTACCAAGTGTACAAGGCAAAGCTGATAGCTTAGGAATAACATATTATTCTCAAATAAAACACCTCACCACTTCTAGGCTGAAAGCTACAACAACAAGTACGTGTCGTGTGCAAAACTGAAGCCTGAAGGAAAAACGGCTGTTTAAACATGTAATACACTCATGCTAACTTAACGCAATATATGTAATGAAGTATCCATATGACACCCCCCCATTGGTCCGAGCACCGCCAATCATAAGGGAAAAGGCAATACTAAATCAGATACACAATTTGAAAGCAAAATTCAATAGTTTTGAGCTAAAATAAGCTAAAAATATGTATGAATGAATATGTATGAATGAATATGTATGAATGAATATGTATGAATGCCTACAGTGGCATTAAATCTAAAAAATATCAAAAGTCTTGAACCAAAAGTCTTCCGCCCGGTTCAAAAATTATGAAATGTATGACCAGTTCGCATCCATTCAAATGTTTGTAAGAGAAAAAACCAAGGCACTCATCCGATATCCAAAGTCATGTGCCACTTAGACTTTATCTCCAGCAACATCACGTGAGCGAACTCTCCATCAGCTGAACATAGTCCATCCCTCCAATTCAGCGAGGGGAAAGTCATATTTCACAACAAAGCATTCCTTCCAGGCATCTCACGATTGGAAAGTATATGCAAAGAAAGTTGCAACAGCCTCCAGTATGAAATCACTGCCATCATCCGAAAATAGTTCAGCCATCCAATTTAGCAATGGGAAAGAACATACGTGCTCCTCCAGCATCGGATCCTCTTGCAACGTCAGAGGACAACTCGGTGGGTTCACCAGAACGCTGTGTGTCAGAAAGGCATTCGCCGCTGCAGAGATCTCCCATTGGCCCAGAACTCCATTTATCGCTGCCAAGGCCATAACTCTCTCGCCAGAACAGATCAGCTCGTGAGCCACAACGGGACGCATTAGCTGATCAAAATCGACGTCAGGAGCAGTCCTCAAGCATAGACACAAATCAATGGCCCAATCGAACTCGCAGTTTAGGCAGTGAAACACAGGTTGGACACACGTGAAGTCGGTGAACCGAAATGACAATCTATAGGCCGTGCTTAATGCTGCAAGCGGCAAAGTTCCATAGTAATTGAGCATCCGATTACGGCACAGTGTCAGGAGGCGTTGAACGGCGTCTTGCGCAGGATGGGCATCCATGTTTTATGAAGTAAAACACCAACAGAAAGCCTGCGGCCACAGCCAGCAACACAGGTATTCCACCAAACAAACTCCCAAAAATAGTGTGGAAAAACGTGGGAATGATACCAAAAACTTTTTCAAACGTAGTCACGAGTCCACTGCTTACTAGTTTGAAAAAATGTGCCAGCCCAGTCGTTGAAGAAGCATTAAAAATCTGGTGTACCAGCTCGCAGAAATGAAAAGGCAAATCAGTGTTTAAAAGCGCCTGCACCTCTGTGCGGGTGTTAGCTATGTGAAGGACATAAGTTTCCCGGGCCGAACTCAGGGTCACTTGTTTTTGAGACAAAAGAGCCCTTATTCTGCTTAAACCATTGAATTTCGCTTCCAAGGTTGGGATCCGTGGCCAGATGGAGACATCTGAAGAGCCATGCGTGGGTGGGTAAAGCACGTTCTTGCAGCACACTACACGCTCTGATACAGTAACTATATAAGCCACACCAATTAATAAACCACAACATAATTCGTTGTTTAAAAGCAAATAACTACCATTAGCTAATAATGTAAATGTGGGCACTACTGCTGGAACTGGCGTGCCTTTTAAAACACATGCTAAATTTGGGCGGTCCTGATTACAAGAACCGTGTAACTGAATGTGTCTGCATATTAATGAATGGTCAGGTGACTGTGTGCATTCCTCACCATTAAGATTCACTTCTTTTCCATCTTTCAAACATCTGTATGTGTATGGTAAGGACCATGCCTCATGTAGGAATGCATTGCCTAGTGGCTCATATCGTCCTATAGCAATATATCGCATACAGTTAGTAAATTTATATAAAGGAAATGGTAATGTAATTAAACCATGAATAAGCCACGTGGCAGTGGTTGTTTCAGCAACAGAGAAAGGTAAGGATTCTAGTTTCTCAATATGTAACATAGAAAACGATGCATCACGCATTGAAAGCATGCGCTGTTTATCAGTAAGATTAAAAGGTGCAAAAAGTGATGAAACGTTCAATGAGGTCCAGGGAACTCGACCAGCCTTAATTGTCTGTAGAGTCCAGGCAAACTGCATTACAGAACGTAATTGATTTTGACCATGGTATAACGTGGACACTTCATCATGTACAATATCAACAACAGAAGAAACAATATTATCCAATGTGTAAATTCTGGATGAAAGCGTGTTAATACTATTATCGACCACTGCAAGCACTTTTTCCAAATTGGCTTGATCAATAGCCCTCAGGCGTTTAGCTGCTTCGACTCTTGAAAATTTCCAAATTTCATTATAAATAGCATAAATAAAGCGTTTAGACCTACCCATAGTTGGGCGTTTTATAAAATCATTTAACTCTATGTTTTCATTCAACTGGGACAGATGCAGTTTAACTGCAGCTAAAGTGGAATGTTGTAACCAGTTCTGACACAATTTGCCTACTGAATAAGTTGTAATAGTGTGATCTTGGTCAAACCTGGGATCTGGCCTGATGTGTGTAAAACCCTCAGACAAACCCAAAAAACGACTCTGGCAAGAATCAGAGCTTCTTTGCCATAAAAGCCACCCATCCGGATCAAAACTGGAAATATTAAAGGAGGAATTCTGCAAAAGTGTTTGTATCTCACTTATGGACAATGTAGTGAAATTACTCCAACCAGAATATTCTTCCAAATCAGGGATAGTAGGGGTATTTAATTTTTTAGATGTGGCCAATCCAAAACATGTTGTTTGGGAAATAGTCGAATTTAAAAACAACATGTGATTTGGGATGAGACATGCACGATGCAAAGCCTCAGTGCCTTGTACCTGCCAATCTTTGGTACCCCAAACCGATTTAAGGTCAATAACATCCTTCCATAACTCATAGCCATCCACAGATAACCTTTCTAGAAAGGACTTTGAATACAACAATTTTGTGTCAGTCAGTCTAAATTTTGGCATTGATTTTTGTTTCACCTTGAAGTAAAACGACTCAGGATTTGATTGATTAAAATCTGTAAAGTAAGAGTATTTTCCCAAAAAAGTACTTGAGCTCCCCTGTAAAGGAGCAGGGCAATGTTCCCACTGAGTGTAATTCACAGGAACCCGCCTGGAGCTTGTCTTGTGCAAGAAATGATTTCCATAATGTTGGTAACAAAATAAATCACCATAATTGACAGAATCTAAATACAAATCCTCATCATCAAAGGCCGCATAATATTTTAAATCAGAGAACAATGCTTCTACTGCCTGAAGATCCCAATCATCAGAACGAATATTTTGCTTAATCACATCTCCCATGTTTACTCTAAGCACATTAGGAACATTAATAACTTCTGTGGGGCCATGTATCTGAAACCTAACCGCATCCCACACAATCCCATCAAGGACAGGCCAAGCAGTAATTTGTACTGAATGTAAGTCTCTCTTTAGTCTGTGTGCTGAATGCGAGGAGGAGTGTGGGGCCAATGTTCCATTAAGGTACCGAATTCCTGTTCTTTCTTTCACATAATGGCCATCAATCAGGCGGAAAAAATAAAACACAAAACCAATTGACATAAAAAGATAAAACGAAAATAGTATCAGCCAAACGTATGTCCAAGGCGGAATTAAAAAATGTTTTTTAAACAACGTGGCATATTTTGCAATACTTGATGGCTTCTTTGAAAGTTCCGAATCAGAGTCAAAAGAGAATCTGGACTGGTTAGCCAAACGTGCATGTAAATCGGACATGGATAAATCAGCAGGATCTGCATAGGTCACCTCATCAATGTTAGTAACTGGAATAGTATTTAATAAAGGACTTGTGATGGCAGGCATCTCGAGGGACACCTCCTGATCTGCACCGGATGTAATAGCCAGCACAGAGTGCCTCACCATGGAAGGACAGGATACAGCCGGTGTCATGCTATGAAGAATCGGCCACCCTGTGTGTCTTGACATTGTCAATAGAAATAAATCTGTTTTCTTTACGACCTGGAAGTGGTGGTAAAATGACTGTTCTTGTGCCCTTCACTCCAAGGACCCGAACTGGTGCTCGATATGAGGGACCAAATTCCTTTTTGTTATCGATCTTCTCTCGAACCAGTTCTCCAACTTGGGGTAGCCAGCCAACTACCGGGATCTGCAACGCATCATCCGACGTGGAGGGCAAGTGTTCCTTTGCAAGACTGTCTCTGGTCTTTTGTAGATCCTGTAAAACATTGCAATGTTCATCTACGTCAAAGGCCGCGGCCTGGGCCTGGCAGTCTGCACCATCAAGGTCAGGGACGTACATCTTGATACCAAAGAGCATTTCGTATGGGGTCCGCCCACCCAGAGACCTTCTAGGGAGATTATTAAGCGCACGCTGCACGCCATAGAGGTGGGTCAGCCAGTTTCTACCAGTGCCTATAACTCGGGCTGTCAAAGATTGCTTTAAGTCGCGGTTCATTCTTTCTACTACAGAATTGCCCTCAGGCCTGTAGGGGCTTGAAAACTTCACCTGTACTCCCAACGAAACCATAGCATCCTTATACGCCTTAGAGGCGAAAGCCGGACCCTGGTCCGAATGGAAAGCACCACAAGCAAAGATTCCCACAAAGACACGCAAATCCTTAATGACAGTCCGTGAATCAGCGCTGCGATGCGGCCATAACCACACAAAGCGTGTGCATGAGTCAACCGCTACTAAGATGTATTTATACGCAGTATCAGAAGAAAAAGGACCGCAGTGATCCAAATAAACACAACCAAGCGGTTTATTAGAAATGTACAACTTTGTCTGAGGCGGACGCGCAGCAGTAGAAGGCTTAATCTGCTGACAAATGTCACACATAAGGACATAATCGCGCGTCTGTTTGTACAGTCCCCGCCACCAGAACCTCTGTTGTAGCTGAGATACAGTGGCTGAGACGCCCGCATGCGCAGACGCCACACCTTCATGAGCCGCTGTAATCAGAGAAGCTCTGCGATCCGAGTTGGGAATCAGACGCTCTCCAACTTCAGGAATTTTCACATAAGGAACCTTATCGGGACTTAAGTGGTATGTGTATTTCGAAGGGAACCCCGCAGGATATTTACCTCCCTTCGCCGTGGCAGCAACAGCCGCCAAGATGTCGTCATCTATTTTGCTCTTGGACCTCGTGACCGCTGCAACTAAGTATTTTGATACTGCAGACTTCGCTGCCTCATCAGCAAGCGAATTGCCAACAGCGTGGACTCCCACGCGCTGGTGGCCGAGAGTATGAATCACAAACACGAGCGGCAGCTTTTCTTTAAGTTCCGCCACTCGGACCCAGATCATTTTATGTTTTATTGTGCTACCTTTGGAATCACGAAAATCATTCTGAATCCAAAAGAACAAGTTCTCATTGTAAGACTGGACACAGTAGTAAGAATCACTTACGATTAAAGTTGTCACACTAGGATCTGCGTACTCCAATGCAAGCATAAGAGCACGGAGCTCTGCTAATTGTGCGGTGCAGTCTCCAAGTGTCTGCGTGTGCACGACACTGGACTTGAACTCATCGTTCACCATGGCACCGACCACAATGGCGCAAGCGGAAACGTAGGCATGTTTAGAGCCATGCGCAACCTGCGCCGAACCATCCGTGTAAATGATACAGTGGAAATCCTCCAACGGCCGCATTGCTAAAGGAGCAGGATGAACAAATTCATACTGTAAATACTCCTGCGACCGTAAAGCGGCGTCAAAAATAAACGTGACATCCTGAGATGTCAAGGAAGTAGCCCACTGAATCCACCGAGGGTGCAAAGCTTTAGAATTAGGTACACTGGCTTTCGTGACCGCCTCCAAGGCAGGACACGGGGTTACAACCAACATGCGCTTTCCCTGCGACAGGGCACGTTCTTTAAGAATTGCCATCTGCACAGCCGTTAACACTTTCTCCACAGTGGAAAAACGCAGTTCAGCCGAAGTGTACAAGTGTGACTTGTAAGCAATAGGTACAGTATCCCCCTCATTAAAAGTCAGGTACGTGAAACCCACCGTCCCAGGGATTATTCTTATCACCAGGTTGGTCCGGTTATCACGGGTCTGTAAGTAGTCAGAAGTGAGCAAATCAGCCTGCAAAGACTGCAGAATGGCTGAATGCTCAGGCAGCCAGCATGATTTAGAAAAAGATGGTTGTACCAAGGCATATAAAGGCTTGATACGCTGGGCATATTCCGGAATGTATGTCCTCCCGAAATTTAAAAAACCCAGTGAAGACTGTAATTTTTTCAGTGTTGTCGGAGAGCGCAACTGCGCGCACTTCTCCAGGAAGTGAGGAGCCAATCCCTTTCCTTCATGGTTAAGTTCATAACCCAGAAACAACACTGTGTACTCCGCAATGTGTGATTTTGCAAAGTTAAACTTGTAACCCATGTCTGCAAAGTTACAAATTATGCTGTTTACTCGACACAGATGCACCCAAAGCTCGTCGTCTGTGAGATAAATGTCATCCACATACGAACATGCAACTGGGTCGAAACTCTCCAAAAGAGAGACAATGCGAGCGGAAAACACTCCAGGACTATTTTTATATCCCATTGGGAGTCGTTTAAACTTTTTTTGTACGCCGCCGCATGTAAAACTGGTCCATTGGGAACTTAGACCATCTAATCTATGTGCATAAAAACCATTGGAAATGTCAAGCGTGGTTTTGAACCGTTTACGCTCAAGACTATTCACTAGGGCAGAGCCGTGAGTATTCTGTACTGCACAGTTACGGCAATGCGAGTTCAAATGCCGGTAATCCAAAACTAGACGATATGAGCCGTCCGGCTTGTTAACAGTAAAAAGGGGATTATTCATTGGTGACACACACGTTTCAATTACACCTTGATATTCCAATTGTTCAAGGATAGCCGCGACCGAAGCTTTAGCTTCACGCCGTATGGGGTACTGGGGTTGTGGCTGAGGCTGTGACCGTAATGGAATCTCATGGCTAGGGGACAATTTATCCCAGCCACACTGATTTCGGTACACAGCCGGCGCAAGCGCCAGAGCCCACTCTTCTGCAAAATGCAGCGCTTCCACTCTCGGTACAGTGTGCGCGAAACTGGGGAGGATTACCTCCTCCCCTCGCGGAGCTGCGAGAACAAAAGGTGGGGGCCAGTCAGCCTCCGAAAGCAAAATGTCATACGTATCTGAAAGATTTTCCCAAAATACCCCTTTTACAGTTCGCTGCATGTCACCTTCAATTAACAGGACAATTTCAAAAAGTCTTTCAGGGGGAGCAACATGTGTATCAGCTGTTTCGATCACAACATAAGTGTCAGTCGCTGTCACCTTCAACAGTGGACGGAGGGCCTCTCTCACTATGGTAATCTCCGCCGCGCTGTCCAGCAAGGTCAGAGCCCACGTCAGATTCCGAAGCCGCGTTCTCACTATCTGGGGCATATCGATGCGCCGTTAAGGCAGCGACTTTCTTCTTGGCAAACTGCGGTCTCTTTGGCGTAGAGTCGTCCCGCTTGTCCCCTTCACTTCGCGTGCGGGGCTGGCCACGTCCTTGCTGACCACCCCTGCCCCTGCCGCCCCCTCCACCACCGGTTGACGGAGCCGATGAGTCCTGAAAGGAACGAGGAGAGCGTTGGTCAGTTGCCTGATATCTGTCAGGCGATTTAATCGTAGCGCGATCGCGCAATTCATAAACTCGCTCAGACTGCGCAGGTTGCGAAGGTGTCGGACTAGAGACCTGTGTCTGTTGTTGCTGTTGGTTACCCCTATTCTGCTTTTTCGGCCAAGTTTGTTTTTTGGACTTGGGCTGTCCACCTGTTTCCGAAGACTGCCCCTGGGGTTGCTTCTTTTCTTTTTCAAGAAAAACTTTCGCACCCCTTGAATTGCGGCCAACCGTTTTATAAGCCGCCACAATAATTTTTGCCAGCTGACGGGGTTTCTCGGCATCGGGTACTAACGCCAGACCATTGGCCACTTGAAAGTTCATTGCATCCCCTTTTACATTGGCAAGGATAATACCGCAAACTGTCTCAAATGAACCGTTCAGGCGCATACCCAACTCAACCGCCGACTCAGGTCCGTGATCATCCTGAACACGCTTGAGGATCGCAGACAGGTTCGAAACTGACGGTGTGCCAAAGCACCTCGAGTAAACCGCTGCAAAAGTCTTACCCCATGTCTCACAGTCAGCAAGGTCCGGGGCTATTTCCTTCGGTAAACTAAGCGTAAGAATCCGGTGTTTTTCACTCGGAGTCGTATTAGGAAACACAGCCTCTAACTGGTCGAATTTCTCGGCTAGCCAGTAAGGAAATTCATCCGTACTATCTGGCTTTCTGCCCATAACGGAATTCACCAAGACAGGACTGATTTTCAAACCAGCCTGTTCTGCTCGAAGCTGCGCACCTGCGGGGGCTGCGCCTTGAATATTACGACTAATGTAATGAACAAGCGCTCTAATCACTCCAACCGAGACCTCATGTAGACGTCTCAGGTCGGCTACGTTACACGTGGCGCGATTAGGATGAGGAGTAAATCCACCCAAGGCGGGCCAATTTGTGCCCGGAATGGACAAAGGACCTAACCTCGTAGCGTTCAAAGAATGGGGTAGGGCGCCACCAAACCAAACACCGTGCTGCCAAGCGTCAATAGGTACTTCCAGTGCCCTGTACGGAGCATAAGCTGCCGGTACTGCTGAGGCAGTGTATGTGTGATAGACACCCGAATTAGCGTCTACTTCCGGAAATGTCACCCAGGAATAAAACAATTCGTACGGGTACGCATGTTCCGCACTCACAACTAGAACCACAGCTAAGCCTTCAGCGGGTACATTATATCCCCGCAAGTGATCGCGAACCGCGACGTGGCTATGCTGCGCTATTTCCACTGCCATGTTAGCACAGGAAGATGAAAAACCAGACAAAGAACTGTGTGTAGCACAACTGGGTAGTAATTCAAAGAAACCGTTTTTTAGAAGAATTCAAGCTTGAAAACACCTATCACATAAATAGGTAGGTTTTTCCGACACCACCGTTTTCCGGAAACGGGAATGAAGGTGTCAAGGTCTGAATGTTATACTACTCGAGTGTCATGAAATACGGCCAACCAATCCGTTGGGCGCCATGTAGCAGGGTTTCCGTTCTCCCACAGAACTGTGCATAGAGATCTAGAACCTTAGTGAGTTAGGATGATCCAAAAACTCATCTCAGTGTCAGAAATCTAGTTACCTAGCTAGCTACAGTGTCTCATGGATCATTATGGAATGATACATGTATTAGACAAACCAGAACATGATCTTTAGAATACCTCAGGAGTCGTGGAACACATGAACACTCTTTCGTTCTATAATCATTTCAAACCAAAACTGAGAGTCAGAGAACACAAGTGCAAGTTTGAAATATTTATTATTCAATGCAAAGTTCTCAAACGCAGTATCTTGTATAATACCAAAATGCAGATTATAAAAATCAGAGTCAGCAGCATAGTCACTAATCCATAGTAAGCAAAAGGTGCTAGCATGTTATAATGCAATTTCAATAGAAATCTATATCACCTATATTTCGCGCACCCTATCTAGCATATTATATTATATCTAAGAAGGTCTCATTCGGGCTTTAGCAGGGCGACCCCATACCTCTCAATGTCAGTAGGAGCAGTTCACATCAGCATCTACCAGTTCTCTTCATGCGCAGCACCAAGTGTCTACGTTCATTCCGTGTAACTCTATCTTAAACCCGCGTAGAGCCCAAAATGTTGGCATCAACATTATTTGTGTTATGTCTAATGTCTAATGTGGTGCGAGGATCAGACTTCCCAGCAACCTTGTGTTAGGTTAATCTTAGAGTGTGCAGCTCTCAGTGTGCAGACAGTTGTACCAAGTGTACAAGGCAAAGCTGATAGCTTAGGAATAACATATTATTCTCAAATAAAACACCTCACCACTTCTAGGCTGAAAGCTACAACAACAAGTACGTGTCGTGTGCAAAACTGAAGCCTGAAGGAAAAACGGCTGTTTAAACATGTAATACACTCATGCTAACTTAACGCAATATATGTAATGAAGTATCCATATGACAGTAGAGGATAACCTGGTTAGCATTTTGGAAGATCTACACTGTAATACCATGGCGAATATCATATGTGCCTAGGACCTCCAGTTATCCAGCAAATTTAACATCAAGAGAGGGGTCCGCCAGGGATGCATCCTGGCCCCCTTCCTCTTTAATCTGTACATTAATGACCTGGAGAAATATTTAGTTAACACCTGGACTGATTTCCCCTGCGTAGGGAAACGGGGTCTGCCCGTTATACTTTACGCCAATGACGCTGTCCTTATTGCAAGAACAGCTAGGGTTTTACAGATTCTATTAGAGGCTTTTCAGTGTTTCATGTCAGATCGGGACGTGAACATCAACAATCAAAATCTTTTATTATGCAGGTTGGCACCCGTCCCAAGACCCAGTACCCTTTTAGAGCAGGTAATGCAAAGGTCCCAATAACTTGATCCTTTTTTTTTCTGGGGGTGGTGTTGGATGGCACCCTCAAATGGGGCCCTCTCCTCCAGGGAAAAAGGGGGGAAGTTACCAGGGCAAATACTGCCATATTTAATTTTGACTCTAAAATGGGCAAGCTGCCAGTGGCGGCATTGTTGAAACTATACCAGGCCAAATGTGTAGCAATAGCCAGCTACGGCAGCGAAATTTGGGGTTATGTCGCTTTGGGTGCACTGCAAATAGCGGAGAATGCTTTTTTAAAACGTTTATTAGGGGTGCCTAACAGTACTTCAAATGCGGTGGTACATGAGGAACTGGGAGTGCAAGTTTTAAGTGGTATATTGGCTCTCCGTCCCATACTTTTTTGGCTAAACTGCTGGGTAAATAAGGAGTTAGTTCTTACCCATCAGATTCTTTCTGAAATAATGAATCTAGACCAGGGGTCTCCAAACCCCTGGCCGCCCCAGCTCCTCTCAACAATTTTTTATGTACCTTACCCACGGGATGCGTAATCTGTGGTCTAGATCAGGGGGTCTCCAAACCGGTCCTGGAGGGCCGGATCCATGCCAGATTTTTGGGATATCCCCATTGAGATACATGTAGTTATTTTAAAAATCTAGCATGGATCCGGCCCTCCAGGACCGGTTTGGAGACCCCCTGATCTAGACCATAGATTACGCATCCCGTGGGTAAGGTACATAAAAAATTGTTATGAGGAGCTGGGGCGGCTGGATCTTTTTTACAAACCTGACCAGATCATTAAACAAGATGTTGCCTTTACAAAGAATTCTTTTCTTGTAGTAAGGTCTATGAGTAGAGAAGACCAAGAATTAGGCAAACAGAGTGTCCGCAGTCATTTACTGTTAAAAACTGTTACGGGTATTGAGCCCTATCTCACGTACCCCATCTCTACTCAGGAACGTTTTCTATTGATAAGATTCCGGTTAGACTATTTACATTTGTTATTAGCAGTACCTAACGGTAGCCACAGAGACCGAATGTTATCACCCTGCGGCTGCAACTATAAGTCTCCGCTGGATCTGCTTCACTTCATGTTTTTCTGTAATTTTTATGTAGGACCACATCGATATTCTTTTATTTCCTCTTTTAAAAAAATTTAAATTTTCCCAAGTCCGCCCAGCTCCCCTTTATCTACAGCTGCTTCACCCTGAATGTATTTTATTTGTGGTAGGATTTTTAAAAGCGGTTGTTAGGATTAGAAATAGTCTGCCCGATTGAATTGATCATGTATGACGCATTTGTTTTTTAAAAATTATGTATCTGTTGTCTGTACCGTGTAGAATCCTGTACAGTTTATTAATTTGTATAAATTATGCTGAGTCTTGTCGGGAGGATCTTCATGCTTGGTATACTCTGGTCGAACTGTTATAATATGTTTTAACTATGTATCTTTTATGGTTTTAAAACTTAAAACCGAATAAAGTGTTTTGAATTTGAAATGCTGCTAGTGGGCTTGCAGCACTGATTGTGCCACTCACAGAAGCAGCTTGTAAAGTGTTTTTCAGGCCTGCCATTACAGAGCCTGTGTGCAGTATAGTACTGCCATGTCGACTCGGTAAGTACACCCACTTACCATTCCCTAAACCTTCCCTTTTCTACATACGCCACCCCTGAGGTAGGCCCAAGGGCAGGGTGCACTGTAAGTAAAAGGTAGGACATGCCCTGGTGTGTGTGGCATGTCCTGATAGTGAATTACAGCCAATTTCATGTTTCACTATTGCAAGGCTACCTGTCCCTGTAGGCCAGAAAGGGCAGCTTGATTACATCATCTTATAATCCTAACTGACCCAGGGAAAATGGCAGAAAGACAAATTTAGTATGCCTGAACTCAGAATGTCTGATGGGTCAGTCAGGGCTGGGCTGCATAGGACCTTGGATGAATAGAGAGTGGGGGGCATAGATTTCCTTTCACTCCCCTGAGCCCTCATAGAATATAGAGGGAGGATATTTCCTTTCAGCTACCTGGGCCAGGTCTGCTTTCAACAATGTTGTCTCCACCTCCTGCCAGGAACCTGCACAGAACTGGTTTTGGCTGGGCACATGCACCTTCTGCCTACAGAGGACAAAGGTACTGGTATAAATATTGGGGCTCAAAGCCCAAGACTTTAGATCACTTCTGGGAATCAAGACTAACCTTTGCCAAGTAGAGGAATCAAAGAAGCTGAAGGAGTTCACTGCCCCTATGCCAGTGTGCTATTTTATGGGGTTGGCCTGCAGTGATTGCCTATTTCTCAAGGAAAGGAGAAGGAACTATTATTAAACTTTCATCATCTTAAAGAAGAATCTCCAAGGGCTTGAATTATGCTGGTCTCCTGCTGAAGTCTCAGGGGAATAGAAGAGTTCACCACCAGCTCCCCCCTGAATTTCCTTGCTGGGAATTCTGTCTGCAGAAGCCTGCGTATTGTTGGGAGCTGGAAGCGCGACTCAACAGGAAGAAGCCTGTCGCAGCCGCAGCTGTTGCCGTCGCATCACCGGAGAAGTGTGTCGCCATCGCCAGGGTCGCCGTTGCATCACCGGAGAAGTGTCTCTCCATTGCAGTTGTTTGTCATCGCCTCACAGGAGAAGCATGTCGCCACCCCAAGGAACGCCATTGCGTCACCGGAGAAGCTTGTCGCAGGACCTGTCGCGGCTCAGAAGTTCCACACTCGCCCCACGGCCATCGGGCATGCACACATCACCTTCATGTCATCGCATGGCATCAAATGCTCCATCTTGTCGCATGGTACCGGATCGTCGCATCACATCAGGGCGCCATCTTGTCGCATTGCAACCGGAACACAATACGAGATCGACGCATCACCTCCTCTCCGGTAAGGAACAGATGCATCGCCTACTTTGTGCAAGCACTGAGGAACAGACGCATCGCCTCCCCGACGCAAGGAACAAACTCATCGTTCTCTCTGTGAACCTTTCGTTTATCTTGCATTACGCATCCAGAGGTACTTTGTGAGATACGTGTTGCATTTACCATCAACTTTGGAATAAGCTATTTCCACCATCTAAAAGTTATTTTTCTAATACTGGTTTGTGGTTTTTGTCGTTTTGGGTCTTGTGTTAAGTCTATATAAAGAATACTTATTTTTATAAAACCTGTTTAGTGTCCATCTGTACGGTTTTCAATGTATTACTGTGTGTTTTCACAAATGCTTTACATACTGCCTCTGAGATACGCCTTCCTGCACATGCCAAGCTACCACAGGGTTGAGCAGGGGTTAATTTAGGAATGTAGCCCCCTTACCACAACTAAAAGCAATGGTCCATATTTGGACAAAGGTGAAAACCATTGCCAACTAGAGACCCCCAGTTCCAACAACATGTTTTAATATATTTTACTGATGGTATGACTATGTGATAATTATTCTGGTTGGCTGTCAAATACAGTGGGATCTCCCTAATGGGCTATAGTGTTACTCTCTCTTTGTTTTCTGGCCTTGTATTTAGTATAACAAGAGTGAATGTTAATCTATAATTCACACTTGGTATTATAAACAAAATCCCATACAGCAACAAGTTGAGGCAGCTGGTGGCACTGTCTGCTGGCTGTCCAGGCATGTGAAGGCACCTGCAACAGCATCCAGAGAAATTATCCAGGGCTGATGAAATCCCGGCCCTACCCCAGTGTCCCTGCCACACCTCAGTACTTCCCCATCTGTGATGTGTTAAAACAAAGCAACTTAATGTAGGCATGGATGTTGAAGGCTTAAGCCCTGCAGTGCCTTTGGTTACACACCAATCAGCCAGTCATTACACTCTTTCACAATAAGTTACAGAGTTCGGAAAGGGTAGGGTGAAAGAGCAGAGTCTGAAACTTTGAATTTACAAAGGCACAAGTTAAAGTTTTAAGTTTTATACTTTTGAGCTGGAATCAGAAGGAAGGAGTAGGAGTCCAAATGGGATCAGTGAAGGCAGCAAGGTAAGTAAAAAAAGCTTTTAATATATGTCAGAATGCCTGTGTATCTATGTGTGTATGTGAGTGAAAGTGAGAAAGAGTCAGGGAACAAATGAGTCAGAGTACGTGAGAATGAATGATAGGAGGAGTGTTTATGAGTGAGAATAATTGACATTGAGTGTGACTGAGTTCTACTATGTGTGAAACTCCATGAGTAGACTGAGACTGAGTGAGTCACAGTCTGAGTGAGTCTTAGTGTGGCAGAGAAAGTCAGAATGAGAACCAGTGATACTGACTACAGAATTAATGTGATTAAGTGAGGTAGAGTGAGACAGAGATTTGGATTTAGATTCAGTGTTTCAGAATTAATGAGTAGAAATGAGTGAGACTGATTATCAGTGAGTCCGAGTGATATTGAGTGAATCAGAATGAGTTGGACTTAGTGACACTGGATGAGATTGTGTGCTTCAGAATGAGGGGGAATGTATGAGAATGAGTTGGACTATGTGAGATTGGGTGGGACCGAGTGAGTATTAGTGAGTCAGAATTAAATTGGGTGATCATAATGAGTGGGACTGAGTGAATCAGTGAGAATGAGTTAATCACAGTGAGTTTGAGTGAGTCAGAATGAGTGAACATACATTGGACTGAGGTAGACTTTGTGAGTAAGAGTGAGATTCAGTGGATCTAAATGAGTGAGAAAGAGAAAGAATCAGTGAGAATGAGTGATGCTGCAGGAGACAATAAGACTAAGCATGGTTGAGTGAGTCAGAGTAAGTAGAAGGGAGTTAAAGTGTGAATGAAAGTGAGGGAATGAGACTGAATGAGAATTAATGAGAGAGCAATAGTGCAAGTAAGTTTAATTGAACCCGTTGAACCCTGCAAAAAGAAGTGAGGCTTGCACACTGGAATTCAACCCAAGGATTATGCTCACCACTTTTAAAAGTCACCAGCCGCTACTGGTCAGAAAAACCCTGTTCCAGGGCCACAGTTATGAGTGAGTAAAACAGACTCAGGCAAACTATCCTTTGGTACATGCTACACCATTGACAGCAGGTAGAGCTTGCAGTTAAAATCTCTGCTTTTATGCAAATCGTCCCGCATAGGCTAAATGTCATTTACCCTGGAACAACATTGCTTGCCAGTTGAACTAAGAGCATTGTTTTGCTTTGAAAAATCAATGCTTCAATAAAATCATACCTTTCCCTTATTTAACACTGACCAATGGTCAGTAAAAGAGCTTCTCTCTTGTCACAAATCAAAAACTGTGAATGCGAAATAAACCATTTTGACTGATTATATTTTGGCAAAAATGTACAGATGTTTTCCCCTTGTGGGCACATTGAATTGTTATAGCATTGACTTAAAGTTACATCAATAGGTATGCCAGAGGAAAAGACAGGAAAATCAAATGCAAATATTTTGGGCCTTGCGGCAACATCTGTTTGCACATTGAAGTTACATCGCAATGATCTTAGGTGTCGGAGTTGCAGAAATTGTGGAGAGAAGAGCTAATAACATACGTTTTCACATAAAATATGTAGGAAGAAGACACGTTAAAGAGAAATTGTCAACAATGAAAGAAAATATAGTATCAAAAGATATCAAAAGATAGCGCATGACTTTCTTCAGGGTCTTGACCCTATTAAAGCGTAGTCTACACAGAGATTCCAGAATTTACAATCATTGTGAATGGCTTCCTGACCTAAGAGCTCCTGCCCAAGAGGTTGACAAGGCAGGACTTATTCTTTTAAGCTAGTTCAGGATGTTTTTAAACAACAAAAAGCAGGTAATAATAAATTCCCATTTCCTAGAAAAAGAAAAATCGTTAACGTGGCATGTTTACGCATGAAATGTTGGAGTACTGATAATGATGAGTTTAATATAAATGCATTATTGCAACTGCAGAAAAAAACACGGGCAGAGGTTGTAGAAATTATATGTTCAATGTCCCTTTTGAGGGAGGAGTTCTCCAGTGAAAATAAACTGCTAAATAATAATTTGGTCTTTTTAACAGATTACACCGGACATGGAAAGAATTAAGGCAATCCCATGTAGCAGACGATATTTCTAAAGAATAAGATACATTTCTCAGGGTTGCAAAGGCACAGCAGTGATGGATGTGTTTGACTAGAGTTATTGGGAAGTGTTTTGAGGTCTACTCTGGGTTTTCAAGAGGCCTAAATAGGCCCTCAATATATTCAGTTGAGCCAAACTTTGCTTATCAAATTCCACTACACCTCATTGTGAGTGGGCCAGTTTTCCAGACCCTGAATTTCACAGGTTGGCCACATTACAAAGGGCATTGTAACTAGCAGCAAGCCTCTTTCCTCATTTTATTTCTGCGAGGGCGGATCAAAAAATGCCCACCCTACCAGAATTTAGCTTCTATTGTCCTCAACTACCTTCCACAACCCCCCCCCTCTCTATCCTCACCCATAAAAAGGCTTGCAGCATATAATTCACACCAGCTCTGAGCAAGTGGTAAATGGTCGCATTAAACTCCATGGAATTGGGAATTCCGTAATGTTTCATGACCAGTAAATCCATTTGAAAAAGGTAATTCCCCCTATAAATCAGAATTCTACAGTACTGGCACAATCTTACCTCACAGTCACGTTGTTTTCTTGTGTGGATTTACCACCCACTAAGACTTTGCAACTCTCAATCATTCCTTTAGTGGTCAGGAAAAATTAGAGTTGGCTCCCTAGCAATTTGTAATCACCCTTTTCAGGTTTCCCAGAGGAAACAGTATGGCTCTCAAACAACTGGTGTTTAGGAGTAAACCCAATGATTAGTTCTCCCTCTGTTGTCAATTTTTTAATTTTTTTTTATTTACAGAACAAAACGAGACAGTCAATGCATCCTGTAAATTACAAAGCATGACCCAGTGCAAAATTGAAACATCAGGCACAGAAGAGCCTTGACTTTTCTAGATCACCTTGCAAGTGATGTAATACAGTAGATACAAATGTTTGTACCTCAAAGGCCTTACAAGGTAAACCGATACTCCTGGGGGAATGATACATACAATGTCTCTGCAGTGTAGCACCAGATCTTTAGTAATTTGGATGGACAACCCCTCCCTTTATATATATATAAATTGCTCACCAATCATACACCAGTCCATTTCTATAGTCCATCATTCCAAGAGAGGTAGCATTGGAGAATCTCACAATTGTGCAATTATATGTCATGCCACTATAAGATCTAATGACAGATAACGAGCTGGTAGCTGGTACACTCCGGATCACCTCACACTCCTAAGACATAGAGCTTACCCTCCAGGGTAAGGGATAGCACCACAACCTAGGTCAAAGTGTGCATCACATCCTGCTAGTACAACCTCAGGGTGGGGCAGTCCCACAATATGTATATTAAGGATTCACTCTACCCACAGCCCCAGAGACAGTTATTGCTATCTGTTCTGCCAATCCTAGCCTGCATTAGTCTAGCATAATGGATTCTCTCTAGTACATTCAATTGTATAAGAGGGAAGCCCTTCTTAATTGCCACTTCTTATGGCCCAGAAAATAACTCCGTCCATTCATCACCCATGAACTTGCCTAAGCCCTTCTACCATTGCCTCCTAAAAGCCTCTAATGAGTTAGGTATATTATTCATGAGCTTTCTATAAATCAGTGATATTGGCCCATGTCTCAGGGGTTCTGTGAGTACTTTATCCTCTAGCTGATTGACCTCCGGTATTGGAGTGCTGTCCAAGACGTTTCTGTACAAGGTATGTAAAAGGCACAAATAACAAAAAACAAACTCTCTGGCATTAGATATCTCTCCCTTAGCATTAGGAATTGTTCACATTTGCCCCTGCCCATACATCCACTAATGCACACATTCCTATGAGGTCCCAACTCTGAAAGATTCACAGTCGCCATACCAATGGAAGTCTCCATGAATTCCGTAGTGGGGGTGCACCAGTTAAGGCGGTTGTTAGACCTGTAATCTTTAAGGTGGTCTTCCCCCAAATCTTTTTGTCTGCTTGGCTGGTATTTTGCAGATTTCATTTTTGCTGGCCTTAGGACTCTGGGGACTTTTCCACTACTAACCAGTGCTAAAGTGCTTGTGTTCACTCCGCACTTTGCTGTATGCCTTGCTGTTTTGGCCTGCCGTGGTTGCTTCTGTCTACCGTCTGCAACTTCTTTGTTTGAGTTTCTCTAAGGGCTTGAGGTAGAGCTTGCCCCCTGTTCAAGAAGTCTCAGGAACAGCAAAGACTTCAAGTTAATCTGCTACCAGGACTGGGAACTGTGTGTTTTGTGCTGCAACAGAAGAAAAAGCAACCTGATGCCGTCCTGAAGGCACCTCCGGACTTCGCATCACAACCCTGCTTTCACTGACGACGACCCCCTCTGGAGCCACTGAGCCGCTTCTTGCACCATTACCTGAAGACACCCCATTTCACATTGCCGCCCTGCTATCCCGGACAGCGACACTCCACGCCAACATCGAAGCCACTGCTTGCACTGTGGCCTGGAAGCACCTCTAGTAAGTTACTGAATGCACTTCCCTGTCCCACACCACAGACTTAGCCCACCGATGACAGCACCATTGACTCCAGATCGTCTACCGATGACAGTGATGCAAGCAACGTCAATGCCGCAGCTTGCATTGTGACCTGCTAGCACCGCGAAGAGCAGTGCCCCACTTTGGATCGCATTCCTGGCCTTATAATCGAGATGCTGCCTGCACTGCAACTTCAGGGCACCGCTCACCTTCACAACTCAGCCCCAATGAGCTCCTGACTTCAACCTCCTGCAGTTCGATCTGCAATGCGTGTGCTTCAAGCGCCTGATGACTCCTGCACTGATCTCCGAAGCTGGTGCCTAGCGACGCCACATCTTCGGATCGCATTGAAAGGTTCACAATGCCCTGCATTGCCGAGGTAGAGTTTGCGTGTCTTCCTGACACCATAACTAGCCAGTGATGATGCGGTCTACCTGGACTTTTGGATTTGTTTGTTTACGATTCCATGATAGTACTGGACAGAGCTATCGACTTCAAGGAAGTGTATTTTAAGTCCCTTTTTGCAACATTCATATCTTTGTTACTGTATGTCGGATTTTTTTTTTTTTTGGTCCTGTTTTACACAGATATATATTGGCTATTTTTCCCAAAAATGGTGAGGTGACCTTTTATAGTGTTTTCACTGTATTATTGTGTTGTGGGCAAATGATTTATACCAAGGGGATGAACAGGGGTTATTTTAAAAGTTAAATCCCCTTACCCAGAGTAGAAAGAAGGGTCCTTATTTGGACAACGTGAATACTTCTGCCGACTAGAGACACCCATCTCTAACAGAATGTAAGAAATTAGCTTTATATTATGGATGGTGTTGGACTTGGCCCTTTTGGCAGGGTAACCCTAAACGTTTTGCTGTTTAATGTGGCCCTAAGTTAGTTAGTTTAGGCTTCTGCGCACTTTAGCCCTGTGTCCCAGTGTGAAGTGCGTGCGCAATCTGAGTGCGTGTGGTGAGATTGCCCTGCTCTTCCATAGGAATGCATGGGGAATGTGTGTGTCCAAGGTAGTTCCTGATGTGTGGGGAGTGCAGGGGTGAGTTTGGTATGTGTGAACTCGTGAGATTAAATGCTGCGTGACGGTGTGCGCAGAATTTATATGGCTAGTATAGAAGTGCCACTTCTAGAAGTTGGCATGTCTGTGTGCAGTGAATGTGGATTGCCTGTCTGGCTTGAGTGACAGGAGCTGACTGGTGTATTTGGCTCCAAGAGTCAGGATGGGTCTGCCCGGTGGTGAATGGGGAGATCTGCATGTAGATGGGAGGGAGGAGTGATCTTGGGACCTGAATAGGGCTATGCCTTCCTTCCACAATGCTGGCTCCGCCCCCCTGTGGTGCGTCTGATGTCCCTAGCCTGTCCTGTGAATAGGCAGAGGGGCTAAGCACAACAAAGTGGTCAAGAACCAGTTGTAACTGGTTCTCCCCCTTCCATACAGCCTTATATAAGAAGGGACAGTGACCCCAGGTTGGTTGTTCTCTCTTGTTTCAGACTGAAGGGGGGCCAGCTGCAGCTGGGCGCCAGGATTAACTGCCACTGGGGACTACCTCCCTGCCTGGAGGGCCCTGTGAGCTGGCCCCTGGGCCCAGCTTTTGCCCCCCTGCCTTCCTTCCAAGACTTTACTGGGACTTTTTGTTCTACAAATGCCTGGGAAGCGCTAAAATCTTAATTTCCAGAGGAGCTCTTTATTTTTCGGTGCCTGAGGATCGCTGTGCTGTCATGAGGGGCAGTGCTTCAAATTCCCCTGCAATTGTGCCTATTTTGATACTCCTAGCGGGTGCCCACCCAGCCAGGGACCTTGTGCCACTTTTTAATACCCCTAGTGGGTGCCCACCACTCCAGGGACTTGGTAATACATTGGGAGCCTACCCCGTATTGCCTCCAGCCTCGAAGAAGTCACCGCCGCGCTGCCTGCGGTAAACAGGAAGCCAGGTAATCCGCCTGGGACAACGTAGGCGGGGCCACATGCAGAAACAGGAGGCGGACGGGAGCCTACCCCGTGCTCCTGAGAGGTAAAGCCGACCGCGAGGACCAAGAGTGGAGTTTGCAAACGGGGCCCCCAAGAACAAGGGAGAGTCCTGCAGTGCCAAGTGAGGAGTGGAGGAGTGCTGCAGTGGTTGGCAGGGCTTCCGTGTACTGAAGAGAGCCCCGCATGCAGTTGGCGAAGACCCCGGTAGAGGCGCGTGACGTGAAGCCTGCCGGAAGAAGAGAGGTGCTACCAGTCTTGGCGGAGCTCCCTTGTGACGGTGGGAGCCTCGAGGACTGACCTGAAGCGGGAGGTGTGGACTGCCCCAAAGCGGGAGATGGCCAGGAGGAGCTGAGTCCCTCAAGTGAAGCCCCGTGAGTGGAGCCTGCAGGAGTCAGGAGATCAAAGCGGAAGGGGCCCTAGGCATGTTGCCGGTGCCTGCCCCCGCCGCCTACAAGCCCCTCAGAGCCCGCAACCCAGTAGTGGAGACGTTGCAGCGGAGTGCCCGGTGAGTGGGGCTCGGTCTTTGGAGGTTGGGGGGTGTGTTGGAGCACCAGACTGGTGACTGCCCCCCTCCTGCCAGTAATTACTTTGGGGGTTAGATTGTTTTAGAAGTCCCTGGGGGACTTGGGGTCCATTCTCTTGACCGCTCCCACATGGGGGGACTTGTGAGTGCTCAGACCCCCCGTAAGGGGCCCTGAGATAGAGCGGCCCGATTGCCAGTGGGCCGCTCCACTGAGCCCACAATTGTTTAGACGGCCAGAGGGGCTCCCAGGCCCAGTTGTGCCCATACTTACTTGGTGGGCCTACTTGTTTCAGAGCCTCTGGCTCCAATGTTGAGGGCATTTGTTTTAAGAGTCCCCCGAGTGGGGCTCGCCAGCAAGTGGTGCCCGCGCCAATTTTCCCAGCTGCCCTGCATGACAGTGGGCAGCTGCAACGTTCCTTTTGGTGCATTTGAGTCCCAGAGGAGGGTCCAAAGGCACTCTGGTGCCCATGCACAGTTCCACAGCTGCCCAGCAATTAGTGGGCAGCTGGAATGTTTAGGCTGTACACATCTTGGTGATCTTACAGCTGCCCAGCAAGTAATGGGCAGCTGCATCGTTTAGGACCTAAACTCTTACGCATTCTTCGTTGGCTGCCTGCGCAGCCTGCCCTGACACTGTTGGACAAAGGGCGTTTGAGCCCCATGGAAGGCCTGTTGGCCTGGGGTCAGTATCCTATGTGATTCTGCTCAAGGTGATTGGTGATTTGGTTTTGTGATGCTAATTACCTAATGCCTAATGTGATTTGTGCGTTATGCCTTTATGCTGTTATACCTCTTACTATGTTTTATGATTAGGAGGTTGTTTTGCCTAGTATAGTTTATGCTTGTGAGTTCATGTTTCACTGCGTGATCTATGCCTAAGGTGATTAGTCTTGCGTAGTGTGTACCTACCTTTTACCAGTGGTTACTGGTTGTGTTCTACAATTGTTATTTTGTGCTACAGTTAGTCTATGTTCTACATCTACTATTTCTACTAAGTGCTGATTCTGACAGATGCCCACGTGGCCCTGTCATGTGTAAATAATCCCCTGTAAATATTGCCCAGTGCCAGTTGGTACAGTGTATCTGTGTGATTAGGATCTAATGTGTTTATTGTAATAGAAAGGCTATTTTTATATACAAGCTTGTGTGGAGTTCCTTTTTGTGGTGTACCTAGTGTGTTGCTGCTGTGTGTGTGTGTTGCGCAAACACTTTACACATTGCCTCCGGGATAAGCCTGACGGCTCGTGCCAAGCTACCAAGGGGGTGAGCAGGGGTTATCTTGGCTTGTAACTCCCTTGCCCTGACAAGAGTGGTGGTTTCTACCTGGCTTTGGCACAAGCCTTAGCCAACCAGAAATCCCATTTCTAACAGATGGTAAATTATACAACATTGATAGACTTGTGCCTTCAGTGGGCTTCAGATGCAAAATTGCTAATTTGGCTCATGACAGGAATTTGGGTAGGAATGTCACCAATTCTACAAGCAAAGTAGATATTGGTGGCGTGGTCTGGACAAACAGACAGAAATCGTTTTCAGGCACTATGGGCAATGTGTGAGCAGTGATAAGTCAAAAGTGGCCAAGACATCTCCTTTGTCTACGAGAGAGATCCCTGAGGAATCTTGAAGTAAATTGGGTTTAGATATCGTAGGACCCTTTGGCTTGTTAGTTTCAGGGAAGAGATTTGTATAGGTACTTGTGGATTATACTTCAAAGTTGATGACTGCTTGTTGTGTGAGCTCTTTAACTACCAAATGTATAGTGGAATTTCTTAAGAATGTTTTAGCAAAGGAATTCCTAAAATGATGATTATGGACAACGGAGCTCAGTTTGTGTTGGAGGATATGATGAAATTCCTTAATGATCTCTCTATTGAGCATCTTTGGACTGCACTCTGTATGCCTTTGGCCAGTGTACTTGTGGAGAGGATGAATAGACTTTTGAAAGAATCTGCACAAATGACTTTTGAAAATAGAGTTCCCCTCAAGTTTGTTTTGCTTCATCGCAGAACAACCAACAATGTTACTATTTTTTCTACATTTCAATGTATGAAGAGGAGAATAACTGCTTCAAAACATATTGTACAGCAGAGGAATTGGATTGTGGTGGAAATGGTGTTCTTCAAGAAACCTGTATGGATGCCCGTAGTGAGGTTGAGTTATGGGACCCTTCAGAATTTCCAAAGTAAAAAAGAATGTTGTTATTTTGGATGGCGGTGATGTTTGGTGTACGTCACATATGGTCAAGTATGTAAAACCAAAGAGTTAAAGCGGAGTGGGTGAGAAATCAGAACAAGGCAACAATTATGGAAATGAGTCCGTGGGAGATATCAACCTTAGCGGTTATGTTTGGGGTGAGTGTGATGTACGTGTCATAAAGGAACCAACTCATCTCGAAGAATATGTACTCAGTTATGTATTTATCTGCCATGTTAAATGTGTTGTGGGTGATTACATATTCTGCATCCTTAAATGTGTGTTCATCTACATTATCTCTGTATCACATATTGAGCATGGCGTACATAGTCATATTATCATACCAGTTAAAGTTTTCCTTCAATTTTGTTTCCTATTTGTTTAATTGTATAATGGATTATTGTGGAGATTTCATTTCCTTCATTGTAGAACTCAGTGATGCCATAGAATGGCATCACTGAGAGATTCTGTGAAGACAGTCAGTTGAAGAAGCTGGAGGTCGCTGTACACATGTGAAGATGTACTCTTGTGAATAAAGGCTTTTATTCACTAACCACTGCCTATGTGGTTACTACAATTATGTTTTCATTACTCTTTTGTTGTAATTGGGGTGAAGATGTGTGAATTTCTTGAATCTCCTTTGGCTTTCTTGAGACCTCATGTCACTAAGAAATGTTGATATGCATGTTATGCTCCCTTAGAGACAGAAGCAGTGGATGTCAATTGATGGGAGCAAGCTCTGTGTTGACACTGTGTTGCCTGGTCTGCACTTGTTGGTGGAGGAATAAAGCTTACAAGTATAATGTTACTTTGTCTGGAGCTTCATTTAAACCAAATGCAAACATACTTAGAACCTATGGAACCCTTAAGTTAAAGTAAGACAGATCCAATTAATTGTGTTTTTCCGTTCATAATATATATAGAAGCTATGCAGTACGGGAGGCCCTTCTTGCTGCCGGACCTCTCCAAGACCCCAACTTCCAGCCTGCAGTGCGGACCCTGCCGCCGCTTCTCTTCTTCATGCCCAGAGGCGCCACATCAGCTCTTGTGTGCTCCCACCGAGTGGGAAGCCCTTCTTGCTGCCAGACCTGTCCAGGACCCCAACTTCCAGCCTGCAGTGCGGCCGCTGGTGCCACGTCACTTCTTCGCGCCCGGGGGCACCAAGAAAAGCTCTTGTGGGCTCCCGCAGTGCGGGAAGACCTTCTTGCTGCCGGACCTGCCCAGGTCCCCAACTTCCAGCCTGTAGAGCGGCCGCTGCTGCCATATCACTTCTTCATGCCCGGAGGCGCAAACAAAAGCTCTCGCAGGCTCCTTCAGAGCCGGACGTGCCCGGGCGAAGCCTTCCAAGGGCGGGCCCGTCCACGCCCGTCAGAGCCCAGAAGAGACTGGACTGGGCCTATCTTCTGACATTTTGGACTATATAATTCATCAAAAAGGTACTGTCACAAGGTTTACAATGATTTGTAGAAACTAAATGTTGGCTGCCCTTTTTTCATATTGTATATCTATTTAAAAATTAGGCTAAAAGTAATGGCAAATCAGACAGTAGGGAGTGTGGCTGTAAGTTTAGAGGCTTTTTTGACTAGGGCAGAATCGGTACTGACGCATGAGATTGCATTATTAGAGAGACGCCTTTCCTTGGACTCATTAACTGCGCAAAAGCGTTCCTCACTGGGAACATTTACCTCACTAACACCGCTATTGGTCTCACCTTCTACTCCGTCAATTTCATCAGTATCACCTGTACAAATGGTTGCACCAATGGGCTCACACCCATTCCATTCATCCGATGAGCGTATTACTAGCTCTAAGACATTAATAGCAAGCCAGAGGCCAATAGTTGTGTCTGATAAAAGCAACAAGCCCCCAGTGAAGCGTAGAAGGGGTGGTGCACTAGTAAAGCAACCGATGAAGAAAAAAACGCAACCCACAAGATGTAAAGGGAATGAAGTAACTGGAAGAACTGATCCTGGCCCAAAGACACTGTGCCTCATGCTATAAATAAGGACTCTGCTTCCTTCCCACTAATTGAGGGTGATAATATGTGGAAGAAGATCGAGACAATGATTACTGTATTGTTAAACTCTTTAAAAGTGCAGTTGAATCGGATTGAGGAGCGTATGTCCCATATTGTGGGTCTAGTAACTCCCTTTGTAAGTCACCCATTTGGCTTTCCCATCAGCACCAACAGGTTGGGCCCCCGCCCTTGTCCATGCCCTTGCCCCCGGCTACGCCATATCTAAGTAAAGGTACTGCCCAGGGGGATCAACCTAGCCAGAGAGGAGACGGAGGGTTGGAGCTTTCTAATATAAAGGAGCGGAACACAAATAGTCATCTTTCTCTGAAGTGTCTGCCACTTACCGTCCAAACAGAATCACAAAGCCAAATAGCGTACCAGGTACAGCAAATCTAACCTCATCAGAGAAATGGTGCCCCCTAACTACAACCGGTCACTACCATAAACGACCCAGTTAATAATATTCACCCAACACTACAGGGCCAGAAGGGGAGGGTTGCTTATTTGAACAAACAAAGCCTGTCAGGGGTGGCCCTCGCTAAACCCTATCAGTCTTTGCAACTTCCTAAGGCCTCAGAGCCTCTTGTCATAATTCTGGCCAATGTCCCAACCTTAGGGAAAGATCAGAGGGAAAGCACTACCCAACTGCTAAATAAATCTTTCCACTGACTCTTTCGTCAGGTCCCTGTAGGGGTAACTGGGGCTGTCCCACTCGCAAAACAGATCAATATGGCGAGAAGGGTGGAGTGGTTAGGCCCCACAAAGAAATCAAAGTATGTGGAGTGTGTTATTTTGATTTTTAACAATCATTACAGCCCTAGAGCCCTTGTGGACTACTTGCAGGGTGATTTACGTAGGGATACGCAGATAAAAGTTTTACCTTATGGGTTTTTCTTTCATAGACACTCCCCAACACCGATCAGCAAGTTGACATTATTGGGGAGGGGAGGGGAGGACCAACACAAATTATTGTAGCAATGGAGGGGGGACCTAGAGAATTAGCAACCTATAATAGATTTGCCCCCCTAAGTGACGTGGAACAGTGTGACTGACTAAAGCCACCGTTATGCAGAGAGCAGCAAGGGCCACCCGCCTCCCTTTCTAATGATAGCCAATCAAGTATATTAGGGTCCGGTGATGGCACACTTATAAATTAGATCCCCCATATGGGTGGGAGGGTTAAAAATATGGTGTCTGATAAAGGAGAGGCATTGAAGGACCAGGAAGGGATCAACCTGGAAATAGAGTGATATGCAAAGGGTTATCTGGCCAACATCAGTGGGAAGGGTTAGCTATAGCAACCTCGAATGTGAACGGGTTGAAAAATAAGGTCAAGAACATCAACTGGGTTAACTTTATTTCCTGTTATGATATTGTATGCATCCAGGAAACATAGTGCGTAAATTCTGTACATATTGATGGTTTTGCATCCCATTTTCTTCTAGGAACTTGTTCAAAATCAGGTCGAGCAAAGGGGGGCTTATTTTTAACAAAATACCTGGAATGGTTAAAAAAGTTGTATTAGTGGAACCCGATGCTCAGATCCTATGGCTAAGCAAGAAGGGAGAGAAAGACCTTATTTTAGTAAATTTTTATAATAATATTTTTGATTCTAAACGTATTGATGTGGTAACAGCCCTCAATTGGCAACTAGAATCTTTTTTAGCAACAATTAGTCGAGATTATGTCCCACTAAGGATAGGAGATTTTAATATACAGGCATGTAATGCTTCAAACCCCCAAACAAGCTGCCATTTTTGTGGTGACAGGAACGAAGGTGACCATTTTTGCCCCAGTGAGTTTGGGGAAGCCCTAAACCAGATGGCATTCAAATACGTTCTCCTCCTTCTTAGCGGAAGTTGCGGCCAAGATGGGGTTGTATTCCCAACTTTTATTGGGAGAAATATGTACATGGCTATTCACCACATATTAGTATCAACCCTGGATATATTAAGGTGTGGAAACCCCATCATCGTCCCCTCCATTCTGAGTTACCACAATCTATTGGCTTAATCTTTGTTCTTTTGAGCCACAAAGGGTGAAGCTTTATCCCTAGCGGCCACTATTACTCCATTTAGGAATAATGGAACTAGAATTAAGTGGACGGGTGCTAACCCAAGTAGGACACTAAAGCAAATAATTACACATAACCAGGGCAGGCAAAGTCGCCTATTGTCTTCAGGATTACATTTCTCAAACTGTAATTTTAACTGCATAACCATGTATATTAAAGGACTTTTAACTAGGCAGCCCGGTAACACAGCTAAAAAGAAGAAGGGGTGGTTTGACAATACCTGTACCAAAGCACCCCAGGTGCTCAAATATGCACTATCCAAAACACTACGAGATGCCTTGGTGATCAAATCCCTAAGACAAGAATATAAAATAGCTCTAGTAAATAGGAAAAAAGCATGGGATGACCTGATAACCTCAACTGAAACAAAGAACAGCAAATTCTTTTGGCGCACCGTAAATGCCCCCTTTTAAAAAAATGATGATGTACCAGAGTTTGGTTCATTTATCCCGGCAGAAAAATGGGTGGAATCTTTAACAACACAGAGGAGCTAGTGGGGGGATTAGATAGGGACGCCCAACAAGAGAGTGTAGGAGAGTAGGGTCTGCTTCCTATGGTCACCCCCACTTTTTGCAGTGATTCTCTGGTTTTTCGACTTTAGTGTGGCTGTGGGCCTGCTAATCAGACCCACAGCCCAGCTGTTCTCTCTCTAAATTGATACCATGTACTTTAGGTACATACCAGATTGGTTACTGGGTCACTCTTGTGAGCCCCTGTATAGTGTACCATAGGTACCCAGGGCATAGGTGTACCCTAGGCCTATCATGGGCTGCAGCATGTATTGTGCCACCCCTGGTTTGCCTTCCAAACTGACACCACAGGTCTGTTCACACAGCCTGGGTAAGGCGGTGTAATAACCCCTTACTTAGGTATAGTATGCCTATTTCTACCTTATATATAGAAACATATGCACCTATAAGTCACTCCTATGGTAGGCCTCGACAATCCTGGAGGAAGAGTGCTTGGATTTATGTGAGAGGGTGCTCTGGCATGAGCTGGGCCCCTCTGCAGCTTTCGGAACCATCTCCTTATAGCTGTTCTATGATATAGCCATACCATTATAATCCTCGTGGTTAATGCTAACTTTGGTTTGGCTTTATCAAAACATGTGTGTAAGGTGTCAAACATTTTGGAATACTACCCCCAGCCGCCAATTCTGGTGGCGGGGGTAGCATTCCACCCTTCTAGAGGGAAAAGACATGTATGCTACTGCTTTACCCGGTTAAAGTTAAACAGAGCCTCAGCATCACAAAATGGATGCTGTGTCCACAGACAAGAGTCTGACCCCCTGTTGCTGGGGGAAACTCCAGCAAGGGTGGCCTGGACAATAGGTTTCCTGTCCAGGGAGCACCTCCCCAGACAGGGGTTTTGTGTATTGGGGCAGGGAGGGCGGCATTCAGTGAATGTATCTAGACACTGCCTGGGGCACACAAGGTGCTCCATGCATAGCCCGGTTCAAACCAGCTGCTGGGGCACTTCAGCCCCAGCTCTGGCACGAAACTGGACAAAGGGAAAGGGGTGTAAACACCCCCTTCTCAGGTCCACCCATAGGAGGGACCTAGGCAG